>NC_081294.1:59355312-59981875 GCF_030435805.1 Mustela lutreola
GTAGCCCCTGAGTTGCCACAATCAGAGAATATCTTTGCTGGCCAGATGACCAGACTGATGTAGCGTCAGGAGTATCTTCGATGAATAACAGATGTTCAGTCAGGTTTAAACATTGAGGTTGTCTGTCTAGACAGCTAGTCAGACCTCTTCCCATCTCATGAGCCCTGCCCTGACTCTCCTCCTCTCCAGCTGTGGAGATGACTGACATATACTTTCTAAACATGGATTCTTGAAGAGAGAAAAATAGAACTGAATAGGTACCATAGGACCCCAGGAGAGTTCAGAAATGAAGAAATTGTTGAAAAAAAAAAAAAAAGTCCTTACAGTCTGTGGCAGAGTAAGAACTTGAGCTCAGGTCTTTGGACTCCAAGGCCAGTACTGTTTCTACTAGATAATCTAGATATTGAGAAGCAACTTCTTTTATTTTTCCCCCACACTTAATAGAATATTGATTGTCTATGAAAAAGGGATTTACTAAGCTATCTTCTGTACATGCTTTTGGGCATTACAGGCACTTGGAAGTTCCCATCCTTTAGAAGCCCACACTTCTGAGATTTCAACAATCGTCCAGGAGGCAATTGTTCGCGACTTTACAAAAATAAACTCTGTTAGGGCTACTAAAATGAAGTAAATCAGATGTCTTAAGCAATAGATATTTATTGTCTCATAGTTCTGGAGGCTAGCAGTTAAAAATCAAGGTGTGAGCAAGGAACAGTTCATTTTTCCTGAGTGCTATGAAAGAAGAATCTGTTCCAGGTCTTTTTGCTTGGTTTACAGATAGGTATCTTCTCTCTGTTTTTCCACATGGTCTTTCCTCTATGCATGCTTGTCTTTGTGTCCAAGTGTTCCCATTTTATAAGGACACTAGTTATATTAAATTAGGGCTCACTCTTAGTAAAAGAACCTAACTAAATGAGGTTACATTCTGAGGTACTAGGGGTTATGACTTAAACATACTAATTTGGGGGGAACACTACTGAACCCATATAAAACTTGAAATGTGTTTCCCAAATGTCAGCTCTTTGTGTATGTATCATCAGCATCATACCTTTCTTACATTCATATACCATCTATATGATAACCCCCTTACTATTTAAAAATCATCTTGTTGTACTGACATAGATTCACTAGAAAAGGTCATTTTATCTCTTGTATAAATCATAGACCAATGCTTTTCTTATATTAACGTATATATTAAAATTAAAGTCCACATACCACATAACATTATCTCATGTACAGCTACTGATAAGAATATATCACTTGAGAAACACAAATCCAAATGACTCATAAATATACAGGTTTGCACATATATCATGTGATACGGGATTTTATGGGTTTTTATTGAATGAGGCAAACCTCATTTAAGAGGCAGTAGTTCTTGCAATTCCAAGTGCTCCAAAGAAATTTTCTGCATCCCTCCACCCTCACAAAAATAGGCCACCTAACTTTCCATATAGTAGGGTCACAAAAAGGTTCTAAAATGGGAAAGCAGGATGGGGAGGAATCTACTCCTCACTTCTCTTTAGGAATTTGTCCAACTGCTGGAAGTAACACATAGGAGAGTTGTGGAATAATTTTGAAGAGATACATTAAGGTGGGGTCAGATACCTTCAATCTTGCAGCTCATTGGCTAAATGCTTGCTGAATGAGTTATTAAACCTTCCACTATAGAAGGTGTGGAGTGGAATAATTTTATTTTAAGGGTAATAGTGGGAACTACATCATCCTCATATTCTTCCCAGCTCACCTCCTAGAAATCAGACCACCAGAAAAATCCTATAGAATAGGAGGGACAATTCTGTCTCAAGAGCCCTTTCTACTCCCACAGCAGGCACAACCAATTTTCCATGGACCTCTTTACTATCAGGACTTTAAGGACCTAAAAGACAACACTTGAGGAAGCCAACTTATTAGCATTGCACAGAGAGAGAAAACCAACAGGCAGCTCCTATCTGGTGACAGAGGCTGCTTTCTTTGGCCTGCCTGAAGGGCCAATCCTGTAAGTAGCCTAGGAAAAGCTCTTCCCTGCCCTATTCCCCCTTCCTCTCTACTTTCTCTTCACTCCTGACTTCTTATCCTCTGGAACTCAGCTAAAACACACCTCTCCAAAGAGACTTTCTCATAGAGACCTTAGCTCTCTAAATAAATGCCTAAATGCTTTCCATTATTCTCTATCTCAGATTTTTGTTTGATTCCTTCACATCATTTACCATGACAGTTAATTAACTACTATTTGCTTGGTACTTACTTTTTCAATAGTCTTACCCACTTGATGTAAGCTCCTTGAAAGTAAGGGTTATATTGGTCTTGGTCACCATTCTATCACCAGCATACACCAGGCACTCAATAAATATTTATTGAAAGGAAAATATAAAGAAAAAGGGAAGAAAACAAAACAAAACAAAGGAAGGGAAGAGGAAAGAAAAGAAAAAATGGGAGTGCAGAAAACGGAGGAAAGGGGAATGGAGGTGGGGCGGTGGGGGGGAGGAGAGGAGAGGAGAGAGAGGCTTTCCCTTAGGTCACCAACAACTGGTCACAATATGGAGATGCATAGTGATTGGTCAGCAGTTTATTTGGGAATAAGGTATTCCTCTGTGTGTGTTAGATAACTGAGCATTTTTCCTCTGCCCAACATCTTGACTCAAAAATAGGAATGTCCCCTTCTCAGAGGTATTGGGTGTGGGGGAGAAGTGGGAGACTGCTGCACTTCTCTACCTCTTTCTGGCTCTCCTCCTTGATGAAGAGAGACTTCTCTGCTTGGTGAGGGGATCAGATTCTGGCATCTAGTGTTTGGTGAGGAGATCAGATTCTGGCATCTAGTGTTTGCCAGTCTCTATGGGCAGGGTAATGATTTGAAGGGACTATTGCCTAGGGCCCAGTCTCTGTGTCTCTCTTTCAGAACTCTGGCCTCAGCAGGGTATGAGGCCAGCCATGTCTGTCCATGTGGCTGGTTAGAGGAGAGTCTGCTATGTAGATTCACTTAATCCATGTTCATCCCAAGATCTAGACTTAGAGGTAAAGAATAGGATGCTCATTAGGCCCTAACAAATCATTCTTCTACCATCTTTGCCAATTATGTTATAGATCTTTTGAGCTCCATCTGACTTGGGTGGCTGACTTTTCTTAAAAGGCTTAGACCTCAAAGGGGGGGAAGTGTGAGTTTAATTACACCCTCACAAAACCCAACAGGTAAAGAGAAAGAAAGGTACTACATGATATGCAAGATACCAGCTCTACTTTGCAGTACTAGAAACCCAGCTAGTAGAATATGCAGACCTTTTTGGCAGGCCAACAAATATTCAAGACCATTCTTTTGGAATTATGTTTCCTCCTCCGGTTCTTCCTGAGCCTGTGATGAGAGCCCTAGGACACCTTGTAGATCAGAAACATCACAACAGACATCACAATAGACAGAAGAAAAGACCTGGGGATCTGGGTGAGGCCATTTCAGAGAAAGCCTGGCTCACCACAGGACAGTTTCATGGATGAGCATCATTAAGATGGATGTCAGGCCTTCTTGCAAGATGGCCCCATCAGATATTGAGAATATTAACATGGAAGTAGAATATTTCCTGAGTAGCTTACTGCAGCTCTTTATGGGATGTGGGAGTACTGTCTAGGGTTAGTAGGGATTTGCAAATTCTTTTAGGTAGGGAGGCTGCCAGCATCTGCAAGGATGCACTTGGTGCTGTTTATATGTCAGAATTTGCTTTTATGGTTTGAGAGGTGAGAAGCTTTTCTAGATACATAAGTGAGAGAGACTAAGGGCATTTCATAGAGAGAAGAAAATGATTTGCTAAAAAAAGAGAGGGGAAGATAGATACATTATTTTAAGGATCTACATTAATTTGTGGTATTAGGTGGCCATGACAAAAGAAATTCTACCCCTCTGAAACAGCCCATGACCCATCTCACCCATAAGCCTTCCCTGATCATTGCAGAAGATAGTAGCTTCCCTGACCTCTTGTGCCCTGGCACTTAGAGCCTATTCCATTCCACTGCACTTTACCATCTACTGTTTAGGGTGGTCAGTCTCCCTAGTCAACACATTAAATAAGGGAATTGCATTTATGTGTCACATACAGTGGTATCACCACATCATCTAGTGTTTTGTCGTAGGGACATGAGAAGTAGATTAAACAGCTTAATTTTTTTTTATTGGTATATCCCATATGCTAAGAAGAGGTCACATTCATGAATTTAACACTTGCAGTGTATATGCAATAGGCCAGGAACTATTTTGGGATTTGAAGCAACCCTGATATTGAGGATAATGAGAATAATACTAATACCACTAATATTTATAATGGTTATAATACCTAATAGTTACTGAGTGTTTACAATATGCCAGGTACCATCAAAAGCACTTCACATATATTATCTCATTTAACACTCACAGAAAACTCCTATTAGGTAGTTATTATTAAGTTTATTTTTCAAATGAGAATGCTGAGGCTTAGAGAGAATAATTACAACAAAGTTCCTACCCTTGAGAAGTTTGCCATCTGGTGAGAAGTAAGACTGTGAAATGATGATGATGATGATGATGATGATGATGATAAAGATGTTCATAGTATTAATAACAGTAGCAATTTAAATAGTTTTAAGTGGAAAACTGGAAGACCATACATAAGAAGAAGATATGCTAACTCTATGAGTGGTGTGTGTGGGGGCAGGGGTGGGTGGGTGTTTGTGGTGTATAATAAGGCATCTCAATCAAATTATTCTGTGCTTCTTTTCTTCATAAACTGAATGGGTGTGATCCAGAGATGTTGATAAATGTTCAACAACTACATTTCCAGGTGTAGTTCTGATGAATGTTGGTTGATATTTCATTTGTGTTAATGAGTAAGATGAAAAAGAGATAAATAAGAACATATGTCAAAATTTTATTCCTTTGTGAAGGATGTGAATAGCTTCTTTGTTGAAGCAGGTAACAGTTTTCAAACACTAGAAGAACATCTCCAATTTTTTTCACTATTCGCAAATGTGTATTTATATATACAACACACTCTTAAATTAATCTGCACTAACATTTTCTCTATTATTTTCTTATGTTTAGACCAGGGGTTAGCAAACCACAGGCCATTGGTTCCTTTCTCTGTAAAGCTCATTAGCTAACTGTTTTTTCTCCATTTTTAAAAGATTATAAAGAAGGAGGAGGAAGAGCTGAGGGGGAAGAAGAAAGTGGGGGAGGGAGTGCGGAGAGCAACTGCATGTGACCAGCAAAGCCTAAAATATTTACTCTGTGGATCTTTATAGAAAAAGTTTACCAACTCTTGGTCTGTGTAATCAACAAAACAATAAATCAAGCCTTGATTTGGTAGCATCGCTGATTTCTATAGTGTAAATACTCCCTATTTGGCTAATTTCAAGCTAACAATACAAGGCAGAGTTGAGAGATTAGAGTCATGCATCATCATATAGTATTTCCACCACACAGAAATAAGACATAAATAATTTCAAGAGCATAATCACAAGTTATTGTGAAATAGGAAGTGTTGAGTTTTGAGTACTTACTACCTTTAAAATATAATTTTATTATACTGTAAAACTAGATTGTGTTTTTAATAATGGCTATTTTTAACTGCCTTACAAAATTCACGAAATTTTAACAACTGCCTTTTGCAAAACAAGACAAGCTGGCCACAGTGTGATCACAGGTTGCCCTTGATGACTATGTTGAAGCTACAATAAACCATGTTTCCTGTGAAGTAGGCAAATCTAACTGGTAGAACATGCTAAGAACATCCTTTAAGAGGTTATTCATTATAGCTTTATTTGAATTTGTGAATATTTTTAAAAATATAAATACCCATGGGTAAAAGAATAGATAAATAAAACATTATATATTTGTATTATGGAATATTTATATTATAGTATTCATATTATCGCAAAATGGTAATGCATCAAAAGTGGACAGATCTCAAAAACAAATGCGCGAAAGAAGTTTCAGAAAAATATGTAGAGATGATACAATTTATAGTGACTTAAAAAACAAAGAATCAAACCTAAATAATGTTGTAAGGACATATCAAGTATGGTAAAGGTATAAAAACATGCAGGGGGAGGATGCCTCCCAAGTTGTATTATTAGTTGCCTTAGAGCAGTTCGGAAGAGCAAGAAAACAGAATGGGTAAGAATAGGATAGAATGGGTAAGAAAAAGAACTTCAACTTGATCTATTTATAATGTTTTATTTCTTTTTAAAATATTTAGCAAGTAGAACAAATGTTGGCAATTATTAATATTACATGGTAGGAATAAGAGTGCTTATTATACAAATAAAGTTTTTTTAAAAACTCTCTAAATGCAATTTAGAGGACTTAGAACTATCACTATAGGTCCCAAGTTATCCAGTGTACACTCAAAAAGAGTTTCCCTTCCATCCCACAAGATCTAACCAAGATGAGGACGTAAATATGTATCCTGCTGACAGAGTACAAGGCCTCATTTTCAACTGATGGCAGCCTTCATACTTTGCAGACATGTCATCTTATTGTAATCAATAGGAAAATATTTTGATGGAGTGTCTGGCTTTATAGATTGGATTCCAAATAACGATTGTTTCCCAACCACTTGTGGACCAAAGTATCGTAAACACTCAGATCTCCCAGGGCCGAGGTTAGCAAGAAAATCCTGTCTTTCCTCACAGAGGTTTCCCCGCAACTCTGCAATATCTAGGAAGCACAAACCCGGTGGTGCTTTTTCATCTTGCTCCCACATCCAGACCTGCTTGCTCTTACCTACAAACTCACATTGAGGCTGGGGTCTCCCTGCCACCACCAAAGAATACCTGCTTGCCACAGAGGCCTAAGTTGGAGTGAAAGACTGGTTGGAATCCTCACCATTCTGGAAATATGCAACCCAAAAGGGTTACAAGCTTGGAATGACTCCATGCCCTACTTGATGCTGATGTACACACCAAGGACAGAGTCCAAGTTAACATTCAAGGAAATCCCAGCAGTGCAAAGACTCGTGATTGGGGCTGAGTATCCTGCTCACTGCTGACGTGGTGGCTATTGCATATTAATGATACGAGGTGATAGTGATGGTCAAATTCTGGCCTCTTTAGATTCATACCCACTGCTTGGTGTTCTAGGACTGTGGCCTGACACCAAGATGCATGATTCACGACAAGTTTTAGTGTGTCTGTAACTTTGCAGACCCTTTTGAACACCACCCCACATGACCCATCTCATTCCACTACCAAAATATTACTTCAGGGTATAATTCCTGCCCCAGGGACTTAACAAACACCAACTTCAATCTGTCATCCAGATGGATTTGGATTCTTTTGGGTGTCTGAGAAGAAAAGTTGCAAAGGCTTCTCTTCCAAAGGTATCTAAGATCCAAATGCAAATTTACCCATCCTTTTCTCTAAACTTCTAAGGTCCAGCAAGAGAGTTCTTATAAAACAAACACTAACATATTTAAAGGTACCAACTCTAGGATAAAGACTTTATTTATTTGCATTCTGTCATTTAGTCCTCACAGCAACTTTAAGAAATTTATATTCTTCATTGGCCCCATTTTCTAGAGAGGATGAATGGAAGCCTCAGTGTGTAAGTTACGAAGCGTAAGAACACAGCTAGATCATTACCAATAACTGTGTGCTCCTGCCTAATCCTATCCTTGTCCTTTCATTCACTCCCCGAAGTAACCATTACTCAGTTTTAGACTGATACTTTATAAAATTTGTTTTATGTATGTGTTCTAAATAATATTTTTATTTTGCCTTTTTTTGTGAACTTTATAAAAATAGTATACCTCATGCTGTCTTTTTTATTTTTGTCATTGTATTATTGCTTCAATATGTAGATAGATGTTTGGCAAAGATCGGTTGGTCTGATAATGCAAAGTATCAGTGGGGATTTGTAGCAACCCAACTCCTTACAGTTGCGTAAATTAGCATAAATACTTCTGGACATTAGGAAACAACTGGACATTATTTTGTAAGATTGAACAATTGCATTTACTATCTTCCACCAATTCCTTTCCTAAGCCAATACACCAAACTCTTGCAACCCCGCACCAGAAGAGACATGCATGAATGCTCACAGCACCACTGCTCATAATAGCAAATATTGAAGGTTAAGTAATTTTGATCCTGGGGATTATTCCTATACTCCCGCTCTGAATAAAGTACTTTTGAACTAGGCAACATATCTGCTGTAGGAAAAGGCATGAAAATGTGGTTTTATCTGTTTCATTAGTAGCAAAGCAGTTTAGTGCTAAGCTAAAACATGGTTGTTGTGATTGCATAATATATTTAGGCTAAACATTTTAAAAATGTCAATTTTTAACTCTTAGAAATCAACAAGGTTAAAGTCATAATATAGTAGTATGTTCTCTGACTTCATTTGCCATGGGTCGGACAGGGTGGGAATGGTGATGACAGAGGCAGACTGAGGAGAAATGAAGAGCTTATAGATACCAGACCCCTGTTCTCCATACTCTCCCCATCCCACCTCTTTCTACTGGGCATGGAAATCTGTCTCCTGTGCAGAGAACCATGTTTGTTGAGTCTGAGAACATATTAGATTAATTTTTTGGCACTTATTACCTATTTAGAAGTATATATTTTTGACTTCATGTTCAACTTTGAAGGGTTTCTTTCTCAGAAACTTTTCTTCTCCAACAGAGAAGTTCAAGGTTTGACCTTTCTCCCTAAATGATTTTTTGTAAAAAAAAAAAAAAAAAAAAAAAAAAAAAAAAAGAAAAAAGACAGAATAATTCATTTCATATTCTTTAAAAATGAGCCACATTTAAGCCGAGATTTTAAAAAATCTGCTGCTTCTTTGGAGTAACATGAACCCCATGTTAAAATGCATGCCATAGATTTACATACAAATACACCATGTATTAGAGAAGATAAAATATTCCAACTTGCAAAACAAAACACAGAACTCTTATTAGTGAACACTTAGCTCTCATCCTTCGCCAATGCCAGCTTGCTCCTGCAGTCACAGCAGATGTCCCTGCATTTTATCCTAAAATTCCATTAAAAAAAAAAAAAAGTTAACCCTGTTAACTGTTAGAGGTTAAATGACCTGCCCATGATCTCTGGGTAAGTATCATGGACAGGACCTAATGGCACACAGGAGAAGAATGAGCCACAAACAAGTCAATTGTAACAGAGAGGGAACAGGAGACCACAGCTGGAAGGACTGTAGCCCTGAACAACATCTTTGTATTAGATACAAGATAGCAACAAAGGAGAAGAAAAGAAGGCTATACAATAGTCATATGTCTAGTAGGTAAACAAGGAGGAATGTGAGTCATATGTTGGTCACAAGTCTTAAAGGCAAACGAGGTAAACAAAAGAGTAAGGTGTGTAGGGTCCAGCAGCATGGATTTGTAGTTGAGCAAGTGCACTTAAAGGGATTACCTTTATAGCAAGCTTTCTCTGAGGTAGGGGAGACAACAATAAAGGGAAGCAGGCAGTGTTTCATCTTGAGCAGGCCAGGCATTCCCAGATGCTTGGCTCATATGAAGCAGGTGATGTCCTGCCCCTGTGAGAGCTGGGCATCCCCAGCTGCTTGGCTTCAATAACATATCATCCTCTCCACCAGAGGCCTGCTGCTAGTATGTGTTTTTCTCAAGGTCATCTTTAAGCATGCTTGTGTGACCAGTACAACTCCTCATTAGTTAAAGTTATATTTTGAGCAATATATTATTGAGGGACGGTTACAAGGACCAGAACCCAGGCCTGAGGAAAAGCTTTGTTCCTAGTCAGGCTGTTTCCTGCTTCTCCAGAAGTTTTCATATGCAGTTCCTGGAGAAGGAAATACTTTGTTTTTATTTGTTGTTTTGTTTCCACTATGCTTCAAAATGCTTTGAGAACTTTTTTTTTTTTTAATTTTTTATTTTTTATAAACATATATTTTTATCCCCAGGGGTACAGGTGTTGGTGGGAGAACTTTTTTCATTTGACTTTTCACATAACTTGTTTGCATTTTCATCAAATTAAAGGGAGGCCTGACAGATGCTCAGATAACCGCACTATGCTACATACAAGAATACCAATTGCCATCCATAAGACCAGTTTGATCTCTACTTGTCAAATAGTGTCCTTCCTGATAACATG
This sequence comes from Mustela lutreola, assembly GCF_030435805.1. Lineage (NCBI taxonomy): Eukaryota > Metazoa > Chordata > Mammalia > Carnivora > Mustelidae > Mustela > Mustela lutreola. Next base: position 59,365,402 of record NC_081294.1, read on the forward strand.
TCCTGTTATGTAGGGGGCAGGCTGGGCTCCAAGTTCCATAGAGTAGACAAGTAAGCTTCCTGCTGACTGAAGAGGAAGCTTTTCACAGACATGGCGCCCTTCATCTCCTTCCAAGTACAGCCAGACAGTAACAGTTTTTTAAGCACTAACTGCAGAGATGCATGCGTGTGTTGGGAGGAGGGAGGATTCCATAAAAATGGCAAGAGGGTGCTTTACCTCTTTTGCTATAGAGGATTTAAAAAGGATTATGGACATTGGGGAGGGTATGTGATTTAGTGAGTGCTGTGAAGTGTGTAAACCTGGTGATTCACAGACCTGTACCCCTGGGGATAAAAATATATGTTTATAAAAAATAAAAAAAATTAAAGTCTAAAAAAAAAAAAAAAAAAAGGAATGAGAAATTCTGATTGTCCTAGAGAAGAATGTAACATTACTGCCTACCCTCCATGCACCTGTGCAAGCATGCTTGTGTGTGCTCCCACACAAGAGTGCGTGCGCGCGCACGTGCACACACACACACACACACACACACACTGGATCTAAACAGTTCTTCAAGATGTTAAGTGGCAGAACCTAGTATTCTTACCATAGTTTGAGAACCACTCCATTGCAACAGAGTCTCTCTGGTTAAGAAGGAAAGACAGTGTTTCCCAGGGAAAGTCTATACTATCATGGGAAAGGTAGGGAGAGGAAACCAGTGCTTACAGAATTCTTGTAAGATAGAAGATTGAGAGGGATGTTTCAAAGTCAAGGCACTTGGTAATTTACCTCTTGGTTAATCAATGTGAATACGCTTTGCTTCCTGATACATTATAGTTAAAAGACTGTACACTTAACAGCCCATATCAGGAGGGATACTATGTAACACAAATAGGGAAAAATAAAGAAAAGAGAAGACTGAGTAGTCCTGATTCTTCAAATGAGCAATCCTCCCTAGACCTACAAGGATAGAGCATGAAGATACCCCAATGGCCCCAGAAATGAGCTGAGAAGGTTTCTGTCCTGGGGGCTGCCTTGGGCCATAACACAGCATATATCCTCCATTACTCAGAATGCATTGCCCCAGATCCAACAACCTCATTTTCTCCTTGATGCTTCTAATATGCTTGTGAATTCAGCAGAAACAGAAAGGATTCAAAGTGGTTCTTTGTGCGGATGAACAAGGCTGGGGAGAGTCGAAGTCAAAATAAAAATGCAGTGTTAAAAATATGATGTTCTTAAGATATAGATGAATGCATTTACAACTGTGTACAGAAAATACTTCTCCCAGGAACTCTTTTTTTTATTTTTTTATTATTTTTTAATTTCTTTTCAGTGTACCAGAATTCATTGGTTATGTACCACACCTAGTGCTCCATGTAATTCGTGCCCTCCATAATACCCACCACCAGGCTCATCCAACTTCCCACCCCCTACCCCTTCAAAACCCTCAGATTGTTTTTCAGAGTCCATAGTCTCTCATGGTTCATCTCCCCCTCCAACTTCCCTCAACTCCCTTCTCCTCTCCATCTCCCCATGTCCTCCGTATTATTTCTTATGCTCCACAAATAAGTGAAACCATATGATAACTGACTCTCTCTGCTTGACTTATTTCACTCAGCATAATCTCTTCCAGTCCTGTCCATGTTGATACAAAAGTTGGGTATTCATCCTTTCTGATGGAGGCATAATACTCCATAGCGTATACTCCCAGGAACTCTTCAGAATATTTCAGTGGTTGAGACTTGACCAGAAAGCCTTGTTAGCATAAAATGGGGGTATATGTTATTCTTGGCAAAATCTCTGTGGACATCTAGATTCATCCTAAAAGGTAGAATGATTCCCACAACTCTGGACTAAAAAGTCATATTGATAAACTCATCAGGGGCAGGGATCCAACTCTTTCCTTAGCACTTCAACTTCCACATTTGTGGTAATGATGACTTCCTCACACAATTTTTGTGTGACATAGGTGACAGCACTCCAAAAAAAGACAAAGTGCCAAGTAAATGGAAGATCCATTAGCTATAGCAGGAGTTTTGAGCTCTGACCTCCCAAATACAAGACCAAGAACCAAGAGCATCTTCTTGGTTGTATAGGGTAGACAGTCCCCTTGGACAAGAAGTCAGATAATAGGAGGACAATTCTGTTTCTATAGAATGTGCATTAAATGCCATACATGCTAGGAACATTTGAGTCCTTTACCTCATTTAGTTCTTGCAAAAATCTTTTATGGATAGTTTTTATTACCCTACTTAATATAAAAGGAAAATGAGGCTCATATTAGAAAAGGTTTGTCAAGTGAAGGAAGCTGATGGTGAATGTCCTGCATATAAGAGGCTACAAATGCCAGGTGCTCACTTTTGACACCTATCCAAGCTAGAGTATGGACATGTGTTGCAGTTCAACCTTTGGAGGAATTTGAGGCTTCTGTGAAGATTTTACTCCCTAGTAAAAGGTATACAGGAGGAAGCATGCTACTTGTCTTCACTATACATCCTCACCTCTCCCTGTGACATCTGTTGTGTCATGAACTGTTGTAGACATCCCATGGCCATGAGGGAAGACGTGAGAAAAGGAAAGTACTTTTGAACAAGTCATGACACTATAGCCGTGAGCTACTGAATTAATCAACAGGGAAGCCAGCTTCTGGATATTTCCTCATAAAAAATGCCTTTGGTACTCTTTTATATTCACCCGAAGGAGTTGAAAACATATATCTACACAAAAACCTGGACAGAGATGTTTATGGCATATTTATTCATAATTGATAAAACCTGAAAGCAACCAAGATATCCTTCAGTAGGTGAATAGATAAAGAGTAGTACATCCAGGCAATGGAATATTATTCAGCCCTAAAAATATATGAGCTATCAATCCAAAAGAAGACACAGTGGAAATTTAAATGCATATTACTATATGAAAGAAGCCAGTGTGAAAAGGTTACATACTGTGTGATTCCAACTTCATGACATTCTGGAAAAGGCAAAACTATGGGGACAGAAAAAAGATCAGTGGTTGTGGATGGGATGGGGGAGAAGCCAAGAAAAGAAAAGGCAGAGCACAGAGGATTTTTAGGGTAGTGAAAATACTATGTATGATATTATAATGATGGGTGTATGTCGTTATACATTTCTCCAAACACACAAAACCAAGAGTGAGCCCTGAGGTAAATCATGGGCTTCGTATGATTACCATGTGTCAACGTAGGTTTATCAGTTGTAACAAATGTGCTCTGGTGAGGGATGTTGATAATGGGGGAGGCTGTGTAAAAGTGGAGACAGAAGGCATATGGGAACTCTCTGTACCTTCCCTTCAATTTTGCTGTAAAATTAAAACTACTCTAAAAAATAAAGTCTTAATTTAAAAAAAGGAAAGAAAGAAAAGCCTTTGGGTTAAGCCATTGTAGTCAGGTCTTACTGTTACTGCTCTCAATCCTCCTAACTGATCTGTCTCCCCATGGCTAATTTGAACAAACAGGGAGGAATGGAGCATTTTACTAAGCAAGGACTATAGGCTGAACCAGAGTCCAGTTAGGAAGGAGAAACTACACTAGTTATTTTAAGGGTGAAGTATATTTTAAAGACTTGTTAACTTGGTACTAAGAACTGACAGAGCAAAAAGAGACTATGGCATACAGACTAACTATAGCTGACCACCCTAGGGCTGTGGAAGCAAAGGTAGGAGGTCAGATTATTATCATGTAGAAACTTAGAGGACAATCTCCTAGGACATGGAGCCCCATGATTGTTGTGGGGAAATGAGAAGATTGGTACTGGTTTCTTGGTTGGGGAGGTCAATGAGACTGGTTCTGAGAGTATGGGCTGCTCCCAGAATTAACTGTCCACACTAGGGTGAAGAAGCATTGCTGTGTTAACACATATCAGAAGAGTAGCAAACAGGACAAAGCGTGCCTCATAACTCATAACTCTCCCCAACTGTGAAGCTTCCTTCTATGATTCAAATTGGGAGATCTAACAGGGAGCTGCTGGCAAAGCATAAACATGGCTTCAAAGTACTAGCCCTGGCATCACAGAGCAGAATCTAGGAGAGAGTACTTGAAGCATTGAGAAAATAATTAGCACAAAGAGTGCATTAGTTTCCTAGGGCCGCTATACCAAATTACTTTAAGCTGGGTAGCTTCAAATAATAGAAACTTACTCTGTCACAGTATGGAGGCTAGAAGTCTGAAATCAAGGTATCAGCAGGGCCATGCCCCTCTAAGGGCTCTAAAGAAGAATCTTGCCTTGCCTCTTCTAGCTTCTGTTGGTTGCCAGAGATTCTTGACATTCTTTGCTTGTAGCTGCATCACTCCAATCTCTGCCTCTGTTTTCACATGGCCCTCTTCCCTCTGTGTGTCTGGATCTTCACATGGCTATCTTATAAGGACACCAGTCACTTGGTTTATGGGTCCCTCTAATCTAGTATGACCTCATCTTAATTAATTATATCAGCGAAGACCCTATTTCCAAGTAAGGTCACATTCTGATTCCAGATAGTCATGAATTTTGGGGGATACTATTCAACCCACTACAAATGGTTTAGTCTTCTATCATAGGATTATAGTCTGGGAGGAGTGAGATTTCAGTTGCTGGATTATCTGTCTGGATAAATGGTCCATGATATAATGGATCCCAAGAAGAAAGGCATTTATATTTCTATGAGAACACAAAGCTATTCCCAACTCTGCTCAAAGCTCAGTATGTTGGCTCTTTCAAATGAGATACAGTGATCCCCTCATTTTAAAAAACCAAAACTAAGAAATGAGAAAGAAATAAATAAAATAGCCAAGTAACAGTAAGCTGAAACAAAACAGTTTAGGTAGATAAAATGAATCCATATTGATAGTCCACTATGTGTCAGATTCTTTGCATAGTATCTCTGTAGTCTGTCTGGATCAGAAGCAATGCCAACCCTGCTGTATGTAATAGGTGAGGAGATTGGTCAGAAGCAGTGGATAGCATATTACATAGATGTGCTGGTAACTCTGAAGTGCAGTTCAAGCAAAGGGCGCAGAAGACATTAATGAAGTAGTTTTAATGGGACAAGGGCTAATGAGCAGGAAATAGTAAATTTAATATATTTAATTTATTTTCCATGTAACTTTTTCTAGACTACCTGGATTCAAATCCTAGCTCTGTTTTTAATTTTTTGAGGAACATCCACACTGTTTTCCAAAGTGGCTGCACAAACTTGCATTCCCACCAACAGTGTAAGAGGGTTCCCCTTTCTCCAAATCCTCTCCAACATTTGTAGTTTCTTACCTTGCTAATTTTGGTCATTCTAACTGGTGTAAGATGGCATCTCAATGTGGTTTTGATTTGAATCTCCCTGATGGCTAATGATGATGAACATTTTTTCACGTGTCTGTTAGCCATTTGTATGTCCTCTTTGGAGAAGTGTCTGCTTATGTCTTCTGCCCATTTTTTCATTTGATTATTTGGTTTTTGGGTGTTGAGTTTGATAAGTTCTTTATAGATCTTGGATATCAGCCCTTTGTCTGTAGTGTCATTTGCAAGTATCTTCTCCCATTACATGGGTTACCTCTTTGTTTTGTTGACTGTTTCCTTTGCTGTGCAGAAGCTTTTGATCTTGATGAAGCCCCAAAAGTTTATTTTCACTTTTGTTTCTTTTGCCTTTGGAGATGTGTCTTGAAAGAAGTTGCTGTGGTCCATGTTGAAGAGGTTACTGCCTATGTTCTCCTCTAGGATTTTGATGGATTTCTGTTTCACATTGAAGTCTTTCATCCATTTTGAGTTTATATTTGTGTATGGTGTAAGAAAATGGTCCACTTTCATTCTTCTGTATATAACTGTCCAATTTTCCCAGCACCATTTATTGAAGAGACTGTCTTTTTTCCATTGGTTATTTTTTCCTGCTTTGTCGAAGACTATTTGACCATAGAGTTGAGGGTCCATACATGGGCTCTCTACTCTGATCCATTGGTCTATGTGTCTGTCTTTGTGTCAGTACCATGTTGTCTTGGTGATCACAGCTTTGTAATATAGCTTGAAATCAGGCAATGTGATGCCCCCAGCTTTGTTATTATTTTTCAACATTTCCTTGATGATTCAAGGTCTTTTCTGGTTCCATACAAATTTTAGGACGGTTCCAGCACTTAGAAAATGCTGATGGTATTTTGATTGGGATGGCACTGAAAGTATAGATTGCTCTGGGCAGCATAGACACTGTAACGATGTTTATTCTTCCGATTCATGAACATGGAATGTTTTTCCATCTTTTCATGTCTTCTTCAATTTCCTTCATGAGTGTTTTGTAGTTCCTAGAGTATAGGTAGTTTGCCTCTTTGTTTGGGTTTCTTCCAAGGTATCTTATGGGTTTTTGGTGCTATTGTAAATGGAACCAATTCTCTCATTTCTCTTTGTACAATTACATTGTTAGTTTATAAGAAAGCAACTGATTTCTGTGCATTGATTTTGTATCCTGCTACATTACTGAATTGCTGTATGAATTCTAGTAGTTTGGGGTACAGTCTTTTGGGTTTTCCACATAAAGTATCATGTCATCTGTAAGGAGATAGAGTTTGACTTCTCTGCCAATTTGAAATTCTTTTATTTCCTTTTTTTTTTTTTTCCTGACTGCTGTTGCTATGGCTTGTAGTACGATGTTGAACAACAGTGGCAAGAGTGGGCATCCTTGTCATGTTCCTCATCTTAAGGGAAAGGCTCTCAGCTTTTTCCCATTGAGAATGGTATTCATTGTGGGTTTTTCACAGATAGATTTTATGAAGTTGAGGAATGTTCCCCCTTTCCCTATACTCTGAAGAGTTTTAATCAGGAAAGGATGCTGTATTTTGTCAAATGCTTTTTCTGTATTGTAACCGTCTATCAGAATAATATGCTGCTTAAAACATAACTTTAATTAATGAGGAGATGTACTGGTCATGCAAGCATGCTTAAATATGACCTTGAGAAAAACCTATACTAGCAGCAGGCCTCTGGTGGAGAGGATGATATATGTCATTGAAGTTGAGCAGCTGAAGATGCCCAGCCCGCTCAAGGTGGAACACCGCCTGCTTCCCTTTTTCCTTGTCTCCCCACCTCAGAGATAGCTTGCTGTTAAGGTAATCCATTAAAGTGCACTTGCTCAACTACAACTTCATGCTGCTTGACCAGACACACCTTACTCTTCTTCTGTTGACCTATAAGACTTGTGACCAACATATGACTCATATTCCTTCTTGTTTACCTACAAGACCTAGGGCTAATATATAACCTTCTTCTTTATTGGTTGTTATCTTGTATCTAATAAATAGGGGATTGAGGAGTTGTTCAGGGTGACAGCCCTTCCAGCTGTTGTTCCCTGCTCCCTCTCTCTTAACAGCTGACTTGTTTGTGCCTCATTCTTTTCCTGTGCACCCTTAGGAAGTTGCACTGTATCAACTGAGAGGACCCTGTGGTTCTTCCCTCTCTTATTAATTTGTTCTATCACATTGATTGATTTGTGAATGTTGAATCACCTTTGCATCCCAGGGATGCAGAAGAATAGGTATTATTTCTCCTTTGAATGTTTGGTAGAATTCCCCAGGGAATCCATCGGGTCTTGGTCTCTTGTTTTTTTGGGAGGTTTTTAATCTTGTTACTAGGTTAACTAGGTTACTAGGTTACTTGTTACTTAAGATATTTAACTATCTTGTTACTAGGTTACTAGGAGATTTTCATCTTGTTACTAGTTATTGGTCTATTCAAGTTGTCAATTTCTTCCTGTTTATGTCTTGGTTATTTATAGGTTTCCAGGAATGCATCCATTTCTTCTAGTTTGCATAACTTACTGGCATATAGCTGTTGATAATAATTTCTGATCATTGTTTTTCTATTTACTTGGTGTTAGCTGCGATGTGCCCCCTTTCATTCATAAATTTTATTAATTTGGGTCCTTTCTCTTTTCTTTTGGATTAATCTGTCCAGTGGTTTATTGATCTTACTGTTTCAAAGAACAAGCTTCTAATTTTGTTGATATGTTCTACTGTACCTCTGGTTTCTAATTCATTGATCTCTGTCCTAATCTCAATTATTTCCCTTCTCGTGCATGTGTTAGGCTTAATTTGTTGTTGATTCTATAATTCTTTAAGGTGTAAAGACAGTTTGTGCACTTGGGATTTTTCTATTTTCTTGAGTTAGGCTTGGATGGCTCTGTATTTTTCCCTTTGGACCACCTTTGCCATATACCATGGGTTTTGGACCAGATGTGTTTTCATTCTCATTAGTTTCTCATTGATTTCCTGGTTGACTCAAACATTCTTGAGCAGGATGATCTTTAGCTTCCAAGAGTTTGAATTTCTTCCAGACTTTTTCTTGTGATTGAGTTCCAGTTTTAAAGCATTGTAGTCTGAGAATACACAAGGAATAATCTCAATCTTTTGGTATTGGTTGAGACCTGATTTGTGACCCAGTATGTGGTCTATTCTGGAGAATATTCCATGTGAGCTCAAGAAAAATGAGTATTCTGTTGTTTTAGGGTGAAATGTTCTGTATGTACCTTTGAGGTCCATCTGGTCCAGTGTGTCATTCAAAGCTCTTGTTGCTTTGTTGATTTTCTGCTTAGAAGATCTGTCTGTTGCTGAGAGTGGAGTGTTAAGATTCCCCCACAATTAACGTATTATTATTATCAATATGTCTCTTTATTTTGGTTAACACTTGGCTTATGCAGTTGGCCACTCCCATGTTGGGGCATAGATATTTACAACAACTTCTTGTTGGATAGACCCATTAAGAATGATATAGTGTCCTTCTGTACCTCTGACTACAGTCTTTAGCTTAAAATCTAATATGTCTGATATGAGAATTGCTGCCCCAGCTTTCTTTTGAGATCCATTGGCATGAAAGATGATTCTCCATGGCTTCACTTTTAATCTGGATGTATCTTTAGGTTCAAAATGAGTCTCTTGTAGACAGTATATGGATGTGGTCCTGTCTTTTTATCCAGTCTGCAAAACAGAGCTACCCTATGACCTGACAATTGTACTACTTGGTATTTACCCCAAAGAAACAGATGTAGTGACAAAAAGGGCCATATGTACCCTGATGTTCATAGCAGCAATGTCCAAAATATCCAAACTGTGGAAAGAGCCAAGATGCCCTTCAACAGATGAATGGATAAAGAATATGTGGCCCATATATACAATGGAGTATTACTCAGCCACCAGAAAGGATGACTACTCAACTTTTGCATCAACATGGATGGGACTGAGGAGATTATGCTGCATGAAATAAGTCAAGCAGAGAAAGACAATTATCATATGGTTTCACTTACTTGTGGAACATAAGGAATAGCATGGAGGACATTAGGAGAAGGAAGGGAAAAATGAAGGGAGGAAAATTGGAAGGGTAGACAAACCATTAGAGACTGTGGACTCTGATAAACAAACTGATGGTAGAGGTAAGGAGGGTGGGGGATGGGTTGGTGCAGTGATGGGCATTAAGGAGGGCACGGATTGCATGGCAATGGGTGTTATATGTAAACAAGGAATCTTGGACACTAAATCAAAAACTCATGACGTACTGTATGGTGACTAACATAACATAATAAAAAATAATAAAAATAAAATAAAAATAAAAATAAATCCTAGTTCTGACTCCTACTACTTGGGTACAAATGCTTTAGCCACTCTGTGCCTCAATTTCCTAAACTGGAAATTCCTAAAATAGGAATAACAATAGTATGTACCTCATAGGGTTGTCATAAGAATTAAATAAGTTACTATTTGTAAAATACTTAGAATAGTGCCTAGTACATATAATAGTTCTTGTGAAATAAAACAGACATTAAGTGATTCTAGGGAATTTCTTGTAGTACTACAATTAGACCCACAAGAACTGTAATTTGTTGTTTATGTCATATTTCTTTATTTTTTAAAAAATTTTTATGAGGTTTCCTTTCAGAATATTTTAGCCAGAACTGTAGACAATACTTCATATGTATGTGTGGGTTATATATACTCACATGCATGTATGTGGGTGGGTGCTAGGGGCAAGGCAGGTTATAGGAAAGAGGATGATAGAGCTGACAGATGGGTCATTCTAGCAGATTTTCCCATTTCCTTTCTCTGACACTTTTGGGAAACCCATTCATATGGAGTTCATGTGAGTCTTGCTGGGATTATCAACCATAGTGTCACTGTATTCCTTAAAGCTTGATACAGACATGCCAAGAGAGTGAAGTTCTCTCTCTCTCTCTCTCTTCCTTTGGATCCTACATTATCAAGATGAGAAAAAGGAGGCTTCTAACTGTTTTTCTCACTATGTGTAAAAAGCCTGACTGAGAACACTAAAGCCAAAAAATGAGAAAAAGAAAAAGCTCCTTAGATCAGACTGTACCTAAACCCCTTCACTGGGTATCCCACTAATACCATCCACTTTTTTTTCTTTTGTGTCTGTGCCAATTTGAACTGTTTCTGTCTTGTGCTACCAAAAGAATACTATGTAATCTACCCAAATCATCCAGTGGAGACATTTTTATTTTGTAAGTGAAGGCTTGGGTCAGTAAAAAGTATGGCATTCCTAGGTAATCTACAACCAACCCAAAAATCTCTGATCCAAGATTTCCTCACTATGAACACAAATACAGATTTTGTCTTCTTCACATGAGACCTTCTCAGATACTCTGTTTCTCACAGAACTTGTACTCACCCCTGGGCCATTGTGGCATGACCTCCCTACCTAGTCAAGCCCTGCCCCCAGGTCCTACACCAACATCAACCCACTTGAAAGTTCAGGAGTGGGTAATGAAGCAATCAGAGCCCCAGTTGACAGACTTAAGGAAACCCTTCCTAGCCCCTGTACCTTATCAAACTTTACAGTGCACTGAGTTGATTTATGAGAAAAGGGTATTAAAGCATGTAAGGGCTCCTGCTGGAGAGAAAATTATCTGTATAAACAAAATGTTATTATGGGAATCAGAGAGGCCACATACAAGAAAGATCATTAAAGAAAAAAAAACTGGCATATCAATCTTTTCTAAATCACTGAACTCACATGAGAGAATTTAACTGTCTTTATACCTCACAGGTTTCTGTTTGATCATTAGTCCTTATAGCTCAGAAGGGGACATTCTCAGATGTTAAACTGTTGAGAACTTTAAATTAGAGGGAATTTCTAAGACATAAGTCATGAAGTTAGATTTTTGAAGGAGGGCTCAATTAGAGACTGTCTAGTAATAGAGCAGGCATTTCAGTCCCAGGGGTGTTATTTTCTCTCCTACAAATGAAACTCTAATTTTTTCCCTTTGCTTCATTTGACAAGATTTGATATTTTCCACTCTTTCTCCTAATATGGGGAATGCACAATAGTCACACTGTATACAGTGATGGACTTCACAAAAATGATTTTCAGGCTTTGGGTTAAGAAAACAAATCCCCTTAGTAGATTAGTTTGTACTAAATACAATTTTGATCTAGGGCCAGATTCCTCCCCTGGAAATCATATTAGTAAACATTCAGTTCTGTTAAGAGGTTTTACTCAAGTTTGGTTTTTTGAGCCAGATTCCTTTGTTCTTAACAAAAAGTTGTGACAGCCCAGCTCAGACTACTGCTCTATATTCTTCAAGTGTGTGAGCAATATAATGTGCCTTTGATTTCCCTTTTATTTGTTCCTTGGACCTTTAATTCTGGAGTTTAAAGCCAATAATATTACATCTAAATGTTCTCAAAAGTTGTGTTTGGAGTGTATAATTAGGTGCAGTTAAGTGATGGTATAAAGATATTTTGATGGTATTTTAGCCAGAGGACCTAGTACTACCTGAATTCTTACCTTGAGTATACCACTATTTCTTTTATAATGTCTACAAGGGAGCTATTAAACAAATATAAAGTACAGGAGCTTTGACCCCAAAAGCCAGAGCAAAATTCAAGCAAGTCAGGACTGAATCTATAGACAGCTCCTATATATCAAAGTGAAATGGGTCTGAAAGGACTATAAGCCAACAGAAAGGATATTCCATCTCAATAAAGCCCAGTTTGAATGCTTATCTCTGCAAAATTTTTAGCGCCCAAAGCTAAACTGGGAATTCTTAGGACCCACTGGAAAAGAAGCACCCAAAGAGAGATGGCTAGGCCTTCTCGCTATGTAGTACGACCAAGTGGAATACACTATTCTAAAAAGAGGAAATGAACTTCTTAACCATCTGTGTATAGGAACTTCACACTAAGTACCCAACTGTAGCCATAATTCCCCCTTTTGCAGGTGGAAGGAAGAGGTTATAAATGAAAAAAGAAGAGTCTAAGAGCTCTTCTCCATTCTTAGAAACCAAAATGTGAAAATCTTTCATACCTCAGCATTATATACATTAACATATATCTGCTTGGTTCATTTAGGAGATCCACTATCTCTATTGCATTAATACTGTCTTTTATATAATGCTAGACATAATCCAGTGTAATGGGTTTGGACACACAACAGAGCTGAATTGTAATAACTAGGGTCCCCATAGTTGCAAAGTAGTCCAACTTTATTTAAAAGCATTCACGCTGTGAACATCTTTTATTTTGCTATCTGGGATATTTTTATCTTTCTTCTGGCATCTATTCCCCAATTTCCCCTACTTTCAATCCATGTGCTTGCTATGGAGTTGACTCAAAAATGGAGTTAATGATCCAGACCTGGCCAAAATGGCATCAGTTATCAAATCAAAGATGAGCACACAGACTGACCTAGTCCAATCAGAGTAGACCCCAGAATGTTTTCTGGGAATTCAAGGATAAAGATGCTCACTCCTTTTTACTTGTTTTCAACATAGAAGCACGGAGCTCCAAAGGCTGATAATAGTCATCTCTCAGGGGCACCTGCATGCCTCAGTTGGTTAAGTGACTGCCTTCTGCCCAGGTCATGATCCTGGAGTCCTGGAATCAAGTCCCACATTGGGCTTCCTGATCAGCAGGGAGTCTGCTTCTCCTCTGGCCCTCCCCCTTCTCATGTTCTCTCTCTCTCTCTCATTCTCTCTCTCAAATAAATGAAATCTTTAAAAAAAAATAATCATCTTTCAAACATAAGAAAGGAACCACCAAGAATGGAAACAAACCAAGGCAACATAGCTGAGAAACGTATAGAGACAAACTGAATTCGGAGACATCATTTGAGCCCTGGATCAAATGGAAACTGGTTTGTGAATTGCTTAATTTACAAGAGTCAGTAATTTCTTTTCTATATATAAACCAGTTGGATCAAATTTTTATCTTTTGTAGACAAAAAAAAAAAAAAAAAAAAAAAAACACTCCATGAATCACAATCCACATTTTGTAAAAATTACCTACTATAAAACAAAACTAAAGGATAAAGAGAATTCTATAAACTCTCACATTAATAATATTAGATTTAAGATTTTTGAGTACTTACAATGGGCCAGATACTGTTGTAACTTCATTATATGTTTTAATTTATTTAATCTTAATAAAAATCCATTATGTAGTTGTTACTATTTTTTTCTCTTTATATAATAGGAAAGTATAACATAAAGAGATCAAGAAACCTACCCCAGGTCACTTAGCCATAAAGTAGTGCTCAAAAACTAACCAGAGCATCAGATACCAGAGTTTATATATATAACCATGACATTCCACTGCTAGAACCTCCCCCAAAAGATACTTTTCAATATTCATCAGCTATAAAAATGTCTGCCAGAGAGATAAGGTTCATCTCATGACACAAAGATCAAAATGGCAAAAAGTAAGAGCCTCAAGTTAGGATATATCTTTAATCTGTAATATAACTGGACTTCATGGAACAATTTTCATATTCAGAGAACAGCCTTGAGCATCAGTCTTTTCAATCACGGGCATAATAACAGGCATTCTGAAGTCCCTTTTTCTGCTGAATGGGAAGGGATGCAAGTTAAGACAGACTGTCTCCAACTGAGAGTTCAGCGTTAAAGATACAGTCAGAGTCACCCCATTGATGGCAGCTCTAAATCTACCTGGGCAGTTTATTAAAAGCAAGGCAAATGTTGTGGTTCCTAGACAAATGGAGAACTGGAATGCTGAATGGAATGCCTCAGTAAAAACAAAAACTGTAGGGACAGGCCAGTGGGCAGTGTTTGACAGGCACTGGATCAGATCACCGGAGTTAAATTCTAACTCTGCTACTAACTGGATGTGTGACCTTGTTTATTACTTTAACCATGTGAGCCTGAGTTTCTTCATCTATAGGATCCCTATCTCATGGATGTAGTAAGGATTAAATTAAAATAGATTACATATGAAAAACAGTGCAGTTCCAAATTCATGGTAGGTACTTAATAAGTGGACACCATTTGGTAACTGAGTTTTGGTGGATGCTACATGCCTAGGGTTCACCCTAGTTGGAACCCACAATTTCTAGCCTAACTCTCTGCACAGCTCATGGCTGGTCAGCCAAGTCTTCTGACCTTCTGCCTGCCTGAGTTGAGATTAACTTCTCTGTACTGTGTTGTGTTAGCCATAGCAGAAGTTCAAGGCCCATAGCTGAGAAGACTGAGAAGTCAGAACTGAGGTTTCTTCCCCCATGCCCCCAAATAGATAGTAAATTTCTTTTATAGGGTCATCTTAGGGAAAAATAAGACAAGAACAGATTCCATCATCCAGTGTCATGCCCCCTTCAAAGCACTTTGATCATCTAGACCTCCCTTGAATATTGGTGGGAGAACGCTCTGAACGGGGGAAATACCAGGGATAATATGCCAAGAAAGGGTCATAATTTTGATATGTAGGTGTCATTTGCCTAAAAAACAGCTTTTGAGTAATAAAAAACACACCAAAAAGCAAGCAGTGAATTAGGACTACACATCAAAAAAGCCCCAGACCACCACTACAAATGAAGTTAAAAAGACTTTTTTATTCAATTGTGATTCTAAGAGAGGGTTTTTATAAAAAGTGGGAGCTAGATTTTAAAATCGCTTTTTGAGATTTAGTCACATTAGGGAGGAAACATCAAGATATTCCCATCAAGGATGACTTTGATTTCTTTCTCTGCTGAATAAGAAACCTATTTAAAATGCCAAACCATTAGAACAGGACTGATCCTGTTATGACAAATATCATTGCCCTGGCCAGTGGTCCACTCACTGCAAAATGTATTTAATAAAAGTTTCCAGAACCACCAAGAATGGAAAACTTATGAATGCCATTACCTGTTGAAGTGTCTGGAGTAAGTGTAATGGGAGAACCACACAGTGTCTGGAGATCTCTGGTGTTGAATCTAGTAGAGTGTTTACCCAAAGCACCTAGAGGGAGCATGGCTGGAAATGGATAGGGAAGGATAAATCGGAATAAGGGAGCAGTTAAAATAGTCACCAAGAAAACAACTTCAGATGTTAAAAAAGAAGGGTAAGGCAAGGACAGAAATTAGAAGATGAGTCTTAGCAGATATGAAACTAAAGTGCAAGTGGGAGAGAAATGTGAAGTCAGAAGTGGGGCTGTGAACTTTGAACACAGGCTTTCTTTTTCTTTTCTTTTTTAAGACTTTATTTATTTATTTGACAGACAGAGTTCACAACTAGGCAGAGAGTCAGGCAGAGAGAGAGAAGGGAAAGCAGGCTCCCTGCTGAGCAGAGAGCCCAATGTGGGGCTCGTTGCAGGGCTTGATCCTAGGACCCTGAGGTCAGGACCTGAGCCGAAGGCAGAGGCTTAACCCACTAAGCCACCCAGAACCCCTGAACACAGACTTTCTTTATGGGGTCAGGAAAATAAAGAGTACAGAACTGGACATCATCTGAAATCTGTTTCATGACATACATTTTTGGGAAAATTTAGCCAATGAATGAAGACACAATTATTAAATTATCACATAAAATCATCAAAAAGTATTCTAATATGTTGAATTCTGATAAAAGTAAAGATTATTTTTAGCACTTATGTTTATAATATTATCACTGAAACTGTTTAGTCTTAAAATTGCTATTAATTGACCAAAAACAGTTTAAGTATAAACCAGAATTGCAAATTGGGTATCGGTGGGCTAAGTTTAGCTGTATTTGTCCTGCACAGTCTTTTTTAAAAGATTTTTAATTAACTAATTTAATTAATTAATTAATTAATTATAGAGACAAGAGTGAGAGAGCACAAGCAGGTGTGGGTGGTGCAGCAGAGAAGTGGGAGAAGCAGGCTCCCTGCCAAGCAAGGAGCCTCACTTGATCCCAGGACCCCCAGGATCATGACCCTAGCTGAAGGCAGACACCCAACTGACTGAGCCACCCAAATGCCCCTCCTACACAGCATTTTAAAAAATAAATTAGTTTTTACTATGGTGTAACTTCTACTATTCCCCTGGCCTTATACCTTACATTTTCATGTGTAAGTGATAGTGTGTATTGGGGACTTCCTCTCTAGGAACCCTCTGATTTCTCTCCCAAATGTGTAGAAGACTATATATGATCTCCATTGGTCATTTATTAATTGGGTAAAGTTATCCTATTAACAATTTGAGAGCAGTATGAGCTCTCTCTTTTTTCATCTCCACCCCCCCCCCACACCTTGAGGCAGTTCTGCATACCTAATGTTTCTTCTGAGGAGAGTGGTGATTAGAAAATATATCTAGCTGAAGATTTCAGACTTGTTCTTCAATCAGCTTTATCAGTAATAATGCTGACATCTTGATCTCCACCTATTTTACTCCTGTGTCATTTCTTAATTGCTAATGAACTCAAGAAGCAAAGTAAGGGGGTGTTATTAATTGGCTTCTACAAACTTCAAGACGTTGTCAACATTTAAACATTAGGAAATTTCATATAAAGATATAGGTTTCCGAGTTTTGTTGAAAAATGGAAGATTTGGCATGACTGGGGTCATATTTGCACCCAGAATGCATCGGATGAACTGAGTAATGAATGAATGCTGTCTTTAGATGAGGCATGAGTTCCAATTTGCTGTAGTCTCCACCATTACCTATTGTTTATACTTGGGTATTTAATTCAGTCATCTTATCCTGACATTTAAGTTTGTATTTCCTGCTATAATCATATAAGTCTCCTCTTTTAGAATATTGACTTTTTCTAAGATAGTGGAATCCTGATAAAATGATTAGTAAAAACTTTTGTGAAAACTACTGGTGTGAAAGATATTATTTGTAAATCTGATTGCAAAGCTGCTTTGGCATCCTAGTTCCTGATCTTCAACAGCTACAGATCTCTGTTATTTCACTCCACATACATCCAGTGCAACGCAGACCTGGGTCAACAATATTTCCTAATTTTAGGTGAAACTGTACCTGCCAGGTCAGAAAAATCCTATTCAAGACTTACAGCATAGAAAATTCTCCATCTCAGGGTGCATGGGTGGCTCAGTGGGTTAAAGCCTCTGCCTTCGGCTCAGGTCATGATCTCAGGGTCCTGGGATCGAGCCCCATGTCAGGCTCTCTGCTTAGCAGAGAGCTTGCTTCCTCTCCTCTCTCTCTGCCTGCCTCTCTGCCTACTTGTGATCTCTGTCTGTCAAATAAATAAATAATTTTTTAAAAAAGAAAAAAAAAAGAAAATTCTCCATCTCTATTTTATATTCTATGTCCAGACATCAAAGGGTTGTGTCTCTTTGGAGGAAGTAAAGTAAGGGATTGGAAAAAGTATTGAACAAGTTCAAGCAAACTACATGTCAAGTGACCCAGCTAATTTCTAGAAGAGCCTATGTTTTCTCTGAATTAGAGTACTTGGAGAATTGCCCTAACCACCTGCATTGCTTAGGTCATGAAGACTGAGACTGTGTTTTCACAACTAAAATAAAGATAGTTGTACAAGCCATGGGGGCCTATCTCAAAAACAGAATTTTGCTGCACCACTGTGGATCAAGTTACCATTACCACAATCAGTTATATAGATAGTAAAATGCAATGATTTAATCATCCCAAGGGAATTTAATCATATTACATAGATCTAACATTAAGCTTATTGCCAGTTTCATTTTATAAGATAGCAAAAGTGACTAATCAATCAACCAGTCTAATTCAATGATAGCAAAAGCTGGTCTGACGTTGTTATTTAATTAATTGATTGCAAATTTGAAATCCCTTTATATATTCATATAGTTTAGGTGCTACAGGCTAAGATTTAGCTCCATGAATTTTTTTTCCTGTTTTAGAAATTAGCATTATTTCCCCCCACATATCCTGGTTAGATGATTTCTAAATCATATTTTAAAGTTGAATAAAGTTGAAATCCTCATTTGGCTTTTTCTCTGTGGGCTCTTGCTTATACCTTTACTGTTTGAGAATGGTCTCTTTTGGCGTACCATATGAATTTTTTTTTCCCCAAAGGGTGAAGTATCTCCTAACTACCCATTAGTGCTCCGTACCTGGAGTCCTGGCCACCATGATACTATTCACTTCAGAAAATAAGTGCAAAGTGAATATGACTCCAGATTTAAAACAAGCACTATAGACCAGAGTGTTTGGCTTCCTTTCTTGCCATGAGTCAGAGCCAGGAGGTTCCCATTAAGGTGTATATGAATTGTATTACCCCACACTGAAGTGTGTCCATAACGTAATGTTGTAACGCAGCCAAGTTCTTCTAACATGGACCTATATTCAAAACATATCAGTATCTCGTCAGCTCCTTCATTTGTAAAAAGTTTTAATCAGAAAGCTATAGTTACATAAATATTTCATTCTAGGGTAGAGTAAACCCTGACTTAAATAAGTGTATTACTTCCATTGTATTAATACCTCTCAGACTGTCACATTCATCTAGAATGAGCTGCCATTTAAAAAGAGAGAGAGAGAGAGAGGAGGTAAATGCACAGAATTATGCATGGAGTGTGCTCTGATATAGTTGTAAGTATTAGGAGAGGTATTTTGGGAAAAAGTTTTTTCTACACCCTCTCACTGTTCAAAACAAGGGGAGAGCCCCTCAAACTAAGTCATTTGGAAGGCCAAACACTGCTCAAAGAAGCTCAAATCATGAGGGAAAAAAGCAATAAATATTTTCTCTTCAGCTCTGAACCTCTATGTTTCCCTTTTGTTACTGTCCTTTAAAGGAATCCTTAAAGAATTTTAAGCAAATAGATTTTGAAAAAGTGCTGAATCCCCAAAGATCAGCAGTTAAGAGTTAAACTACTCCTTCATAACTTGTGAAGACATCCCTCATCATTAGGTCATCTCTCACCCGAGTATGTTGCCACCTTCAAAGATAAATGACCAGGCATGAGGATGAAACATACTGAAGTTCAAAAGTGCCTATGGAGTGATGTTCCCAGAACTAGAGCTGGAATATTTCTTTTCTTGTCTTTCTAAACCTGGTGTTCTGTGCTGAAAGGACAATGACTATTTCATCGGTCCCGGAAGTAAGACATGAAGAAGGATCGGGGAGGATAACAATTGGAACTAGTGAATATAGTCATGGGTTTTCTGGGGGAAAAAATCAGACAAACAAACATTGAAAAAGAAACTCTGGTAGCATAAAATGAAGAATTAACACTGGTCTTCTAAACCTTTAAAGAGTATATTATTGAAGTATTTCTCTATTGATGTTCTCTATAAGATGTTCTCTATTGTCACTGGGAAAAATAAAATAAAATGGAACTGAAACATATCAAAAGAAGATAAGGTTATATACAAAGCAAAACTCCATGACTAGGCAAGCATCTCCTTCTAAACAGGTCTTTCAAATTGAAATAGTAATAATGATAATCATTTCTTGTTCTAAGCAGGGAAGTGAATAAAATTTCTAGCAGAAACTGTGCATCATGTTCCCTGTTTTCCTGCTACTGGTTCAACCTATTTCATGAAGCCTGACTACTAATGTGACAAATGGGTTTGTCTTTGTATGTTGTTCCTATCAAACATTGCCATGTATTTTCTTCCTGTTTGTATATACTTATTTCTTCTACCAGACTGAAAACTCCTGAAGGCAAGAACTATTATCCTATTCAATTTTCCAAAATTATACTATGGAGACATGTACTGTGAGAAGTTCAGTTTCTAAAATCAACTTGAAAGGCAAAAATATTATATGGTCAAATCATCCTTGGAAAGCTCTTAGAAAGGGGCAATTTTGTAACCATTTTTCATTAAGTTCAACATCAGGTTTCCTTTGGTGTTGGAACAGGGTGGTGTATTATTAAACCCTTTATTTGCATGAAGCTTTACATTCTACTGTTTTTAGCTGCCTTATGATTAAGGCCCACATTATTTGAAAAGGAGAACTATAAACACTAGAATCTCATTCAGTGTTACAAGATGTCTCAACTATCAGAAGCACCAAAATCTGATTCTGAATGAGTAAAGAGAACATTCACGTCTCTCATCTCATGCTCACTGTAGTCAGAATCCCATCAAGTAAAGAGAAACCATTCATGACATTTCAAGACAGAGGTTATTTAATGCAGAGGATCAGTTATATAACATTTAGAAGGCTGAAAGAGCAAAACCAGTTGCTAAGGGAACCCTGGTATTAGTAGCTCAGGAAGCAGTAACCGTTCTGAGGGCTGACAGTATGAAAGAGAAGAAATGGTGTTAGCAGAACCTGGGATCTTGGGGGAAGTGTCTCCACAGAGCAGATGTTCAGACCTCCAAGGCGTCACTGCTCAGCTAGTTCTGGTACTTCCGAGAGGGGCATCACATGATTGCTACTTGCCTCTGGTAGATGGCTAGAAGAGGAAATGTGGCACAGTTGCTACTGGTACCTCTACAGGGACTATAGGAGAACTGGTGCTAGAAATGCTAAAATAAGCTCAAGCCTGGAGTCCTACTTGAGTGCTACTGCTGGAGAGAAGCTGGCTAGAACAGAAAACAGAAACAATATTTCTTCTGCTCTCCTGTCCCCTGCCAGTGCCTCCAGTCAGCAGAACCTAACCAGAGGCCAGCAAAGAAGTCTGGGAAATGTAGTTTGCATAGTCTCAGCTCCAGTGTCCTAGAGTGGAGTGTAAAATCCTCTCAGCTTGAGGCTGAGAGACAGTAGGCAAAATTACTCTTTGGGCATAAATTCACTGAGTGGAATAATAGGCAGAGTTTTCCTTCATTTTCTTTTACCATAGTTGAATTCCAGTAAGATAAATGTATTCATGATGCCAATTCACCTTCTCTTGGAATCCTATAGTTCATTAGCCTAGTAACCTGCTTATAGCATGTGATTAATGTACATATTGAACAAATAAATGAATGTCTTTTTGGCTCTTTGGTGCTAAGGGAATTTTCTCTGATTACTAATCTAGTTTAACTGCCACTGAGAAATGAGACTAGAGAAAATATATAAGAACATAAGGGCAAACTCTGCCATAGTTCACTAACATTGTAAATGTACCTACCCCAGCAGTTCAAATGGTTTCTATCCCCTAGCTCTATCTCCTAACTATCCACTTCCAATTCACTATCAAAAATCTCTACTGCAGCTATACTTGCATAGCATAAGAGTGACATCCAGTGGTTTATAACAATTACTTATTGTAATGCATCTAGAAATCTAATCAGCCCTCAATTATTTATATAAATAGAAGCATAATATATAAAACGCTAAACAAAAGATGAAACTTAAAACTTTTAGTTTTACTTTGGGAGATTATTAAAGTAAATTTGCCTACCCATTTTAGATTTCATATTCAAGCTCATTTGCATTTTTCTATTCTTGAGTTTATGCCTGCCATACTTCCGGTGATATCTGTCAAAGACATGAGCTGATGGGCAGAGAAGGAACCTGGGAACAGGTAGGATTAGGAGTATTAACCATTAACCAGTTCTAGACCTGACTCCCAAGGCCAGAGTTTAGTTTAGGTTCACATAAAGTATGGAAAACTCAGCCTAGATTCAGGTTTCAACTAATATCTAAAGGTGTCCAGTCTGGCACAGGGTTGTAGATGGAGGCAGAGTTGGGTGGGCTCTTTAGTCATGGTCTCAGGGGATCAGACTTCTCAGAGGAGTCCCAGCCAGTTGTTGGGACAAGAACCCTGAGATAATAAAAATATCAGGGCAGTACCCAAACTGCCTCAAGTTCAGAATATGCTCTATTCTTAATGATACACTATAGGAAGTTGAAGGTGATTTTTATTTATGGCTTGGAAAGTCAATATCATACTAGAACAAACAAAGCCTAAGAAAAAAATAACACAGAAACTACATATGCTTTAAGTTCCTCTTTCTTTCAATAGAATAGTCAAAAGAACCAGTAACTCCATTATAAATCTCCCACCTAAATGAACTAGGAACAGAAATCTTCTTATCTGTGTTTAAATAGATCTTAGCCTGAAAAATACTACCAACTCAGAATTTACAAGGATTTGAATATGCTTTCCAGCTTAAAGGAATTCAGCCCAAACAAGCTACTTCTCTATTTAATATTTTTTTAAAGGCAACCCAGAAAAAACATGTATTTATTCATAAATATATAGCAGTGAGTTCAAAGGAAATCTAAGTGGTAACTATGGTTAGAATTATTCAGACACCTCTTTTGTTCAGCTTGATTTGGGAGCAGTATGCTAATAGTGAGTCACGAATATGATTAGTATAGCTCATGATATCAAAATATGGTAAGAGACCTGTTGTGGCTTCTTCCCATGTAACCATATCCCACAAGAAAATGGGACATATTTTTCTGACTATAGAATCTGAAAGGAAGCAGTTTCCACAAAGTTTGCTTGCCTATCACATCAAAAAGATGAGCAGGGTTAGCCTCATTTATAAAAATGTCCATGTATTTAAAAAAAATACATGGAAAGAGCAGAGCCATGAAAATTAAATACTTATAACCTTAAAATGTTCTTTTCCTCAGTTGAGAATGCACTGTCATGATGACAATGAAGATGATGATAATGATAATCTTACCTTTCACCGGACACTTTGTTATTCCTGTGGAAAACAGGAGCTCTCGGCAATCAAAGGGAAATAATTTTGAAGCCCAGCCTCAAAGACAATGTTTTAATTATCAGAGCAAAGGGCAATGTCTGAAATTGATGTAGGTGATGTTCATCTTTCACCTTTTTCAATGGATCTGACCTAACAATGGCTGGCTGGTCAAGAGAGAATGTAGCAGATATTTCAACGAAGATAGGAAGTTCTTGATTAGTATTTATTCTAGTAGGGTTTTTCCAAAAATGCTTTTTTTCTGGGACATTAGATTTTGATAGGAAATAGACGATGTGTCTCAAATCTAATCAATGAATGCAGGAATGTTCACATATCCCTTCTAATTTATTGTCCACAGCAAGTCAGCCTCTTGTGTTTTGTATACTTAACTTTGGGCATTCTTCTAGCAAAAGGGAGTCCACAAGAAATGCAGTAAACTGTGAAATGCTCCAGAAGTCAAAACACATTAGTGACTTATTCTATGCAGTGGTGGAACTGGTGCTAACAGAAGACACACTTTTCAGGAGACCCCTCAATTCTGTTAGTTCCATCTCCACTGATGTTTTGCTTCTGACTGTGGCTCAATTTGCTGCACAGCTTGCTGGCAGATTCTCCCTTTAGTTAGGGAAGACCTTGTCCTTCTGGACCTCTTGGTCCACATGCATGGGGAAGAATTTCAAGGGAGAGACTCAAAAGAATCTGGAAAGAGACTGAAGTCATCTTTCATGAATTGACTTTAATTCAGTGATAAAATTTCTGTATTAATTTCTACCTTCACAGAGGTTAGAAATGCCATTACTTAACCATGAAATGGAGACTTGAAATAAAAAGATGTATTTGACTTAGGGAGTTGTATGGCATACATAAAAATGAAGGGAGGCTTATAATTAAATTTCTCTTAAACACCAATTTTGACCACTTCCATCAGTTTACCTGAAATACAAGAAATGAGCACCATATCAAATATTTATTAAAAGCCTTAATGGAACATACATCACCTTAAGGCATTGGCAGAAAGAAAATATTTGTCAGGAAAGCAGAATACCATTCCACCAACAAGCACAGGTTTCTTTGTTTTCTCTAAAAATTCTGTCTTCTCTAAAAATGTTCACAGAGTTGGACCCTTAAAAAATGTCCTCTGCTTATCCAGGTAGGGACCTCTCAGGTAGTTCCCCAAAAAGAAAGTTTCATGTTAAATCTGATTTCATAGTCTCTATATCACATCACATGATTACTTGATTACTTTATGCCCAGGGTACTCAAATATAAGCCCTTGCTTGCATTTTCAATAAATCAAAGCAAAGATATTTGACTACTTGGACATTTCAGCTCTCTTAAGTCAGTTAAGGCACACATCTGAATGAGAAACTTAACATAAATGTGCAATCTTGGACAAATGACATCTAGACAAATGACATCAAGAGCACTGTTAAGAGTCCAACCAACCGGAGGAGTAAAGATGGCAGAGAAGTAGCAGGCTGAGACTACTTCAGCTAGCAGGAGATCAGCTAGATAGCTTATCTAAAGATTGCAAACACCTGCAAATCCATCGGCAGATCGAAGAGAAGAACAGCAATTCTAGAAACAGAAAAACAACCACTTTCTGAAAGGTAGGACTGGCGGAGAAGTGAATCCAAAGTGACAGGAAGATAGACCCCGGGGGGAGGGGCCGGCTCCCGGCAAGCGGCAGAGAAACGGAACACAAAATCAGGACTTTTAAAAGTCTGTTCCACTGAGGGACATCGCTCCAGAGGCTAAACCGGGGCAAAGCCCATGCGGGGTAAGCGTAGCCCCAGGTCCCACAGGGTCACAGAAGGATCGGGGGTGTCTGAGTGTCGTAGAGCTTGCGGGTATTGGAACGGGAAAGCCGGCTACAGAGACAGAGCCGACATTAAGCTTGCAGCTCGGGGTTACCTTGAACCGGTCGCAGGCTCGGTGAGCTAAGAGCGTGGCCGGAGGTCAGGCAGAAGGGAGTTACTGGGCGCTGTTCTCTGAGGGCGCGCTAAGGAGTGGGGCCCCGGGCTCTCGGCTCCTCCAGGCCAGAGACCAGGAGGCTGCCATTTGTATTCCCGTCCCCTGGAACTCTACGGAAAGCGCTCAGGGAACAAAAGCTCCTGAAAGCAAACCTGAGCAGCTTATTCAGCCTGGCCGGTGCAAATCCGCCTGGGGCAAAGACACTTGAGAATCACTACACCAGGCTGCTCCCTCAGAAGATCAACAAGAAATCCAGCCAAGACCAAGTTCACCTACCAAGGAGTGCGGTTTCAATACCAAGGAGAGCAGCAGAATTCCAGAGGAGGAGAAAGCAAAGCACGGAACTCATGGCTTTCTCCCTGTGATTTTTTAGTTTTGCAGTTAAAGTAATTTTTTTCTTTTTCATTTTCATTTTTTTCTCTTCTTTTGCTAAATTTTTTTTAACTTTTACCCTTTTCCTTTTTAACGTTTTTAACTAGTTTACCTAATATATATATTTTTTCTTTTTTTTACTTTTCTTTATTCGTTTTCTTTTTAAAATTCTTTCTTTTTTTTTTTTTTTTCCTTTCTTTCTTTTTGAACCTTTTTTTATCCCCTTTCTCCCCCCTCACCATTTGGGACCTCTTCTGATTTGGTTAAAGCATATTTTCCTGGGGTTGTTGCCACCCTTTTAGTATTTTACTTGCTCCTTCATATACTCTTATCTGGACAAAATGACAAGGCAGAAAAATTCACCACAAAAAAAAAGAACAAGAGGCAATACCGAAGGCTAGGGACCTAATCAATACAGACATTGGTAATATGTCAGATCTAGAGTTCAGAATGACAATTCTCAAGGTTCTAGCCGGGCTCGAAAAAGGCATGGAAGATATTAGAGAAACCCTCTCGGGAGATATAAAAGTCCTTTCTAGAGAAATAAAAGAACTAAAACCTAACCAAGTTGAAATAAAAAAAGCTGTTAATGAGGTGTAATCAAAAATGGAGGCTCTCACTGCTAGGATAAATGAAGCAGAAGAAAGAATTAGTGATATAGAAGACCAAATGACAGAGAATAAAGCTGAGCAAAAGAGGGACAAACAGCTACTGGACCACGAGGGGAGAATTCGAGAGATAAGTGACACCATAAGATGAAACAACATTAGAATAATTGGGATTCCAGAAGAAGAAGAAGAGAGAGAGGGGAGCAAAAGGTATACTGGAGAGAATTATTGGAAAGAATTTCCCCAATATGGCAAAGGGAAAGAGCATCAAAATTCAGGAGGTTCAGAGAAGTCCCTCAAAATCAATAAGAATAGGCCCATACCCCGTCACCTAATAGTAAAATTTACAAGTCTTAGTGACAAAGAGAAAATCCTGAAAGCAGCCCGGGAAAAGAAGTCTGTAACATACAATGGTAAAAATATTAGATTGGCAGCTGACTTATCCACAGAGACTGGCAGGCCAGAAAGAGCTGGCATGATATTTTCAGAGCACTAAATGAGAAAAACATGCAGCCAAGAATACTATATCCAGCTAGGCTATCATTGAAAATAGAAGGAGAGATTAAAAGCTTCCAGGACAAACAAAAATTGAGAGAATTTGCAAACACCAAACCAGCTCTACAGGAAACATTGAAAGGGGTCCTCTAACCAAAGAGAGAGCCTACAAATGGTAGATCAGAAAGGAATAGAGACAATATACAGTAACAGTCACCTTACAGGCAATACAATGGCACTAAATTCATATCTCTCAATAGTTACCCTGAATGTTAATGGGCTAAATGCCCCAATCAAAAGACACAGGGTATCAGAATGGATAAAAAAACAAAACCCATCTATATGTTGCCTACAAAAAACTCATTTTAAGCCTGAAGACACCTCCAGATTTAAAGTGAGGGGGTGGAAAAGAATTTACCATGCTAATGGACATCAGAAGAAAGCAGGAGTGGCAATCCTTATATTAGATCAATTAGATTTTAAGCCAAAGACTATAATGAGAGATGAGGAAGGACACTATATCATACTCAAAGGGTCTGTCCAACAAGAAGATCTAACAATTTTAAATATCTATGCCCCCAACATGGGAGCAGCCAGCTATATAAACCAATTAATAACAAAATAAAAGAAACACATCAACAATAATACAATAATAGTAGGGGACTTTAACACTCCCCTCACTGAAATGGACAGATCATCCAAGCAAAAGATCAACAAGGAAATAAAGGCCTTAAATGACACATTGGACCAGATGGACATCACAGTTATATTCAGAACATTTCATCCCAAAGCAACAGAATACACATTCTTCTCTAGTGCACATGGAACATTCTCTAGAATAGATCACAACCTCGGTCCTAAATCAGGACTCAACCGCTATCAAAAGATTGGGATCATTCCCTGCATATTTTCAGACCACAATGCTCTGAAGCTAGAACTCAACCACAAGAGGAAGTTTGGAAAGAACCCAAATACATGGAGACTAAACAGCATCCTTCTAAAGAATGAATGGGTCAACCAGAAAATTAAAGAAGAATTGAAAAATATCATGGAAACAAATGATAATGAAGATACAGTGGTTCAAAATCTGTGGGACACAACAAAGGCAGTCCTGAGAGGAAAATATATAGTGGTACAAGCCTTTCTCAAGAAACAAGAAAGGTCTCAGGTACACAACCTAACCCTACACCTAAAGGAGCTGGAGAAAGAACAAGAAAGAAACCCTAAGCCCAGCAGGAGAAGAGAAATCATAAAGATCAGAGCAGAAATCAATGAAATAGAAACCAAAAAAACAATAGAACAAATCAACGATACTAGGAGCTGGTTCTTTGAAAGAATTAATAAAATTGATAAACCCCTGGCCAGACTTATCAAAAAGAAAAGAGAAAGGACCCAAATAAATAAAATCATGAATGAAAGAGGAGAGATCACAACTAACACCAAAGAAATACAAACTATTATAAGAACATACTATGAGCAACTCTACACCAACAAATTTGACAATCTGGAAGAAATGGATCCATTCCTAGAAACATATAAACTACCACAACTGAACCAGGAAGAAATGGAAAGCCTGAACAGACCCATAACCAGTAAGGAGATTGAAACAGTCATTAAAAATCTCCAAACAAACAAAAGCCCAGGGCCAGATGGCTTCCTGGGGGAATTCTACCAAACATTTAAAGAAGAACTAATTTCTTCTCCTGAAACTGTTCCAAAAAATAAAAATGGAAGGAAAATTCCAAACTCATTTTATGAAGCCAGCATTACTTTGAGACCAAAGCCTGAAAAAGACCCCATCAAAAAAGAGAGCTATAGACCAATATCCTTGATGAACACAGATGCAAAAATTCTCACCAAAATACTAGCCAATAGGAACCAACAGTACATTAAAAGGATTATTCACCAAGACCAAGTGGGATTTATTCCTGGGCTGCAAGATTGGTTCAACATCTGCAAATCAATCAGTGTGATACAACACATCAATAAAGAAAGAACAAGAACCATATGATACTCTTAATAGATACTGAAAAAGCATTTGAGAAAGTACAGCATCCCTTCCTGACCAAAACTCTTCAAAGTGTAGGGATAGAGGGCACATACCTCAATATCATCAAAGCCATCTATGAAAAACCCACCGCAAATATCATTCTCAATGGAGAGAAACTGAAAGCTTTTCCGCTAAGGTCAGGAACAGGGCAGGGATGTCCATTATCACCACTGCTATTCACTCCATATCACTCAGCATCAGGGAAATACAAATCAAAACCACAATGCGATATCACCTCACACCAGTCAGAATCGCTAAAATCAACAAGTCAGGAAATGACAGATGTTGGCGAGGATGCAGAGAAAGGGGAACCCTCCTACACTGTTGGTGGGAATGCAAGCTGGTGCAACCACTCTGGAAAACAGCATGGAGGTTCCTCAAAATGTTGAAAATAGAACTTCCCTATGACCCAGCAATTGCACTATTGGGTATTTACCCTAAAGATACAAACGTGGTGATCCAAAGGGGCACATGCACCCGAATGTTTATAGCAGCAATGTCCACAACAGCCAAACTATGGAAAGAACCTAGATGTCCATCAACAGATGAATGGGGTCAAGAAGATGTGGTATATATACACAATGGAATACTATGCAGCCATCAAAAGAAATGAAATCTTGCCATTTGTGACAACATGGATGGAAGTAGAGCGTATCATGCTTAGAGAAATAAGTCAAGTGGAGAAAGACAACTATCATATGATCTCCCTGATATGAGGAAGTGGTGATGCAACATGGGGGCTTAAGTGGGTAGGACAAGAATAAATGAAACAAGATGGGATTGGTTGGGAGACAAATCACAAGTGACTCTTAATCTCATAAAACAAACTGAGGGTTGCTGGCGGAGGGAGTTTGGGAGAAGGGGGTGGGATTATGGACATTGGGGAGGGTATGTGCTTTGGTGAGTGCTGTGAAGTGTGTAAACCTGGCGATTCACAGACCTGTACCCCTGGGGATAAAAAATATATGTTTATAAAATATAAAAATTAAAAAAAAAAAAAGAGTCCAACCAACCAAAAAGACCTGAGAAGGTCCCAATGAGATGGAACTCTGGTCCCCATTCACAACCCCCTGGGCAACTGGTACTCCTCTGCTAATTGCATCATTACAAAACAAGCCAAATGCAAATGAAATAAACAATAATTTGGGGCAGAACAACATGTGGACTAGGCAATTTCTCCTTAGAGAAAGATTGTGAAAGGAGTTTTGCAAGGTCGATGAAGCAAAGGGTGGGATCACAGTATAAAAGAATAAACTGGGCTTGAGTGCTCAGACATTTCACAAATACTATAGATGGACCTGTGATAACTTGCTCTGAGTTTGTTTTTATTTTTTTTAAAGATTTTATTTATTTATTTGACAGACAGAGATCACAAGTAGGCAGAGAGGCAGGCAGAGAGAGAGGGGGAAGCAGGCTCCCTGCTGAGCAGAGAGCCAGATGTGGGCTCGATCCCAGGACCCTGAGATCACAACGTGAGCCAAAGGCAGCGGCTTAACCCACTGAGCCACCCAGGTGCCCCTGAGTTTGATTTTGATTATGGTCAATAATAAGCCAAATACAATGGGCCTTCATTTATCTGAACTATCACGCTTTATAGTGTGCATGCCTTTTGACCTAGGCAGTACATTTTTAAGTCTCTATCCCATAGAAATATCTGTACACGAAACACAAAGACATATAAACAGGGATTTTTCAATGTAGTATTACTTATAATAGTCTAAAATTGGAATAACGTAAATGTCCAGGAATAGGTGAGTACTAAAAAATATATTTCATATATATATCTCCTATTAGGAGCAGAGTATAGGAGTTGGAACAAAATCTTCAGAACCAAATTGCTTGGGCTTACGTTTTAGCTCCACTGCTTATCAACTATGTGACCTTGGCAAATTGCTTAGCTTTCCAGTGACTCAGTCTTCCCCAATGATAAAAAGAAAACAAAACTTCCTTGTTTGTAGGGCTATTGTGAGAATTAAATGAGATACCTCTTTAAAGAGCCAGAACATTATCTGGCACATAACAGGTACTTAGTACATGTTAGCACGATTCTTCTTTTAAATACAGAATTATGCAGTATTTAAAAATAGAATCCAGCGGTAGCTTCTGCCATTAAAAACTCTGCAAAATACACTGTGAGGTGAAAAAAGATGGCAGTTCAATAAGTGAAGGATGATTCTATTAATTATTTAAGTATAATGAGGCAAACATGCATGTATAAGTACATAAAAGCATAGAAGAAAGTGTGAAAGGATGAGTCAATAGCAACAATTATCTCTAGAGAATGAACTGGATTGAATGGAAAGAGGAACTGAAAGGAGATCACTTTCTTCCTCTCTACATTGCTGCATCTGAGAAGCTTTTTTACAAACATAGACTTTTATTTTACTTATATGCATTTAAAAATACAGTCGATCCTGAATAACACAGGTTTTAATTTATTGGTCCACTTACACGTGGACTTTTTCAATAAATATATTGGACTTTTTTTTTGAGATTTGTGACAATTTGAAACAACTTACAGATGAACCCTGTGCCCCAGAAATACTGAAAAATTAAGACAAAGATATGTCAAGAATACATGTTATATGGACATACTCTTTTATCACTTACTACCATAAAATATACATAAATATATTATTAAAAGTTAAACTTTATCAAAACTTACACACACACTTACAGACTGTACATGGGATCATTTGCAGTCAAGAGAAATGTAAACAAAACATCAGGATGCAATACTAATCCTAACTACATGAAGTAAATTGTAGCAAATGCTGTAATACTGTAAGAATTTCATAGTGGTGAGTTCAAGTGCTGTGAGCATCCACTTAAAATGCTATATGACACTAATCATCTCTGCGAGCAGTTCATTCTCTGGTAAATTGAGTATTGCTGTGAAAAGTGATTTCTCATGGTTCTTGCATATTTTTCATTGTGTTCAGTGTAATACCGTAAGCCTTGAGTAACACCATGCAACCCACATAAAGTGCCATTAGTGATGCTGGAGGTGCTCTCAAGAAGCAGAGAAAAGTCATGACATTATAAGAAAAAGATGAATTGCTTGGTCTGTATCATGGACTGAGGTCTGTAGCTGTGGTTGCCCACTATTTCAAGATAAATTAATCCAGTGTAAGGAAGTGGTAAAAATAGAAAAGGAAATGTGTAAAACTGTTACTGTAGCTATCCTAGCAGATACAAAAACCTTGCACTTTTTGTGAACTATCTTTTTATCTTGTATTGAAAATGTAGCTTATATATGAGTGCAAGATTGCTATAAGAAAGTCATGTCTATAGAATCTAACACAGCTTGAGAAAAAGCAAAGTCATTATGTGACAACTTTAAGCAAAAATAATGTAAAGGGTCTAAAGCTGGAGAATGTGATGCCAGCAAAGGATGGTTTGATAATTTTAGAAAGAGGTTTGGCTTAAAACTGAATGCTATGTTGAGATAACAAATCACCTTCTGCTGATCAAGAGGCAGCAGATGAGTTCCAAAGGCCAGAAGAAATCACTGAGGAGACAGGATGTCTGCTATCAACACGTTTTTAATACAGACAAAAGTATCCTATTCTGGGGGGAAAAATGCCACAAAGGACATTTATTACTGAGGAAGAGCAGTGAATACAGTATTTAAAGCATATTTAAAGTATTTTGCATACTGTTGTATGCAAATGCAGTTAGGCTTATAATCAAGACTACTTTTATCTACCCTTATCTATAAAGTGGTTAACCCCCAAGGCATAAAGGGAAAATATAAACACCTGTTGCCAGTTTTCGATTACAAGAAGGACTGGACAATGAGAATGCTTTTCCTGCACTAGTTCTATCCATGTTTTGTCCCTGAAGTCAGGAAATACCTTCCTAGTAAGGGATGGACTTTTAAGTTCTTTTGATATTGGGTAGTGCCCCTGGCCACCCAGAACTCCATGAGCTCAACAATGAAAGCAATTAAGTGTTCTAATTGCCCCAAAACACAAATTCTCTATTTAAGCCTCCAGATCAGGGTGCCAAAAGGACCTTTAAAGTTCATTACACATGGTACTCCATGGAAAGAACTGTCAATGCTATGGATGAGAATCCCGATAGGGAGAACAGCATGAAAGTCTGGAAGGATTGCACCATTAGAGATGCCATCCCAGTTATATAAAAACCTGTGAAAGCCATCAAAGCTCAAAACAATAAATTGCTGCTAGAGAAAACTGTGTCCAGATGTTGTTCACGACTTCACAGGATTTACAACATAGTCAATAAAAGAAATCATGAAAGAGATTGTGGATATGGCAAAAAAGGTGAGAGGCGAAGGGTTTCAAGATACAGATCTTGGAGAAATTCAAGAGCTAATAGACACCACACCAGAGGAATGAACAGAAGGGAATTTGATGGAGATGAGTACTTCTAAACCAGTGCCAGACGTTGAAGAGAATGTAGAAGCAGTGCCAGAAAACAAACTGACAGTAGACAATCTGGCAGAAAGGTTCTGATTATTCAAGACTGCTTTTGACTTTTTTACAACATATAGGCTTCTATGAAACAGGTGCTGAAATTAAAGCAAATGGTGGAAGAATTGGTACTATAAAGAAACAGTTTTAGAGAAATGAAAAACAAAAACTCAGGAATTGCCATGTATTTCTATAAAGTTATACTAGTGTGCCTACTGCTCCTGTCTCCCCTTCTACCTCCTTTACTTTTTCTACCTCTGCTACTACAGACACAGCAAGACCAACCCCTCCTCTTCTACTCCTCAGCCTGTGCAACATTGAAACTGACAAGGATGAAGACCTTGATGATAATCCACTTTCATTTAATTAACAATAAATAATTATTATGCCATATAATAAATAAACTTGCCTGTTTGTGTATGCATGTATGTGTCTTCATGTGAAAAAACTAACAACTGTATAGCAAGAACTGTAAGAGAAATTTTTTGTGTTGTCATCATCACCTAAGTATTATTGATCATGTAGAACACTGTGCAAGACTTGTAAAGAAATGGGACAGCCACAAGGTGAATGATATTTAGTATAAAATTAATGATGTGGTTTTTTTAGTACTGATTTATAAATTTGTTCTCAAAATATTATATTACTATAACAGTATGCCTGCCTCTCTCTCTAATTAGAGAAACTTTGTAACAGCCTACAATCACAGATGCTTTTTTAAAACATATTAGCAATGTATCCACACTGTATTATGAATATGACTGAAATACTCTATGTCATAGAATTTCTATAACTATTCATTCATTAGTGTATAGGCTAGGCTACCAAGAAGCAATCATATTGATTACACTGGGCCACCAAAAGCAATCATAGTGCTGCTTCTTTATTATAGATGAATGAACTGTTATACCTGTAAATAAATACTTTTCACATTCTTTTCATTTTTGATGTCATGTTAGTAATACTAACTGTAGTCAGTATTATAATACTATATAATAATAATAACACTACACTATTTTGTATTATATAAGACAGTAGACATAGGTACTGAGACAATCCATCTTGCAAGCAGATGATGTAAATTTACATATCAAATGTATTTTGATTATAGTATCAAATGCAGAACAGTAAAATAAATGTATTTTCTCCCCCTTATGATTTTCTTAATAATATTTTCTTTTCTCTAGCTTACTTTATTGTAATAATACCATATGTAATAAATATAAAATACCATATATGTGCTAATCACTATTTATGTTACTGGTAAGACATCTAGTCAACAGTAGGCTATTGGCAGTTAAGTTTGAGGGCATCAAGGTTTTATGTGGATTTTCAACTGTGCAGGTGATTAGCACTCCAAACCCCTGCATTGCTTAAGGGTCAACTGAATATACTTCTGAAAATAAAGTAGGAAGACAACTAATTAAGTAAAGAACAGTTCTTACTTCTTATGAAGCAACAGAAAACTAATACACTAACATTAATACATTAATGTTAATTAATTAACATCTAATACATTAATAAAAGAAAGAGCAAGAACCATATGATACTCTCAATAGATGCTGAAAAGCATCTGACAAAGTACAGCATCCTTTCTTGATCAAAACTCTTCAAAGTGTAAGAATAGAGAGTACATTCCTCAATATCATCAAAGCCATCTATGAAAATCCCACAGCAAATATCATTCTCAATGGGGAAATACTGAGAGCTTTTCACTAAGGTCAGGAACAAGGCAAGGACGTCCACTATCACCATAGCTATTCTATAAAGTACTAGAATTCTTAGTCTCAGCAATCAGACAACAAAAAGAAATAAAAGGCTTCCAAATGGGCAAAGAAGAAGTCAAACTCTCACTCTTTGCAGATGATAGGATACTTTATGTGGAAAACCCAAAAGATTCCTATCCAAAACTTCTAGAACTTGTACAGGAATTCAGTGAAGTGTCAGGTTATAAAATCAATGCACAAAAATCAGTTGCATTTCTATATACCAACAACAAAACAGAAGAAAGAGAAATTAGGAGTTGATCTCATTTACAATGGCACCCAATACCATAAGATACCTAGGAATAAACCTAACCAAAGATGCAAAGAAGCTTTACTCAGAAAACTATAAAGTACTCATGAAAGAAATTGAGGAAGACACAACGAAATGGAAAAATGTTCCATGCTTATGGATTGGAAGAACAAATATTGTGAAAATGTCTTTGCTACCTAAAGCAATCTACACATTTAATGCAATCCCTAACATAATACCATCTTTTTTTTCAAAGAAATGGAACAAATAATCCTCAAATTTATATGGAACCAGAAAAGATCTCGAATAGCTAAGAGAATGTTGAAAAGAAAGCCAAAGTTGGTGGCATCACAATTCCAGACTTCAAGCTCTATTACAAAGCTGTCATCATCAAGACTGTATGGTACTGGCACAAAAGTAGACACATGGATCAGTGGAACAGAATAGAAAGCCCAGAAATAGACCCTCAACTCTATGGTCAATTAATCTTCGACAAAGTAGGAAAGATTGTCCAATGGAAAAAAGACAGTTTCTTCAACAAATGGAGTTGGGAAAATTGGACATCCCCATGCAGAAAAAAATGACACCGGAGCATTTCCTTACACCACACACAAAAATAGACTCCAAATGGATGAAAGACCTCAATGTGAGACAGAAAACCATCAAAATCCTTGAGGAGAACACAGGCAAGCAACCTCTTCGACCTCAGCTGCAGCAACTTCTTCCTAAAAACATCAACAAAGGCAAGGGAAGCAAGAGCAAAAATGAATTATTGGGACTTCATCAAGATCAAAAGCTTTTGCATAGCAAAGGAAACAGTCAACAAAACCAAAAGACAACTGACAGAATGGGAGAAGATATTTGTGAATGACATATCAGATAAGGGGCTAGTATCCAAAATCTATAAAGAGCTTAGCAAACTCAACACCCAAAGAACAAATAATCCAATTAAGAAATGGGAAGAGGACATGAACAGACATTTCTGCAAAGAAGACATCCAGATGGCCAACAGACACATGAAAAAGTGCTCAACAATCACTCGGCATCAGGGAAATACAAATAAAAACCACAATGAGATACTTCCTCACACCAGTAAGAATGGCTAAAATTAACAAATCAGGAAACAACAGATGCTGGCAAGGTTGTGGAGAAAAGGGAACCCTCCCACACTGTTGCTGGAAATGCAAGCTGGTGCAACCACTCTGGAAAACAGCATGGAGGTTCCTCAAAAAGTTGAAAATAGAGCTACCGTATGACCCAGCAATCGCACTACTGGGTATTTAAAGATTTTATTTATTTATTTTTCAGAGACAGAGAGAGAGAGAGAGCGAGTGAGCACAGGCAGACAAAGAGGCAGGCAGAGGCAGAGGGAGAAGCAGGCTCCCCACTGAGCAAGGAGCCCAATGTGGGACTCAATCCCAGGACCCTGGGATCACGACCTGAGCCGAAGGCAGCTGCTCAACCAACTGAGCCACCCAGGCATCCCACTACTGGGTATTTAACCTAAAGATACAAATGTAGTAATCTGAAGGGGCACATGCACCCAAATATTTATAGCAGCAATGTCCACAATAGCCAAAGTATGGAAATAACCTAGGTGTCCATCAACAGATGAATGGATAAAGAAGATGTGGTGTATACATATACTATGGAATACTATGCAGCCATCAAAAGAAATGAAATCTTCCCATTTGCAATGACGTGGAAGGAACTAGAGGGTATTATGCTGAGTGAAATAAGTCAATTAGAGAAAGACAATTATCATATGATCTCCCTGATATGAGGAATTGAGAGGCAAAGTGGGGGGTTTGGGGTTGGGAAGGGAAAAATGAAACAAGATGGGATTGGGAGGGAGATAAATCATAAGAGACTCTTAATCTCACAATACAAACTGAGGGTTTCTGGGGGTAGGGGCGTTATTGAGAGGGTGTTTGGGTTATGGACATTGGGGAGGGGGATGTGAAATGGTGAGTACTGTGAAGTGTGTAAGCCTGACGATTCACAGACCTGTATCCCTGGGGCAGATAATACATTATATATTAATAAAAATAATTAACAAAAAAAAAGAATTTGCATTTAACAAAGAAAAAAGAAAACAGTGAACAGAGTTGTTGGTGAGATGGATTAGGACAATCAGATTCTATTGTTAAGAGCAGTACATTTCTGAGTGAGGACAGATTGTAAGATATTCTGAGTGAAGACAGTGAGGACGTGTGTGTATGCATGTATATATGTAAATGTATACATAAAAACATACATATGTGCATGTATATATGTATGCATGTATATGGGGAACAGAGAGAGTGAGAGAGAAGACAAACTTGGAAAAATGTTAAAAAATTGGTGTATATTGGTAAAGTATACATAGGTTTTCACTGTACCATTATTTCAAATTTTCTAGTTTTAATTTTTTCAAAAGTAGACAAAGGAAAATGATGCATTATTGACAAAGAAGACAAAAAATTGACACTGACTTCTCAATATAAACAAGGGAAGTCAGAAGACAATGGAAGCATATAAGAAAAACACTGGGAAAAACCTGTAAATTTATAATTCAATGTCCAATAAAAAAATTCTTTAAACATGAAAACAAAATAGTCATTTTCATATAAACAAATAGTGAAGGGAAGTGGAAGGGAATTGATCCTAGGCTGAAGCACAGAGATCCAAGAAGTAATAAAGAGCAACAGTAAATATGTGATTAAATACATATAAATACTAACTTCAGTAGTAATTTATTATAGAGCTATTATAGATTCAAGTCTACAAACTTAAAATCTTTCACCCAACTCTCTGGCAATTCCCTAGTCATGACTCATTGGAAAAAGGACTAAGAAAACTACTGAGTGTAGGGGCTAAAGTTCAGATGTCTACATATGTAAATGTGATGGGACTCTATTGCTGTCCCTGAGACAGATTTGAAAGCAAAATATCATACTTCTCAAATATCTGTTTTCAGAGTACACTGTGATAGTGCAGATAAAACTACCGGAGACATAAATCATGCATGTAAACTAGGATTTTCAGACTCCTCCTCAGTTAAGTATTTTACCCAGGTTTTAGGTAAGTAACAGATTAAATTTTCTTTCATTATTTTTGCTCTCACATACAGCACATAATTAGTCATAGTAATAATAATAAGAAGAAAAGAATAAGCAGGAGAAGCAAAAAATAAAATAAGTGACATATACACATACACACATAACTCTTACCCCAAACCAGGAAAAAAGAAAAAACAAAAGAAACCTGAACAATTTCCAAATTTGTCCTGTTTTGAACACTGAACCAGGGTTAGAGAGGGATATGGAAAACTTAAACTCAGAGCTCTTAGGATAGGGAGCATTAAAAATAAAGGTTTTTATTATTGTATTTTCCTTCCCTATTACCTTGTTAGTCATGTATTTTTATATACTCTTAGAGTGGTTTTCCTAGAAATTAGAATATTCACCTTTAACATATTTAAATTTAATATAAATAAGTACTTTTGCCAATTCCCAAGAAATTCAAGGATGGTAGAACACTTTAACTCCATTTACCTTCCTCCTGCCATCTTACTTCTGAGCTACCATGGTAAGATAATATATTCCATAAGAGATATTGGCTCATTTTCCTATTGGTTTGTCTTTTTTCCTTACTGAGCTGTGTAAATTTGATTTATTACATTCTGGAAATTAGTCCTTTTTAAATTTTATATATCATAAACATTTTCTCCCAATCTATGCTTTCTTTTTTTAAAAACAGCTTTATGGAGGTATAATTGATATACAATAAATTGTAGGTATTTAAGGTATAAAATATGATGAGTCTTAACCTATCCATACACCTATGAAACCATCACTAGAGTCAAGAAATTAAACACATGCATCATCTCCCAAAGTTCCTTCGTGCCCCTGTGTAGTCCATTCCCCTGAGACACCCTCTCCCCATTCCATCTTCAGGCACCCACTGGTATGCTTTCTGTATCTACAGATTACTTCACATTTTCTAAAGTTTCATATGAAAGGAATCATATCATATGTATTCTTCTTTTGCCTGGATTTTTTTACTCAGTATAATTATTTTGAGATTTATCCAGGCTGTTGCTTCATGCCTTTCTATTGTTTCTCTGAGTAGTATCTCATTGTATGGACATACTAACATATTCACATCTTGACAGACATTTGGGTTACTAATACCTGGTATTAGCAGTCTTTTTAACATTATCCATTCTAGTTGGTGTGAGATGGTATCTCATTATAGTTTATATTCCCCTGATGACTAATGCTATTGAGTGTCTTTTGGTCTGCTTATCAGCCAAAGTCTTTTGCCCATTTTTAATTGGATTATCTGCCTTCTTATTATTGAACTGTGAGAACTTTTTGTAGATTCTGATAAAATTCCTTTATCATATAGGTGAATAGAAAATATACTATTAGTAAATAGTAAATATACTATTAGCAAATAATATATATTTTTCCCAGTCTATGACTAGTCTTTCAAAGAAAAGTGGAGTTCTTTTGTTTGTTTGTTTTCTCTTTTATCCCCTGCACATCTCTGTAGTAGCAAAGCATGTTCTGAGGGATAACTGAGTAAATCCCAGAATCTGAGCTCAATTGTTTATGTTATCATTGAATAAGAATAATTACTCTTTTGTGTTGCAATTGGTAAGTATTTATACAACATCTCCCTACATCAAGTAAAATACTGCCTAGAACAGTACAAAAGGCTGTTAGTTCATTGTCATAAAGTTGTTGTCTTTGTAATATAAGCCTCTCAAAAGCAGTGAGGTTATCATGCTGAAAAACTGCAAATGATTTAGACTTCACAAGTTATCAGCTCTAATTAATAAACTGAGCTTATCTGCCCAGAGACAGTTTCAGAGACAATCAGAAAGCAAAGACACTCTTAACTTGCTACACTTAACTTGATGCTGCTACTGATGCTTTTAGCTACAGGAGGCCTGTGCAAAAGCAATTCACTTCATTGCCAGTGTCCTGCAAATTTTCATCTTTAACAGTACTGATTTCAGGGTGCCTGGGTGGCTCAGTGGGTTAAAGCCTCTGTCTTCAGGTCAGGTCATGGACTCAAGGTCCTGGGATTGGGCCCCACATCAGACTCTCTGCTTAGCGGGGAGCCTGCTTCCCCTTCTCTCTCTACCTGCCTCTCTGCCCACTTGTGATCTCTCTCTGTCAAAATAAATTTAAAAAAAAAAAAAAAAAGAGTACTGATTTCATACCGATCCACAGGACTGTCTTTCTAAATTTAGTCAGCGTCCAAAACATCCCTCCAAAAATCCAACTAAAAGTATTTGTTCTCTAGCATCAGTTGCAATAATATGACACTAAGAAGGGTATCAGAATAGAGAGCAAGGTGAGAAGGAAGAACACCATCCTCCAGAGATTGAGTTCTATAAGGCAGAACAAGATGACTCTGGGACACTCTCAAGAAATCCCCAAGGAGAAGAATCTACTTTAATGGGAGATACAAATCCATTTTTCTGTAATAACACTGGGGCGGGGTAACAATTTGAAGTGTAATATTAACTGGCATGATTTTTCTCCTTCCAGTTTTCCTTTGCTAGCACTCATATTGCCTATAAGATAGGCAGCTGAGCAATGAGGCAGATAGCGGTACAATAATAGATCTCTTGGCTTCTGAGCCTTAAAAACCAAGGGCTTGGCCTAAAGAACAAAGTGAGGTTTTCCCTCTCTACTCTCTCCTTCTTTCCCTCCATGCACTCTGACAAGATAATTCTCTGAGCTGATAATCTCATTTAAAGGTGAGTCAGATCCATAATACCTAAAGGCAGTTAGTAGTCCCAAATTGGATCCCAGACTATTATATAAAGATTATTATAAAAGAAAAAAATGTATAAAGGACATTGCCAAGAGGACTAGAAATTTTTAGATATGGATCTATATTAGTAATACTAGTAAAAGCATTGTGTCAATGTTAAATTCCCAAATGCAATAAGGTAGAGGAATGCCTCATTCTTGGGAGACACATGATAAAGTATTTCAGGATGAAATGATATGTTGTAGGCAACTCTATTGATTCAGGGGAAGGAAAACTGTGTGTCTGTGTGTTTGTATCAGTGTATCTCTGTGTGTAGACATAAGGAGAAAAATCAAATGATATAAAAATTAACCATGGGCATATTTAGGTAAAAGGCATACAGATGTTCATTATATTAGTCTTACAACATTTCTGAAGGTTGAGTTTTTCAAAATTAACAAACTTTTTGCAATGGAGAAAAAAGAATCAGAAAAGAGAGCATAATAGTGAGATGTTAATGGGGGGCTCTCATCAAAGTGGCTAGTGTTTGCTGCAGAAGGGGAAGAGATATAATGCTCAGATATGATAACAGAGAAGACTTGTATTATACTTCCCACCTGGATTTTTGGAGACAGTGGCCTTGCCTGGAGGAAAAAGGTAAAGAAGGCTGCATGCACTGTTGAAGGCCTAGTGAGCGGAAGATGGCCAACCACATTACTAAAGAAAGACCAGAGTAGCTAAGCTTTGCATCATTCCCTGTGCTTCAGAGAGATCTGTAAATTGCCACGATGCTAATGCTATTCCAGGAAGAAGGCCAGAGAAAGAAACTCTCAACTTACGAAGCTTAAACTTGGAAGGACGGAGTTTACCCACAACTAACTTTATGTTTTATGCCATTCAACAGAATGGGGGCTTGATATTAAGATATAGGTCAGAAAAAAAGGAGAAGAAAAGAGAGAGAGAGAGAGAGAAGCATATTCCATTTCTTGTATACTTATCTTTCTGTGGTCTGAGAGTGTATATCCAGAACAAAAACATTTTCTAATAGATATTGCTTGTACATTTGTAACTTTTTCCAAACCCTAGACATTGGTAATTTAATCTGTATTCTGTTCCCTAGGATTCTGAGATCAATATTAATGGGCGAAGGCAAGAAGAGAGGAAAAGGTGACTTAATACGAGAACTCAGCTCTTTTCCTTTCAGCAGCCAAATTCCTCTTTTGGTAAGTGCTTTTCTTTTAAAACGATGAACACTTTCAGAGTGGCACGACTTTTAAAAAGTAGTGTGTGGAAGGCTTCTTAAAATCAAAATCCAATTTTGATTATTACACAGTTGTTTCTTTAAGCTCAGGCAAGGCACTTGTATACTCATAGATTTTTTGGAAGAACTTATAGTTAAATTATCAGCTTAAATTGTATTTTAAATGTCAGTCCTCTAAAAAAAGCCCCAAAATATTCCTTGTAGTCTGTGGATTAAGCTAGATTTTTATTTGGCAATGTTGAAGGTGGGGATTCTTGCAAAATTAAGACAACCATCTCTTCTGTGTAGACTTTTAGTACCTTGGGAATACAAAGTTCAAGTTGCTTAGAGACCTCATGGAATCTGCAGAAAAAGCAAACTTTAATCTTGACATCTGTAATTAATGTTTTATCTTGCTCTGAAAATTTAGTTTCCTGGCAGCTTTAGCTACTCTTTGGAGCAGAATGATGCTATTGCTATACACATCCCACATGATTTCCCATCCCAAGAGTAGGCAGGGTGTGTCAGGGTTCACTATGGGCTTTTCTCCCTTGGGCATAGCACCAACCTCTCAAGATCCCCAGGTTTTCTAAGTGAGTCTGATGCTGGTGTGGTTTCAGGGCTTTTAATATTGGGGTCTACACTGGATAAGCGATGTATATGTATGCTTAGAGCACAGGGTCAGTTGAAGGTTGTGAAAATATCTGTTTAACATATTATTCAGTAAAATGTGAAAATAGCTGCATAATTCTGGCATAATTTTAAACAGTATCTTTTCCTCCGTTATCTAGGCCACTGGCCACCCAGTTAAAAGCAAGTTATAGAAACCTGACCAACCAACATGTGTTACACACATACACCCACACACAAATATAAATTTTGTTGTGACTAAGGCATGTGCTAGTTCTAATTGCTCCAATATATTTCCACTAATTTGTACTGTAACTCTTCAGGCCAAGACATAAGTACTCGGCTAACTCATAAATTGATACCACCACCAAAACTAAAAAGAGAGACTTCATCTTCCATCTCCCCCTGAAAAGATAATGTATTGACTTGACTAAATAGTCAAAGTAGAGAGAGCATCATAGTCACTCTTTCAACAATTCATTCAACATATAATTTATTGAACTGCTACTCTTGGGCCCGACATCTTCACTGGGGATGCCACAGTGAACACGATAGAGTGGGTCTGGCTGCCTCTGATAGGAGATGCTATTGAGGGGAGAGATACAATGAACAAGGAGCAAAACTAACAAAATAATGGCCAGATGGTAATAAAAGTCTAGAAAAAACTAAAGTGGAGTTATATCTTAGAGTGGCTGAAAGACTGCCTCAGACTGAAGAATTAGGGAATGTTCTACTGGAGGTGACTTTTGAGCTGAGAGCTGACTCACAAATGTTAGGTTATAGCTGTTTTCTGATTTGGGTGCCATTTTATGGGTTGGCCATGAGAAAAAGATCTTATTGGTA
Organism: Mustela lutreola; assembly: GCF_030435805.1. Classification (NCBI taxonomy): domain Eukaryota; kingdom Metazoa; phylum Chordata; class Mammalia; order Carnivora; family Mustelidae; genus Mustela; species Mustela lutreola. The sequence goes on from NC_081294.1 coordinate 59,408,547, forward strand.
CAGGTTCAAAGCAGTTATTATAATAAATATCTTGTGGATGAGGTTGCATATTATAACCTTAGTGTCAACCTTCTTCCTTTTTAAGCTTCACTCTAAAATGATATTATACCACTGGAATTCACTTTGGAAATGTAAGTTGCAAGTCCAGACTCATTAGCTGTGAGTGATACAGAAATCCCAAAAAGATGTTCTCGTGGAGGCTGAGCTAGCCTTTTAGACAAAAATAATGAGTTCATTGCTGTGCTGGCTGCCATAGGCTTGCACATCTCAACCTCTATCAGTGACCAAAATCATCCAACAAAATGACTCTTTAAGTGCTTATGATGAAGAACAGCTACCAATACACTCAGGTGAGCATTTTTCATGTATCTTCTGTGAATTCATCAGCCAGTAGTTCCCATGCTCAGGGAGGGAGAAGACATATTTCTTGTCAGGCAAGTTTATTTGTTGAGATGCTGTAGATTGTTCATAGTCTTTATCATCTTGTACTTCATATACCTTGTGACTTATGACTTGCAGTAAGCAGAAATAGCCATACAAAGTTCCAGAATATGTTTATAAAAAAAAAATCTACTAGTCAAACAAACTGATGCTAATCATTTACTCTCCCTAAATATTTTTTTGCAGTAAAAATAAAATAATAATTTAACCAGAATAACTCTATTTCTAATTAAGTTTCAATTTTAGTTTTACTTTTAGCTCTTTAGAATTCCATAAAAATCAGTCAAACAGTATTTCTACACAGGGTAGGTTATAAGACATTTTTAAGTACAATAAAAAATAATACCTGAGCATTTTGAGTACTCTGTCCATTCGGAATATTTTTGGTTGCAAGTAATAAAAGAGTTCACAGTGGCCTAAAAAAATAAGGTTTTCTTTTTCCACACAAAATAAGAAGTCTGGAGGTAAGCTTCAGTTGTTTTTGGTTCAGCAGCACCATATGTTAGGATCAGAACATCTCTTGATTTTGCCCTCAATTGTAACCTCAAATTCACAAAATAGCTTCTATAACTGCAAAAATCATGCTGTCACAACTGGCTGTCAGCTTGAGGGACAGAAGAGCAGTAAAACAGGTTTGATCTTTCTACCAGGAAAAGAAAGTATTCTGTAGAAGCTCATGCAGCAGCCAGCCCCTTTGGTCTCTTCTGTCCCATGACCAACTCTAGGTCCAACAGTGGTTGTGAAAGTGAGTATCCAGCTTTCCTAATCTGCAGAATGGAGATCCCAACAATGACTAGTTGGGTAACTAAGTAACCATGTCTATTATAATCATTTCAGTATTATATCTTCATATCCCTGCAACCTCCTTAATTGCAACTCACAGGATAGTTATATAGAGTTTTATTAAAATATAGATGGGAACCAACATTAAACTGTTTAATAACTGATATTTAGGAAGCTACTGACTTGAAGGAAAGATTAGCAGGGAAAACCAATACCAACTAATTTAAAAATGAATGCCCTGGGTGGCTCAGTGGGTTGGGCCGCTGCCTTCGGCTCGGGTCATGATCTCAGGGTCCTGGGATCGAGTCCCGCATCAGGCTCTCTGCTCAGCGGGGAGCCTGCTTCCTCCTCTTTCTCTGCCTGCTTGTGATCTCTCTCTGTCAAACAAATAAATAAAATTTAAAAAAAAAGAATGCCCTGAAATTTGTCAAAACAAATTTAAGGTTAAAGGTTGGATGGTATTTTTTTAAGTACCTTTTAAATTGTAAAAACAAAAACAAAAACAAACAAACAAACAAAAAACCCTACTAAACAAGAATCTCAGATTGTAATCAATTATAAAGAAGAAAGTGGAAGTCATCTAAAAGTAACCCCAGATATATTAGGCATAAACTCTTGCAAATTTTGTTTAAGCATTCTATATATATTCTTCCTTCCTCCACTCTATTCTTCCTGTAACCATGCTAGATTCTTCTGAAATTTACTTGCCTCTACTTAATATATCCTTGTCCCATTTCCATATACTTGTTGTGTTATAGCCCACAGATGCAGACTCATGCAAGAGTACCTGGGTGTCACCCCCAACTCAACTGCTTGGCAGATGCATAACCTTGGTCAAGTTACTTGATCTCCTTGTGCCTCACTCCCCTCATTTTTAAAATGAGATAATAGTACTATCTATGCAGAGAATTCTTATGAGAATTTAATGAGTTAATTCCTATAATGAACTTAGTACAATAGCAAGCAAACAGTGAGTGTCAACAAATGCCAGCTATTTTCATTTTATGGATATATGTCAACTAAGTTCATTAATCGTGATTAGTAGATATTAGTATTGTTTGAAAATATTTGATTTTATAAATGGCCCATCCTTTAATATACTTGAAAACATATCTTTAACACATATCCAATGATTTCCTATGGGCATGTTCCCACAAATATAATTGCTGGGGCAATGGGTATTCACATTTAAAAATTTGACACTTATTTCTAAGCCGCCCTTTAGGAAACTTCTTCCAGGTCATGTAGGAGTGCATGTTTTTGTGTACAAGACCACCTTGTTGTTTTTCTACAACATTTCCTACAATGGATATTAATTTTTGCCAAACTGGTCAGTGAAAAATCTCACTACTCTTACATTTCTTTGATCAGTAAAAAATTTAAAAATGCTTTTAGCTATTTGTATTATTTTTAAAAAATAAATTAATTGATTATATTCTTTGATGCTTAACTGATTTTTTAAAGTATAGGTATTAGTTGACCTATATGCTCTTTAACTTATAAGACTCCAGTGCCAACTAACAGACACATGAAAAAATGTTCATCATCACTAGGCATCAGGGAGATTCAATTCAAAATCACATTGAGACCTTACACCAATTAGAATGGCCAAAATCTACAAGACAGGAAAAAATGTGTGTTGGAGAGGATGTGGAGAAAGGGGAACTGTCTTATACTGTTGGTGGGAATGCAAGTTGGTACAGTCACTTTGGAAAACAGTGTGGAGGTTCCTTAAGAAATTAAGGCCCTGCAATTGCACTACTGGGTATTTACCCCAAAGATACAGATGTAGTGAAGGGCCATCTGTATCCCAATGTCCATAGCAGCAATGGCCATGGTCGCCAAACTGTGGAAAGAACCAAGATGCCCTTCAGTGGTCTAATGGATAAGGAAGATGTCGTTCATATACACTATGGAGTATTATGCCTCCATCAGAAAGGATGAATACCCAACTTTTGTATCAACATGGACGGGACTGGAAGAGATTATGCTGAGTGAAATAAGTCAAGCAGAGAGAATCAATTATCAAATGGTTTCACTTACTTGTGGAGCTAAGAAATAACATGGAGGACATGGGGAAATGGAGAGAAGAGAGTTGGGGGAAATTGGAGGAGGAGATGAACCATGAGTGACTATGGACTCTGAAAAATAATCTGAAGGTTTTGGAGGGGTGGGGGGTGGGAGGTTGGGTGAACCTAGTGGTAGGTATTATGGAGGGCACGTATTATATGGAACACTGGGTGTGGTACATAAACAATGAATTCTGGTACATTGAAAAGAAATTTAAAAAATAAATAAAAAATTAAAAAAAAAAAGACTCCAGTGCCAAAAGTGAGTCTGTCCATTTTTCAAACATTTCTTTTTGCAAACTGCTACCACATTTTTCTCAGTTAGAAAAAATATATAGTCAGGAGCAGTTTTCAGCCTTTCTGAGATATATATCTCAGGAAAACCTACAAAAAGAAATAAATGACACAAGAAAGAAGTGTTAGCAAGGATTTAGAGAAAAAGGAACTGCTAACGGAGTGCAAACTGGTGTTGCCACTGTGGAAAACAGTATGAAGGTTATTAAAAAAATTAAAACTAGAATTACCATATGAATCAGTAATTCCACACTGGGAATTTACTCAAAGAAAATGAAAATACTAATTTGAAGGTATATATGTCTCCCTATGCATATTGTAGCATTACTTACAGTAGCCAAAATATGGAAGTAACCCAAGTGTACATCAACAGATGAATGGATAAAGAAGATATGTTGTATGTATACAATGGAATATTACTTAGCCATGAAAAAGAACAGTGAGGGTTAAGTGCAAACAATGAATCTCAGCACACTACATCAAAAACTATTGATGTAGTGTATGATGAATAACATAACATAATAATAAAAAAAGAATTAAATCTTGCCATTTGCAACAATATGGATGGATCTAAAGGGTATAATGCTAAGTAAAATAAGTCAGTCAGAGAAAGACAAATAACATATGATTTCACTCATACATGAAATTTAAGAAACAAAGTAAAAAGAGACAAGCAAACAAAAAAACAGACTCTTAAATATAAAGAACAAACTGATGGTTATGAGAGGGAATGGGGGAAATAGGAGATGGAGATTAAGAGTACACTTATTGTGGTGAGCACTGAGTAATATATAAAATTGCTGAATCACTATATAGTACACCTGAAACTAGTATAACACTGTATGCTAGCTACACTAGAATTTTTCTAGAAAAAGAATTTTACAGGATGCCTGAGCAACTCAGTTGGTTAAGCAACTGCCTTCAGCTCAGGTCATGATCCTGGAATTCCAGGATCGAACCACATTGGGTTCCCAGCTCCACAGGGAGTCTGCTTCTCCCTCTGACCTTCTGCTTCTCCTTCTGACCTTCTCCCCTCTCATGCTCTCTCTCACTCTCTCCCAAAAAAGTAAATAAAATGTTAAGAAAAAAAAAACAAAGGATTTTACAGCAACACCATATATCCATTACCTAACTTTACTTAAAACAACAGAAATCCAGGGACACAGTGAAAAAATGGGAAGAAAACAGAAAAATTACTTTAAATGAAAATGAGTTACTGAATTACTATTTGATTATTTTAGAAGTTTGTTATATTTTTATTTATCCCAAAGTACCAGGGACAAAGGATGGGACTCCAATGTTTTGCTCAATGTTCCTGGTGTACGTCTTTGTAGGGAAAATAAATCACTTGAGGCAGCTTTTCAAAATTCTTATCTAGGACCACTTGTGTCAGCATAACTTGGAGAGCTTAAATACCTGATTCTGGAGTTCATTTCTCATCCTAATGATGAGAGTCCCTCGAAATATAGAATGGACAGTTCCATCTTTTGAACCCCTCTCCAGAGAATGCTTACACACAAGAATGTTGGAAGAACTTTGGGAACCACCAGTTTACTACCATTAGTTCATTCAAGTATTCATCCACTTATTCAAAAGGGAATTATAGTAACTATGGAGCACCTACTCTATGCCAATCACTGTGCTGGCAATATAACAGAGTCCATGTTCTAATAAAGCCTGCATTAAAATGGAGGAAGGTGAACAATAAATAAATAGATCCACATTGTTATGCAAGGCAGTAAGTGCTATTTCAAAGAATAAAACAAAGAGGAAAGAGAGTGATAACTGACATCAAGTGGTGCTACTTTATATTTACCAATAATCAATGCCTTTCATTTATCTTTTTTATAAATAATAAAGTTACTTTAATTTTGATCATAGACGTATTCCAAGTTCTCAGTTCACCCGAATCTGGAGCTGGCTCTCTAGTCTTCAGCATGTCCTTGCTTCCATCCAGCTCCACCTGTTCCTGGAGAATAGTGGACGCTATGACTACTAGCACAAGATGGACTCAATGGCCAAAGAGCTGGCCATCTCCGTCAATAAGATCTTGAACCCACTAGTGTATGGTACACAGCAGATAGCAATCAAGCAGTGTAAAATGTGAGCCAAGGCCAATATTTATAGTCTATGCAAGCCAAATAAATGACCATCTTCGATATTCAAGAAATGCAAAGCAGAGTCCTGTGGGAGCATCCAGTACATTGGACAGCGCCAGCAGCATGGTAAGGTGCAGCTGCTGAGGCTCTTCTGGGGAGCTGCCACCTTCCGAGCATTCTGTCACCCAGAGTTTGGGCTAAAGGACGGTCTGGGTAGGGAAGCTGTGAAGAGTCTAGAAACAGATCTGGTTAAATTAAGCATTGGCCAAGAAGCTTTAAGGAAGGCACATGTTGTGATGAACACTGAATGTTGCACACAACTAATGAATCACTGAACACTGCATCAAAAACTGGTGAGGTACTATATGGTGGCTAACTAAAAATAATTTAAAAAAATAAAATATATGAAAGACTTTAAAAAAAAATTTTTAGACTCTAAATCTGAAATCCAGCCATACCCATACCAAGAGTTCTTCCTCATTCACTAGTAGCTGCAACAGCAATTACAATGAAGCAAATACCTAGACAGTTGTCTGGCAGTTAGCATTGACGATGCAGCCACAGGGATTCAGTGCTCATGCAAGATGACTGAGCCACGAGCCGCCAGGATGTAAGCACACTTACATTCATGCATGCACATGCAGATGTGCATGCAAAGTGATCTGTGTACACACGTATTTGTTTCTAAGAAGAAGGTGTATAGACTACATCAGATCCTCAAAGGAGACTGTGACCCAATAAAGCTTGGGTCAAGGATCAGCATCCCTTAGACCTTAAACTGAAATATCTAATTCAGCCATGGAAGGCTATCTTACTTAGGATTCATGCCATGGAATACTATTTCCACACTAACCCTAGCATGCTGATAATCTCTCCCAGAGTTGTAAAATGTCTGAAACCTTGTGAGTTCAGTCTTCTGGACAGGATGGTAAAAGCTTCATGTTTGTTATGTATGAAGACCTGTGCTAGGCACTTTTAAAAACACATCACTACATTAGGTATCTATTGCTGCAAAATAAACCACTCAAAACTTAGTAGTGCTATTAACTCACGATTCTGTGAGGTCAGCAGTTGGATTAGGCTCAAATGGACAATTTTTGGAGGTCTGAAATCCCACAATATCACTTTCTCCAGATTCAATAATCAAGGCAAGTCATAAGACTGGAAACAGACTCCATTTCCTAACTGGAGGAGATATAAACTCACATTGCAAAGTCACATTGTACACAGAAGAGTATTTGTGGCCATCTTGCAAACAATCTATTGTATCCGCATGCTGAAGAATTTATGGTTAAAATAATGTAACATCTGTAACTTACTCAAAAAGTCCCAGAAAAAAACTGATGGACTAACAGTTGAAACAAAAATGGCAAAAAGTGATCATTGTTAATGCTTGATGATGGGCATACACAGTTATTTATATTATTCTCCCTAGAATTTATTTTTGGTTCTTTCTTTGGATTTCCATCTTTCTGCTTACATTGCCCATCTGTTCTTGCATGCTGCCTACTTCATCCATGAGAGCCCTTAGCATATTAATCACAGTTGTTCTAAATTCTCAGTCTAATTCCAACATTCCTGCCATGTCTTGCTTTGTCTCTTCAAACTATTTTATATATATATATATATATATATATATATATATATATGTATATATATACATATATATATATATATATCTTACTTTTTGCATGCCTCATAATTTTTTCCTTGATAGCCAAATATAATGTTCTGGGTTAAAAGGGTTGCTGTAAACAGGTGTTTAGTAATGTGGTAGTAGCTGGGGAGAGATGTACTATAGTGCTATGATCAGGTTTCAAACTTTCAGTGAGCCTACCTCTCTGGACTGTGAACTTCACAAGTGTTTCTCAGTTGTTGTTGTTGTTGTTTTTCTCCCCCATTAGTTGGCACAGAGTAGCTGGAGCCAGATGAAATGGGCTATTTCTGTTCCCTGGGTCAGTTAAGCTATGATAATACTTTGCCAGGTTAGGCCCTGGTTAGCTAGCTTCTCCTCATGGCAGTTCTTGTTAAGAACAGAGTGCTCTGGCATATTTCAAAATGGTTTATTTTCCCCTCTCCTTGCTGTAAAGGTGATGGGATTTTTTCTCCCATATTTACTGTGTGAACCTGGCCAAACTCCTGGAGGTAAATCTCCCAATATTATAGGGTCCCCTTATGCCTGGATTGCCCTCGAGTTTTTAATTCTGACACTTGTTTGCACTGAGCCTCAAGCAATTTGGCAATTATGGCTTGTGTTTTCCTACATGGCACTTACTGCTCTAAGGGTACCCATTTAAGTTTCTATTCCAGAAAGTTATGCCTTTCTGTATTCATCTCTCTGTCTCTCCAATGTTGAAGGCAGGGGTTTACCCTGCATCCTCTCCTAACACATCCTAGAAGAGTTCTTATTTTTCTTGTATATTTGGCATTTTACCTATTAGAACAGAGAGGCAACTTCCAAGCTTCTCATATGGAGAATTAGGAACAAAGGTCACATCAGTCTCTACTTTTGTGTATGTTTACAGTATTTTTAATAAAAAGGTTAAAATTAAATTAACAAAATACACACTCTCAATTAATCCTTATAATAATTATATTCTCCCTTTTTATATAAGGGGATATTGAGATAGGAAGCAGTCATGTGACTGGCCTTTTCTAAGGTAACACGTTTACTAATAGTGCCTTCCTTATATTTACTAAAGATATACAATATGCCACCACCTTTCCAATCATGATGCACATCATATCTCATCTAATCCTCACAACACTATGTATTAGGTGGTATTATTGTCCCCATTCTATGAGGAGAATACAGAAGTATCAGGAGGGTGAACAGGGTCATAGAAGAAGTGTGAACACAGGATTTGGATCTAAGAAATGTGGTTCCAAAGCCTCCACTCTTAGACTACTCTCTATTAAGAAGTAAGAGAGGCTGGAATCAAGATTAGTTTGTCTCCAGTGGCAGGAATTACCCATTCTACAGTGGCCAGCTGGGACTTTCAGAGCTGGGTCCTTCCCCAGTTGTGTTCAGTCCACACCTATCCAAGCACCTTCCTTCCAAGTTTGCATGTTGTGCTGATTATTTTTTTTTTAAATTATCTATTTATTTGACAGAGAGAGAAATCACAAGTAGGCAGAAGTAAGCACAGAGGCAGGCAGATAGAGAGGGAGAAGCAGGCTCCCTCCTGAGCAGAGAGCCTGATGTGGTGCTCGATCCCAGGACCCTGAGATCATGACCTGAGCTGAAGGCAGAGGCTTAACCCACTGAGCCACCCAGGCGCCCCTGTGCTGATTATTAATACATCACACTCATACACCCATTTCCTACTGGGGAAATTCTTATTTTTTCTTATTTTCTTCTACTAAATAATTTAATCTACCTGCAAGTGCTTCATAAACAAAAAAATTTATGAAGCAAATGCTTCATAAATGAAAAATTTACTCCATCTCCAACTTAAGTAGCAAAAAACCAAGTATTTTTTAAAAAGTTATTTTTAAAGATTTCAAAAGAAACCAGGGTTCCTCTTCGGAATCTTCTTTATCAACATCTACAACTGCAAATGTGTTTTATTTTATACCTATGTCATTGTAGGGTGAGAAGCAGGAACTCATGAGCAAGAGGGAGTTTTGACTATGAAAGTTTGTTTCCAGGAATCAACTGAGAAGAACTGCATGAGCAGCCTGGGATTTTTCAATTATTCTTCCTTCTAAATTAAGGTGCTTTTCGTCATTTAGATTCTAAGTACTCTCCTGGCTGTGTGTCAGAACCTTGGCCCTCCCAGCCTGAAGCCAGAGCTCATCAATCCTGACCCTGAGAGAGAACATGAAATTTACCAAAATACTCAGTAGTGAAATAGGAGGGAAGAAATGTCATGCCTATGTCTTATGAAGTGTCATTAGGTCTTGCCAAAGAATTCTTCTGTCCAGCTCTCTAAACAGCAGCAGCAGTTTATATCCCAACTATACCAGAAAGATTGCAGCTGAGGTGTGTGTGTGTGTATGTCCATGTATGTCTGTGTTTGCCATGCTGATTTAGATATTAAAAGAGATTATGACTTATTTAGAAACACACCAAAATTTTACAAAGGGAGTAATCCTGCTAAGAGTTAACTGCTGATAGAAAAACTTGATGAAATATTTTATTGAGATTCTCTGGGGTCCTAAAACATTCTTTTGTAAGATGGGCTTGTATCCTTTCCCATGATAAAGGGAAAGTAAGTAAAATGGTGCCTTCCTAATAGACTCAGAACATTGGCTCTATATGTCAATACTATTCTCGCAGGCATCCCAGATTTGCAGAAGGGACATTAAAGGACTGAGAACAATAATTGGTCAATCAATACCGAGCTGTGCAATATTCTCTGATGCTTCATCTTCTTAAGAAATCAAAATTAAGAAGCATGAAAAAGTAGAGTGATCCTTACTTTAAAACTTGGTATTTTCAAAATACAAAGAGAGAGGTAGAGGAAAGGGAGGGGATGGAAAGGAGGAAAGAAAGGAGAGAGGGAGGAAGGGAGAAACAGACAGAAAGCAAGAAAGACAGGGAGACAGGAAGAAGAGAGATGGTGGCAAGCTCTTTACAAACTCCTTAATTGCCCAGACCTCAAACTTAGTGAATACAAAAAAAAAAAGTGAAAAGACAAATATTTAATAAAAACACAGTCAGAACGTGACCTCCAATAACTCATAGGTGCATTGTATGTATTGTATGTATCAGGTTTCCCAGAAACAGGAGTCGTAAAAACAGATTATTTATAAAGAAATATTTTCTCTCTCCATGCAAGTAAATTTTTCCCTTGGTAACCATGCAGCTGTTGCAGCAGCCTTTGGGAAAGATGCTGGGTGCAAACGTTCCTTTAAGTTTCCTAACACTAGACAAAAGGTAAATCAAAATTTGAACTCTCCTTAGCTTTCAGAATTTCCAAAAATTTTTTTTAAAAAATCCATACTATAAGACTGGGCTAATCGATTAGCAAGATTACTGTAAAGGGATCATAACTGACAGAGTTAGAACTACTAGATTTTCAGTTTTAAAGTCCGCGTTACTTAGCCTGGAATGTGCTCTAGGTCACAGCCCTCAGCACATGCCCCTTGCAATCATGGTCACCAGACATTTTTCTTTCACTGTGGGAAAGTGTCAAATCCTTTTTCTGTGTATGCATATTTGAGTTACAGGAAATGGTCTTAACATCCCACTCATAGAAATGAATGAGGTGTGAGAACATTTTAATTTCACATAAATGTTTTTATTAGGCTGTATTTGCCTTTGTTTCTTTTATATAACTGTTTTAAAATTCTAACAATTATAAAAATGATATAGATCCTTTATGGAAAATTTGGACAAACAGAAAATAATAGGAAAGAAGTAGAGGAAGCCATCTAAAACTAGGCAAAGTCAACTATTGCTAGCATTCCCTATTGTTTGAAAGCCTTTTTTAAAATTAAAATATGAATTATAAATTTTTCATTAATAAGGGTCATCTTCATATTTTCAAGAAAAGTATGAAATGATCTATAATTTTATCATAAATAATTCTATTAATTATAAAAAGCATAGCTATGATAAGGTTAAAATAATTACTAGTATAAATAATGCTATAGGAACAAATAACAATGAAAATTGAGAAGTAAACCTGAAACTGTACCTATATAATTAGAAGCAATCAAGAATAAGAGAAATGACACTGACCATGGTTAAAGTCAAAAGAGATGGTTTGGCCCCAGCTCTGACATAAACCTATAGTATGATTAAGAATAAACGGCTTTACTTCTCTTAAATTCAGTTTTATCAGGAAAACAAAGGGGTCAGCTTTTATCCCGAAGGTCCTTTCTTGAGTTAAGTTGTCTGATCCTAGGTTGAGTCAGCAGTTGAGCATTTCTTTGCCAGATTTTGCCTGCACAGCCAATCACTTCTGAATATTCCAATTATTAATTTCTGGTTTTCACTAATTAATAAGTTTATCCTGATGATCATTTTAATTCCCATCAATAAAAACACAGCCAAAGAAGAAAATCAACTGAAGAGTTAGTCTGTTAGTCATAAATTCATTCACGCTTTCAGCAGACCACATCAGAAGGACATAAATGACTTTTAGAGCTACAATACAGTCAAATTCTTTACTCTAGCAAAGTATCAGATAATCCCTAACAATATTAAAAACTCCATTTATATAAAAGAGAAGAATCACAGAAGCATATTGAAGGACACTGGAGTGATAATACAATCTAGTCTCATATTATGGATGGCAAATTCAAATACATATAGGAACCATACATAAAGGTAATATAAATATCTTCTTGTATTTGACCTATTTCATTGAATGAATAAGTCCAAAGATAAAATGACAGGCAGGTAAACTGGAAAATGTGTGCCCAGAAAATATGAAGATGCTGGCATGAGGAATGTGTGTACTGCATGACCAAATCTTCTGATTTTTCAAGAGAAGCTGGCAATCCAAAATCCAATATAAACTAAAGTTTATATTGAAGATTCAGATCTCCACCTCCTTCAGTGTTCTCTTTTCTTGCATGCTGACCCCTCCTCATCTCCTATGCTGCTCCCCTGATGGGTATCACCCAATGATACCCTAAAGAAAGGGAAAATGTGAGTCTTCTTGGCTCTGTATGTCCATATGAGTGTGAGTGTGTGAGTGTGGGTGTGTGAGTAAGTGTATAGTGTGTGTGTGTGTGTGTGTGTGTGTGTGTGTGTGTGTGTTTAAATTCCCAGGTTTCTTATTTTGGCACACAATTGTTTTTTTTCCCTTTTTTCTGCACTGTGTATACTAAACAGTGGGCCACCAGTTTTCAAACCTCCAATTGACATTAAAAAATGGACTTCTTCCATTTTCTGAAGTGCATGCTGTATAGGCATGCTACTGAAGCATTCAGGCCAAAAGGGGGAAGCCAAAAAAACCATCTAGAGAAGAGGAAGACTTAATCTACATTACCCTAAAACATGCTCAACATTTAGACTCAAGGAGATCAATTTTGAAACTATTATCTCCAACAAGATACATGCTTGCCCACCTATCTGATATCTGATGATGATTTGATCATTTCATCCACAGGCAAGTAAACATGCAGCTCTTTGGTTTACAGAGTAGAGTCAGCAATCTAAAAAATAAATTAGCCCTTTTTAAGTAAACTTGGAAAAAAAGCCTTACTATCAACGTATGCAATTTCTTTGAACTCAGTCTGAACAATAAATTTATCTCAAAGCCTCTGATCTTCTACCTCCACCTCCAGCTACAGAAAGGAGCAGCATCACAGAGATATTCCACTGCTTCATTAATGTGCCAAATACTAGAACACCGATCCCTCCTTCTTGTTCCTATAAAAACATCTGCACAAAGTGGGCCCAGCTGACTTGAGAATATGTTCCATGATGCAAGCCAGTTTTCAGCCCCTTCTTATCACCCTCTGTCTTGTCTCCTTTTTGCTAGTGTGCATTTCCCTTTTAAACATCTAACATTTAGTGGGGGGAAAAATCAGTGTTAACAGATTAAAAGTTAATGTGCTTCACCTCTTTCACCTCCTTCTATTAGTAAACTTGGACTGGCAAATGGGGATTTGACATATTACCTGTTTGCCTATCTCCTCCATGGAGGAAATTATGAGAGGTGCTCAAGAGTTGTTCATCAAAATGTCAGGCTCCAATTTGGTTAAATCATGACATCACCTGCTTTCTGGGAATTACTGTGATATCTTGCTCCTTTTCCTTTTGTATAGAGCCTGCTATAGACCAAGAAATACACCTATCCATGACTTTTATGACATTTTTATCTACAGCTCAAAGCCCATTTGTGACGGTGGGGTGGAAGGAAACTTCAGGGATCAGCATCAGCTTGTGGTGAACAGCCCTTTGAGGATGGGGCTGAAAGGCACCCAGACTGCTTGGGAAGCCTCTTGAGATGAGTGGGTTCTTTTTTTTTTTTTTTTTTTTTTTTTTAGAGGAGTGAAAGTGAGCACAGGCAGACAGAGTGGCAGGTAGAGGCAGAGGGAGAAGCAGGCTCCCTGCCAAGCAAGGAGCCCGAGAGCCCGATGTGGGACTCGATCCCAGGACGCCGGGATCATGACCTGAGCTAAAGGCAGCTGCTTAACCAACTGAGCCACCCAGGCATCCCAGAGATGAGTGGGTTCTTAAAGATTGCTAGGGACAATCTGAAGTTTCCATTAGTTCAGACTCAGTAAGCTATGGGAACAGTTTCACCTGGAATCTATCTCAACTCCAGCCAAAGCAGCAAGGATCTAAAATTCAGAGAGATTAAGAAGAAATAATAATTTTTAAAAAAGCAATTCTGAACTACTTGAAAGTCACAGAAAAGGCTCAAAATGGCAATCCTCTTGAGAGCACAGGCAGAACTGGGATTCCTGAAACTAAAGTATATATTGAAGATTCAGATCTCCACCTCCTTCAGTGTTCTCTTTTCTTGCATGCTGACCCCTCCTCATCTCCTATGCTGCTCCCCTGATGGGTATCACCCAATGATACCCTAAAGAAAGGGAAAATGTGAGTCTTCTTGGCTCACTCCAGGATTTTAAGCAATTTTTAATTCCCAAAATGCTCCTGCCTTTTTATCTACCACCTCTACAGCTAGAAGGGGTAAGAGCTAAAATACAGACTATAAACTGAAGATTAAAAGGGTGGAACTCCCCCTGAATTCAGCTGCTGATTTTCCCAAGAACGAGCTATGCTCTCCTACCACTAAGCATTGTCAGAAGTAGCAAATGGAAATACAGGATACCTGTTAAATTTGAATTTCCAATAAGCAATATTTTTTTATTATATATCCCAAATATTGCATGACCATACTTGTACTAAAAATTATTCATTGCTTAGCTGAAGTCAAATTTAACTGGCTGTCCTGAATTTTATTGGGCAATCCTACCACCAAGAAAATGGTTGGACTTAACAGCCTAGTGAATTGAAGAAAAAATACATTCAACAAAGCTAGTGAACAATAATTTTAAAATGTACAAAGCTCTTAACTGCCAGAAAAAGACTAAAGGACCCACCTTATCCTACCTCTTTCTACAACCAACTAGCCCAGTGATTCCACCAGAGCTACACATTAGAGTCACTTGGGGAACAGCTAAACATTTCCAATTCTATTTTTTTTTCTAAGATTTTCTTTATTTATTCATGAGGGGAAAAGAGAGAGAGAAAGAGAAAGAGAGAGAGAGACAGGCAGAGGGAGAAGTAGGCTTTCTGCTGAGCAGGGAGCCCAATCCAGGGATTCGATCCCAGGACCCTGGGATCGTGGCTCAAGCTGAAGACAGACTCCCAGTCAACTGAGCCATCCAGGTATCCCAACATTTCTGATTTTTACACACTGCCCTGTGACCAAATAAATAAGATTTTTAAAATTTTTTTGAAGATGCCTGTGATTCTAATGAGCAGTCAGGGTGAGAACCAGTGAACTAAAGAAGCAATGAAGAAAAGCTGGGGGGCGCCTGAGTGGCTCAGTGGGTTAAGCCTCTGCCTTTGGCTCAGGTCATGATCTCAGGGTCCTGGGATCGAGCCCTGCATCGGCTCTCTGCACAGCAGGGAGCTTGCTTCCCCACCCCTCTCAGCCTGCCTCTCTGCCTACTTGTGATATCTGTCTGTCGAATAAACAAAGAAAAATCTTAAAGAAAAAAAAAAAGAAAAGCTGGAGTGTAGAAGAGAGTATATGACTCTGTTAACCCAGGTTCCCAACTTCACTGGACATTGCATTCTCCCTGGTATCTTTAAAAATTACTGATGCCTGGCACTCAACCCCAGATATACCAATTTAAAGATTTTTTAAAAATTTATTTATCAGAGAGAGAGAGAGGGAGAGCAAGCACAGGCAGACAGAATGGCAGGCAGAGACAGAGGGAGAAGCAGGCTCCCCGCTGAGCAAGGAGCCTGATGTGGGACTCGATCCCAGGACGCCGGGATCATGACCTGAGCCGAAGGCAGCTGCTTAACCAACTGAGCCACCCAGGCGTCCCCTAGATATTCCAATTTAATTAGTGTTGCATACAGCCTTAGCATCAGAGGTTGTAAAAGCTCCTCATTAATGTTCTATATAAGGTGTTTCTAATGTAGAACAAAGTTTGGAAACCATTCTTTGAAATGTACATATGTATATCTATTTCTTAGGATGAGAGTAACACTACTTATTTTTGTGGGAGTAGAAATGAAATCAGATCTCCCAACTGTATTTAAAAATAGACTAGATGTTACTTTTAAACCCATTTTCCATTTGGCTGGGAGATTTAAATCGTATGAATGGGATGCTGTTTTTAAGAACTTAACTCTGCCTCTATTTATAGGATAACTATTAATCCCTTTGCCAGGAGTTTTATAGGTAGAATGGTAACAGTCACCCAAGACCCTTTCATAATTCCTGCCTTCAGTCATATATAATAATAATGATTACACACCTTCGTAATTCAGAAGACATACTTTCTTTGTGCATAGAGATTCAGGCCTTGCTACATTCAAATGTAGTCAAAAGGACACTGTGTTCCTTCTGATTTTTCTTACAAACTGCTAAATGAACACTGATCCCTGGAATTGTTATGTCTCCAACATTTAAAAGGTCACTCACCCCCAAGAGATTATTCAGTACTGATCTGAATCCGACAGAAAGTGTAAGAGCATTACTTTTTAGTGCCAAAAGCCAATAGATCAGAATTTACAAAGAAACATGCTTTGTGGGAGGATGCTGGCTTTACCCCAGCTGGTTGGGTAATCTGAAAGCCAAAGGAAGACATGAGTGTCAGAGAGGACACCTGACAAGTTCCAGAACTTTAGTTTAGAGAAGTATTTCACAAGACTGACCAATTTATCAAAAGTAGACAAATACTGCCAGCATGTGTTGTGTCATGGGGGAGTTGACGGAGTTCATTTGTGATGAATCCAGGATCCAGGCATCCTGCCTGATAACGCAGAGGCAAATAAAATGGTAAGGCAATGACTGAAAAAAGGATCACATCCTGTATCAAGGCTGCCTAAAGGTTTATCACCATGATAGGAAACAGGGAATGTTTCCTATCCATCTACAGTATATAAAGCCCACAAAATACTTATGCCCCATATTTTGAGAAAACGCTGGAAACAAAAAATTATCTGTTTAAACATGAAAAACTAACACTTCTTATTATTATTCTTTTGGGTCACCTTACTGACTTAGCTGGCCATGTCACATCCAAAGGACTTTAAGATAATTACTGAAATTATACACCCTTTTTAATATTTTCTCTTTTTGGAAAACTAATAGGACCACAAGCTTTGTTTTCCAGGAAATAGATAAATCCACTTACGGCATGATAAAATATAGGAAAACATGAGTCTTAAAACTTTAACTTCATCAAGGGTCTATCTTCCTTTAAAAGAATTTAATACAACTCTGTATTTATACAAAAGTGAACATCTACTTAAGCCAAGAATTCTTTGCTTTATAGGCCTCTCCAGTAGAGTATTTCCTATACCGGGTTCCTTAGTATAATCTAAAATGTTTGAATTAAATACATTATAACAATATATAAATTCTCAATGAAGAAATATTGGTTCAAATGAGGGACACATATAATAAGTGAATGAAGTGATTAATGAATGAAGTGAATGATTTCAGATTATTTGGTATACCATCTTTAGGACACTTAATTTGTTTCACATAAACAATTAATATATTTTCTGCACTTTTCATTGAGAATTAAGAATAGTAATTCTTTTACAAGTTACCTTACTTGGTTCTCTCAAAAAGAGTATACAGATTTATCATTTAGATTAATGAATTTAATTTATCATTCATTAATCAAACTCAACTTTAACACCTACCTGTCCCACACAATACGACACTTGCTGAGAGAAACTGCAATGAGTAAAACACATATAAGACTTTCTAGACTCAAATAGTTTATAGTTTAGTAAGGGGGGCATAGATTACACAAATTATTGCAAACTATTTTAAGTGTTCCAAAGGATAAGCACAGGGTGCTACAGACTATACATAAAAGACACACCCTAGTATAAGGATTCAGAAAAGGGGAACCCTTTCCTATCCCAGACAGTGTAACATTTGAGCTGAGACAATGCTTTATTAACAGGTGACATTACTGATATGATGCTAAGTGTTTAAACTACACAATGACCTATCAAATTGGGTACTTTATCTCACTTTGTGCTTGAGGAAACCAAGTTTTAGAGAGGATAAGTAGTTTGTTAAAGGTAACACAGCTAGGGAGTAACACAGCCTACAACTGAACCCAGATGTTGACTCCAGAAGATGTATTACATTCTTAACCATTACTTATAATGCCTCTCCAGCCATGGAGTGTCTGCTCTAGGCTATAATAATGAAATATTTAACAGAGAATTCATTTCTCACAGTTCTGAAGGCTGAGAAGTCAAAGTCAAGGTGCTGGCCTACTCAGTTCTTGGGGAGGGCTCTCTTCCTGATCTGTAGATGTCACCTTCTCACATGACCTTTCTTCTGTGCTGCATGGGGAGACAGAGAGAGAGTCAGAGAGAGACGAAGATTTTTCTCTTCCTCTTCTTATAAGGCTACCAATCTTATCAGATTAGGGCCCCACTCTTATGACCATATTGAACCATAATTACCTCCTAAAGCCCTATCTCCAAATACAGTCACATTGGCGGTTAGGGATTTACATGAATTTTAAAGCAATCCAGTCTGTAGAAAGGAATAAACTTTCTAGGTAGGAGGAGAAGTTACTCCTCCAGATGAAGAATAACTATGACCTCAAGTGACCAAAAGTGTAGGTTATAACAAATATATGCACTTGCTTAATATTCTAGCTGAAACTAGAAAGGTAACCATCTCTCCCAACAGAATCTAATTTCTGTAACAGAAAGACACTCTTCCAGATAAAATATTTGTAAAGACTGTCACCTAGTGGCAATAGGCAAGAGGTAGTTCATGAGCTAGTTTTATGGAACAGGTGTATTCCCAGGCTTACTTGGGGGTGCCGACTCATCAATTTCTCCTTTTACTGTGTACACTCCCAAATTGTTTTTTCTAAGAATAAACTATATTAACTTAAATATTAAAGTATCTAGACAGTTACCACTTCTTTCCACTGAATTCACACACATACACACACACACACACACACGAGAGAGAGAGAGAGAAAAGCAGTGTGACAGTTTCAAGCTCTCAGAGAAAAAACAAAACCTTAAGTTGTATCCTATCTCATTTTGAGTCTGACCAAATAAATCTGGGTCAACAGAATAGTGAGTAATATAAATTATAAAATAGTGAAAATGTTTTATTCAGCAGTGTAGATTTGGGTCACTGTACTGGAATAAGAGCCCCAATTAGTTGAGATACTGACAAAAAATGAAGGAAATATGTAAAGGGCACTGGAAGATAGGTTGTCAGAAACTAACTACAGTCTTGTGAATAGTTGCAGAAATTAGGACTGGTATATTTTACATACACACACACACACACACTCTTACATATTTGTATTTATAAATATGTATATATCTTTAGCTAGATTGGGTATTATTTTTGGCAGGTAAAAACTGCAACTGATATAAACCTTCAGTTTATTCTAACTGTCTGAGGTGCTAAAATCACCTGAAGAAGTCAGCTTGACAAGGGCATAATGATAATGTGAAGTGGTGCCAAGAAAGGGATTAAATACAAGCTGTTTGGATCCTATTTTACTCTACTCTCCACTAAACCCCTTCATTTAGGAGAAGTCTTCCTTTTAGTTCAACCAGTGCATTTTTCTCAGAGGAACCATCACTAAATCCTATCTCTGGACATTAGCAACTTCCAGTTTTGATCTCATAGCATCCTAAATGCAGACTGGGAACTTGACATGTTAAT
Organism: Mustela lutreola; assembly: GCF_030435805.1. NCBI lineage: Eukaryota > Metazoa > Chordata > Mammalia > Carnivora > Mustelidae > Mustela > Mustela lutreola. Next base: position 59,428,062 of record NC_081294.1, read on the forward strand.
TAGTCCACTCAAGTCCAGACTTAAGTATTATTGTGTTCGTTGGTTAAAACCCTTCATGTTACAAGTAAAAGAAAACAAAAATTGAAGCCACTTGAGCAAAAACTATTGTTCAGGGATATTTCTTGCTTTAAGAGGAGTTTAATGTATGGGTGCAAACAGTATGACCTGGACTTGTTTTCAACCTCTCTAATTATCAGCTGTTTTTGAGTCTATTCCAGGTTGACTTAAGTTTCACAGAACCGGGATGGCAGATGGCAGCTTTGGGTTACAGAGTTTAAATAGAGAGGGGGTTAACAAACTCCATTTTTCTAGGAGTCTCGCTGAATATCTCATTTTGTTTCACTGGCTTGGATTCAGTTGCATGCCCATCTCTGAACAAATTACTATAACCAGAGTGTTGGGATATCTCACGACTGAAGGATAGGATCAACTGTAAACAATCCACATGGTTGAAAATGGACAGAAAAATGAATTATTAAAGAATAATTAGAATGGAGGTGCCTGGGTAGCTCAGTGGGTTAAAGTCTCTGCCTTCAGCTTGGGTCATGATCCCAGGGTCCTGGGATCGAGCCCCACATCAGGCTCTCTGCTCAGCAGAAAGCCTGCTTCCTCTCTCTCTTCTCTCTGCCTGCCTCTCTGCCTACTTGTGATATCTATCTGTCAAATAAACAAATAAAATCTTTAAAAAAAAAAAAAAAAGAAGAAGAAGAAGAATCAGAATGCTTTGGACAGGAAAAGGAGAATGGAATTGATTCTGAGAAGTTAACCAACAAATGTCCTCTCTATTGGGATGGTGCAACTTTGTTCCAAGTGAGGACTGCATCCATTCAGGAAGAAAAGGAGTATAGCAAGAGGGCTCACGAAGAGCTGAAACTGGCTATAAATAGCAGGGCCAAAAAAGACTGCCGCTGTCATTGTTACTATTAAACAGTCAAATCTGCTGGCCTGATGCAATCATTCATATTGACATCTAATTAACACAATAACTTTGACAGTTAAATTTCCTGATCACTTATCTGATGGTTCTTCTGATTTTTTTTTCTTGTTGTTATTGTATCCTTACTCTTCTCCTGCTCTATGGATTAAGACAATCATCAAAGTCCTACACACAGCCCTCTCTTCTCCCTAAGACTGTTTCTTGATGTTAGCCATTCTCCAGGTCTCAATTATCACAGCCTTGAGTAGGACTTCTAAAACCTCATTTTTTATAAATTATGGAATTTTGTAGATCAACCCAGTTCCTTTTTGCAAACTGTATCACAGCATCCCGGGCTTGTTCTTGCTTGATACCCCCCAAACTATCTTGGAACTTTACTTAATAATATGCAGGAACAAGAAAAGTCTAAACCATACTCTGAGTAAGGTTTATTATTTGCTAAACGCCTCTCTCACTAAATCCCAAGTCCCTTGAGGACAAAGACTATTCTATTCTCCTATAATATCAAAAAAATTTAATCAGTCAGCAAATTCATATCAAAATACACACATCTTTCAGTCCAATGCAACACTCCTTCTACGCCATTTCTGATAAGTAATGCTCTCATTTTCACTGAAATAGTCATAGTGAAGGAATGATGGCCAGTTCACTATAGTAGTCTCTCCTACTTTTGAACAGCTATAATATCAGGAATTGTACTGGGGAGGAGGGTTGTTCTTTCCTAGCATCTAAATCGCCTTCCTATGTGTGGTGAATCCACTACTCTATGTAAGGAAGCAAAATCCCATCTTACTTGATATGAATGGAAAGTAACAGATATATGGGTTGTTTTTTTCCTGACCCATGGCATTTAGTGCATGGTATGTTGACCTTATCTGGGTATATGCATCTGTTTTGGAAACAATGAATCTTAAGCAAGTTATCCAAACAAGCAGGAATCATCTAGAATTCATCTCTTTGTAACATCTAGTATCCAGTAGTAGTAGTGGTAACACCTTACCCAGACTGTTCCTAAGGAATGACCATAATTATGATACGGGTAGCTTGTATGATTTTGCTAATGTTATCCCCGCCCCTTGAATGTCCTCCTCCTTAGCTTAGCCATTCTTCAAGGCCCTGCTCAAGTGCCTCCTGCACTGTGACAAATTAATGGAACAGCCACACAAAACTGATTTCTCTCTTTACACCCTTTAGTGTAGGGTATATACAATTCAAATGGCTTTTATATACAGCCCTGTAGTTATTTATATTTGTTTAGTCCCCTACTATTTTGTGAACCTCTTCCAGACTATGGTAGAGATTACCATATCTCTGAATTCCTTCCACTGTGCTTAACACATTACAGCCACTCAGTTAAGAGTTTAAAATACTAAAAATTAGATTTAGAAGAACTTAGTGAAATGTAGGTCTACCTTCTCATGTAACAAAAAATAAAAATGAAGTTTAGATACGTTTTAGGTTACCTAATCTCAGTCAGTCATGGTTGATCTAGGCTAAACTGGTGTCTTACTTTGAGGAATTCAGTTGAGGAATCTTTGTTAAATCGTACAGAAAATTAAATTTCATTTACTCAAGAACATGAGGGTGATGACAAATGAGCAAGCATCTCACTCATTCAGACCCCAAGGTTATCTGCTAGGCAACATGAAGGTATCATTGTTGCCAGTGTTCATTTGAGATCAATCCTCCACGTCTGGCCCCGCTCAATCAGAACTAGATCTGCAAAGGAAACTAAGAGAGAAGAGAGGGTATAGCACATCAAGACCTAAACCCAGACTCAGTGAGAGTGATCAACTCTGTCATAATACAAGAGAAGTGAGGATTTTGCAAAATTGAACTCACTGATGATGTTGAGAAGAGCTGTTTTACTGGACTCGTGGGGACCAAAACCTGAAGTGGGAAAAAATGTTAGAATGAAAAGTAAGAAAATAAAGATATCCAGTCTCGTTTTTATCCCCCAGGAATTTTGTTATCAAGGGAGAATTAATGGGGTGGAATCTGACTAGAGTTAATTAAGATTGGAATTATTTTTTGAGAGGTCAGTCATTTATTTGCTGATAGGTAAGATCCACCAGGAATGGAAAAAACTGATGATGGAAGAGAGGAGCTATCTATGGTCAAGGGCTCAAGGAGGCAAGAAAGATGGTTTCAAAGCCCAGGACCCATATAAAAGCTACCAGGACTCAGAAGTGCTCAGTAAATGTTGCATGTATTATCTGTGATTGCTTACATTTTCCAATAGTGAACAGGCTTACAAAACATAAACTCGCTATTCAAACACACACACAAAAGCCTGTCCTCTAGCGGTAGACTGCGTTAGTTCCAATTGGAGTTCTACCACTTGGCCATTGTATTTTTCTTCCTCGGGCTGTTTTCCTCCGTAGAAAGGGAGGATTATTAATACTCACGTCATCAGGCTGTGGACTTAACTGAGATAATTCGTGTAAAATTTAGCACTGTAATGGCACATAGTGAAAGCTCAAATGTTAGTGCCATTATAATGATAACTGTCATCCTGTTCTGTAACAGGGACCGTGATACTGTCCTACGATGAGTTTAGACACTGTCACACGGATTCAGATTCCTGGAACCGTGGAAGATACGAGAGACCACAGCCCCCCCGACGCGCGCCAGCCAATCTGCGGGCAGGACGCCAGAGGCTTGCACACCTCAGAACTCCCCACCGCCTCGCCTTCTAGTGACACTCTCTCCAGAAGGTACAGTCCCCAGAAAAACAACAACAACAACCAGAAACAAACGGCACGGCAACTAAAACTAGACATTGGTAAGACACATACAAAATCAAGCCTGAGGAAAGACAACCAGCTACAGAGCCCTAAACCCCGGGCACGCCACATTCTTCTGCGCAGGCGCGGTAGAGGGGGGCGGAGCGATAGATCGGACGTTCCTCCCCGTTTTTCCTCGGCGCGCGGTTTGCGCGGAACACCTCGCGAGAAGTGTGAGCTGTCGCGGGAACTGCTTTCAAAAAGCCCTGGCGCTTCCCCGAGAGCTAGCTCGGTGAATGGGCGAGCGTCTCTGGTCGTGAGGTGGTATTGCCGTAGCGAACCTGGGCGCTGTGAGCCCTCGTCACGAGCCGCCGGCTGCAGCAGCTGGGGAAAGGGGTGAGGAGAGAGGTAGGGGCCACGGGCCTGGGGGAGGTGCGTGTGGAGAGGAGCGGTGGGAGCGGCCAAGGGATTCTCTCTGGGGAGTGGTGAGAGCAGGCCCTCAGGAAACCTGGGGTCTGGGTCACCGCGGAGGCCCGTAGCCGGAACAGCTTCTTCAGCGGAACCCAGAGTTCTTCTCAGCCGGCTTCCGAGCGGGTCCCAATCTTCCGTTGGGCTGCGGACCGCCCCCCGCCCCCACCCCGGTATTGTGCATCAGTAAGGAAGGCCGGGTCGCCTGCCTTGGGCCCCCGGGTGACAACAAACACCATGTCAGCGCGGTACAGTATGGTAGCCACTAGCCACATGTGGCAGTCGGAGTTGAGAAATGCCGTAAATATAAAATGCACTCTGAATTTCGAAGACTACTCCAAAAGAACAACAGCCCGTTAATAACGGTAAAGAGTACATGTTGAAATGCTAGCGTTTTGGGTGAATGGGGTTGAATAAAACATTACTAAAAAGAATTTCACCTGTATTTACATTTCTTAACATGGCTCCTAGGAAATGAAAAGTCACATATCACAGCTCTCATTCTTTTTCCGCTGGTCAGTGCTGCCCCAGGACAGCTGCGTATCAGATTCCGCTTGTCATCCCGTAGCTGGTTTCGGCTCCCAAACCCTGTCAGTTCGTTGTTACTGTCTTTATCTTACGGATGAGAGCACAAGACCTTAAACTGTCCACGCTCATGCTACCAGTGTGTTGTGGAGTAAGAACTGAGGCAGCCTGAATCCCCGAGCAACCTGTTCTGAATGCTTTGTGCACGCTGTTTCTGAGAGGCTGAACAGAAAAGTGGTTCGGGGCACCAGGCTTTGGAGCTAGACCCTGGTCCTGTCTCAGCCACTTGCTAGCTGGTAACCCTGGGCAAGTTACCCAACCTTTCTGTGCCTCAGTTTGCCTATGTGTAAGTGGTGGAAATGCCTTCTGGGGTTGTTGCATTAGAGAATACCAGCAAAGCACCACGTACAATGTCTGGCATATGTTAAGTATAGTTCTTCAGCCCCACTACCCCTTTGCAGATTGACAGGCTAACGCTTACTCATCCCTTAGACCTTTGCAAAAAAAAAAAAAAAGTCACTTCCTCAGATCCATACTCCCTCACCCCCACCTCACTTCCCAACTTAGGGCAGAGCCCCCATGTTACAGGCTCCCTCTTGCACTTAAAACACTTCTAAAACTTGACAGTTATTTAATGTAATGCCTTTCCACAAATGGACTGTAAGATTCAATAAGGCAGGGACATTGTCTCGTTCTGGGGTCAGCATTCTGTCCTCAGTAATACCACAGTACCTGAGACATAATAGGAATTCTAGCAAATCTTCTGAAAGAATAAGAGCTGTTGGTTTTTTTTTTTTTTTTTTTTTTTCCTTTGGTAAATGTTGATGACAATAATGTTTAACTTAGTCCCATCGGGAGGATTAAGTCACTTAATTCATTTGAAGCGCTCTGCCTGGCAAATGGTAAATCCTCAGCAAATATATAATAAACAGTGCAGTAACTAGTGCCTAACCCCATCACCTACAGGCTTTGGAAAGTTCCTTATTTATTTTTAAAGATTTTATCTATTTGAGAGAATGTGAGCAATGGTGGCAGGGGTGGGGGAGCAGAAGGAGAGGGAGAGAGTCTGAAGCAGATGCCTCATTGAGTGAGGAGCCCCACACGGCTCAATCTCACGACCCTGAGATTACGACCTGAGCCAAAACCAAGAGTCAGACCCTTACCTTACTGTGCCATGCAGGCACCCCGGAAAGCTCCTGTATTTTAGAGCAGTAACTGCCAGCCTTCGATAACAGGATACCTTTTTCCCCCTTCTCTCTCTTCTGAAAACATTTATCTCCTCCTTCATCTTTATTTTTACTTAATGACCTTGCTTCCTAATTTACTGATAAATTGGAGCATTTAGAAGGGCACTTATGCAGACTCCCACCACTAAGCTACCTATTTATCAGTGTCTGTACCCATATACTTTGCTTTCCCTTAGTTTAGATGAAATATTCATGTTCCTGTCCAAAATCAGTCCCTGTATATTAGACCTGACTCTTTTTCTTTTTAGTAGCTCTCCATGCCTTCTATATCATCACTTTTTCTTCTCGCCTGAATTTACCCTATGACATACAAGGATGCTGGTTTTTTCTTAAAATATTGTCTCTTAAAAAAGACGAACTTAATCCTACTTCCCCTTCAGTTACTGCCCCCATTTATTCTGCTTTGCAGCAAAACTGTGTTTCCTGTTTTCCCACCATTTTCTCCAACCCATTTCAGTTGGCTTCTAGGATAACACATACTCTTCATTTTCCTCCTACTTCACTGGTCTTGCCTGAGTATATTTTGCTGCTAATGGCTCAATCCTTGGTCCTCTTCTCTTTAATTATGCTCTTACTCTGGTGACACCAAGGCTCAAGGATTTATGTTAATAACCCCTACGTTTATATTTCCAGCCCAAATCCTACTCATATAGCGAACTGTTACTTGATATATCTCATGTCCAAAACATAAGCCCCTGATTTTCTTTCAAAAAAATTTTTTACTTATAATTTTTGATGCTTCAGCTGATGGCAAATTTGCTCTACTAATTGCTCAGGCCAGAAGCCTTACAGGCATTTTTGACTTCTCTCTTTTTCATATACCTCATGTTAATTTTTCAGAAAATCATGTTGGCTTTACCTTCAAAGTATTTGTGCAGAATGTGATCAATTTTCCCCACTTCCTATACAATCACCTTTGTGTAAGCAATCACCTTACCTGGTCGTTCTGCTTCCCACTTGCTCCCCTCCAAACTATTCAACATAGCAGTCAAAATGATCCCTTTAAAGTATCAAATCTGTACTTCAGACTTTACAAGGACCCCCAGTTTCACCTAGAGTAGAAGCCAAAGTCCTTTCGATGGCCTGATTTGCCTATTCTGTATTATCTCCCGTGACTTAAACTCTTATCTTGTTCATTCCTTGGATGTCCTTCTACTTTAGTGCTACCCCCCTTCCTCTACTCCTTTTTCTTTCCCGAAATAGATACATAGCTAACTCTCTTATCCTCTACAAGGCTTTTTTTTTTTTTTTTTTTTTCAGAAGTCACTATGAGGGTTTTTCCCTCCCAACACTTATTTTAGATTTCATCCTAGTTGCAATACCCCCCACTTCTTCCAAGTTCTTTTTATCTTGTTCTTTTTTTCTTTTTCTTTTTTTTTAATCCATATAATTATGATACTATTATGGCTTGTCTTCTCCCATTGGAAGGTCAATTTCATGACAGAGCTTGCCTCTTTCTTTCTTTCTTTCTTTCTTTCCTTCTTTCTTTCTTTCTTTCTTTCCTTGGCTGAAAAGTGGGGAAACAACCTTATTAACAGCCTGTTGCTCTTCGAATGCAAAGCTGAGTTTGAATCTGGCCTGAGATGGACCAATTTGGAAAGGCTGATAAGTAAAGTTGAATTATGTGGAATGTTTCTGTATAAAATGTTTAAGTCCTTGACTGAAGATCTAGGATGAAAGAAATGTTTTTAATTACTCTGAACATGATTCTGTTTTGCATGTCTTCTCATGCATAATGGAAAATAGTAGTGAGCCTATTGTCAGTACAGCAAATTTAATGTGTTCAAGAAGTTAGCACTGTTGTGAAAAATTGTGGACATGATAGTCCTTGCCTTACAAACCTTATTCAAAGCTGCCTTTTTATATTTTAAGTAGCAGTGATGTTACTGTAAATTCTTGATTTCTTTCATTGTGCTCTTAATTGATTACCTATTATGGTGATATAAATATGAGACCTACCCTACCTCAGCTTTTAAGGAAGCTTAGCACACAAGTGAACAATTTCCTGATAACTGCATTTCTTAGGAACAAAGTTAAATGTGTCCGATATTTTTTGTTTGATTTAGTCTCAAATCAGGTAAAAGAATTTTCAGACCTTACTTTTAGAATAAGAATGCAAATTAGACTACTTAAAGGCAGTAATGCAATCTTCAGTGCTGTGTTGTTTATATGGCAGTAGTATTGGGGGGAAAGATATATTTATCTTTTACTATTGTTATCATTGTACAGATTATTTTGTTTAAGCTTAAGTACTTTCATTTCCTATATTTACAGTAGACTAAAAACGAAAAAAGAAAAAAATATGGAGGCAGATATAATTGCAGATCTTCGATGCAAGCTCAAAGAGGTCGAAGAAGAGCGACTTAAAGCTGCACAGTATGGCTTACAACTAGTGGAGAGCCAAAATGAGTTGCAGAATCAGTTGGATAAATGTCGTAATGAAATGATGACCATGACTGAGGTAGGACCCTGGACTCTGTTTACAAAGTAGTGCTTAAGCTGTAGAACATTTGTATTGTCTAGCAATTATTATTATTGTTATTATTAGATTTATTCCTTTTTGAAGATTGTAGCTCTAGTTGCTGTTCACACCTATCTCTCAAAAAGGGTACTGAAGTGAATGAACTGATAGTGTTTCTGACCATGTATGTTCTGAATTTGAAAAATCTGGTTACTGTTTTCTTTAGTACATACTGGATTTTAGGTTTGTTTTGTCTGCACTCTTTCTTGGTGACCTCATTTGTTTCCTAGCTTTAGGTAACATCTAAATGCCTTATGACACAACACCAAGTCCTTAGTTTACTCCTAAAGTCTGGACTTGTGTATTCAATTGCCTACTAATGGACATCTCAAGCATAACATAAACAGAAAAGTTGACTCCCTGCCAGCTAACGACATTCTCTTGCAATTTAGTTTACTGAGTAAATGTATAATAACTTGAGCCGAATTTAAGGGAATTTTACTCTGTATCCATGTGGCCCTTATTTCTCATGTTTAATCCATCAACAAACTCTAAGAACCTGACCTATAAAACATCCATCTGTGCTATTGCCACTCTAATTCAGACCACTGTCATCTGTCCTGTAAATTGCTACTGTTGCCTTCTAACCAGGTTGCCTGTTTCCTTCATTGCCTTTCACACTGTTCATTCTTCACACAGCAGCCACATGGCCATTGAAAAATAAATGAAAGGGGTACCTGGGTGGCTCAGTGGGTTAAAGCCTCTGCCTTCGGCTCAGAAGCCTCTGCCTTCATGATCCCAAGGTCCTGGAATCAAGCCCCTCGTCGGGCTCTCTGCTCAGTGGGAAGCCTCCTTGTCTTCCTCTCTGCCTGCTTGTGATCTCTGTCTGTCAAATAAATAAATAAAATCTTAAAAAAAAAAAGAAAAAGAAAAAGTAAAAGAAATGAAAGATCCTGTAACAGTCCTGCTAAAAACACAACTATGGCTTACGATTGTATTAACAATATTCAAACCCCTTACTTGGGTTTGCAGATTCCTATGTGATCTGACCCATGCCAACCTTTTGACCTTATTTTAAACTACTTTCCCTTGTGCTTAGCTATATTGCCTTCATCTGCATTGCCCATCCCCTTACTGTCTTGGATTGAGTCCTCATCCTTTAGGTGTCTGTTAAATATCACTTCAGCTGAGAGGCCTTCCCTGAGTGTTCTGTAAATTTGCTATCATTCACTGATTCACCTAATTAACTCTGAATTATAAGCTCCATGAGAGAGGGAATTTTGTCTCTCTTGTTCACTTTTATATATGTAAAATCTGGTACACATTTATTGAAAGAATGAATCTGTTTTATGTAGTAAATGCTCAATAATATGTTTAAACTTTGATCTCAAAATTTAAGTACAGTAAAAAAAAAAACTGCATTTCTTGGTTTTCCTTCTTATTTAATCTAGGTTTTTTTTTTGTTGTTGTCTTACTTTTAAATACTAGTTAAATGATTTTTGAACTAATGCTTTTTTTAATCTTTAAAATTCCCTGTCAAAGGGGCACCTGGGTGGTTCAGTTGATTAAGTGTCTGCCTTGGACTCAGGTCGTGATCTCAGGGTCCTGGGATTGAGTCACACATCGGGCTCCTTGTTTAGCAGGGAGTCTGCTTCTCCCTCTCCCTCTGCTCCTCCTCCCTGTTTGTCCCTCCCAAAAGCAAAAGCCTTCTTAAATCTTCCTTTTATCTCGGGGCGCCTGGGTGGCTCAGTGGGTTAAGCCGCTGCCTTCGGCTCTGGTCATGATCTCAGGGTCCTGGGATCGAGTCCCGAATCGGGCTCTCTGCTCAGCAGGGAGCCTGCTTCCCTCTCTCTCTCTCTCTGCCTGCCTCTCCATCTACTTGTGATCTCTCTCTGTCAAATAAATAAATAAAATCTTAGAAAAAAAAATCTTCCTTTTGTTTCAACACTGTATTCGTCTGAGTAGTCATTTGTAAACATTTCTCAAATGACTACGTTCTGGAAGTAAGGGATAATTTAGTATTTCACTTTGTGCCTTGTCCACTATTTTATTTTCGGAGCCATAAATATCATTATCAAACCAAATAATTCTCACTGGGAAAACTGAAATGCTATTAAGTGTTTTTTGTTTTTGTTTTTTTCACTAGCAAAGATTACTTGACATGTTGATGTGCCACGGAACACCTTACTTCCTTGACATGGCATAGAAATAATTACCACATCAGTAGCATGGACTAAAACCCTCTGGGCTTTTCTTAAGACTGATTAGCTACAGAGTTACTTCAGATCTAACCTGTGGTTTTTACTTAGAAAGCAGCAAATACGTGAAATAAGAATGAAACAGTTGAAGGTGAGAACTGTTTATATGTGATGGCTTTAAGTTATTTTTATGTAATCGAATTATAATTGAATCTGTTTTCAGAATTATGAACAAGAAAAATATACTCTTCAGAGAGAAGTTGAGCTTAAGAGTCGAATGTTAGAAAGTTTGAGCTCTGAATGTGAAGCTATTAAACAACAACAAAAAACACACCTGGAGCAACTGAAGGAACAACTGAGCAGAAGCCATGGACAAGAAGTAAATGAACTAAAAAATAAGGTTTGAATATCTATGTATATCAAAACAAAAATGTTTCATGCTTAAGGAGTTAGGAATATGTAAATTTTAGGTGATGAAGATTTTCTTAATGCCATCTGTGCAACATAGCTGAGATCAAGGCTCCATCATTAGAATATTATGAGTGGGAACAATGAGAAACAAGAGTTTTCCCAAGGGAATTGTAGTAATAACATTCTACTAATTAAATACAATTATTTAATTTCAGTAACTGGATATTTGTTATGGAATTTTAGTTTAGTGAAAAGCATGATCTTCTTGCTTGTAGTGCATAGTATAACAATTCCCTTTCAGAAAGACCTGTCCCCTAGCTTTCACTGAAAGAAGTAATCTTTTGTAATCTTACCAAAGAAACCAACAGTTTATTGTAAGTTAATGAACATTAGAATAATCAAACTTTCTTGCTTGGTTATTGAAGATAAGCTAATGACATATGATCTGCCTCTTAGAACTCAGTAAGGAAGGTATCATTATTGTCTGTGGATAATAGGTGAGAAAACCAATGTGTAAACAGATTAAACAAATTGGACAAAAATTGCAGAAATCAGTCAAGATTTGGACTAAAGCTACCTGATTCCAAAGCCAATGTCACTATACTTAGACTAATGACATGTTACACTGGCTTCATTTCACATATTAAAAACAAGTTGTCCATTCTTTTTGGTTACCTCCAACTATCCATTTCCTTCAGGTTACATCAAAGGAATCTGGAACTTTATTATGCTCTTCTTTGTATACAGTCCATACTTTCCAAATTCTTCTCTACAAAACCTTACCCGACTTTCGGCTTGCTTCCTAATTTTCTATGTTTTGTGTAGCATCTTTTAAAATTTTTCCATATCTGTACCACCTATACTGTTAATTAATTTCTTTATGTCTTTCTTTTTTTTTTCCAAATTGGAACTTTTTTTTTTTTTACAGACAGAGATCACAAGTAGGCAGAGAGGCAGGCAGAGAGAGAGAGAGAGAGAGGAGGAAGCAGGCTCTCTGCTCAGCAGAGAGCCCAATGTGGTACTCGATCCCCGGACCCTGAGATCATGACTAAGGCAGCGACTAAACCCACTGAGCCACCCAGGCGCCCCTAATTAATTTCTTTAAATTGACTCTCTTTTTAAATGTTTATTCATTTTAAGTAAGGAGATCAATGAAATTATATATTTGAGTTGGTTGTATTTTTTTTCTAAATTGTAGTCAGATGAACATAGCTATCAAAATGCACTTTCATGTAATACTTAGAATCATCTTACATTCGTACTGACAAACAGTAATCCACCTTGTCTGGAACTAATCTGAGTTGGGACACCAATGACTGATAATGATACCTTTCCCCCGCCCCTGTCATTATATTTTCATTTTAGCAGTGGCTTTCATTACTTAAACAGAAAAAAAGTAATGTAGGAAATAGTCACAATCTGAAGCAAGGCCATTTATATAAGAATGGCTTTTTGGATGTTCTCAAATCACTTCTTCCAAAATTTTGGAGTTATAGTTGATATCTTTTACTTACTTTCTTTTGAGAGAGAGAGAGTGAGCGAGCAAAAGATGAGTACAAGTAGGGTTTAGGGGCAGAGGGAAGGGGAGAAGCAGACTCTCCCACTGAGCAGGGAGTGTGACCTGGGGCTCAGTCCCTGGGACCCTTCATGACCTGTGCTGAAGTCAGATGCTTAACTGACTGAGTCACCCAGATGCCCCTTGCTTATTTCTCACAATTACTCCATCAGCTGGTTTTAAGAATTTGATCTACAGAGGATCCATCTTTGCTGCTATCATTCTAGTCCAGATTACCATCCTCTCTCCCCTAGACTATTTTAGACCTCTATTGAGGTAGGCTGCTTCCATCATTGCTCTTTATACTATTCACTCTTCACATTGAAGCCAAAGTGGCCAAGAGTCCACAGACATACTTTGATTACTTGTATGGACTATTTGTATGTTTGTAGGTCAGTGTATATCACTGTTTTAAGATGCTTAGCCTTGGCCAAATAGGAAGACTTAATAGTCTCATCATGCAGTAAATTTAGGTTAGCCAGTGATGTTTTTCAGAAGAATAGCCACATTTCGACATAGATTGTTCAGCTGAAAAATTTTTTTTTCACCTCACGAAAATAGAAAAGGGAAAACAAGTCAAGAGGCTCTTATTTTTTAAATAGAAAGCAGATATCAGGATATAGAACATTGATACCTAATTGAAGATAATTCTGTATAGGTGATCATTATAACCCTGGAAATCAAGCAGAAGTTTTTTATAGATAACAGAAATTGTTTAATGAATGCTATGTGTGGTGCTGAATGTTTTACCCCCACCCTACATCTTAGTTGAAAGCCACACAATAACCCAGTATTTGTACAATCATTAACAGTTTTTACCTAAGAGGAATGAAACAGGCTAAATCTAGGCTTGACCTTAAAACTTCATCCTTCTGCTGTAAGTTTGTTCCCTTTAAACTTTATATTTTTAGTTTTCTAAGAGAGAACTGTATGAAAGTGTAATTAGTTTGTTCATCTTAACTGTCTTATAAAATAGTTATTCTGCAGTTACCAGAGTAATTTATACTACAACTGTATATTCTGATGACCTTCAATTACCTTTTGATTTTTTAAGATTGTGAATTTTTCTTTTTTACTTTAGTTAGAAAAACTGAAAGCTGAATTAGATGAAGCTAGGCTTAGTGAAAAGCAATTGAAGCACAAAGTAGATCATCAGAAAGAACTCCTTTCATGTAAATCAGAGGAAATGCGAATAATATCTGAGCGTGTACATGAAAGCATGTCTTCAGAGATGCTAGCTCTTCAAATTGAACTGACTGAAATGGAAAGTATGAAGGTAATTTTTATGGCATGTATGTTCTTTGGTTGTTTTTTTTTTTTCTTTTTTTCCTTGTGTATTTTTTTTACATGTTTTTGTTATAATCCTTAGGTAATTTTAAGGCTGAAATATATTTTTTTAAGATTTTATTTATTTATTTCACAAATAGAGATCACAAGTCAGACAGAGATCACAAGTAGGCAGAGAGGGAGGCGGAGCGGGGAAGCAGGATGTGGGCTCCCAGGACCCTGGGATCATGACCTGAGCCAAAGGCAGAGGCTTTAACCTACTGAGTCACCCAGGTGCCCCAGGGCTGAAATATTTTTTATCTTAACTTTGATGCTACTAATTAAAAAGTACTTTGTAGAGTTTTTAGGTGGATTATTCATTCATGGTAAAGCTTTAGATTATATGGTTATGTAAAGCAGATTACCTTTAGATTAATGAAACCTTTGGAAGAACTTAGAGTCATTAACTTTGATCCTAGTTTGTGTCATAAAAGCCCTATATAAAATATTGGTTTCACGGAAATTGATATGCATATGAATGTAGATTTTTTTCATTGCTGGCTGAGATTATTTAAAAATCAAAGGCTTAAATTTATAGAAAAGAAAGATAGCCTTTCATATGGCTCCCTGCTGAAAAATTTTAGTAATTATTATTCTTTTATTATGTATCTTAGAACTGCTGACTAACTCTTTAGTTTTAGTTTTGGGCTGAGCAACTTCTGATAGATAAACTGAGCAGCTGTTAAATGAAAGACTATTCAGGATGATTTCCTCTTTTTCAATTCCTGTTGAATAGACCGCCCTCAAAGAAGAAGTGAATGAACTACAATATAGACAAGAACAACTAGAACTTCTTAGTACTAATTTAATGCGCCAGGTAGACCGACTTAAAGAAGAAAAAGAGGAGCGAGAGAAAGAAGCAGTTTCTTACTATAATGCTTTAGAGGTACTATGATTAGAGTCACATTATCTTTTCCAATAATAATAAGTTGTTTTCTTGCTAATCTAACCTCTATTAGCTAAATTGTTTCCTTTCAAATTTAGAAAGCTCGTGTAGCAAATCAAGATCTTCAGGTGCAATTAGACCAGGCACTCCAGCAAGCCTTGGACCCCAATAGTAAGGGCAACTCTTTGTTTGCAGAGGTACGTAACAAATACCCCATTGATTAAATTAGCATTTCACTGAATACAACAGTAATGAAGCATGTTAATATTTTCTAGGTGGAAGATCGAAGGGCAGCAATGGAACGTCAGTTTATCAGTATGAAAGTCAAGTATCAGTCACTAAAGAAGCAAAATGCATTTAACAGAGAACAGATGCAAAGAATGAAGGTATAGTGTTATCACCATTGAAGGTCTGTTAAACCAACTTTGTATCTGCATTACGTGTACAGATATATCAAAGAAAGCATCTTTTCCTTCAAAGAGTGTACTTCATTATTTCTAGAACTGCATTATTTTAGAAAAAATATCTTTAGATTGACTAAATGTTCTATTATATCAATTTCAAAAAATGAATCCTTTAGTAGGTGTTTAGTAGTACAGTTAGCATCTGTTGATTGATTTTTTTAATGGTTACTCAATAGCTTTGTGATTGATTTCTTTTATAATGGTTACTCAATTTCTTTCCCAGAAATATACAAATCTCTGTGTAGCAGAGAAAAATTTCACAAGTTTTCATTTCCAGCTGTTGGCCTGGCATTTCTTAGCACAGGCCTAAGATTCCTACTTCAATGAAAACTAGTTCTCTCACATTCTGCAGTTCTCCTGCAAAGGCTTATTATAGAGTGAGATTTGGATACCTTTTTCTTGCAGTTCCTCAAGACAAGCGTATAGGCCCATTTAATTAAAAAAAAAAATTTAATTTAAATTCAGTTTAATTAACATATATTGTATTATTAATTTCAGAGATAGAATTCAGTGATTCATTAGTTACATGTAACACCCAGTGCTCATTTCTTCAAACACCCTTTTTAATGCCCATCACCCGATTACCCCATCCCCACCCATCACCCCTCCAGCAACTCTCAGTAGGCCCCTTTAATTTTAAGGGTTTTTTTGGTCATTATTTAAGTCAAACAGGCAGTAACAGAAAAACATGCAAAAGTTGGAAAGATTGTAGTATTGTACCGTCTTTTAGAATCCCGATCCCTGAACTGTTACGCCTAACTGGTAACTAGAAGTCTAGAAGGCTTTCTGCCTTTTATTCAGGGTGGTGAGATTTAAAAATAGGAAAAATTAGTAATGAAACTTTGGTATTAGATCAACCTGGGATTGAATTATAGTTCTGTCACTTGCTAGCTGTGTGACCTTGTCCAAGCATTTTTACTTTTCAGTATATCATCAGTCACCCTGTTTATGAAGTAGATATGATAGAACCTGCTTCTTAAATTGTCCTGGAATTAAATGAAAGCATAGTAAAATGCTTATACAGTACTTGGCATATAAGGAAGTGCGAATTTAACAAACAGCTATAGTTTTTAAGGATTTCGACAGTACTGCCTGGTTTACCAAGATTCCCCTATCCAGGAATGATTTTTTTGTAAATTTTCTCATATTTGCTTTTTGCTTTCTTTCAGTATGTGTGTGTATAGAGTAATATATACATATGACATGTTTTCAGTATAATTACTATTATTAATCTCCCAATGTTCCCATGATATTCCAAGTTATCTTTAGAAGCAAGTAGATACGAATCTTCTTAGACTCCAGTCTGAAGCAGGAACAAAAAGCAGGTCCTTAAGAATGTTAAAAGTCATCTTTCTATCTTCATAACCACAACTGCAACTGTATTATCATTGCTTGCTTTACTCAAAACTAAACTATTGGCAATTTTTAGAACTCTGGAAATTTCTGAAAGCAGAAAGAAATGGTAATTTTAGATTCCAGTAAATTTCCCTTCAGTAGGTATGTAACTCCAGGTTTGGTGGATTCATAATTAGGTAAGTTGATTACTGTTATTAAAACATAAATGTATTTATATTTTTATTGAAGATTCCCTTGATATCCTTTGATATCTCTTACCTTTGTTTTCCATCCTTGTCATTTGTAAATCTCGCCATTATAAATGTGAATAGCGTAATAATTTCTTCCACTTAATACTATTGAAGTTAATCAAAATTTTTGAGAAACCCCATCGGAACCTTAATGACAGTGCATATGATGATTAAAGTATAGCATTACAGTGTTTGGACAGGTTTATTTACCAATTAAAGTGATGCTTCTGGATCATAGCCATTTAGTTCAATTTTATGTTTCACAGAAGTACAAATAATTGTTACAGTTGTCATGTATTACTCATAAGTACTCAAATAGTACTCAAGAGTTATATCTATAACTAAACTTCTTGATATAAATATTTTCAAATTATTAAATTATTGAAGTAGACATAGTTAGTTTAGTTTCCAAACTGAATTCAAGGTTATATAGTACAGAATGTGCATTGTACTAAAATACAGTCATCAGAATCTTCCTTTCCTCCACTCAGTTCTCTGTGGGGTGTTGGGTGGTAATTTTTTTTTTTTTTTTTCTAGTTACAAATCGCCACATTGCTGCAAATGAAAGGGTCTCAAACTGAATTTGAGCAGCAGGAACGGTTGCTTGCTATGCTAGAGCAGAAGAATGGTGAAATTAAACACCTCTTAGGTGAAATTAGAAATCTGGAGAAATTTAAGGTACATGTAACCCCTTCAATAATGCAGCCAGATTTGGTTTGAATATCTTAAATCAATTTACTCTTGAACAACATGGGGGTTGGGGATGCCCAACCCTGTGCAGTCAAAAATCTATATAACTTTTGACTCCCCAGAACCTAATGAGTAGCTTGCTCTTTACTGGAAGCTTTACTGATAACAGGAACAGGTGATTGACAGATATTTTGTATGTTATACATATTAAATACTGTATTCTTAAAGTAAGTTAGAGAAAGTAAAATACCATTAAGAAAATTATAAGAAGAGAAAATACATTTATAGTACTCTACTGTGAAAAATTCTTGTATGAGTGGACCTGTGCCATTCAAACCTGTATTATTCAAGGACACCTGGATTAACATAATTTGTTATTTATGTTAAGTAATAAGAATTCTTATTTTCTGTAGAGCTTATATGAAAGTACGGAATCTAAGCTTTCTGCCAACTCTGGAGCTCCGGAAGATAACACCTATTACACAGATTTACTTCAGATGAAGCTTGACAATTTAAAGTAAGTGTTGGGAGCTTAGAAAGATGGACATTCTCTTGACGTACTTTTAATAAGTAGTGTTAGTGACTACAGATTTTTGTTTTCAAATTGCCAAAAGAAATTCCAGGAAAAAAAAGCATCAAAAATACCTTTGTATAGCAAATAAGATGTAGTCAAGATATAATTAGTGCTGGTTATTGAAGAAAAAAATACTTTCAATGAATAATTAAATATTTTATTTTCTCATGTTTAGCATTTTAGATTGGTAAGAGAAAAGAACTTTAACATAGAAAATGTTCTTATAATCTAAATTTTTCAGGAACAAATATCATCTAATGTGAAATTTGAAATTATTTACACATGCATTACTGTGGAAAGAATATTTTTCTCTTTTCCTTTGAAGGATGTATGACATTTTTTATTTGAAATTGCCGTTGTTAAAGCTTATTTTGTTTATTGTCTCTTTGTTATTTAAAACCCCCAAAATGTGTGTTTAGCTAAGAATTCAAATATCTAATAAAAGATTTGCACTAACAATATATGTTTTACATATGTGTATAAAACACTTATATATGTTATGTGTTATTTTAATATTCTTTGGTTCTCCTTTTTTTATTTATATAGCAAAGAAAATGAAAGCACTAAAGGTGAATTGTCCATACAACGAATGAAAGCATTATTTGAGAGCCAACGGACTTTAGATATTGAGAGAAAACTTTTTGCAAATGAAAGATGCCTCCAGGTCTCCCAAAGTGAAAATATGAAACTGAGAGCTAAACTAGATGAGCTAAAACTGAAGTATGAACCTGAAGGTATGTATGTCTCATATATTTTGTCTTTTAAATTACGAGAAACTCTGAGAAATCATATCAGGTTTTTTTTTTTCTTACTACAGCTTTATGCAAATCCCATTACAAACTAATTTGTGGTTATGTATCTCAATCTAATAAAACAAATTTGCTGCTATAAAATGTGTAAGAAAATTCAAAGAAAACTAAGTACTGGGTATGAATGAATATAATAGATATTCCGTTGGATATCTGTGTATTAGAACCTTGATAAGGTTTGAAAACTTAGAGGCTTTTCCATTTGCAATTACAATCAGAGAGTTTGATTTTGTTGAAGCAACTGATGTTTGGGAGCTGTATTAGTTAATATTGTTTATAGAAAACCTAAAATTGTGGAGACTTAAACAAGATAGGTATTAAGTCCTCTTGTTACATAAGTCTGAAAGAGACATTCTGGGACTGGTCAGAGTGTCACAATCTAGGCTTCATTTGCATTGTTCATCAGCATAATCCTTGAGCAAAACTGAGTCATGTGGCCTCACCTATAAGAAAAGCTGAGAAAGGTAGTCTTGATTCTCAGGAGCCATGTTCCTAACTACATCTTGGGATTTTCTTTTTTTTTAAGTGTAATGGGCATCTAATATTCTGTTAGTTTCAGGTATATATCATAATGATTCAATATTTATACATTACCAAATGACCCCCCATGATAAGTCTAGTTTCCATCTGTCACCATACAAAGTTATTACAGTATTACTGATTACACTTTTGGGGACTCTATTATTGAGGAAGACTAGTAGGACAAATATTAGGGGACGATTAGCAAATCTAATCAGTAAGCTAGAAAATAGCATTACCATGTGGGCTCTGCATGTTATACACTAAAAAGAGTGATTTTACTGTTTGTAAATTTAAAAAAGATGAAAGGCCAAAAGTAAAAAAACCTAAGAATGCAATGGTTCTTAGACCCAAAAAAGGTGTTATTACGTGTTTTAGGTTATAAATTTTCAGCCAGTTTTTGCCCCTACGCTGTTTATATTCCTAAGACTGTCTTCATTGTCTCACTGACTCGAGGGATTCTTAACAGTAGTGGGGAGGTTGTCAGCAATAGTGAGTTTTTTTTATAGTTTGAAAAGCCTTCTTTTTCATCCTTTTTCTCTTCCCTGATTCTAATAGGCTTTCCTAATTAAGAATAATACGAATTTCAAGTCTGCTGAACTGAGCACAGCAAAGAGACAAAAGGAAGTATAGTTAATCTAGTTGATGTGGGGTGCAGTACAAGAGAAAGGGAAAATAATGATTTAACCCCATGTCCAACTATGGTTTCTCCAACTTTACTAACTTTTCTGATTTTGAATATTGATTTTGATTTTGAAAGTGAAAGACGCATTGGTGGGGGATAGGGGAAAAGTATTAGAGCAATTTAGTGACTGAAAATAGACCTTCATGGGGATGGAATGATATTATGTTACGCAGTAGGGGGCAGAAGGCTATTGCCATAGTCTGCAGTGAGACATACTATGGTTTGAACTTGGGAAGTATCCATAGTAGAAGTACTAAGATCTTGAATATATTTTGTGGGTGGGGCTAATAGGCACAAGTTGCCATAGAGAATTTGACTTGTTCTTTGCATGTAATCATTACAACAAACAATATTAAGTGGAGTGGATGTTTTTAATCCCCATTTGACAGATTAAAAAAAAATAAAGCTCAAGAGGTTAAGTACTTCCCCAAAGTCATCCAGCTGCAGAGTGCTGGTATGGGAATTGTACCTGGATTCCTTGACTCTCAGCCACTGTATCCTTTGTTACCTCCACACTGAAGTCTTACAAAGCCCCATATAACTTTTATCACAGTATCAGAACATAGAAGTTTTCATTGCGAGAACTAAATCTTTTGATTTCCCAGGGAAAAATTTATAGCCAGATAACCTTTTAAAGGTATAGTTAGTGAAGTCCATGAAAAAAGAAAGGATAAAAGATTTCAACAAGGAAATAAGTGGGTTTCAAAAGAATGAGAAATAGGAAAGGAAAAAGCTATAAGTAGTTCTCTTATGTTTACTGTGTCTTTGTTTTGACTTATTGACTGAATATATTTCTAATGGTTTTTGTTCTCAGAGAAAATTGAAGTGCCTGTACCCAAAAAGAGGCGGGAAGTCCTGCCTGTGGATATAATCACCCCTAACAACGTATGTACCAAAAGTGCTGTTGGGGAAGAAGTTTATAAATTACCACCTCAGAAAGAGGAGGTCCAGTGCTGTCCCAGCCTTTCTGAAGTTAACTTGCAGTTAGAAAAGACAGTTTCTATAAATACACCAGGAATCAATCTCTCTCCTCACAAAAGTCTGCCCATGGACATTCAGCCAAAGAAGGAAAAGAAATGTGTGAAACTTATAGGAGTTTCAGCTGACTCTGAAGCCTTAAGTGAAAGAAGTGGAAACACCCCAAATTCTCCCAGGTCAGTGTTCTCTTTTCTTCAGGGCAACCAGCAGGCGCCTCCATCTCTTCTCTATCGCTGCATGAACTGTGCTATCTGTGTCTTTATCTATTTTCTTAGTATTGCATGTAGTATAATTCCACAGTTTCATGTGCCTACCTTCAACTTTTCTAAAACCTTAAGAAAAACTAAAATGATTACAAAGGGAAAGGATTCCTGAACAAAGGAATTACTTTCAAAAGTTACACTTTGCTCTTTCATGAAACAAAAATATCACAGTCTAGTACATCTCTGAATGTTTGTTGGTTTGAATAAATGAACAGTTATTTTTTTTTCCCTAGTTCAAGAGTGGCCATGAAAGAAAAATTATCTTACCTCTTTAAAGGGCTTTCTAGTAGTCTAAGAAATTGCAGCTTTCTTGATAACTGTTAGGTGAATTTTTTTTATGGCTTTTGAAAATGTTTCTCTTAAGTCTTTAAGAATGAGCTTTGATTTTGATATTTTTAAATATCAAAGGTAATTAATTTTCATTTTATATCAAAACTTCAAAGCCTCTCATTTCTACATATTTGAGTTTGTGACTAAAAGAGAAAGTGTCAGACATATATGTATATAGGACTTAAAATTTTAAGAATCTTATCTTTAAGAAAATAATAGAGATAAGAGAAAGTGAGTGGAAGAGAAAGGTAGGTAACAATGGCCAAGGGTAGGGGTGGAATAAGGCACAAGCCCAGGTCTTCACAAGCAGGACCAAGGGTAGGGCAAGAGAAATGAAGAAAATGGAGAAGGTAATAAAAAGATGATAAAGGATGTCTGTATGCAGTGGAATAATAGATGCATTTAAAACAAATATCTTCAGATTTAAAAAATTAAGAATATTGATGTGGAAAGAGCTTGGATTGTTGGCTTATGAAAGGAAATCTTTAAGGTGCTGCTAGGGCTACATGAGTTGTAGATGGGAGGGTACAGAATAAGACATGTTACTAGTGTGCATTTGAATTAATATTGTCAGGCATAGCTCACCTTTTTAAAGGGGCTGTTTTATATGTTTTATCTGATTTTTTTTTTTATTAAAAGTCTTCAGTGCTATTAAATGTGGTGCTCTATAGTGAAAGGCCCTCAACAACATGAGCTGCTATTACTATTAAGAGAAGTACAGTTGAGGGCACTTGGGTGGCTCAGTTGGTTAAGCGACTGCCTTGGGCTCAGATGATGATCCTAGAGTCCTGGGGTGGAGTGCTCCATCTGGCTCCCAGCTCCATGGGGAGTCTGCTTCTCCTTCTGACCTTCTCCCCACTCATGCTTTACTATCTCTCTCTCAAATAAATAAAGAAAATCTTAAAAACAAAAAACCATACAGTTGACCCTTGACCAACACAGGTTTGAACTGTGCAGGTCCACTTATATGTGGACTTTTTTCACTAAATACATTGTTGTAAATTTAGTTTCCTTATGATTTTCTCTTATAATGTTTTCTTTTCTCTAGCTTTACTGTAAGAACACAGTGTGTAATATATATACAAAATATGTGTTAATTGATTGTTTATGTTATGGGTAAGGCTTCCAGTCAGCAGTAGGCTATCCGTAGTTAAGTTTGGAGGAGTCAAAAGTTACATAAGGATTTTTGACTGTACAAAGGCCAGTTCCCCTAACCCCTTCACATTCAAGGGTGAACTGTAATTTATTACTTCATTCCTTGAATTTTTATATAATAACATTGTAAGTCATAAAATTAAAGTTTAATATTCTTGAGGAAAAAATACCTTGAAATGAATTTTATCTCTCTGTCTCTCTCTCATACACACACACACATACACACAGAGTTCCAAGTAGTTCTGAAATGAATTCAGTAGGTTATGCTCGTATATATGTGATTCATTGTGGAAGTGTGCTTGACCATTGTATATTTCTGGAGGCAAAGTTCCAGAATTGAACAGTGCGGACCTTGCTATCTGTGTTGTCTTCATTTCTTTTTTCTGCCTTTTTTTTTTTTTGCTTGATAAAAGTTACTTAAATGTATTTAGCTACTTGTTTGACTCAAATTAAGTAACATGTTGGAATTTTGTCTGGCAAATTAAACAAAAACAAATAAAATACCACAAAACATTTGTTTTTGTGTATGTGTGAGTCCATCTGCTACCTTAAGACGTTTCCAACCTTTTGTTCTCTGCATGATTAACTTAGATGCGCAATCCTATGATATTGTAACAGTAAATACAGGTTTACTGGGGACTACACTACTGCATGCTTTATAGATTTAATTGATGCTCTTGCTATAAAATCTTTATAAACCTTTTAAAATATTTCTCCACTGTTTATTTTTTCTTAAGTTAATATTCTGCTAGTTGAAATTCAGTTTAAGTTTTGGTTTTTGTTTTTTGAGGCAAATTGGTATGTATTCATGCAACCCAGGTTACTATGTTATTTTTATCTTGTGTTTGCCTTTTGTATGCCATATTAACATTAAAATTGTGCTCTAGCATTTAAATTTTTTTATTAGGTGTATTATCACAATTGACATTCCATTATATTTTAGAATTCTTGAATTTAGGCTTTGCTATGACTTTTATCAACCTTAAAAATATCTTTTTAGGTATTTAAAAAATTAAGTCTGTTGATATAAAAAAGTTTTTAGAGAGGCAGTGATTTATTTCTTAATGGTATTGGGGTCAACTATAATTTTTTCCTCATATACATAAAAAAATTGATCATGTCTCATTCAAGGTTCATTATATGAGAGGTTTGTTTCTTAAATTTTTTAACTGCATTTAAATTCAGAGTGGATGCTTTAATGCCTGTAGGTTAGCTGCTGAATCAAGGCTTCAAACAGAAGTTAAAGAAGGGAAAGAAACTGCAAGCAAATTGGAAAAGGAAACTTGTAAGAAATCACACCCTATTTTATACGTGTCTTCCAAATCAACTCCAGAGACCCAGTGCCCTCAGCAGTAAGGACTTTTCTTTAATGAGAGTAAGGTACCACTTGCCCCAAAAAGTTGATTTGGAGCTTAGTTAAGATTGTCTTTATCTGAAATATACAACATTGTAGATTAGTTCTTTCAACCTGCTGTGCCAAGACCTGGCCTTTTCATGTTCCTTTGATCAAATGTTCAAAATTTGGTTGTGATTCCAACCAGAAGAGTTCCTTAAATGATGACTCTTCATGGAGCTTCTATGAATTACAGTAAATAAACTAATAATTAAAGGAAAGTGTTATAAATCTATTTGTTGTATTGTATATGGATTTTTAAGTGTTATTAATGCATACCTTCAAAGTCACATATTTGAAAAGAGAATACAAAATTAACTATTATATTTTCCTATGTACTTTTTAATGAACTTAGTTTTTCACTATATTATGAAAACAGAAAACTTGTTTTAAAAATATATATTATAACTGAGATTTGTCAGTGTTTTAATTAGCTATGTCCATCTTTGTGTCCATGTACATGATTTAAATTTTATGCCTCAAGTATATGAAAAATATAATTTTGAAATTTAAAATAAAACTGAAAAAATTTATCCCCTTTTAAAATTTTTTTACTCTGTATAGATAACACATTGTTATCAAAAGGGGATAAGAGAAATAAAGTAAAACTTGATGAATTCTTAATTCCTTGGCACATACAATTTTTATATATACACATATATAATTTATATAATTATATACATTTTTTTAAAATTCTAAACTTTCCAAATAAAGACCCTTTTTTCCTTTAAATGATTGTAGTCTGGTCTACAACTTAATTCCATATATACTGTAGGTGGATGTATTATATATAAAGAGAGGGATGGTGGTAGAGGGAGAAAAAGAGAGTTATGTTAAGAACTTGGCTTATGTGATTATGGAGGCTGACAAGTTCAAAGTCATAAGGATGGACTAGCAGCCTGAAGACCCAAGGAAGAGCCAGTGTTACATACAGTTCAGATCCAAAGGCTGTTTGCTACAGAATTCTCTCTTGCTCTGGGGAGCTCAGTCTTTTGTTCTATACAGGATTTGCACTAATTGCACACACAGACCCACTCACATTATGGAGTGCAAACTACTTTACTCAGAGTCCACAGATTTAAATGTTAATCTCATCCAAAAACACTCTCATAGAAATATCCAAAATAATGTTTCACTGCATATCTATGTTCTTAACACACTATTTTTTTCAATTCAATTAGCAAAGGTGTAGTACATCATTAGTTTTTGATACAATGTTAATGATTCATTTGTTGAGTATAACACCCAGTGCTCATCAAATCACATGCCCTCTTTAATGCCCTTCATAGTGGTTTAGACAAGTTTACTGAAATATATTAAGTAAAAGGAAATCCCCTCCCACTTGTAAGAAATTAAATAAACTTAATTTTCTGCAAAAAGTGTACTGTAAGGGATTTAGAATTTTCACATTAAATAATATCTCTTGCAAAAAGAAGTAGCTGAAGGTACCAGGAAATGAAAATTTTAACCTGAGGATAATAACAAATATTTGACCGTATTCATTGCATATTATAGAATGTAGATCCATTCCTTCCAATATGGAGTTTTTACTATGAGTGCTGGGGACATAAAAATAACCCTTTAAAATTCACAGTTTAATAGACCCACATAGATGAGTAGTGGTAGTGCTATTATTACTATTAGTAAACACTTGTATTTAACATTTGTATAAATCTAATGTCCAGGCATTCTTCTAAGCCTTTTCATAGATTTCCACATTTGACCACCCCCCCAAACATCCTTGTGAGTTAAATATTGCACTTAGTCATTCTCATTTTATAGATGAGGAAGCCAAGTTCAGAGAAGTTACTTGTCCAAGGGCACAGGTATTAGCAGATGATGAAAAATATGTGGTAGAGGTTGTTAATAGCAGAGTATAAAGAGTCCTGTAGGAACAGAGAACGAAACAAGAAAATGCCTTTAGGTTTCTTATATTTTTGTCATCTTTAAGATTGTCTCAGAGGTTTACTAAGGCATGGAGAGAATAGCACTATAGGTAGAAGAAATAGCTGTTTAAAGAATAAAGGCATTAAACAACATCTCTAATCCTATAGAGCAACTGTGATAAAAGGTTGAAGAATAGGGATGACAAGAAAACCTTATTCACATACCTTCTGCTTCATCATCCTTAGAAACTGAGGCAACTGTGTTGAATGTTGAGTGTTTTAAGAATATATTTTGAGAACCACTGTAGATGATAGGAGGACACTGAATAATTTATATAACAAAGCAATTATTGAATAAATTGAAAACGTTGAGTGAATTATTAAAATTAATTTTAGTAAAAACACCTTAGAAGCATAATGGAAGATTGGATTAGAAAAAAATAAGAATGGAGGCAGGACCATTTGATTACTCCAGGTAGTAAATACAGATGGGAACTGAGGCAGTGGCAGTGAGAATGAAGATTGGTGGTCGGATTCAAGGTACTGTTTAGAGAAGTATATTGGTCAAGAGGTGTTGGCAAGATAGAATGTTAGACTTTGGAGTAAAGTATACATCTTATATGAGTGGGTAAGTGGGGATATTAACAGAAAATGGGAGTGGGAGATTTTTCAGTTTTGAGGAATACTTTCATTGAAGTACCCATGGGTTGCCCATGTTTGGGATAAGGATTGTATTCATTTCTTTATGTAATCAAAAATAATAAGACTAATAAAATCAGAATAATAATAAGAATAGAAATAATAATAAGAAAATGAATAATAAGAAAAATCGTTGATTTTGGCATTTCAGGAAATTTTTTTTTAAATTTTCAACATAACAGTATTCATTATTTTTGCACCACACCCAGTGCTCCATGCAATCCGTGCCTTCTCTAATACCCACCACCTGGTTCCCCCAACCTCCCACTCCCCGCCACTGATGAATGACTTAACTGACCACTAAGCTAAAGAAGCAGAGACTTCTATGGCCACACACAACAAAGAACACAAGACTATAAAATTGGTGAAGAAAAGTCATTTTAAAATCACAGAAACAACTAAAGCAGTTACAACAAAATCTGGAGAAAGGGAAATGTATAATTTTCAGAGTTGTCACTGGTGTAATACTAGAAATGTCCAATTTTCAACACAAAATTTCAAGGCATGTAAGAAATAAGTATGGCAAATATATGGGGAGGGGAGAATAAATTATAAGGAAGCCCCAAAATTGGACTAGACAAAACTTTTAATCAATAATTTTAAATACGATTAAATTGCTAATGGAAACTCATAAGAATAAGGCCAAAGAGAGACTATTCAACAAATTATAAAAAGGAACTAGATAAAGATGCTAGAGTTTAGTACAATAATAAATGAGAAACACTGGAGAGGTTCAGCAGCAGATTTGAACAAGTAGATAAATCAGTGTTCTTGAAGATTGGCTAATCGCGATGATACAGGCTGAAGAGAGAAGAGAAATGAACAGGGCCTAAGAGACATGTAGGATCCTGTCAAGTATAGCAACATTTGTTTAAGAGGAATCCTAGAAAGAGAGGTGCAAAAAGAATATTTGAAGAAATAATGGCCCCCCAATTTCCAAAATATGAAAGACATTCATATATGAATGAACCAAAGATGGCCTCTGCAGACTGATTTCTAGTTTATTTCTTTACTACAGACTGAGACCTATAAGCTCAAAAGCCCCGTTAGTGCCAACCAACTTCAAATGTTTATACCTCAAATTATTATAAAAATACCAAATAAGCGGATTCTTAGCCATTTAGAGCTTGTGTCTTCTGCATACTCTGCAAAACTGACCACATTAGTTATTGCCTAATAAGAGAGGGCCTTGTGGTTATAAGGTCTTAAGCTGCTATTGCTCTTCAGAATCTCAGACCTGGAGACTCCCCATCATTTTGCTGACCAATATCACCTAGACTTGTGAGCTTTCTCTTCTGTCCCCTTCTCTGCTAGGAGTTTCCTAGTGCTCTTGATGTTGTCCCCTGCCCTGTAGCTTCTGGACATTTCTCATGCTATGAGGGACTTCCTCACTCAGACAACACGATATAGGTGCCACCCAGTAAAGCTTACTGTGTATGTTAACTGCCATTCATGGTTATATCATTTATTTTTCTTGATCTCCAAATCTCAAAGCTCCTACAAACATGAATTTACACATCTAGGAAGGACATTATATAATTGTAAAACGGTCAGTCCATCAAGAAGATGGGACAATAGTAAACATGCACCCAGCAAGAGAGCCCTAAAACACATGAAGCAAAAACTGAAAGAATTGAAGAAATAGATAATCCAACAATAATCATTGGAGAGGTTAGCACCCAGTTCAATAACAGAATTAATATAAACTAGGAAACAGAAGACTTGAATAACACTATAAACCAACTAGACCTCACAGAAATAAAGAACTCTCCATCCTACAACAGCAGAATACATCCACTTCCCAAGTGCATATGGAACATTCTATAGCATAGATCATATGTTAGGCCACAAATGAAGTCTCAATAAATTTGAAAAGTTAAACTCAGAAAAGGTATCTTCTCTGAACACAATGGAATGAAGTTAAAAATAAATAACATAAAGGAAACTGAAATATTTGCAAATATCTAGAAATAACACAGTTTTAAGCAGCCAGTAGATCAAAGAAGAAATCACTAGGGAAATTTAAAAATACTTTATGATGAATGAAAACAAAGTACACTATTTAAAAAAAAAAAAAAAAACTTTGGGGTATAGGAAAATCAGTACTCAAAAGGAAATTTGTAACTATAAATGCCTACATTGAAAAAAGAAAGATTTCAAATCAATAACTTTTACTCTGAAAAACTGAAAAAGAAACTAAACTCACAGAAGGAAGGAAATCAATATTAAAGTAAAGATAAATGAAAGGATAGAAGAACAACAAAGAGAATCAATGGAACCAAAAATTTATTCTTGAAATTACTAGAAAATTGGAAAATGTTTAGCTAGACTGACCAAGAAAGAAATGAGAGGAGACTCAAAGTACTAAAGTAAGAAATTAAATTGGAGACAATATTACTGATCATACAGAAATAAAAAGGATTATGAGAATACTACTGACAACTGTATGCCAACAATGTATCCTACATGAAGTGCTCAAGTTCCTAGAATCGAACTATCAAAACTTATTCAAGAAGAAATAAAAATCTGAATAGAACTATAACAAAAGAGTGGGACTGAATTAGTAGTTTAAAAAAAATCTCAATAAAGAGAAGCTTAAGATCATATGGTTTCACTAGTAAATGCTACCAAATGTTTATTTATTACTTTTTTTTTTGCTACCAAATGTATAAAGAAGAGTTAATACTAATCCTTCTGAAACCCTTCTGGGACTGATCCTTCTGAAATCCTTCTGGGAATGAATTAGTAATTTAAAAAAAAAAATCTCAATAAAGAGAAGCTTAAGATCATATGGTTTCACTGGTAAATGCTACCAAATGTTTATTTATTACTTTTTTTTTGCTACCAAATGTTTAAAGAAGAGTTAATACTAATCCTTCTGACACCCTTCCAAAAAACAGAAGAGATAATTTCCTCACTCATTCTCTGAGAGAAGTATTACTCTGATACTCCAACCAAAAACATCATGAGAAAAGAATACTACAGACCAATATACTTTATGAATATGGATGCAAAAATCCACAACAAAATATCTGCTAATCCAATTCAGAAGCATTTTTAAAGGATCATGCACTATGACCAACTCAGATGTGTCCCAGGAATGCAAGAACAAATCAAGATGAAAACCAGTATAATATTACTGTATTAGTGTCCAAGGACTGCCATAATAACTACTAGGTGAATGAAACAATTGAAATTTACTGTCTCATAGTTCTGGACACTGAAGTCCAAAATCAGTGTCAGAATGGACATGGCTGAGGGAAGAATCCGTGAGCATGAAGGTATGCCAATAGCAACATTTAAAACTGAAATGCAAAAATAATGAAAAAGAAAATTAAAAATCAAAAAACAAAAATGTAGGACAAAATATCCAAGAACTCTGGGACAATTATAAAGGTGCAAAATACCTGTAATGAGATAACTAGAATGAGAAGAAAGAAGGAAATAGAAGAAAGGTTTTAGTATTAATATATTAACATACTTAATATATTAATAATGGCTGGTAATTTTCTAAAATTAATGACCGATGCCAAGCTATAGAATGAAGAAGCTCAGAGAGCACTAAGCGGAATAAATTATAAAAATCTGCAGCTAGGGGTGCCTGAGTGGCTCAGTTGGTTAAGCAGCTGCCTTTGGCTCAGGTCATAATTCCAGGGTTCTGGGATCAAGCCCTTCATCAGGCTCCCGGCTCAGCAGAGAATCTGCTTGTCTCTCTCCCTCTGCCTGCCACTCTGCTTACTTGTCCTATTTCTCTGTTAAATAAATAAATAAAAATCTTTAAAAAAAAAAATCTGCAGCTAGAACTATAATGAACTGAAAAAAAAATTCAAGAAACAAAAATCTTGAAAGAAACCATAAGGGAAACACACAAATAAAAAAAAATACCTATAAAGAAACAAAAATATGAATCACATCAGACTGCTCTTTAGGAGCCTGCAAGCAAGAAGAGAATGGAGTAAAATAAAGTGTTGAAAGAAAAAAAAACTAACACACCTAGAATTCTGTACTAAGTGCAATTATCCTCCAAAATGAAGGGGAAATAATTTCTCAGGAAAATGAAAATTGAGGAAATTTTACCAATAGACATGCTTTGGAAGAAATGTTAAAAATAGTATTTCAGAGAGAACAAAAAATAATCTAGGTCAAAAACTTGGTTATACACAAAGAGCATTAGACAAGGAATGAGTGAAGGTAAAATAAAGTCTTATTGTTTTATTTTATATTTTTTTCTTCTAGTCTATTTTTTTCATCTTTTTTTATTTTTTTATTTTTTTTATAAGCATATAATGTATTTTTATCCCCAGGGGTACAGGTCTGTGAATCGCCAGTTTTATACACTTCACAGCACTCATCATAGCACATACTCTCCCCAGTGTCCATGACCCCACCCCCCATAACACCCCTCCCCACAGCAACCCTCAGTTTGTTCTGTGAGATTAAGAGTCACTTATCGTTTGTCTCCCTCCCAATCCGATTTTGTTTAATTTATTCTTTTACCACCTCCCTAACCCCCACGTTGCATCTCCACTTCCTCATATCAGGGAGATCATATGATAGTTGTCTTTCTCTGATTTATTTATTTCACCAAACATGAAACCCTCTAGTTTCATCTATTTTGTTGCAAATGGCGAGATTTCATTTCTTTTGATGGCTGCATAGTATTCCATTGTGTATATTTATCACCTCTTCTTTATCCATTCATCTGTTGATGGACACCTAGGTTATTTCTATAGTTTGGCTATTGTAGACATTGCTGCTATAAACATTCGGGTGCATGTGCCCCTTCGGAACACTACGTTTGGATCCTTGAGGTAAATACCCAGTAGTGCTATTGCTGTGTCATAGGATAGTTCTATTTTCAACAATTTGAGGAACCTCCATGTTGTTTTCCAGAGTGGTTGCACCAGCTCGCATTCCCACCAACAATGTAGGAGGGTTCCCCTTTCTCCGCAACCTCGCCAGCATCTGTTATTTCCTGACTTGTTAAATTTAGCCATTCTGACTGGTGTGAGGTGATATCTCATTGTGGTTTTGATTTGTATTTACCTGATGCCGAGAGATGTGGAGCACTTTCTCATGTGTCCATTGGCCATCTGGATGTCGTCTTTGCAGAAATGTCTGTTCATGTCTTCTGCCCATTTCTTTATTGGATTATTTGTTCTTTGGGTGTTGAGTTTGCTAAGTTCTTTATAGATTTTGGACACTAGCCCTTTATCTGATATGTCGTTTGCAAATATCTTCTCCCATTCTGTCAGTTGTCTTTTGGTTTTGTTAACCGTTTCCTTTGCTGTGCAAAAGCTTTTGATTTTGATGAAACCCCAATAGTTCATTTTTGCCCTTGCTTCCCTTGCCTTTGGTGATGTTCCTAGGAAGATGTTGTTGCAGCTGAGGTCGAAGAGGTTGCTGCCTGTGTTCTCCTCAAGGATTTTGATGGAGTCCTTTCTCACATTGAGGTCCTTCACGCATTTTGAGTCTATTTTTGTGTGCGGTGTAAGGAAATGGTTCAGTTTCATTTTTCTGCATGTGGCCATACAATTTTCCCAACACCATTTATTAAAGAGGCTGTCTTTTTTCCATTGGAGATTCTTTCCTGCTTTGTCGAAGATTAATTGACCATAGAGTTGAGGGTCTATTTCTGGGCTCTCTATTCTGTTCCATTGATCTATGTGTCTGTTTTTGTGCCAGTACCATGCTGTCTTGATGATGACAGCTTTGTAATACAGCTTGAAGTCCAGAATTGTGATGCCACCAACTTTGGCTTTCTTTTTCAATATTCCTTTGGCTATTCGAGGTCTTTTCTGATTCCATATAAATTTTAGGATTATTTGTTCCATTTCTTTGAAAAAGATGGATGATACTTTGATAGGAATTGTATTAAATGTGTAGATTGCTTTAGGTAGCATAGACATTTTCACAATATTTATTCTTCCAATCCAGGAGCATGGAACCTTTTTCCTTTTCATTGTGTCTTCCTCAATTACTTTCATGAGTACTTTATAGTTTTCTGAGTATAGATTCTTTACCTCTTTGGTTAGGTTTATTCCTAGGTATCTTATGGTTTGGGGTGCAATTGTAAATGGGATTGACTCCTTAATTTCTTCTGTCTTGCTGTTGGTGTAGAGAAATGCAACTGATTTCTGTACATTGATTTTATATCCTGACACTCTACTGAATTCCTGTACAAGTTCTAGCACTTTTGGAGGGAGTCTTTTGGGTTTTCCACATATAGTATCATATCATCTGTGAAGAGTGATAGTTTGACTTGTCTTTGCCGATTTGGATGCCTTTAATTTCCTTTTGTTGTCTGATTGCTGAGGCTAGGACTTCTAGTACTATGTTGAATAGCAGTGGTGATAATGGACATCCCCACTGTGTTCCTGACCTTAGCGGAACAGCTTTTAGTTTTTCTCCATTGAGAATGATATATGCGGTGGTTTTTTCATAGATGGCTTTGATAATATTGAGGTATGTGCCCTCTATCCCTACACTTTGAAGAGTTTTGATCAGGAAGGGATGCTTTACTTTGTCAAATGCTTTTTCAGCATCTATTGAGAGTATCATATGGTTCTTGTTCTTTCTTTATTGATGTGTTTTATCACATTGATTGATTTGCAGATGTTGAACCAATCTTTCAGTCCTGGAATAAATTCCACCTGGTCGTGCTGAATGATCCTTTTAATGTACTGTTGAATCCTATTGGCTAGTATTTTGGTGAGAATTTTCGCATCTGTGTTCACCAAGGATATTGGTCTGTAGTTCTCTTTTTTGATGGGATCCTTGTCTGGTTTGGGGATCAAGGTGATGCTGGCTTCATAAAATAGGTTTGGCACTTTTCCTTCCATTTCTACTTTTTGGAACAGTTTCAGGAGAATAGGAATTAGTTTTTCTTTCAATATTTGGTAGAATTCCCTCGGGAAGCCATCCGGCCCTGGACTTTTGTTTGCTTGGAGATTTTTGATGACAGTTTCAATCTCCTTACTGGTTATGGGTCTGTTCAGGCTTTCTATTTCTTCCTGGTTCAGTTGTGGTAGTTTATATGTCTCTAGGAATGCATCCATTTCTTCCAGATTGTCAAATTTGTTGGTGTAGAGTTGCTCATAGTATGTTCTTTGGTGGTCTGTTTCTTTGGTGTTAGTTGTGATCTCTCCTCTTTCATTCATGATTTTATTTATTTGGGTCCTTTCTCTTTTCTTTTTGATAAGTCTGGCCAGGGGTTTATCAATCTTATTATTTCTTTCAAAGAACCAGCTCCTACTTTTGTTGATTTGTTCTATTGTTTTTTTTTTGTTTGTTTGTTTGTTTGTTTCTATTTAATTGATTTCTGCCCTGATCTTTATGCTTTCTCTTCTCCTGCTGGGTTTAGGATTTCTTTCTTGCTCTTTCTCCAGCTCCTTTGGGTGTAGGGTTAGGTTGTGTACCTGAGACCATTCTTGTTTCTTGAGAAAGGCTTGAACCTCTATATATTTTCCTCTCAGGACTGCCTTTGTTGTGTCCCACAGATTTTGAACTGTTGTGTTTTCCTTATCATTTGTTTCCATGAATTTTTTCAATTCTTCTTTAATTTCCTGGTTGACCCATTCATTGTTTAGAAGGATGCTATTTAGTCTCCATGTATTTGGGTTCTTTCCAAACTTCCTCTTGTGGTTGAGTTCTAGCTTCATAGCATTGTGGTCTGAGAATATGCAGGGAATGATCCCAATCTTTTGATACTGGTTGAGACCTGATTTAGGATCGAGGATGTGATCTATTCTGGAGAATGTTCCATGTGCACTAGAGAAAAATGCGTATTCTGTTGCTTTGGGATGAAATGTTCTGAGTATATTGTGATGTCCATCTGGTCCAGTGTGTCATTTAAGGCCTTTATTTCCTTGTTTATCTTTTGCTTGGATGATCTATCCATTTAAGTGAGGGGAGTGTTAAAGTCCCCTAGTATTATTGTTTATGTGTTTCTTTGATTTTCTTATTAATTGGTTTATATAGTTGGCTGCTCCCATGTTGGGGGCATAGATATTTAAAATTGTTAGATCTTCTTGTTGGACAGACCCTTTGAGTATGATATAGTGTCCTTCCTCATCTCTTATTATAGTCTTTGGCTTAAAATCTAATTGATCTGACATAAGGATTGCCACTCCTTCTTTCTTCTGATGTCCATTAGCATGGTAAAATTGTTTTCCACCCCCTCCTTTTAAATCTGGAGGTGTCTTCATGTTTAAAATGAGTTTCTTGTAGGCAACATATAGATGGGTTTTGTTTTTTTATCCATTCTGATACCCTGTGTCTTTTGATTGAGCCATTAGCTCATTAACATTCAGGGTAACTATTGAGAAATATGAATTTAGTGCCACTGTATTGCCTGTAAGGTGACTGTTCCTGTATATTGTCTCTGTTCCTTTCTGATGTACTACTTTTAGGGTCTCTTTTTGCTTAGAGGACCCCTTTCAATATTTCCTGTAGAGCTAGTTTGGTGTTTGCAAATTCTTTCAGTTTTTGTTTGTCCTGGAAGCTTTTAATCTCTCCTTCTATTTTCAATGATAGCCTAGCTGGATATAGTATTCTTGGCTGCATGTTTTTCTCGCTTAGTGCTCTGAATATATCATGCCAGCCCTTTCTGGCCTGCCAGGTCTCTGTGGATGTCTGCTGCCAATCTAATATTTTTACCATTGTATGTTACAGACTTCTTTCCCCGGGCTGCTTTCAGGATTTTCTCTTTGTCACTAAGACTTGTAAATTTTACTCTTAGGTGATGGGGTGTGGACCTATTCTTGTTGATTTTGAGGGGGGTTCTCTGCACCTCCTGGATTTTGATGCTTGTTCCTTTTGCCATATTAATTATTCTAAATTATAATTCTTCTATAATAATAATTTTCTATAATAATTCTAAGTATTATAGAATATATAGTAGTATAATAATTAATTCTATAATAATATAGAATATATTATAATAACTCTATAATAATTCTATATACCTATAATAATTCTCTCAAATATACCTTCTGCTCCCCTCTCTCTCTCTTCTTCTTCTGGAATCCCAACTATTCTAATGTTTCATCTTATTGTATCACTTTTCTCTTGAATTCCCCCCTCGTGGTCCAGTAGCTGTTTGTCCCTCTTTTGCTAAGCTTCTTTATTCTCTGTCATTTGGTCTTCTATATCACTAATTCTTTCTTCTGCCTCATTTATCCTAGCAGTAAGAACTTCCATTTTTTATTGCACCACATTAATAGCTTTTTTTTAATTTCAACTTAATTAGATTTTAGTTTTTTTTATTTCTCCATAAAGGGCTTTTATCTCTCCAGAGAGGGTTTCTCTAATATCTTCCATACCTTTTTCGAGCCCAGCTATAATCTTGAGAATCATCATTCTGAACTCTATATCTGACATATTACCAATGTCTGTGTTGATTAGGTCCCTAAGCCTTTGGTACTCCCTCTTGTTCTTCTTCTTCTTCTTTTTTTTTTTTTTTGTGGTGAATTTTTCCGCCTTGTCATTTTGTCCAGATAAAAGTATATGAAGGAGCAAATAAAATACTGAAAGGGTTGCAAAGTCCCCAGGAAAATATGCTTTAACCAAATCAGAAGAGACCCCAAATCATGGGAAGGAGAAGGGGATTAAAGGAGTTCAAAAAAAAAAATTAAAAAAAGAAAACAAAGAAGAAATATTAAAAAAGAAAATATATATATTAGATAAACTAGTTAAAAAAGAAAAGGGTAAAAGTTAAAAAAATTTAGCAGAAGAAAAAAAATTAAAAAATTAATTTAACCACAAGAAATCATGAGGAGAAAGCCATGAGTTCCATTCTTTGCTCTCTCCTCCACTGGAATTCTGCTGCTTTCCTTGGTAGTTGAACTTTGTCTTGGCTGGATTTCTTGTTGATGTTCTGGGGGAGGGGCCTGTTGTAGTGATTCTCAAGTGTCTTTGCCAGAGGCGGAATCGCACTGCCCTTACCAGGGGCCGGGCTAAGTAATCTACTCAGGTTTGCTTTCGGGAGCTTTTGTCCCCTGAAAGCTTTCCGTTGAGTTCTGGAGGACGGGAATGAAAATGGCGGCCTCCCAGTCTCCAGCCCGGAGGATCCAAAAGCTCAGGGCCCCACTCCTCAGCTCCCCTCAGAGAAAAGAGCTCAATCACTCCGATCTCCCTGGCCTCTGGCTGTGCTCTGAGCTCACCCAGTGCGACCAGTTCAAGGTAACCCGAGCTGAGAGCTCACTCCTCAGCTCTGTCTCTGTAGCCAGCTTCCCTGGTCTAATACCTGTGAGCTCTGCGACATTCAGACACCCCCCATCCTTCTGTGACCCTGTGGGACCTAGGACCACTCTGGCCCCACATGGGCATCACCTCGGTTTAGCCTCTGGAGCTATGTACCTCAGTGGAGGAGACTTAAAATCCCGATTTTGTGCTCCATTGCTCTGCCATTTGCTGGGAGCTGGCCCCTCCCCCCATGGTCTATCTTCCCGTCGCTTTGGATTCACTTCTCCACCAGTCCTACCTTTCAAAAGTGATCTATTTTCTGTTTATAGAATTGCTGTTCTTCTCTTATATCTCCCGTTGGATTTGTAGGTTTTTGCAATGGTTTGATAAGCTGTCTAGCTGATCTTCTATTACCTGATGCATTCTCAGCCTGCTACTTCTCTGCCATCTTGACTCTTCCCCCCTATTGTTTTATTTTTAATTGGTCTAACAGAAAACATTTTATTCAAAGTAGTAAAGTAACAACGTATTTGGTTATTACAGCTGATAGCCAAGTAAAATCAAGACAACATGAACTAAGAAATGGGAGGGAGGAATTGACAATGCTCTGTCATAAGGTATCTGCACTACCTATGAAGTGGTATAATGTTATTTGAAAGTAGAATTAAATTAGTTGTAAATGTATATTGTGAGCTCTAGGTCAACCACTAATGTTTAAAAGTGTAATTGATAAGAGAAAAAATAAAATGGAACCCTAAAATGCTCAAAACCATAGAAGATGGGAAAAAAGTGAGAGACAAAAAATGAACAAGAGTGATGACTAGAAAACATTTACAAATATGGTAGATGTTAATTTAGCTGTCACTTTAAGTGTGAATGGCCTGAATACAGCAATTAAAAGACGCCTGTCAGGGTAAATAAAAATACACCAAGATAAGCAGAAGATGATAAATAATAAAAGCAAAAGTTAGTAAAATTAAAAGCAAGAAGTTAATGGAGAAAATTAGGGAAAGCAAAAACTAGTTCTTTGGAAAGATACATAAAATAAACCTATAGCCAGACTAAGAAAAAAGGAAAACACAAGTAAGAAATGAAAGAGTGATCAACACTACCAATCCTCTGGACATTAAAAAGATAGTAAAGGAATATAATGAATTACTCCATGCCCACAAAGTTGATAATTTGGATGAAATCAATCAATTCTCTGAAAGACAATATTTATCAAAACCCACATAAGGAAAAAGACATAATCCAAATAGACCTAAATCCTTTAAAGAAAATGAACGAATAATAAACAATCTTTAAAAACAGAAAGCAGTATACTCAAGTAGTTTTACTGGTGATTACCAAATATTTAAGGGAAAAAATTATACGAACTTTCTTCAGTCTCTTATACAAAAAAGAACCAGAGGGATTACTATCCAGCTCATTCTATGAGGTCAGCATTATCCCCAATACCAAAATCAGTCAAAGAAATTACAAAAAAGGAATATTACAGACCAATATTTATGAACATAAATGTAAAATTGTGAACAAAATATAAACAAATAGAATCCAACAACATACAAAAATAATTAATTATATGCATGCCAATGATATTTATTCCAGGTATGGAAGAACTGTTCAACATTCACAAATCAACTAACCTGTCAGTCACATCAACAGACTAAAGAAGAAAAATCGTATAATTATATCAACAGATACAAAAAAAGCATTTGACAAAATCAAAAACTCTCAGCAGACTAGCAATAGAGTGGAACTTTCAACCTGATGAACAATATTTACAAAAACCCTATAGCTAACATCACACTTAATGATGAAAAACTAGCTGCTTTCCCTCTAAGATGAGGGATAATACAAAATATCCCCTGTTATTTTTCCTATTCAACATGTTCTGGAAGTTCTAGCTAATGCAATAAGACAACAAAAGGAAATAAAAAGTATAGAATTTTGGAAGGAAGAAATAAAACTTTTTTTCCCAGATCACGTTATTGCATATCTAGAAGATCCCAAATAATCAACAACAAAAACCCTGTTGGAACTAATAAATGACTACAGAAAGATTATAAAATATAAGTTAATATACAGAAGTCAATTGCTTTCCTAAACACCAACAATGAAGAATTGGAGTTTAGGGATACCTGGGAGGCTCAGTTGGTTAAGTGTCTGCCTTTGGCTCAGGTCATGATCCTAGGGCCCTGAGATTGAGCCCCACATCAGGTTCCCTGCTTAACAGGGAGTTTGCTTCTCCCTCACCCTCTGCTCTTCCCCCTGCTTATGCTTTCTCTCTCTTTCCTTTCTCTCAAATAAATAAATAAAATCTTTTAAATATTATTAAAAAAAGAAGTTTAAAATTTAAAACATAATGCCATTTACATTATCACTTCCCAAAATGAAATAGTTATTAATCAAACAAAATATGTACAAGATCTATATAAGAAAACATGAAACTTTGATGAAAGAAATAAAAAATATATAAATAAATATTCTATGTTAATTGGTAGGAAAATTCAATATTTTTAAGGTGTCAGTTCTTTCCAACTTGATACATAGATTAAATGTAATCCAAATTAAAATGCCAGCAGGTCATGTGGGATGAGCCCTGGGTATAATATGCAACTAATGAATCTTGAACACTGTAGCAAAAACTTATGATGTACTTACTATATGTTGACTAACTGAACATAATGATAAATAAATAAATAAATAAGTAAAATTTTCCCACAGGGGAAAAAATGCCAGCAAGTTGTCTTGTGAGTATGGATAAACTGATTATAAAGTTTAGGTGAAAATACACAAGACCAAGAATAGTCAACAAATTATTGAAGAAGAACAACGTT
This sequence comes from Mustela lutreola, assembly GCF_030435805.1. Taxonomy (NCBI): domain Eukaryota; kingdom Metazoa; phylum Chordata; class Mammalia; order Carnivora; family Mustelidae; genus Mustela; species Mustela lutreola. Next base: position 59,467,858 of record NC_081294.1, read on the forward strand.
GGATGCTGATACTACCCAACTTCAAGACTTAATTTAAAGCTGTAAAACAATGTAGTATTGGTAAACAAGTGGATAAAATAGATTAATGGAATAGCATAGAAAGCCCAGAAATAGAACAATGGAAATATAGTCATTTATGAAGAGATGACTTCTTCATTGTATATTCTTGGCCCCTTTTCTGTAAATTAATTGACCATATATGTGGGGGCTTCTCTCTTCTGTTCTATTGATCTGTGTGTCTGTTTTTATGTCAATACTATACTGGTTTGCTTTCTATAGCTTTGTAATGTAATTTACAATCAAGGAGCATCATGCCTCCAGCTTTGTTTTCCTTCTATAAGATTGTTTTGGCTATTTGGGTGGTTCCACACAAATTTTAAGATTATTTGTTCTATTTCAGTAAAAAATACCATTAACATTTTGATAAGGGTTGTGTTGAATCTGTATATTGCTTTGGGTAGTGTGGACATTTTAACTATAATTCCTCTACTCTTTGAGCATGGAATATCTTTTTATTTGTATCTTCCTCAATGTGTTACGGTTTTTCAGTGTGCAGTTCTTTCACTCCTTGTGAAAGGAGTGTTTTGTTCTTTTTGATACTATTGCAAATGGAGTTGTTTTCTTAATTTATTCTGCTGGTAGTTCTTGATTAGTATATAGAAACACAATAGATTTTTGCATATTGATTTTGTATCCTGCAACTTTACTGAGTTTGTTGATTAGGTTCTAATAAAGTTTTATGGAGTCCTTAGGTTTTTCCTTATATCATATCATGTCTACAAATAGAGACTGTTTTACTTCTTTCTGTCCAATTTGGATGCCTTTATTTTTATTTTCTTGCCTAATTGCTCTGGCTAGGATTTCCATTACTATGTTGAACGAAAATTGTGAGACTGGGCATCCCTGTCTTGTTCCTGATCTTAGAGGAAAAGCTTTTCACTGTTCAGTATGATTTTAGCTGTGGTTTTGTCATATGTGGTCTTTATTATGCTGAGATATATTCTCTCTACCTCCATTTGTTAGAGGTTTTTTTTTTTTAATTTTTAAATTTATTTTCAGCATAACAGTATTCATTGTTTTTGTATCACACCCAGTGCTCCATGCAATCCGTGCCCTCTATAATACCCACCACCTGGTACCCCGACCTCCCACCCCCCCCGCCCCTTCAAAACCCTCAGACTGTTTTTCAGAGTCCATAGTCTCTCATGGTTCACCTCCCCTTCCAATTTCCCCCAACTCCCTTCTCCTCTCTATCTCCCCATGCCTTCCATGCTATTTGTTATGCTCCACAAATAAGTGAAACCATATGATAATTGACTCTCTCTGTTTGACTTATTTCACTCAGCATAATCTCTTCCAGTCTCATCCATGTTGCTACACAAGTTGGGTATTTGTCCTTTCTGATGGAGGTATAATACTCCATAGTGTATCTGTTAGAATTTTTAATCATGAATGGATATCAAATTTTGTCAAATGCTTTTTCTGTACCTATTAAGATCATCATGTGATTTTTTATTCTTTTTTTTGTTAATGTGGTATATCACACTGATTGACTTACATATTTTAAATCATCCTTGCATCCCTGCAATAAATCCCAGTAGATTATGGTATAATGATCTTTCTAATGCACTCTTGAATTTAGTTTGCTAATATTTTGTCGAGGATTTGTGCATTTATATTAATTCCAGGATATAATTTTCCTTTCTTATAGAAAACCATGTCTGATTTTGGTATCAGGGTAATCCTGGCCTCATAAAAGGAAATGTTCCCTCCTCTGTTATGTTTTTAGAAGTGTTTTGAGAGGGATTGGTATAATTTTTTTTTTTTAAGATTTTATTTATTTATTTGTCAGAGAGAGAGCGCGAGCGAAAGCGAGCACAGGCAGACAGAGTGGAAGGCAGAGTCAGAGGGAGAAGCAGGCTCCCTGCGGAGCAAGGAGCCCAATATGGGACTCGATCCCAGGACGCTGGGATCATGACCTGAGCCGAAGGCAGCTGCTTAACCAACTGAGCCACCCAGGCGTCCCTGGTATAATTTTTTTAAAATGTTTAATAGAATTCAGCAGTGAAACTGTCTAGTCTTAGACTTCTTTGTTGGAAAGTTTTTGACTGCTGAGTGTATCTTCTTACTAGTAATTGTTCTGTTCAGATTTTATATTTTATATTTGTAATGATTCAATCTTGTTAGGGTTTGTATGCTTCAGGAATTTGTTCATTTCATATAGGTTTTCCAATTTGTTGGTATGTATTTTTCATAGTATTTTCTTATTATTTGGATTTCTCTGGTATGGTATATACTTGTTGGTATATATTTTTCATAGTATTTTCTTATTATTTGGATTTCTCTGGTTTCAATTGTATTGTCTTTTTTAAAATCTCTAGTTTTATTTCTTTGAATCCTCTTTTTTCTTGGTAATAGTAGTTAAAGTTTTGTCTGTATTTTTTTAAAAACAGCTTTTAGTTTTATTGATCTTTTCTATATTTTTTAAATTTCTATTTTATTTATTTCTACTATGATTTTTATTTCCTTATTTCTACTAACTTTAGGTTTAGGTGTTTGTTTGTTTGTTTTTCTAGTTCTTTGCAGTGTAAATTTAGGATGCTTTTCTGTGATCTTTCCTTTTTTTTTTTTTAATGTAGCTATTTATTGCTATGAAGTTCCCTTAGAACTGATTTTGCTGAATCTAAGTTTTGTATGTTGTCTTTACATTTTAATTTGTTTCAAGATACTTTTTTAGGTCTCTTCTGATTTCTTCCTGGATGCTTTGGTTGTTCAGTAACATATAGTTTAATCTGCATACATTTATGAATATTCCAGTTTTCTTTTTGTAAACCAATTTTTTATCCCATATCATTGTGGTTCGAAAAGATGCTTGATATTATTCAGTCTTCTTAAATCTATTAACACTTGTTTTGTGATGTAACATATGATCTGCCTGGAGAACATTTCATGTGTACTTCAGAATATGTATTCCTCTGCTGTTTTATGGAATATTCTTTAAATGTCTGTTAAGTCCCTCTGGTCTTAACATGCATTCTCTGTCTGGATGATATATCTCTTGTTGAAGTGGGATAATGAAGTCCTTTACTTTTATTGTATAATGCCGTCTTTATCTCCTTTTAAGTGTGTTAATATTTGCTTTCTATATCTAGGTCCTCCCGTGTTGAGTGCATAAATATTTGCAAATGTTTTATCCTCTTGTTGGATTAGTCCCTTTGTCATGATATAATAACCTGCGTTTTCTCTTATTTCAGTCTTTTGCTAAGAGTCTATTTTGTCAGATGTAAGTATCACTATCCCTGCATTCTTTTGGTTTCCATTTGCTTCGACTTTTTCCATTTTTGTTTTAGGTTTTTTTTTTTTTTTTTCCTATTCCTTCACTTTTAGTCTATGTGTGTCCTTAAAAATAAAGTGAGTCTCTTGTAGGCAGCAAATAGTGGGTCTTGCTTGTTTTTATTTAAATCCATTAATGTCTTTTTATTGGATATTTTAGTTCATTTACATTTGAAATAATTATTGATAGCTATAGATTTATTACTGACATTTTGTTCATTGTTTCCTAACTATTTTAATTCCTTTGGTCTTTTTTTCCTCTCTGATGTCTTTTGTTGTGATCTGATGTTTTTTATAGTGATATGTGTTGATTCCTTTCTCTTTGTCTTTTGTGTGTTACTATAGGCTTTTGCTTTCTTACCATAAGTCTTATATAAAATATCTTATAACAATCTAGTTAATTTCAAATGCTGTACATTTTACACTTTCCCTTCCTGCATTTTATGTACTTAAAGTCATAATTTACATTGTTTTACTTTGTATATTCATTAACAAATTATTGTAGTTTTATGGTTTTTTTAATATGTAATTTTGTCTTTTGCTCTTCATGGTAGAGTTATAAGTGGTTTACCTATAACCATTAAAACATTAGAATATTCTGAATTAAGATATGTATTTACTTTACCAATTAAGATATGTATTTACTTTACCAATGAAATTTATACCTGCGTATATTTTCCTATTGCTAATTAGCATCCTCTTGGTTTTGCTTGAAAAACTCCCTTTAACATTTCTTGTAAAGTCAGTTTAGTGGTGATGAACTCCTTCAGCTTTATCTTGCATTGAAACCTCTTTATCTTTCCTTCAATTCTGAAGATCACCTTAGCTAGGCAGTGTATTCTTAGTTGTCATTTTTCTTTTTTTAAGCCCTTTCAATATATCATGTCACTATCTTGTGATCTGCAAAGTTTCTGCTGAAAAATCAATTGATGGTCTTATGAGGTTTCTTTTGTAGGTAACAAATTGTTTTTCTGTAACAACTTTTAAGATTCTCTTCTTGTCTTTAGGCACCTTAATTATAATGTGTGTTGGTGTGGGCCTTCTTGGATTTATATTTTTTGAATTCTCTATACATTCTAGATCTGGGTATTTGTTTCTTTTCCTATTTTGAAGAAGTTTTCAGCTATTATTTCTTTGAATAAGTTTTTTGCCCCTTTCTCTCAACCTTGTCTTTCTGGAACTTCTATAAAGTAAATATTGATCTATTTAATGGTATCCCATAAATTCCTTAATCTGACTTCACTCTTTCATTCTTTCTTTTTCTTTTTGCTCTAATTGGATGAATTTCATTGCCCTGTCTTCAAATTTGGTGATCATATCTTTCATTTGATCTGGTTTACTATTGAACCCCTCTACTAAAATTTTTGTCACATTCTTCAGTTCTGTGACTTCTGTTTGGTACTTTCTTATATTTTCTATCTCTGTTGAAATTTTCACTTGTTCATACATTGTCTTCTCACCTTGATGAGCATCCTTATGCTGTTGTTTTGAACTCTTTATCAGGTAATCCACTTATCTCTGTTTGATTAAACTATGTTCCTAGAGTTTTGTTTTTTTTTTTTTTCCTAGTCTTTTTCTTTGTTTTTTAGGATTATTTATTTATTTATTTATTCAACAGACAGAGATCACAAGTAGGCAGAGAGGGAGGAAGAGGGCGGGGGAAGCAGACTCCCTGTGGCACAGAGAGCCTGAACAGGGGCTCGATCCCAGGACCCTGAGATTATGACCTGAGCTGAAGGCAGAGGCCTAACCCACTGAGCCACCCATGCGCCCCTTTTTTCCTAGTCTTTAATGGAGTGATCTCATGTAGAAGATTAACCTTATTGATTAGCTCAGTTTGAGCTTTTGGTTGTCTCTCAATCCTTTGTAATTGTCCAAGCCACCTTCTTTTTTTCATGTTGCTCTTAGTGGGGTTTGTGTTGACCTGTCAGTGTTCCAAAAGGGAGGATTGCAGCCAAGACCTAGACCCTCAGGCAGCAGCCAAGAAAGCATGTAGTTAGAGACCTTCCATGGGAAAAGTAGGAGATGGGATTTTTGCCTGCTCCCTCTGCACTGGAACCAGGTATATAGTCACAGACAAGCACTCCTATACCTATTAACTGCTTCTTTGTTTGCTATAGTCCTATGGGACTCATGAGTACAAGCCCCTTTGGCTATCAGAGGCAGGCATTGCAGGGGCCCAGCTCTTGGATGGCAGCCACAAAAGACAGTCATGTGTTCAAGCTCCTTCCAGGGAGATACTGATGACAGAATGAGCTAGAGAGAGAGGGTAGAGAAGGTTTCTGCAGACTTACCTCTTCTCTGGGAAAGAACACAGTCAGCTTCTAGATGGATGCTTAATTAGAAACCTAATCCTCAGGCAGCAGCTTTTAATGTATGTAAATACAACAAAGAAAGAAGCCAGTGTTAACAGTCTATATACTGTATGGTTCCTACTACATGGTACTTTGGGAAAGGTAAAACTGTAGATATAGGAAAAGGATCAATAATTGCCAGGGTTTTAAGAGGAAATTGGGGATGGAAGGAAGGATGACTAGACAGAGCAAAGAGGATTTTTAAGACAATGAAACTATTTTACATGCTATTGTACTGGCAGATACATGACATTATGCGTTTCTCAAAACTCTTAAAACTGTATAACACAAATGACAATCTAATATAAACTATAGACTTAATAGTAGTGTATTAGTATTGGTTCATCGATTATAAGAAATGTACCACACTAAAGCAATATTTTAATAATAGGGGAAATGCTGGTGGGGGAGAAAATGTTTATGAGAACTTTCTGTATTTTCTTTCTTTCTTTTTTTCTTTCTTTTCAGACTTTATTTGACAGAGAGAGATCACAAGTAGGCAGAGAGGCAGGTGGAGAGAGAGAGAGAGAGGGAAACAGGTTCGCCGCCAAGCAGAGAGCCCGATGCGGGGCTTGATCCCAGGACCCTGGATCATGATCCAAGCTGAAGGTAGAGGCTTTAACTCACTGAGCAACCCAGGTGCCCCACTCTGTATTTTATGCTCTATTTTTATGTAAACCTAATATTACTTAAAACAGAAAAACCTGGGGCACCTGGGTGGCTCAGTGGGTTAAGCCTCTGCCTTCTGCTCAGGTCATGGTCTTAGGGTCCTGGGATGGAGCCCGCATCCGGGCTCTCTGCTCAGCGGGGAGCCTGCTTCCGTCTCCCTCTCTGCCTGCTTCTCTGTCTGCTTGTGCTCTCTCTCTCTCTCTCTGTGTGTCAAATAAATAAATAAAATCTTAAAAAAAAAAAAACCCACAAAAAAAAAAAAACACAAAAAAACCCACAAAAAATAAAAACCCAACTTTATCAATTTTAAAAAGTTGAAACCAATAAGTAATTTCTTATTGAGGATTCCTTTGTAGATTGGAAATAAGGGGGAAAGAAACAAGAGGAAAAATGTGGGGTCTTATAAGACAAAAGAACCATAGCAGAGGATTCAGAACTCTCCCAACTTCCCTATCACTGACAACAAAAACTACGTATCAAACTACTTATTAAAGACTGTACTTCTGGGGCGCCTGGGTGGCTCAGTGGGTTAAGCCACTGCCTTCGGCTCAGGTCATGATCTCAGGGTCCTGGGATCGAGTCCCGGCATCAGGCTCTCTGCTCAGCAGGGAGCCTGCTTCCTGCTTCCTCCTCTCTCTCTCTGCCTGCCTCTCTGCCTACTTGTGATCTCTCTCTGTCAAATAAATAAATAAAATCTTAAAAAAAAAAAAAAAAAAGACTATGCTGCTATGCACTGGCAGGAGGGGGCACCCTTTGACTAGGAACCTTCCATGACACAAGGCAAAAACAGCCTAAAACTATATAAAGCTATTTTATGAGGGAAACAGAAAACAGGAACCACTTTATGAACTGATGAGCCCCCTCCTTTTTGACCCTCCACAAAATCTCTATGAAGTAGAATCAAATAATAACAAAACACTCCAAATAAGGAAAGTTGATTCTGAACACTCAAAACTATTAGCTTTATTTATTTATCTATCTATTTCTTAAAATATGTACTGGTCTCTGCCCCTGGTTCCTAGGCAAGGGTTCTTAAACCCTTGTAACTTCGTCAATGATAAGAATAGTAGTAGCATCTCCTCTTCTTCTTCTTTTTTTTTTTTTTTCTTAAGATTTTATTTATTTATTTGACAGATAGAGATCACAAGTAGGCTAAGAGTCAGGCAGAGAAAGAGAGGAGGAAGCAAGCTCCCTGCTGAGCAGAGAGCCTGATGTAGGGCTCTATCCTGGGACCCTGGGATCAAGACCTGAGCTGAAGGCCAAGGCTTTAACCCATTGAGCCACCCAGGTGCCCCTAAAACTATTAGCTTTTTTTAAACAAAGAGAACTCCTCATTGACTCCTGGGGGGGGGGTGTAATGAAATAACTTAAAGAAGTGAGAGAATTAGTTTGACATCAGACTTATCTAAAACAACATGAATAATGATGCAGCCTTTAAAACAAAAACAAAACAAAACAAAACAAAACAGTAAGGAAAGAAAATGTGAACCAAGGATTTTATTTGTATTTAAGCTATTTTTTAGACATCAGGGCTTTAGAAAAACAGTTTAAATGTTGTAAGATTTAGGAATATTTGTACCCATGGGACTTTTTTGAGGAATCTCCTAAGGGTAATCATTCTAACAAAAAATGACTGGGGAAATTTGCAAAAGGACTGAAGTTTCGACCAAATAACTAAATGTATTGTGAATAATGGGAGCCAGATTTCTCACTACTGGTGAGATGAGTAAAGATTAATGAAGAGGAAAACTAAAAATGAACTCTTTGATGTTGACTTGGAATTGGAGGTATCAGTAATAAAAAAAAAATCTTACGTAGATAGATACACATGTATGTGTACACTTTTATACATGCACACACATGCATACAGACACAGACATGGGCATACATATACCTATACATATACATATATATTTATTTCTATCTACTGAGAAGCCTTAGAAGCAAGAGCATCTCAATAGCAATTAGCACATCTAGTACATCCAGCACTCAGATCTTTGTTTCTTAATACAATCCTCCACTAAAATGATCCTCCACTAAATGAACCATTTATTTGAGAAATGACTACTTTCAGGTCTAAGACTGAGAATGAATGAGATGGGCCCTGAATATCTTGTTCCAGAAAGTAAGAAAGTACTGGAAGAATGATGGGGACATGTCAAAATGGCATGGAACACAACTTGAATGGCTCCCACTGGCCAAATCTAGGATAGTTTGAACATCTAAATAAATGATATTAATGGATTATAAGACATTGAGGAAAATCACAAACCATGAGCTCATATTCATTTAAATAAATAAGTAAATATATGAATGAATAAATAATGAAAGATTAGCTCTTTTTCTCAGTAGAATTCCATTTAATAAATGTAGAAAGATTGATAGAATTAAAACTTTTTCATCTATGATTCAGGAAAGAATCAGTTTTATAGATATTAAAACAAGTAGGCTGAAAGTATGATGAGTTATAGAACATTTACATAGTCTCCCAATATCTCACCATAAATACATATTAATTACAATGAGAAATCTCCTCTAACATTCATGTGGGGAAACCCTAATTAATGATTAAAGTTAATACCAGGAGTAACAGAACAAATTGTTAAGATGTGTCTCCTGATAAAAAGTAGTGAGGAAAATAAACATCACTTACTTGGTATTCCTGCCAATAAAGTATATAACTTGAATATAATCACAAGGAAACATCCTGAACCCCTAACTGAGGGGCATTCAATAACTGGTCTGTGGTCTTCAAAATGTAGGATTATCAATGACTAGTAAGTAGTGGGAGTGACCCTGTTTAAAGGAGACTAAAGAGACATGTAACTCATGACTGCAAGTTATGACATGGAATTTTCTGGGATAACATGAAACAATGGGCAAAATTTGAATGAGGACTTTGATTAGCTGATGCTATTTTGTTAATGTTAATTTACTAAATCGATCATTGTATTGCAAATCTGATCATTATACTGCCCTTGTTTTTAAGAAATTCACAGTGAAGTATTTAGGGACAAAATAGTATTATGTCACACATCTTATTTTCAAATGACTCAGAAAAAACATGTATATATATTGAAAGACGTGTAGTTAAGCAACTGTGGTAAAATGCTAACATTTGGTGAATCTGGATGAAGAGAATACAGAATTTATTTTTTTTTACTATTCTTGTTACTTTTTTATAAATCTGAAATTGTATCAAAATTAGAAGTTCTTAAGTTTCATTATTCACAAATGATATGACAGGATATGTGGAAAATATAAAACACTTTGTAGATAAAACTGAAAATTTAGAACTGTGTTTACTAAGAATATCTATTGAATACAGTGTTAATTTTAAAAAATACCAGCTGCAAACAAATAGAAATGAAATTTTAATTTTTATGCTATTTATAGGAGCATAAAAGATATAGTATGCCTAGGTATAAAGTGAGCAAAAGTTGTATGAGACCTCTACACTGAAAATGACAAAATATAACATGCATAAAGGGCTAAATAAATGGCAGAATATATCATAGTAAAAATATCACTTCTCTCCAAATTGAACTAAAGATTCAAAGCAGTTTCAGTAAAATTCCAAGCAAGCTTTTGGGGTTTTGTTTGTTTATTTCCCTGGAACATGACAAGTTAATTCTAATGTTGATCCTAAAATTATATGGAAATGCTGAGGTGCCTGGGTGGCTCAGTGGGTTGAGCATCTGCCTTAGGCAGTCATGATCTCAGGGTCCTGGGATCAAGCCCTGCGTCGCATCAGGCTCCCTGCTCAGCCAGGAGTCTGCTTCTCCCTGTCCCTCTCCTTCTGTGCTCGCTCTCTCTCTCCCTCACTCTCTCAAATAAAATCTTTAATTAAAAAAATTTACATGGAAATACAAAAGGCCAAGAATATCCAAGGAAATCTTGAAGAACAAGTGGAGGACTTATATTAACAGATACAGAGATCTGTTATAAGATGATAATTTAGTGTGATGTAAATGCAAACATAGAAAACAGGTTAAAGAAAGAGAATAGAGAATCCATAAACAGAGTCAAATACATTTGCTCACCTGATTTATCACCAAAAAAATGACACTACAGATGCAGTGAGAAAAGGACAGTCTTTTTAAAGAATATCCTGGGTCAATTTGTAAAATGTATCAAGACAAAATAAATCTTTATCCCTATCTCTACCTAACAAAAATAGTTTTTTTTTAAATCTTTGTAAAGACTTTATTCTGTTTCTAGATATTCCAGATTTAGGTTATTTTAAGATAATAATATATAGCTAGCTAAAATCTACAAGAAGTTTATGAGATACAGATGAGATAACCTGAAATTTTTTAACTTAATTTGAACTATGAGGAACATTGGGACTTGTGAAATTGATACTGACCTTGTGTATCAATTACTTTTTGCTATAAGTACTTGTTGATCCTTCCAGAGATTATATTGTGCCATTGTGTTTAAAAATGCTGATGTAATTGTAAGGCAAGGTAACTTTTCTTCAGAGCCCAGTCTTAAGTCCAGAAATTTTGACCCCATATGTAGTGTTCTTTTTTAATAATGGTATTTCTTATGAGCCTTGAGAGATATGTTATCTGGAAAAAGAAGGCAAAGAAATGGCAACAAAGAAACTAAAAGAAGCACAGGTAAAGAATAATTCAAAACAGAATAAGAACAGTGAAATTTGAAACCTAAAGAAGTGATTTCTCCTAAATGAAGAGATGGCTCTTGGAAACAATGTTTTTCCTATCTTGTTAGAATAAATTTCTTTATCCTGAATAATCTGTTGTTTAAATTTCCCAAGATTCTGGTTTTGAAACCTCTCTTTTTTGGAAAGAAGGAAAGGAAGAGAAGGGAGGGAGGGAGGGAAAGAGAGAGCGAGAGAGAGAAAGCAAGCAAGCAAACTTCATTTTGGGGTTGCACATTAGAAGTAAAGAGAGCTCCTGGGTGGCTTAGTTGGTTAAGTGTCTGCCTTGGGCTCTGGTCATGATCTTGTTACCTGAGATCAAGTTCTGCATGAGGCTCCCTGCTCAGTAGGGAGTCTGCTCCCTCTCCTTCTGTACCTCCCCCTGTTCATGCTCTCTCTTTTGTGCACTCTCTTGCTCTCACACCCTCATTCTCAAATAAATAAATAAAATTTAAAAAAGAAGGAAGAAGAAGAAGAAGAAGTCATAGTAAAGAGAAGAAAGTAGAAAGTTGGCTTGAGCTGTTTTTACTGTGCAAGCTGTCCACAAATTTGGGAAACATAGTTTAATTTTTTAAACTATATATTACATTTCAAGTAAAAATATTCATCAAGTTTTTGAATGAAATACTTGAAATTTAAAGCAATAGGTCTAATTCCTAATCTGGGAAAAAAAAGTATAACAGGAAAAATGTTTATTGTACATTTTTTGAGATTAACAATTGAACCCTTGGTCTTAAATTTAGAGGTCTTTCACCTGAAAAGGTATGAGGATGATGAAGTAGAATATGTTGGGCATATTGTTTGACAAAGTAACCAATAACTCTTTAAAAATAAATTTACTTCCTGTTTATTGACTTTGTCGACAGATTGTATAAAAGGACATAGTTTTCAACACTTGGTACTTTTCTATTTCACCTAAGTTAACAGCATGTAAAATCGCATAAGGTTGCATTGGTGTATATTTGGTACCTCTCTTATTTGATGTTTTTTTTTTCCTGTTTTTTTTTTTTTTTTCTGTTTATCTTGCTGAATTACTATAAAAAGAAGATATCAACTATGGCAGTTTTAAAAATTAATAAGTCCAGTTCCATTATGTAGCTTTGGTAGTTATTATTTGAATATCAGTGTCTGTTGCTTTAGCCCCCCTCATCAGTTCTGTGACCCACTTAATACACTGTAATATATTACTCCCTACTTAAATTAGTTATAGCAGATTCTGTTCTCTGTAACTGAACTCCTTTTAGAACAAAACCACTTTAGGTCAATTGGGTTCAAGTAATTCTCACGGTATACTTCAATTACTTAAGTTTTTGGGTGGTTTATGTAAAACATCTGAGGGGCTCACAATGTATTTGGCATGTGGGATAAAGATATATGATCACAAGCTATTTCTCTTCTCAGAGTAACTCCCACATCAACAATTCTACCCCAGTGGGAACTGCAAGCCCTGACTCTTCCAGTTTTCTACTGTCCATCATAGAAGTCTTCAGTTTTTTCCTTAACTAACTTATATTCTATTTATTCATAATTAATCCTTCCCTGAACCTCTCCTCTGAACAGACCCCCAAACTTCAGGTAAACCCAACTCCGTAAAACTGAGTTAGTTCTTCCCTTCTTCTAGTGCTTTTTCTGCTCTGGCTGCACATTAGAATCTTTGAAAGTCTATTGAACTCCCATCTCACACCAGTTGGGAGTACTTGAGACATAGTAAGTTTTTTTTTTTTTTCTAAGATTTTATTTATTTATTTGACAGAGAGAAATCACAAGTAGATGGAGAGGCAGGCAGAGAGAGAGGGAAGCAGGCTCTCTGCTGAGCAGAGAGCCCGATGCGGGACTCGATCCCAGGACTCTGAGATCATGGCGTGAGCCGAAGGCAGCGGCCTAACCCACTGAGCCACCCAGGAGCCCAGAGACATAGTAAGTTTTAAAAGCTCTCCAGGTGGGGCACCAGGGTGGCTCAGTGGGTTCAGCTCAGGACATGATCTCAGAGTCCTGGGATTGAGCCCCACATTGGGCTCTCTGCTTAGCAGAGAGCCTGCCTCTCTGCCTCCTTGTGATCTCTCTGTCAAATAAATAAATAAAATCCTTAAAAAAAAAAAAAAAAAAGCTCTCCAGGTGATTCTTATAGCACCCAGAGTAGAGAATCACAGCTTAATTTATGTCTGTGCCCAAATAGCTACATGTGGCAGAAGAAATCCAGTCATCTTGACTCTCTCACTTTAATCTCATGACCAGTGAGCATTCATATACCAATTCTGCAAGATGACTTTCACTTCTCTTTCTGTACCTTCTTTCCTTCCTTAATCTCAGCTGATGACCTTCATATTTTGCTGAGAAAATAATAGTTAACATTTGTTACATGTTTATGTGTTAAATATTAATGCTCTACATGCTCTCAAGTATTAGCTCATTTAGTCCTGTGAACTTGCTGGAGTTGATGCTGCAAAATATGTCCATTTTAAAGATGAGAGAACTGAGGAACAAAGTAACACAGCTGGCATTGGAAGTAGTTTTCCTTTGAACCTTGTTAGGCTGGCTCTAGAATTCAGCCCTCACCCACCTCTTCATCATATGCTGAAACAACTACTTCTCTGAAAACATCCTTTGTTTCTATCACCTTTACTTACAAGTCTACAGCTGCACCATGTCTTCTGTCTTCCTTTTATTTAAATTCAATTAGCCAACATATAGTACATCATTAATTTCAGATTCAGTGTTCAAGAATCCATCAGTTGCTCTGAGTATAACACCCAGTGCTCATCTCATCTCATCATGTGCCCTCCTTAATGTTCATCACTCAATTACCCCATCCTCTCACCCATCTCCCCTCCAGCCAACCTCAGTTTGCTTCCTATAGTTAAGAGTCTCTCACGGTTTTGCTCCCTCTCTGATGACTTCACATTCAGTTTTCCCTCACTTCCTCTATGATCCTCTGTACTGTTTCTTATATCCCACATATGATTGAAACCATACACTAATTGTCTTTCTCTGACTTCTTTCACTTAGCGTAATACCCTCCAGTTCCACCCACTTTGATGTAAATGGTAAGTATTCATCCTTTCAGATGGCTAAATAATATTCCATTGTATATATAAACCACAATTTCTTTATCCATGCATCTGTTGAAGGACATCTCAGCTTGTCTCACACTTTGGCTATTGTGGACATTGCTGCTATAAACATTGGGGTGTAGGTGCCCCTTTGGATCACTACATTTGTATCTTTGGGGTAAATACTCAGTAGTGCAATTGCTGGGTTGTAGGGTAGCTCTATTTTTAACTTCTTGAGAACCCTCCATACTGTTTTCCAGTGTGGCTGTACCAGCTTGCATTCCCATCAACAATGTAAGAGGGTTCCCCTTTCTTCATATCCTAGCCAACATTTTTGTTTCCTGTATTGTTAATTTTAGCCATTCTGACTAGTGTGAGATGGCATCTCATTGTGGTTTTGATTTGTATTTCCTTGATGCCAAGTGATGTGGAGCACTTTTTCATGTGTCTGTTGGCCATTTGTATGTCTTTTCTGGAGAAATGTCTGTTCATGTCTTCTGCCCATTTCCTGACTGAATTATTTGGTTTTTCTTTTCTTTTCCTTTTTAAAAAATTCTTTAATTTCCTGGTTGACTCATTTCTTCTTTCAGTAGGATGCTCTTTAACCTGCAAGTGTTTGAGTTCCTTTGAAATTTCTTCTTGTGGTTGAGCTCAAGTTTCAAAGCATTGTGGTCTGAAAATATGCAGGGAATAATCTCAAGCTTTTGGTGCCATATAGATCCAGTATGTGATCTATTCTGGAGAATGTTTCATGTACACTCAAGAAGATTGGGATGGAATGCTCTGTGTATATCTGTAAAGTCCTTCTGGTCCAGTGGGTCATTCAAAATCCTTGTTTCTTTGTTGGTCTTCTGCTTAGATGAACTCTCCATTGTTGTGAGTAGGGTATTGAAGTCTGCTACTATTATTGTATTATTTTCAGTGTTTTCCTTAATTTTGTTACTAATTGGTTTATATAATTGACTGCTTCCAAGTTAGGAGCATAAATATTTATAATTGTTAGACCTTCCTGTTGAATAGAACCTTTAAGTATGATATAGTGTCTCTCTTCATCCCTTAGTGTAGTCTTTGGTTTAAAATCTAGTTTTTCTGATATGAGGATTGCTACCCTAGCTTTCTTTTGATGTACAGTAGCATAATAAATGACTTTCCACTTCCTCACTTTCAATCTGGAGGTGTCTTTAGGTCTAAAATGAGTCTCTTGTAGACAGTATATGGATGGGTTTGTGCTTTTTTATCCAATCGGATACCCTGTGTCTTCTGATTGGGACATTTAGCCCTTTTACATTCACAGTAACTATTGAAATATAAGAATTTAGTGCCATTAATTGTATTATCTGTAAATTTCTTGTTTCTGTAGATTATCTCTATTTCTTTCTGGTCTATGTTACTTGTGGGGTCTCTCTTTGCTTTCAGAATTCCCTTTAATATTTCTTACAGGGCTAGTTTAGTGATCACAAATTCTTTTAGTTTCTGTTTGTCCTGGAAGGTTTTTATTTCTCCTTTCATCCTGAACGACAGCCTTATTGGATAAAGTATTCTTGACTGCGTATGTTTCTCATTTAGTATCCTGAATGTATTATGTCAGCCCTTTATGGCCTGCCATGTTTCTATGGATAGGTTCACTGCCAGTGTAATGTCCCTACCCTTGTAAGTGAAGAACCTCTTGTCTCAGGCTGCTTTCAGGATTTTCTCTTTATCTCTGAAATTTGCAAACTTCACTTTTTTTTTTTTTTAAATGTTAGGGTTTGATCCATTTTTATTGATTTTGAAGGGGTTCCCTCTATCTCTTGGACTTGAATGCCTGTTTCCTTCCCCAGATTAGGGAAGTTCTTATCTACGATTTTCTCAAATATACTTTCTATCCCTCAATCTCTTTTTTCTTCTTCTGGAGCCGCAGTAATTCTAATATTGTTTTTTGCATTATGGTATTGCTGATTTCTCAAAGCCTCCCCTCATGATTTATTAGTTTTTTTCTTCTCTTTTCCTCAGCTTCCTTCCTTTCCATCATCTTGTCTTCTATATCACTGACTCTTTTGCCTCACTTACCCTAGCTGTTAGAGCATCTATTTTAGACTGCATCTCAGTTAAATCATTTTTAATTTTGGATGATTAGATTGTATTTGTGCACTAAAAGATACTCTAGTGTTGGGGGCGCCTGGGTGGCTCAGTGGGTTGGGCCGCTGCCTTCGGCTTAGGTCATGATCCCAGGGTCCTGGGATTGAGTCCCGCATCGGGCTCTCTGCTGGGCAGGGAGCCTGCTTCTTCCTCTCTCTCTTTCAGCCTGCCTCTCTGCCTACTTGTGATCTCTGTCTGTCAAATAAATAAATAAAATCTTAAAAAAAAAAAAAAGATACTCTAGTGTCTTTTATGCTTTTTACAAGCCCACCTAGTAACTTTATAATTGATACCCTGAATTATAGCTCTGACATTTTACTCATATCCTTATCAATTAGATCTGTGGCAGGGAGTATTACCTCTGGTTCTTTATTTTGTTGTAAATTCCTCCTTCTAATAATTTTTCCCAGAGAAGAATGATAAATGAGAGAATGAAATAAAAAATACCATTTGTGACCCAAACAAAATATTCACTAGACAAATTCGAAGAAGTCAGAAATGAAAGAATAAGAGATAAAGAAAAAAAAAAGGAGAACAAAAGGACAATACAATTTCCCACATGGACAAAACAGGGTGATACACTTGGTTATTTGGTCCTGGGTGTATTTTGGTCTGTTTGTTAGAAGACACTAAATCCCATATGTTTATACACACACACACACACACACAAAATTGAATACAGTGAAAGGATGCAAAAAAATGAAGAATATGTCTATAAGATGTAAATTTAAAAATGAAGGGCATCTGGGTGGCTCAGTGGGTTAAGCCTCTGCCTTCAGCTCAGGTCATGATCTCAGGGTCTTGGGATTGAGGCCTGCATCAGGCTCTCTGCTCAATAGGGAGCCTGCTTCCCCCTCTCTCTCTGCCTGCTTCTCTGTCTACTTGTGATTACTCTCTCTGTCAAATAAATAAATAAAATTAAAAAAAATAAAAATAAAAATGAAAGTTAAAAAGACTTGAAAACAATGAGTTGATAAAATTAGAAACTAGTTGAAAAGAAAAAAAAAGAAAAAGAAAGTTTTAAACTGAAAGGTAAAAGAATGAGAAAAAACCTTGAATTCTATATATTTCTTTAGGACTGGAGTTTTGTAGTCCTGTGTGCTCTGTAAACTTGGAATTTGCCTGCTCTTCCAGCTGGTCCTCTGGGTAAGGAGCCTGCTGCCCTGATTTGCAGGTGTCTTTGCCTGGGCAGAGTTGCACCGTGCCTTGCCAGAGGCTGGGCTTAGTGTAAGCTGCTTCTGGTTGCTCTATGTGGCTTTTGTTCCCTGAAGGTTTTCATGGGGCTTTAGAGGGTGAAAATAAAAATGTCCATGCCCTGATCTCCAACCCCAGAGCTGAAAGATCACAGCCCCTTCTCTTCAGTAAACTCTCAGAGAAAAGCAGGTTTCACTGTTGCATGTGCCAAACTCTGCAGACTCCTGTGTGTATGCCTGGGACAATCCTTCCAGGGAAAGGTGGAGGCTCACCATGTTTCTGCCCTTTGCAAGGTCTCTGCTAGAGGAGTCACTGATGGTGACAAGATTTGGTGGAGGTTAGGGGTTTGGGATTTATGACAAACCAAGCTAAGAGCCCCCTCCCGTAGTCAGTTTCCCTGTTCCAATGTTTGGGAATTCTGCTGGTTCAGGCACACCTGGTCTTTCTGTTACCCTGAGACCACAGTGTCCCACCTAGGATTCTGCCCTGCTTCACGACCTGAGCACCTTTCAGGCATGGATGTTTCTCACCAGAGCAAACTTCTCAAAGTTTTGGTTTTCACTCCTATCACTTTCCTATAGTTACCTTATGGAGGTTCCCTCCCCCCACCATTTATCTTCCAATATATTCCCTTAGATTCACTTCTCTACACATCCTGTCTTGCAAAAGTAGTCACTTTTCTATTTGTAAAATTCCAGCAGGTATTTTCTTACATCTCAGATTGAATTCATAGGTATTCAGAATTATTTGATAGGTATCTAGCTAAATTCAAGAGACCAGATGAAACGAGGTCCCCTACTCTTTCGCCATCTTGGCTCTGTCTTCATTCATTTTAGAATGGGTGATTCTGGGTACCCCCATCTAAAAACATGTATCCCATCCCATATACTCAAGGATTTGTCCTCTGTAATTATTCCCTTTCCCTTAAGCATATTCCCTTTTCCCCCTCATCCCTGGACCATTCCCTTCAGGCTATAGATAAGATCCAATATCTCTTCTTATAACAGTTTAGGTCTAATAAGAAGCAGATTCCAAGACAGAATTAGATGCGCAAAAAAATATGTTTGGACATTTCACTCTTATGCACTGGTGAGAAAAAATGGGAAGATTAGGAGAGTCATCAGATTGTGATGCAGATTTGAGCTCTGAACAAGAGGGGGAGAAAAAGGAGGGAAGAGATAAATGAAGATCTAAGGTTGCATTGTAATTCTAACAAAGTTTTGGCAATGCCAAGAATGAGTCCTCAGGCTGAAGTTCCTGATCAGAGAAGTCCTGTGTCAATGCAGGAACATACCTGCCCTGGTCTCCCTGCCACCCTTAGTCACTGGCTGTGAGCAGCCCATGGGACATATAGTCTTATTATGAATGAGGAGGAAAGAATTTCAGAACATAGCACCTGGGACCTTAGGCAATTTTGTTTTTCACAGGAACAGATTGAAAGGCACATATCCATTGTCACAACATCTCTCTTAACTTCTTGATTTCATGATCTTCTCCAGCTGTCACCCCATTTATCTGACTCTCATTTCTAATAAAACTGTTTAAAAGCGTTTGCTTATAGGGGTGCATGGGTGGCTCAGTCTGTTAACTATCTCTTGATTTCAGCTCAAGTCATGATCTCAGAGCTGTGAGATTGAGCCCCACATTGGCTCCATGCTCAGCATGAAGTCTGCTTGAGATTATTTCCCTCTCCCTCTGCCTTTCTCACTGCATCCCCCCACTCATACATGCACTCTAAATAAACACATAAATAAGGAAATAAATACGTCTTTTTTAAAAAAAAAGTTGCTTATATTCACTGCTTCTATCCTCGTATATTATAGCCTCTCCTTAACTAACTCCAACCAGAGTTTGTGTTTCCTCCCCACTCTTTCAATGACTGTTTTCCTCTTCTCTCACAATAATAACCATTTAATTGAACATATGGCCACACAGAATAAAGGCTATATTTTCCAAACTAGAATCTAGAAGTTTAGGTGTAATCCCTTGACTGATAGTTCTTGGTAATATTTATTTTTTTATTTAAACACTGAGAATCAAATGAACTTGTGGAACAAATAGGCTATCCTCCAGGTTTGGCTTTTGGACTGCTGGTGCTGGAACTCTGGTTGAAAGTAGTTTTTTCTAGATAAGGACTCATGTCAGTGACAATCAGACATGCACAAGGGACAAGATTAATATTGGTGTAGCACAGTATGAGCCTTGGCAGATTTGCCCAGAGCTTCTGGACAAATAGCCAGTTAAAGAATAAGGATAGTAGTTTGTGGGCATGGGCTGCTGTAGGTACCAAGGAGGGTTGTCTGGCTGTGGCTAAAAGAGGAGCTGGGAGATGGGGAGGAGGTTACTGAGGAAGTCTTCTTAGAACAGGTTGATCTAGAGATGAAAAAGTATTCTTATTGGGGAAGAGATGAGAGCACACAGAGATGTGAGAACTTGTGGTACTTTGGGGAGACTTCAAACACTACATGTGATAAGACACCATCCATTTATATGGTGTCATGTGGTGGAGAGTGATTCGGTGTGTGTGTTGCAGGGAGGGAGTGGTGATGGAAGAAAGGGCAGTGCAAAGGAGGCAGGAAGTGAAGCTGTAGGGGAGAGCTAGAATCTGATTGTGAGGGGCCTGTATGATGTTCTACTTAGTTTAACTAGTATCTTAAAAGGTATAGAGGATGCACTGAGGGACAGTTAACTAGGGCCTTGACATCTTAGCCTTGCAAATTAGATAGGTTCTTCTGGCAGCCTGTGGAGTGTTAATTAGCAGTAAGTTTTAGGCTATTGACATTTAATGGAATAAAGTAAACCCTATTAAGCAGTAAAGCTTCTGATCTTCCCTCATCTCCAACTCTCACTCCCATGTTCACTTCTAGAGATTTCACTGTTACCTTAAGGCATAATTACTTTGAGTGCCTCTTTACCTACATAAAGTCTTTGTTGTCACCCCTGCTGCTTCCTTTAATGTAGCTAATTGCTTTTGAGTATGTATATCCTTTCTGGTCATGATAGGGACCTAGAGTTTACTCTGGTAAATAAAAGCTGGGTAGTTGGGTAGTACAGGTTTTAGCTCCAGACTATTTGAATTGATTGGAACATACTCATAGAAACTATTTGCCATGATTCTTATGAGTAACACAAAGAAAGATGATGGTAAAAATATTGAATGATACTGTGGAGGCCAAAGTTCCCAAAGGCAGCCACATGAAAGACACCAATGGATGAGTCAGAAGACCCTCAGCATTTACCTACTGACATACCAGTGCTACCTCCAAGCAGACATCTTCCTACCCTGGGTCCAGCTGCACTCTGGCTGGGAACTGTGAAGACACAGAGAAGAGACCACCTCCCTGAAAATTATAGGGGACAAGCTGGCAGGCAACAGAGTGACCCAGTGGTGCCCACTGAATCCTTCCCAAGGCAGGAATAGGAGGAGACCACTCCAGGGGCTTGAAACAGTGGCTTTTAAGCAACTTATATGGGAATATTTCAATATGTAATAGTTGTTACAGCCATATGAGTGAATTGTAGCAAAATTGCACACCTGAATCTATGATTCTGAGGAAAACAGACATTGAAAGTTTCCCTTTCTCTGTGCCTTGTGGAAAGAGATTTCTACAATTGCCTAAACATAGTTCCAGATGGATTTCTTTGACCTGCACTTGAGGCTTTGCATGGCCCTTTTCTATGTAATGTGTTGATTTAAAAAAGGTAGTAATATTTTCTAAGTTACCACAAACCTGCTTTGTCTATCTTTTCTAGCATGTTCCAGGAATTTGAGGAGACCACGTACCTTATGGTACTTCTTCATAAGGCTACTTTGAGGACTAAATGGGATAATGAATGTATAATGTTAATTGGAGAGTGGCATGCACTAAGTGTTCAGTAAATGTTATCAATTCTTTTCTTCAAGAAACGGGCTTATAAAAGTTATATAATTTGCTATGAAGTATACAGTTAGGTAAGTGATGAAGTTGGGATTCTAGCACATCAGTTGGAGCACAGAATCTGGTCACTTTTCCTGTTACATAGGATAGAAAGCCTCAAAAGAAGGACAGGTCTGGTATGTGACTATGATGATGAGTTTGGTTTTGGAAATAGAGACATAAATGTGAGTTGGGGAGAGGAGGTAGAGAAAGAAGTTGGACCCATGGATCTGGATCTCAGGAGGATCTCGCCCAGAGAAGTACTTGTTCTTCACTCAGAGTGTGTGAAATTACATTCATGAATAGTGCACAGCCTAGTAGCTAGGTATATGACTTTGATAAATAGCCAGATGGTGTTTAATAAAATTGTATGACCAAGACAATTATAAATTCTTTAAGACAATTTAGTAAGATTTTTATATTTGACCATCAGTCTCACTAAAATTTTTCATGGTGCCATATACTATAATAAAAAGCCTATATTTCAGAAATACAAAAATCATATGCTAATCAGTTTGAAGTTTAAAGGTTTCTATGTTAAAACTACTCCTTTAAGAAATTTATTGACCTTATGCAAAATAACTTCCTAAACTTCATCTCCCTCTACTACAAGCAGTGTTTCAACTCTTTTAATATGTTGAATAATTTGTTTAACATATATGATGCCTACTTTAGGTTGTGTCACAAGCTGAATGGGGAAGATATCTTCAATACTCTTCAAATCTCAACCTTATTTACTTTCAGACATCTGCACCTACTGTTAGCCCCCCACCAAGTACTTTATAATACTGTTGATGGACTTGTCTGTGTACCTGTTAGAAAACTGAGATGAAAACAAACAAATAAACAAAACCAACCAGGCATCTTTTAGATTACTTGGCCATGGATTTATGAAGATGATAGAATTTTGTATAGCAAGGAATGAAAAACTATGGTTCATGGTCAAGTCTGGCTCACCAAATGTTTTTATATGGACCATGAACTAAGAACAGTTTTATATTTTTAAATAGTTAAAAAGAAATAAAAATAAGAAGAATGAAAATTATATGCACTGAAAATTTCATCATCTATAGATGAATAAAGCTTTATTGGAACATAGCCTTACTCATTCATTTACATATCATCTACAGCTGCTTTCATGATATGATGGCAAAGTTGAGAACTTGCAACAATTTCATTGTTTTGCAGTGCTGTTCAGCAACCTACAAATCCCAAGCTTGTGGTTATTAGCCCCACAGTGTTTCAAATGCCATGAGTATTTCTGTACATTTTATTTTATTTTATTTTAATGACCAGTACAATAGTCATCATGTCAGAAAAAGAAGAAGTAGAAGAAGGAGTAAAAGGAGAAGGGAAGAGTAGTAGTATCCAAGTGTCATGGTGTTAATGCACAGTGGAGTATGGGTTATTTTGTTGCTGAATTAGACATGAAAGCAGTGTGTTTATGCAGTCACACTGCTGTGCTAAAAGACTACAATATAACAGAGGACACACCCATCACAATACTCTCAACCACAAGAAAGCAATGGCCAGAAAAATTGGAAAATTTAAACAGAATTTGTCACCATAGTATAATTTCTTCATGAAAATAAAATGAGACTGCAACTGAAATAAGTTTCAAAGTGGCTCATTTACTACTTACATGAGGAAGGACATCTGTTGATTGTGAGATCTTCATGTTTGATTATAGCAGCAGACAAAATGTATCTGAAAATAAAGTCATTTAAGACCACTAGCCTTTTGCTAGTAGTGGCTTCCTGAAGAGTTGAGGACATTGGGAGCTACATCAATAATCAATTTAAAAACAAGGCAAATGATTTCTAGTGGTTTTCCTTGGCTCTTGATGAGCTGACAGATGTCACCAATATCGTGCAGTTGTTATTTAATGAGTCAGTGCTGAGTTTGAAGTGCATGAAGAATTACCTTCTGTGAACAGTCCATGTGGAAAAACTATCAGCAAAAATATTTTCAAAGGCAAGGAGAGAACATTAATTCAGTAAACCTGAAGTGGACTCTGTTAAGATGTGCCACAACTCTTAGTGGTAAAATATCTGTGGAACAAATAAAGCCTATTTAAATGAATTTACAAAGCCTATGGTAATTTATTGCAATAGTCAACAGAAGGTACTTTGTAGAAAGTATTTGAATCCATCATGTGTTATTGAACCAATTGTATCAAAAGGTGAATTTCATTAGCTTTTCTGGACTTAACCATTGTCTGTTTCGTGAACTTTTGTCAAAAATAGAGTTGAATGTCCTGACTTGCCTTACTAACTCATAGAAGTTTGATGTCTTGGGGTGCCTGGGTGGCTCAGTGGGTTAAAGCCTCTGCCTTTAGCTCAGGTCATGATCCCAGGGTCCTGGTATTGAGCCCCACATTGGGCTCTCTGCTCAGCAGGGAGCCTGCTTCCCTTCCTCTCTCTCTGCCTGCCTCTCGGCCTACTTGTGATCTCTGTCTGTCAAATAAATACATAAAATCTTTAAAAAGAAAGTTTGATGTCTTAATAATAATAAGTCACCAGTTACTCTTTAAGCTCAGGATTGAGACTGAATTTTTTCTTAAGAAGAACAGCTTTCAAACACTATTATTGACCAGTGGATGACTTTGGAAATTAGCTGTTACTGTAGATGTTATAATGATTCCTTTTTTTTTTTTTTTTAAAGATTTTACTTACTTATTTGAGAGAGAGACAGAGAGAGTGTGAGCTGGAGGGTGGAGAAGGGACAGAAGGACAAGGAGAGGGACAGACTCCCTACTGAGCACAGAGCCTGAGATCATGACCTGAGTTAAAGTCAGATGCTTAACTGACTAAGCCACCCAGGAGCCTCTGTCATAATAATTCTTAATGGAGTCAACCAAAATTCAAAACAAAACAATGACTATATACAGAGCTCTGTGATAAAGTCATTTTGATTACAGTTAATGTTTAAATCACAAGTAATGTCAACCTGCTTTAAAAACTTCCTGTGCTGTCAAAACTTAAAACAAAAAGTGAGATTTCCATTACTACACAAATTTTCAGTGAACATATTTTCCCAACTCAAACTTTAGTTCCCTCAACATTTTTCAGACCTCAATGCAAGTATAACAGAAAGGTTTAAATTTCAAAATCCGTTTAACTGAGAAATTGAGGAGTTTCCATATAGCCTTCAACTGAAAGTGATTGATCTGCAGTATGACATGCTAAAAGACAAACATCAAGATAATATTTAATAAAATTCTATAAATGCATTCCAAGCAATGAAAATGCTTAATAAAATCTTGTGCTCATGGATCGATACCAGTATTTGGCAGTACCTTCCTTTGAGAGTTGTATCCAACTGTGAGACATAGCCAGTCACAAAGTTTAGAGGACACACACTCCATACAATACTATCCTCACTTGTGACAACAATTACAAGTTTGGGGTATTCCCCAAACCATTGCCAGGGTCAATAATCACTAGAAGGACTTATAGAGCTCACTGAAAGCTATTATGCTTGGTTACTATTTGTTACTGAGAAAGTATACATATTTAATTCAATCTAGGGAAGAAGTACATAGAATAAGAGTCCAGGGAAGTATCAAACATTTCCACTGTCCTCTCCACATGGAGTTAGGAATTATTACTTTCTTGGCATTAACGTGTGACGATATGTATGGAGTACTGCCAACCAAGAAAACTTACCCAAACCTTAGTGTCCAAAGTTCTTATTAGGGCTTTATCACATAGCCATGATTGATTGATTGCCCACATAGTTGATCTCAACCTCCAGATCACCTGATACCATGTGGCCCATATCACATTGTTTGTCTCTCTGGCATAGTCAGGCCCTACTCTAAATCATATTTTTAGACTCCTCAGTGTGACCTAAGTTTCCTAGGCAAACCATGATATTCCAAGGGCCTAAGACCAATTCCTAGTAGCTGAGGGCAAATATCAGACCTCTTATCAGACCTCTTATGGGACAAGAATAATTTCTCACTACATAGCACCTATGGGAAAATAAATTTTCTACCATGAAAACTGCGAAATTTAATTATGGATCAGCATTAACTCAAATATTTGCAATCAATTTTGATTAAATGGAATACTAATTTTTAACTCCAATGAAGTGAAATATGATCTCTTCCCCAAATTAATTAATTAATTAATTAATTAAACATATGATGTATTATTTGCTTCAGAGGTACAGGTCTGTGAATCATCAGTCTTACACAGCAATCATCATAGCACATACCTCCCCAAATTACATAACCCAGCCACTCTATCCCTTACCCCAGCAACCCCCAGCAATCCTCAGTTTGTTTCCTGAGATTAAGAGCCTCATATGGTTTGTCTCCCTCCCAATCCCATCTTATTTCAATTTTTCCCTCCCTTGTCCCCATGATCCCCTGCCCTGCCTCTCAAATTCCTCATATCAGAGAGATCACATGATCATTGTCTTTCTCTGATTGACTTATTTCGCTTAGCCTAATACCCTCTAGTTCCAACCACGTTGTTGCAAATGGCAAGATTTTGGGGTTTTGATGGCTGCATAGTATTCCATTGTGTGTGTGTATGTGTGTACATATACATATGTATATGTGTGTGTGTATATATATATGTGTGTGTGTGTGTGTGTGTGTGTGTGGTATATACCACATCTTCTCTAGCCATTCATCGTTGATGGACATCTAGATTCTTTCCATAGTTTGGCTATTGTAGACATTGTTCCTATAAAAATTTTTGTACACATGCCACTTCAGATCACTACATTTGTATCTTTAGGGAAAATACTCAGTAGTGTGATTTCTGGGTTGTAGGATAGCTCTATTTTCAACTTTTTGAGGAACATCCACACTGTTTTCCAGAGTGGCTGCACCAGCTTGCATTCCCAGCAACAGTGTAAGAAGGCTCCCCTTTCTCTGCATCCTTGCCAACACTTGTTATTTCCTGACTGGTTAATTTTAGCCATTCTGACAGGTGTGAGGTGGTATCTCACTGTGGTTTTGATTTGTATTTCCCTGATGCTGAGTGATGTTGAGCATTTTTTCATGTGTCTGTTGGCCATTTGGATGTCTTCTTTGCAGAAATGTCTGTTCATGTCCTCTGCCCATTTATTGATTGCCCATTTCTTATTTTTTGGGTAATAAGTTTGATAACTTCTTTATAGATTTTGGATACTAGCCCTTTATCTGATATGTCATTTGCAAATATAATCTCCCGTTCAGTCAAGAATTCTCATTCTTGTCTTTCGGTTTTGTGGACTGTTTACTTTGCAGTCCAAAAGCTTTTGATCTTGATGAAGTCCCAACAGTTCCTTTTCGCCCTTTCTTCCCATGCTTGGTGATGTTTCTAGGAATAAGTTGCTGTGGCTGAGGTTGAAGAGGTTGCTGCCTGTGTTCTTCTCAAGGATTTTGATGGATTTCTGTCTCACATTGAGGTCTTTCTTCCATTTTGAGTCTATTTTTGTGTGTGATTTAAGGAAATGGTCCAATTTCATTCTTCTGCATGTGATTGTCTAATTTTCCCAAAACCGTTTATTGAAGAAACTTTTTTCCATGGACATTCTTTCCTGCTTTGTCAAAGATTAGTTGACCATAGAGTTGGGGTCTATTTCTGGGCTTTTGATTTTGTTCCATCGATCTATGTGTCTGTTTTTGTGTCAAAACCATACTGTCTTGATTACAGCTTTGTAATAGAGCTTGATGTCTTGAATTGTGATGCTGAGAACTTTTTTTTTTTTTTTTTTCAACATTCCTCTGGCTATTCAGGGTCTTTTCTGGATCCATATAAATTTTAGAATTATTTGTTCCATTTCTTTGAAAAAAAAAGTGATGGGTTTTTTATTCCTTTCTAAAAAATTTTAAATTTTTTATTTTTTATAAACATATAATATATTTTTAACCCCAGGGGTACAGGTCTGTGAATCGGCAGGTTTACACACTTCACAGCACTCACCAAAGCATATACCCTCCCCAATGTCCATAATCCCACCCCCCTTCTCCTAACCCCCTCCCCCCAGCAACCCTCAGTTTGTTTTGTGAGATTAAGAGTCACTTATGGTTTGTCTCCTCCCAATCCCATCTTGTTTCATTTATTCTTCTCCTACCCCCTTAAGCCCCCATGTTGCATCACCACTTCCTCATATCAGGGAGATCATATGATAGTTGTCTTTCTCCGCTTGACTTATTTCACTAAGCATGATACGCTCTAGTTCCATCCACGTTGTCGCAAATGGCAAGATTTCGTTTCTTTTGATGGCTGCATAGTATTCCATTGTGTATATATACCACCTCTTCTTTATCCATTCATCTGTTGATAGACATCTAGGTTCTTTCCATAGTTTGGCTATTGTGGACATTGCTGCTATAAACATTCGGGTGCACGTGCCCCTTCGGATCACTACGTTTGTATCTTTAGGGTAAATACCCAATAGTGCTATTGCTGGGTCATAGGGTAGTTCTATTTTCAACATTTTGAGGAACCTCCATGTTGTTTCCCAGAGAGGTTGCACCAGCTTGCATTCTCACCAACAGTGTAGGTGGGTTCCCCTTTCTCCGCATCCTCGCCAGCATCTGTCATTTCCTGACTTGTTAATTTTAGCCATTCTGACTGGTGTCAGGTGACATCTCATTGTGGTTTTGATTTGTATTTCCCTGATGCCAAGTGATATGGAGCACTTTTTCATGTGTCTGTTGGCCATCTGGATGTCGTCTTTGCAGAAATGTCTGTTCATGTCTTCTGTCCACTTCTTGGTTGGATTATTTGTTCTTTGGGTGTTGAGTTTGCTAAGTTCTTTATAGATTTTGGACACTAGCCCTTTATCTGATATGTCGTTTGCAAATATCTTCTCCCATTCTGTCAGTTGTCTTTTGGTTTTGTTAACCGTTTCCTTTGCTGTGCAAAAGCTTTTGATCTTGATGAAATCCCAATAGTTCATTTTTGCCCTTGCTTCCCTTGCCTTTGGTGATGTTCCTAGGAAGACGTTGCTGCAGTTGAGGTCGAAGAGGTTGCTGCCTGTGTTCTCCTCAAGGATTTTGATGGAGTCCTTTCTCACATTGAGGTCCTTCATCCATTTTGAGTCTATTTTCATGTGTGGTGTAAGGAAATGGTCCAATTTCATTTTTCTGCAATTGGCTGTCCAATTTCCCCAACACCACTTATTGAAGAGGCTGTCTTTTTTCCATTGGACATTCTTTCCTGCTTTGTCGAAGATTAATTGACCATAGAGTTGAGGGTCTATTTCTGGGCTCTCTATTCTGTTCCATTGATCTATGTGTCTGTTTTTGTGCCAGTACCATGCTGTCTTGATGATGACAGCTTTGTAATACAGCTTGAAGTCCAGAATTGTGATGCCACCAACTTTGGCTTTCTTTTTCAATATTCCTTTGGCTATTCGAGGTCTTTTCTGATTCCATATAAATTTTAGGATTATTTGTTCCATTTCTTTGAAAAAGATGGATGATACTTTGATAGGAATTGTATTAAATGTGTAGATTGCTTTAGGTAGCATAGACATTTTCACAATATTTATTTTTCCAATCCAGGAGCATGGAACATTTTTCCATTTCTTTGTGTCTTCCTCAATTTCTTTCATGAATACTTTATAGTTTTCTGAGTATAGATTCTGTGCCTCTTTGATTAGGTTTATTCCTAGGTATCTGCTGGTTTTGGGTGCAACTGTAAATGGGATTGACTCCCTAATTTCTCTTTCTTCTGTCTTGTTGTTGGTGTAGAGAAATGCAACTGATTTCTGTGCATTGATTTTATATCCAACACTTTACTGAATTCCTGTACAAGCTCTAGCAGTTTTGGAGTGGAGTCTTTTGGGTTTTCCACATATAGTATCATATCATCTGCTAAGAGTGATAGTTTGACTTCTTCTTTGCTGATTTGGATGCCTTTAATTTCCTTTTGTTCTCTGATTGCTGAGGCTAGGACCTCTAGTACTATGTTGAATATAGCAGTGATGATAATGGACATCCCTGCCGTGTTCCTGACCTTAGCGGAACAGCTTTTAGTTTTTCTCCATTGAGAATGATATTTGCGGTGGGTTTTTCATAAATGGCTTTGATAATATTTAGGTATGTGCCCTCTATCCCTACACTTTGAAGAGTTTTGATCAGGAAGGGATGCTGTACTTTGTCAAATGCTTTTTCAGCATCTATTGAGAGTATCATATGGTTCTTGTTCTTTCTTTTATTGATGTGTTGTATCACATTGATTGATTTGCAGATGTTGAACCAACCTTGCAGCCATGGAATAAATCTCACTTGGTCGTGGTGAATAATCCTTTTAATGTACTGTTGAATCCTATTGGCTAGTAGTTTGGTGAGAATTTTCGCATCTGTGTTCATCAAGGATATTGGTCTATAGCTCCATTTTTTGATTGGATCCTTGTCTGGTTTTGGAATCAAGGTGATACTTGCTGCATAAAATGAGTTTGGAAGTTTTCCTTCCATTTCTATTTTTTGGAACAGTTTCAGGAGAATAAGAATCAGCTCTTCTTTAAATGTTTGGTAGAATTCCCCCGGGAAGCTGTCTGGCCCTGGGCTTTTGTTTGTTTGGAGATTTTTAATGACTGTTTCAATCTCCTTACTGGTTATGGGTCTGTTCAGGCTTTCTATTTCTTCCTGGCTAAGTTGTGGTAGTTTATATGTTTCTAGGAATGCATCCATTTCTTCCAGATTGTCAAATTTGTTTGCATAGAGTTGCTCATAGTATGTTCTTATAATAGTTTATATTTCTTTGGTGTTAGTTGTGATCTCTCCTCTTTCATTCATGATTTATTTGGGTCCTTTCTCTTTTCTTCTCGATAAGTCTGGCCAGGGGTTTATCAATCTTATTATTTCTTTCAAAGAACCAGCTCCTAGCTTCATTGATTTGTTCTATTGTGTGTTTTGTTTTTTTTTTTTTTTTTTTTTGGTGTCTATTTCATTGATTTCTGCTCTGATCTTTATGATTTCTCTTCTCCTGCTGGGCTTAGGGTTTCTTTCTTGTTCTTTCTCCAGCTCCTTTAGGTGTAGGGTTAGGTTGTGTACCTGAGACCTATCTTGTTTCTTGAGAAAGGCTTGTACTGCTATATATTTTCCTCTCAGGACTGCCTTTGTTGTGTCCCACAGATTTTGAACCGTTGTGCTTTCATTAGCATTTGTTTCCATGATTTTTTTTCCAATTTATCTTTAATTTCCTGGTTGACCCATTCATTCTTTAGAAGAATGCTGTTTAGTCTCCATGTATTTGGGTTCTTTCCAAACTTCCTCTTGTGGTTGAGTTCTAGCTTCAGAGCATTGTGGTCTGAAAATATGCAGGGAATGATCCCAGTCTTTTGATACCAGTTGAGTCCTGATTTAGGACCCAGGATGTGATCTATTCTGGAGAATGTTCCATGTGCACCAGAGAAGAATGTGTATTCTGTTGCTTTGGGATGAAATGTTCTGAGTATATTGTGATGTCCATCTGGTCCAGTGTGTCATTTAAGGCCTTTATTTCCTTGTTATCTTTTGCTTGGATGATCTTTCCATTTTAGTGAGGGGAGTGTTAAAGTCCCCTACTATTATTGCATTATTGTTGATGTGTTTCTTTGATTTTTGTTATTAATTGGTTTATATAGTTGGCTGCTCCCAAGTAGGGGGCATAGACATTTAAAATTGTTTCCTCTTCTTGTTGAACAGACCCTTTGAGTATGATATAGTGTCCTTCCTCATCTCTTATTATAGTTTTTGGCTTAAAATCTAATTGATCTGATGTAAGGATTGCCATTCCTTCTTTCTTCTGATGTCCATTAGCATGGCAAATTCTTTTCTACCCCCTCACTTTAAATCTGGAGGTGTCTTTGGGTTTAAAATGCATTTCTTGTAGGCAACATATAGATGGGTTTTGTTTTTTTATCCATTCTGATACCCTGTGTCTTTTGATTGGGGCATTTAGCCCATTAACATTCAGGGTAAGTATTGAGAGATATGAATTTAGTGCCATTGTATTGCCTGTAAGGTGACTGTTCCTGTATATTGTCTCTGTTCCTTTCTGATCTACCACCTGTAGGCTCTCTTTTTGCTTAGAAGACCCATTTCAATATTTCCTGTAGAGCTGGTTTGGTGTTTGCAAATTCTTTCAGTTTTTGTTTGTCCTGGAAGTTTTTAATCTCTCCTTCTATTTTCAATGATAGCCTAGCTGGATATAGTATTCTTGGCTGCATGTTTTTCTCATCTAGTGCTCTGAATATATCATGCCAGCTCTTTCTGGCCTGCCAGGTCTCTGTGGATAAGTCTGCTGCCAATCTAATATTTTTACAATTGTATGTTACAGACTTCTTTTCCCAGGCTGCTTTCAGGATTTTCTCTTTGTCACTAAAGCTTGTAAATTTTACTATTAGGTGATGGGGTGTGGGCCTATTCTTATTGATTTTGAGGGGCATTCTCTGAACGTCTTGAATTTTGATGCTTGTTCCCTTAGCCATATTGGGGAAATTCTCCCCAATAATTCTCTCCAGTATACCTTCTGCTCCCCTCTCTCTTTCTTCTTTTTCTGGAATCCCAATTATTCTAATGTTTTGTCTTATGGTGTCACTTATCTCTCCAATTCTCCCCTCATGGTCCAGTAGCTGTTTGTCCCTCTTTTGCTCAGCTTCTTTATTCTCTGTCATTTGGTCTTCTATATAACTAATTCTTTCTTCTGCCTCTTTTATCCTAGCAGTGAGAGCCTCCATTTTTGATTGCACCTCATTAATAGCTTTTTTGATTTCAACTTGGTTAGGTTTTAGTTCTTTTATTTCTCCATAAAGGGCTTTTATATCTCCTGAGAGGGTTTCTCTCATATCTTCCATGCCTTTTTCGAGCCCGGCTAGAACCTTAAGAATTGTCATTCTGAACTCTAGATCTGGCATATTAGCAATGTTTGTATTCATTAGGTCCCTAACCTTCAGTACTGTCTCTTGTTCTTTATTTTGTGGTGAATTTTTCCACCTTGTCATTTTGTCCAGATAAGAGTATATGAAGGAGCAAGCATAATACTAAAAGGGTGGCAACAACCCCAGGAAAATATGCTTTAACCAAATCAGAAGAGATCCCAAATCATGAGAGGGGAGAAAAGGGATAAAAAGAGGTTCAGAAAGAAAGAAAGGAAAAAAAAGGAAAGAAAGAAAAGAATTAAAAAAGAAAACAAATAAAGAAAAGTATAAAATATATATATATATTACATAAACTAGTTAAAAAACGTTAAAAATGAAAAGGGTAAAAGTTAAAAAAATTTTAGCAGAAGAAGAGAAAAAAAATAAAAATGAAAAAAAAATTAAGTTAACTGCAAGACTACACAATCATAGGGAGAAAGCCATGAGTTCCGTGCTTTGCTTTCCCCTCCTCTGGAATTTTGCTGCTCTCCTTGGTATTGAAACTGCACTCCTTGGTAGGTGAACTTGGTCTTGGCTGGATTTCTTGTTGATCTTCTGGGGGAGGGGCCTGGTGTAGTGATTCTCAAGTGTCTTTGCCCCAGGCGGAATTGCACCGCTCTTACCAAGGGCCGGGTTGAGTATTGCTTTCAGGAACTGTTGTTCCCTGAATACTTTCCGTAGAGTTCTGGGAATGAAAATGGCAGCCTCCTGGTCTCCGGCCTGGAGTAGCTGAGAGCCTGGGGCTCCACTCCTCAGTGCACCCTCAGAGAACAGCACCCAGTAACTCCCATCTGCCTGACCTCCAGCTGTGCTCCGAGCTCACCGCGCCTGTGACCGGTTCAAGGTACCCCCAAGCTGTGAGCTTACTGTCAGCTCTGTCTCTATAGCCGGCTTCCCCCTTCCAATACCCGCAAGCTCTGTGACACTCAGACACCCCCGATCCTTCTGTGACCCTGCGGGACCTGAGTCCATGCTGACCCTGCGTGGGCTTTGCCCTGGTTTAGCCTCTGGAGCGATGTCCCTCAGTGGAACAGACCTTGAAAAGTCCTGATTTTGTGCTCCGTAGCTCCACCGCTTGCCGGGAGCTGGCCCCTCCCCCTGGGGTCTATCTTCCTGTCGCTTTGGATTCACGTCTCCGCCAGTCCTACCTTTCAGAAAGTGGTTGTTTTTCTGTTTCTAGAATTGCTATTCTTCTTCTCTTTGATCTGCCGATGGATTTGTAGGTGTTTGCAATCTTTAGATAAGCTATCTAGCTGATCTCCTGCTAGCTGAAGTAGTCTCAGCCTCTACTTCTCCACCATCTTGACTCTTCCCCCTCAAGGTGATGGTATTTTGATAGGGATTGCTTTAAATGTGTCAATTGCTTTAGGTAGCATAGACATTTTCACAATATTTTTTCTTCTAATCCATGAGCATGTAATGTTTTTCCATTTCTTTGTGTCTTCCTCAATTTCTTTCATGAGTACTTTATAGTTTTTTAAGTACAGCTTCTTTGCATCTTTGGTTAGGTTTATTCCTAGGTATCTTATGATTTTGGGTGCCATTGTAAATGGGATCAACTCCTTAATTTCTCTTTCTTTTTTCTTGCTGTTGGTGTATAAAAAGGCAATTGATTTCTGTGCATTGATTTTATATCCTGGCATC
Organism: Mustela lutreola; assembly: GCF_030435805.1. Classification (NCBI taxonomy): domain Eukaryota; kingdom Metazoa; phylum Chordata; class Mammalia; order Carnivora; family Mustelidae; genus Mustela; species Mustela lutreola. The sequence goes on from NC_081294.1 coordinate 59,501,657, forward strand.
CTATATGAGTTCTAGAAGTTTTGGAGTGGAGTCTTTTGGGTTTTCCACATAAAGTATCCTATCATCTTCAAATAATGAGAGTTTGACTTCTTCTTTGCCTATTTGGAAGTCTTTTATTATTTCTTTTTGTTGTCTGATTGCCGAGGCCAGGACTTTTAGTACTATGTTGAATAGCAGTGGTGATAATGGCCATCCCTGCAATTTTCCTGACCTTAGGGGAAAAGTTCTCATTGAGAATGATATTCACTGTGGGTTTTTCATAGATGTCTTTGATGATATTGAGGTATGTACCCCCTATCGCTACAGTGTGAAGAGTTTCAATCAAAAAAGAATGCTGTACTTTGTCAAATGCTGTTTTAGCATTTATTGAGAGTATCATATGGTTCTTGTTCTTTCTTTTATTAATGAATTGTATCACATTGATTGATTTGCAGATGTTGAACCAACCTTGCAGCCCAGGAATAAATCCCACTTGGTCTTGGTGAATAATCCTTTTAATGTACTGTTGGTTCCTATTGGCTAGTATTTTGGTGAGAATTTTTGCATCTGTGTTCATCAAGGATATTGATATGTAATTCTCTTTTTTGATGGGGTCTTTTTCAGGCTTTGGGATCAAAGTAATGCTGGCTTCATAAAATGAGTTTGGCAATTTTCCTTCCATTTCTATTTTTTGGAACAGTTTCAGGAAAATAGAAATTAGTTCTTCATTAAATGTTTGGTAGAATTTCCCTGGGAAGCCATCTCGCTCTGGACTCTTGTTTGTTGGGAAAATTTTGATGACTGCTTCAATCTCCTTACTGGTCATGGGTATATATATATATATATATATATATATATATATATACACATATACACACAGACAGAGAGACCCTATTCACCAATTCACCAGAGATCTCTCTCTGGTGAATTGGTGAATAGGGTCTCTCTGTCTGTGTGTATATATATATATATATATATATATATATATATATATGGTGAATTGGTGAATAGAACAGAGCCACACACTTGATTTTTGTTTGTATTTTGGTTTGTTAGAAGACACTTCCTCCCCAAATTTTAAAGCAAAAAAGAAAAAATTATGTGTGTGTGTGTGTGTGTGTGTGTATGTGTGTACATACACACACACACACAGGGTAAACAAGATGAAGGGGCAGAATATGACTGTAAAGATGAAAATTTTAAAAAGATTCTAAAAAATGAATTGATAAAAAAACACAAAAAAATGGAATAAAGAATGTGATCAGGCTGTAGACTAGAGCAAAGCCATGTGCTAGATTTAAGGTTTACTTTGATCTGTTAGAAGAAGCTGTATCCCGAAATTTTAAAGAAAGAGAAATTTAAAAAAATAAGGTTAAATACAATGAAAGGATAGAATATGCCTATAACAATGAAAATTTAAAAAGATTTTTTTTAAAAAAAGGTATTGATAGATAAAATAGTTTTCTTTGAAATGGTCTTTCAAAGTTAAAAGGTTAAAATAGGAAAGAGGAAAAAATCTTTAAAAATAGAATAAGAAAAAATAAAATTAAATAATTTTAACTTTGAAAGTCTAAAACATCGTGGGAAAAAAGCCATGAATTCTATGTGTTTCATTATCCTTACTCTGGAGTTCCACAGTTCTCATTGATCAGTGAACTTGGTCTTGGCTGGATGTTCTTGCTAATCTTCTTGGGCAGGGGCCTGTTGCCATAATTCTCAAATATCTTTGCCAGAGGCAGAATTACACCACCCTTGCTGGGGGCCAGGTTAAGTAATCTGCTCAGGTTTGCTCTCATGAGCTTTTGTTCCCTAAATGCTTCCCATACAGCTTTGGAGGACGGGAATGAAAATGGCAGCCTCCCAATCTCTGGCCCAGAGCAGCCAAGAGTTCAGGGGCCCATTCCTCAGTGCCCTCAGAGAAAAGCAGTCAATCCCTCCCATCTCCCTGGTCTCCACCGCACTCCATGCTCACCCCACCTATGACCGAACATTTCTATCTCTGATACACAGCCCTGTTTGGAGTCTCCAAACCCAGCAGATTACTGCTGCATGCTTCTGCACCCAAAAAAAAGAAGGGAGTCTCTCTGGATGTGCCATTTGGAGGGGGGGGGTCCCTGTTCAAAGAGCAGTGGCTCGACTCTGCCTTGGATCATGGTTTAAGGTAACTCTGAGCTGAGACCCCACCTCTCAGCTCTGTCTCTGCAGCCGGCTTTACCACTCTGATACCTGGGCACTCTGCAGCACTCAGACACCATTAGTCTTTTTGTGACCCCATGGGTCCTGAGACCACACTGTCCCCACAAGGGTTTCACCCTCCACTTAGCCTCTGGAGCAACATCCCTCAGTGGAGCAGACTTCTAAATGTTCTGATGTTGTGCTCTGCTGCTCTATCCCCTGCTGGGAGCTGGCTCCTCCCCCCATAGTCTGTCTTCCTATAGGTCACCTCAGATTCACTTCTTCACACGTCCTACCTTCCAGAAAGTGGTCTCTTTTCTGTTCCTAGAATTGCTGCTCTTCTTCTCTTCTATCTCCTGTTGAGTTTGTATGTGTTCAGAATGGTTAGATAACTATCTAGCTGAATTCCTGAGACTAGACAAAATTTAGGTCTCTTATTCCTCTGCCATCTTGCTTCTTACCCCCCAAAATTTATTTTTCTCATTACTAGACCTAATCACAAAATAATATACTCAGTTATCAATATCAAATTTTGCATTTTATCAATAAAAATTATTCTATCTCTCTTTTTTATGTATCTATCTTTTTATGTAAGATAGATATTTTGTATCTTTTTATGTAAGTATCGACATAATATCCTTGATTTTGTCTATTGGCCTACAAAGACTGAAATATTTACTAGCTTATCGTTTACAGAAGAAATTCACCAACTATGATGTATAATCTGATTTGTAATACTGCTAAGATCATTAGTTTTATGAGTTGATTTGGTGAGACTACAGACTTAATTATTCAATAAAGCACCAATCTTAGTGTTGCCATGGATGCATTTTGTAGATGTAATTAACATCAACAATCAGCTAACTTTAAGTGGAGATTCAATAGTCTGAGTATGTCTGATCCAATCAGTTGAAAGGCCTTAAATGAACCTTCTTTGAAAAAGAAGAAATTCAAACTATGTGGACAGTAGCTTTAGCTCCTCCTGAGAATGTCTAGACTGCATTTCCTGATGGCCTGCCTTGTGGATTTGGGATGTTTCTACTCAGCCCCACATTCACATAAGCCACTTTCTGGAAATATATTTCTTCATGTATCCATACCTTTCCTACTGGTTCTGCTTCTCCAGGGGAATCCTGACTGATTCAACTGCTCACTACAATAGGTACTACCTTATTTTTACTATTAGGAAACAGAAAAGGAAATAACTTTAGATAATATGAAGATAATGTTTGCCATAGCTGTCCATCAGCTGTGACATTGCCTAATCTATCTTGTTGATTCTCTACTATAAGGTAGAAAGAGGTAGTGAGAGTTATGAATAAAGAAAATTCAGGAAGACTTCAATTCTGTCTTATCACTGTGAGTCAAAGAGACTTTTTTTTTTTTCCTGATAGCATCTGTTTCCAGAGCAAAAATGAGATTTTTCTGAGAAATGCCTTCATTAGTCAAATTCTAGGACTCTTTTCCCGGGGGTGCTGTTGCGGGCTCTCAGAGCACCCTTACCTCCTGGTATTGTTGGTAAATCCCATGCTTGTGTACTTTCAGAAGTACTTTCTGGGCTTTTACCAGGTTTTCAAACGGGTCTGTGATACCAATAGCATAAAAACCACAAATCACATTCTCTGTACATGTATATTGAACTGCTATGTGTCACTTGCTGTGTCCATAATCTCTTCTAATCCTCACAATAATCATATGAAGTACATACTAGTATCCCATTTTACAGATGAGAAAACCAAATCTTACAAAAAAAGAGATAGTTTGTCCTACTCTACTGTCATGGCTGATAAATATGGATTTATAAATAAGTATAAATAAATAAATAAATAAATATGGATTTACATTCACATAAGATATCAAAGCTCGTGTTAGGGAGCCTTGGGAGGGAGTTCTGTTCAGTCACTAGGCTGTTATCTGGCAACTTCCTGCACTTGTGGTGTTGGCCTGGGTGGCGCTAAGTACCTACCTGGTCTCTCCACATTTGCCTGGGGGAGATCAAGCTGGTGATAGCCCCCAAGCTTTGCTGGGGTCTTCTGGCTTTCCAGTCACTAGGTTTCTAATGTGCCCCAGCCCAGTGGGCCTGGTGGAGGAGGTGCAGAGCGCCCTGGGGAGAGGAGGGCGGGCCCTGAGAGGGAGTTTGAAAAGAGGAAGGAAGTGGGGCCCGGAGGAGCGCCTAGCCACCCCCTGGCTGCTTCCCCACAGGACGACGTGAGGCACCCGCAGCTCCAGTGGCCCAGCCATGGCCCCCTGGCGTAAAACTGACAAGGAGCGACACGGCGTGGGTAGGTCTGGGCATGAGGGAAAGGCAGGTGGCCTGAGAACCGTGTGCTGGAAGATGCTGCGGCAGCCAGCCGTGTGGGCACAGGCAGGGAGGGCTGACCCAGCGTCCTGGGCTCAGTGACTTCCTCAGCTTGCTTTAGGGCCAGCTGAGTGGAGAAGAGGAGGCAGGGGGAGAGGAACATGGGCACCCTGCCCAGTCGACTTTGCCCATGGGACACAGACTGTTGTCTCTCCACAATGCTTCTGCAACCCCTACATGGGGTCCAGTTCAGGGTGGCTTTGTGTGCCCCAGTCCCAGTGTTTCAGGGGGTAGACTTCATTGCCCCACATAGAGAGATGACCTCAGAGAAGGAACATCTGCCCTCTCCTCTTGCCTGGCCTAGCATGCCTTCCTCCACCCCTGTCCAAAGTGACACCTATCTGCCTGCTTCTCCTGCCTGTTTCTTCTGGGTCAGATGATCCCTTATTTGGTGGAGGGTCCAGAGGGCTGTATAGGTTTAGGGAGTGGGGCTGGAAGACAGGGTCCTTCACTCAGCCCTTGAGAAGCTCTGGGGAGAAAGGCTCCTGCTAGGTTATCTGGGGATATCCAAGAAGCCCGCTTCATCAGCTTCAGCCATCTAAGCTCCCAGAAGCCTCTGCCTCAAGCTCAGGGCGGAAGTGGTGGCTGGGGGAAGGGAGACTTCAGGTACTGGGACTCTTTCTACTAAGTGGCACCCGTGGTGCAGCTTCTGTAAACTCACTGTGGTTTTCAAACACAAGTGTAAATTTGAAAACCACTGTATGATTTCCTACATAGGCAGATACAAGACGCCACCCTCAAAGATGAGCATTGAATAAGCCCCAAGTCAGTGAGACAGAGAGAGAGAGAGAGAGTGAGGGAGAGAGAGATTAGATAGATACAAGGAGTCCCAAGGCTGCTGTTGGAGAAACACTGCCCCAGAGAGTTCAACATTTATCTCTTCACTTGCTCAGCTCTAGGCAGTAGGGGTTCTGAACAGAGAAGAGACATGAACAGATTTGTGCTGAAGCCAGTGTGGAGGGAGGCTGGGTGGCAGACAGGAGACAGTATTGATTCAGGGTAAGTAGAGCAGCAAATGGGGGGAAGAGTTCTACCCTTCATCTGAGGGGCTATAGTGCATTCCTGCTGTAAAGGCCCTGTGCTATGATGTGAAGATCGTGGGCTCTGGTGACAAACTGCCTGTTCTTGGATTATAGTTTCTAATACTTTCCAGCTCTGTGACCTAGACAAGATACTTACTCTCTCTAGGGCTCAGTTTCTTTATCTGTATAATGGGGATAATAATAGCACCTGCTTCCCAGGGTTGTTATAGATGTAAAGGAATTCATCCACATAAAGTGCTTAGAATGACAATTACACAAAGCAATCCTCACTCACTAGATGTTACCAGTTATTATTCTTAGACTTTGCCCTCTGCATGGGGGTTTAGTTGAGGACACGACATCACAGGATGGGACAGAGTTACAAGATGGAGTAGGGTTCCCACTTTCCCTAGCAAAGGAAATCCTATTTAGGTGGTCAGGGATTGGGAACTTTGTTAGACACTAGGCCTGAAGTCTTCTTGATGATAGCATAGCTGACATTTTTCATGCCTACTTGTGAAAATTCTATTTCATGGGGGGTCAGAAGGTTGATGACCATCTAGGGATCCAGAGAGCACTTGGAAGGTGTCTGCTTCTCAAAGGGAGTCTCTTTTCTCTGCATCTGAATGCTGGACTCTTTGTCAGGCCCTGGGTAGATGGAAAGACAAAGATTAGGTTATGATGATATGGGGGACTGGATTCATGGGACAGAAAGAACAGGGACCTAACAGTAAGGAGCTGGCCTTTAGCTCTGGCACCATCACTATTTGCAGACAGGTCTGTCATCTGGTCTTCTCAATGTAAATCTAGGTCTTAAATTTTTCTATTTTAAAGTGTTCTTTTATGAAAAGAATTTGAGATAATGAATATGGGGGCTTGGAAGAAGAGAGAAACATATAAAGGATTAGGGGGTTCTCGGAGTATCTTCAGAGTCCCAGCCAGGCCTAAACACACAGGAGAACCTGTGCTTTGCTTTCCTATTTGGTTTCCTCATCAGTGCTGGTGGCATCAGCCAGCCTTCTTCTGGCTTAATTCTCAAGGAATGCTTATGTCTGTCTGTTTGTCTCATGGGCTGGCTTTACACGAGACCGCTTCTTCACCAGAATCACTGGCTTCTTTGTCATCTTCTTATCTTGTGGGCAGCCCCAGGTGACCTTCCTATATATACCTCGTCAGATTATTTTTCCTTCCTTAATGGAATATTAACATGTGGTCCATTAGAATTACAGAGAGTTCCAGAAGTGGGGAAAAACAGCATGACTATGAAGTAAGAATAGGCACAGACTGCCTTCGAGGAGATATTTGTAAGGTTGGAAGCTTGGGTTGTGAAGTCAGAACTGATTTCAAACCTGGGCCTGTTTCCTCATCAATAAAGTGGGGGTAATAAGGATAATGTGCATCTTGTGAGACTGTTGTAAGGATTGAATGGGGTAATGTATGAAAAGCACTTAGTAATGTGGTTGGCTCAATGAAAGTTAGTGACTAAGGTCCAGGGGTTACTTAATAGTTGCAGAGCTAAATGAAACACAGGACAATGCCCCCGAATACAAGATTCAGGACACTTATGCCTTCAAAGAGTGTAGTGTTTTGTGGTTTATAAGACCCATTATCATGCAACATCTTTGGCTCCAGAATATCTCTATGAGGCATTATTTTCATTTTACGGATGAAGAAACCAAGACCCAGAGTTCACATAATTTAGAAGTACTTGGGCTTGGTCTTAGATTCAATTATCTTCAGATCCCGGGTCTTTGGTACCACACAAGGAGAGAATCCAGGAGAGGGGGACATCATAGAAAAATTTAGGATGTTGGAATTTATGTGGCATTTGGGTCAAACAATAAATATTCTGCTTTGGTTTTAGTAGATGTTTGTAATGAAAACAAAACAATACAAAACTTTGGAGAGGTAGAGTGCACCCAGATTGTGAAGGGCTTTGAGCCAACCTTGTAAGCTTGGACTTAATTCAGTGCACAGTGGAATTTTAGAGCGGGCATGTCACCTATAAGAATTTAATATAATTAATTATAAGAAGGGCAGGGATTGAACACAGAGGTATAAGAACAGAAGTAGGTAAAATCTTCCTGTCTCTTGACTGCCTGATTAGTTAGCCCTGCAAGAGTCCACTTACAGTTAACATTACCTTTGGCCTTTACTATCTTAATCCTCTGACTCTCAATGATGAGAGTTTCCACCTTGGAGGAGAGAAGGGAGAGCAGGAAAGGAGGAGGTAGGAGGAATAAGTTACAGTGTCAGTTAGGAATAAGTGTGATGAGTGATGGAATACCTCCAAAACAGTGGCTTAACCAAACTAGAAGCTTATTTCTCTCTCAAACAGAAAGCCCAGAAATGGTCCATGAAAAGGTGGTAGAACAATTCATTGTCTCCTGCACTGCTTCCTTGGCATGAGGCTTCTGCCTCCTGAACTGAGCTGATTGCTCAGTCTCCAGTTGTCAGATCCCCCCTCCAACCAGCAAGAGGGATGTAGGGAACAAGAAGGGCATGACCTTTCTCTTTAAGGACACTTTCCTGAAGGTCATCTTAACACTTCCTCTTGTATCCTGTTGGCTAAAACCTAATCACATGAAGGAACCTAGCAAGGGTAGGTAGGAAATGTAGTCCATTATGTAGGCAGCCATGCACCCAGCTGAAAATTAGGAGTGCCATTCCTAAGGAAGGAGGGGAAGAAGGATACTTGGGATGATGTATTAGTTTGCTTAGGTTTGCCATAAGAAAGTGCCACAGGCTGTGTGGCCTAAACAATAGGAATTTATTTTTGTGTAGTTCTGGAGTCTGGAAGCCTAAGACCAAGGTACCAGTAAGTTGGTTTCATTCTGAGGCCTTGGTTTACAGACAGCTGCCTTCTCATTGCTTTGTCCTCACAGGGTCATCTCTGTACATGCTCATTCCTGGTGTCTCTTCCCTTTATAAGGATGCCAGTCATATTGGATTTGGGCCTTACCCTACCAGATTCATTTAATTTAATCACACTAAACACCTGATCTCCAAATATGTTTATATTCTGAGATACTGATGATTGGGATTTTGACATATGAATTTAGGCTCTAGGTGGGGGCAATAGTTGAGTCCCTAATGGATGACCCATGGTCTGTGGTATGATATTTAAGGGCTGTACAAGAAAGCTTCAAGGCCAGGCTTCTGAGACAGAGTGAGGATAGAAAAAAGGTTCAGTTACCCTGAAGCTGAGCTTGCCAGGAAGGATTTGTACAGGAGCTTCAGTGATGTTGAGAAACCTCTTCTCTATGCAGGTGTCTCTGCTTAGGATTGTGTACCTTTGTGTAACTATGTATGGGGAGTACTGGTGGTTCTTTCTAAGAGCTGTGAGGGAGAATCTGTTCTGTGACCCTCCCTAGCTTTTGGTGGGTTTCTGGCAATCTTTGGTGCACGTTGGCTTATAGACCCTCGAAGCATTCTTTACTTCCATCTTCACAAGATGTTCTTCCAGTATATATGTCTTTCTCCAAATTTTCCCTTTTAAATAAGGACATCAGTCTTCTTGGTTTAGGTTCCACTCTGGTGACATCATTTTCACTTGGCTACATCTGTAAAGATCGCATCCCCAAATAAGATCACACTGATGTACTAGGGCTTAGGACTCTAACACTTCCTTTGTGCGAGGGCTACAATGCAAACCATACTAGTCTCTGCAAAAGTAGAGAAAGTGTCTTTTCTACACGTTGACTGGGGAATGAAGATGAAACTGAGACCACTCCACGTTGAGGAATGCAGGTGGTGCTGTTGTAGTGCAGGACCCTGGACAGAACTGGTCTGCCCCAAAATGGACAGATCTGGAGTGGGCCATGGACACTTGAGTCTCTTGCAGCACAAACTTTTACTGAAATGAAAAAAAAGTCCTTTCAAAATGGTTCAGTTAAAAGGTGTGTGTTGCATATGTGTGTGTGAAGAGGCGAGTGGTGTATTTTAAGGATCGGTGAAATCAAATAGAAATCCAGGAAACCTGAAAGGCAGACCTCCAGAAGGGCCTGAATAAAGGTGGCCTTGCCTTCCTTCTCATGGCAACCCAGCTTCTCTTAACACATCAGTGTTGCTCTCCTTACCAACTCCTTCTAATTCTATCACTCCTTTATAACTTTGATATCCTGATAACACCATGGTCCCATGGTGGTCCCAGCGTGCCACGCACTCCAACTCTGCTTGACTTTGCAGTTCAAGCATCCACCAAATCTTCTTCTCTCTGCATTTATTTATTCAAAGTTCTGAGAGAGAGGTCTGAATGGACTGACTCACATTTTCAAGAAAGTCCACTTAGATCAGAGGCCTTTGCCAACATAGGAGTGAGTTCCACTCTGATCAAGGGGCTGCTCCTGACTGGTCCAATACACTGTGATTATGGCTTGGGAACATGTGGCTTGCTACTCATCTAGCAGGAGCCATGGGGGGGGGGGGTGGATCCTTTGAGGAGGAAGCATGAGTAAAACATGCATCCCAAATACACTCAGGGAAGAACTCTACTACAGAGGGGGCAGTTATACTGCTTTTATAGCCCGAGGTAATAATCAAGGAGGAAGGAGAGAGAGCATTGTTCACTCACTAACTTGTTGACTCATTTATTTCATTTACTCATTCATTCTTCATTTATTTGTTAAATATTTCTTGGGCATTTTCTATGTGCCAGGCACTATGCTAGACACTAAAATTACTGGAATTAGGCCAATATGATTCCCACACTGTTAGAGCTGATAGTCTAATGGGGAAGACACAAAAGGACTTTGTAGATGAATCAGTAAGCATATAATTATGTTATGAGATGTGCCATTATAATAAAAATTTGTCCCATGATTGAGAATATTGGAGGGAGGGCTCTTAAATTAGATGGTCTGGGAAGGCCTCTGAGGAGCAATGGGGGAAGAATTCCAAAGGAAACACTTGGAGGGATCTTAGTACATGTATCTTTGCTATGGAGGTCAACTATATCTTTTGACGGGTCTCCAGAAATTAGTCTGGTGAAACAAACAAACACTACTGGAAACCTGATTCCATCCTACTAATTCTTAACTGTCTGGCCTCCCACTTTCTAATGCTTCAGTAATTTGGCATTGTTTAGAAGTGGCTGCTGGGCTGGCTCTTTGAGTCCACATAAAGGAGATTTGTCCTAATCCCTAGGCTTACAAGATTCTTACCCTTAGTGGCCACCTTAATGTTTGTATTTGAATGAGCCCTAACAGACTGTGTTTACTAAGTTCTGCTTTTTCCTAAGATCAGCATCCTTCTATTGCTGCTGTATGTTGAGACAGACAATGTAGTCACCAGAATATTCCAATTTCTGGACCTTTGGACTGATGTTTGTTTGTTGTTAAAATTTACAAACCTTTAACTTAGTAGTCCGTTACACGTGGGTGCCACAGTCTGTGTTCTGCAGCAAGTGTTCTATGAATGGGAAACGATAATGCTTATCACCATCTGACTCCAAAGGAGTCTGGGTAGGGACACTATAAATGTTCCCTTTAATAGGCACTTTCTCCTTTCTTCCTACTTCATTTAATTCATGTGAGTTCAGGCTGAGTTTGTAACCTTCTTAGGTCTTATTTGGTTTTTAGTTCTCCTTGGAGAAAGTCGTCCCTTGCCCCTGTGACCTCACTAGGTCACTGTCAGCCTCTGCATTGGTTTAAAGTTACAGTCGCAGTAGCTGGGGCTAGAAGAGGATAGGACTGATAATGGTCCCTCTCTAGACATTACTTCAGGACAGTTAGAGGTCCTCTGACAACATGCAAGCCCTTGGGTGCAAGCTTACACTAGGATAATAGAAGGAGACCTAGGTGGACACTGTGACTTGCATAAATGGCCCAGGATCTAACACAAATTCTGAACAGAGCAGACGCTGAGCAGGCATTTGTCAGACTGGATTGAGCAGTGACAGTTCCAGGCCTGAGACACCATGATCAGCATGTTGGGTTGCAGCAAAAGGACATATATTGTGCCAGCTGAACCCAGAGGGTTTGCCTGGGGAAGTAGGATTGTGCTGCTTGCCTTACTGGTGGTGGCAGTTCGGGGTTGTATCAGAAAAGAATGTTCTGGATAGAATAAACAGCCAATGCAAAGGTCCTGAAAAGGAAGCCTCTCTAATGTGTGGGAGTCCTTGTGACTGCTGGAGAGAGTAAGCAAAAGGGTAGAAGTGTAGGAAATGAATTGTCTGAGGGGAGGTTGTAGTGCATAGTGTCTGGTACACAAAATGACCAGAGCTTTGGCTCTAAATGGGAGGGGGTGGGGCATTTTAGGGTTTTCAGCAGAATGGCAGAATCTTCTATCTTTTTAAAAAGATTGTTCTCTTTTATGATGGATAGAGGGTAATTAAATGTGGAAGCAAGGAGGCCAGTTAGACAACTACTATAATGGCCCTGGCAGGAGATGGTGGTGGCCCACACCAGGGAGACAGCAGTGGAGGAGGAGAGATGCGCTTCAATTCTGAATGTGTGTGTTGTTGGTGGAACAAATGGGATTTTCTTCATGGATTAGAATTGGGTATGAGAGAAAGAGAGGAATCAGGAGCGACTCCAAGGTTTTTGGTGTGAGCAGCTGGAAATACAGAATTGCATACGGGACTTCATTAAATACTTGATTTGAGTTCTCATCTGCATTGTCATAAATAATACATTGCTTCACTTTTTTCCAGCATGGTACATTTGCAGAGCACTTGTGGTACCATGTTTAAGCACACTGAGAGGTGTGTACTTTTATCATCCTTTCACATATGAGGAAATTGGGGAGCTAAGACCTTCAAGGTCTCACTGAAATACAACAATTTTCAGATAGTTTTCTTTTCTTATTTATTTATTTATATTTTTTATTTTTTTATTAACGTGTAATGTATTATTTGCTTCAGGGGTATGGGTCTGTGAGTCATCAGTCTTACACAATTCACAGCATTCAACATAGCACATACCTTCCCCAATGTCCATCACCCAGCCACCCCATCCCTCCCACCCCCTCCCTTCCAGCAACCCTCAGTTTGTTTTGTGAGATTAAGAGTCTTTTATGGTTTTTCAGACAGTTTTCTTACAATTCAATCCTGGAGGTACGTCTTCTGTTTTATCGGAGACTGGTTTTGTACCTTGTCTTTTAGTTATGTAACCACATGTCATCTCTCCCATTGGACAGCACATTGTCTGAGGGCAGGGCTGTGTTTTGGGGTCAAGTTTGAGTCCACCAGCCTTAAGGCACTAGCAGAAGAACATTAGAGAAATTAAGCATTATTGTAAACTGGGACAACTTGGGAATCCAGTGGAAGCTATAAACTATCTTCTTGCAAATTAACACATGTGCAGTTTTGCATTTCAATTTCATCAAGGCCTATTCATGGATGTGAGTTAAGTAAGGGCCTGATAAATGTACTCAGTAATTATTTAGTAAACCAATACAATAGACACAACTAAGGCATTCTGCCCAAGATGTAAAATGTTGGTTTTGGGAGCTGTGAAGAACAAGAAAACTGTTTTTTTTTTTTTTTAAAGATTTTATTTATTTATTTGAGAGAGTGAGATAGTGAAAGATAGCACAAATCAGGGGGAGGGGTAGAGAGAGAGGAAGAAGCAGGTTCCCCCGTGAATGGAAAGCTTTACATGGGGCTCCATCCCATGTCCCTATGACCATGACCTGAACTGAAGGCAGATGCTTAACAGAGCAAGTCACCCAGGCATCCCAAGAAAACCATTTTTTTAAAAAAAGAGTTAGTTATTTATTTGAGAGAGAGAGAGTGTATGTGCATAAGTAGGGGAGGGACAGGGGGAGACGGCAAGAATCTTAGCAGACTCTTTACTGAGTGCGGAGTCCAATGTGGGGCTCAACCTCACGACCCCGAAATTACGACCTGAGCTGAAATCAAGAGGTGGACTCAACCAACTGAGCCATCAGACTCTCCAAGAAAACTATTTAAAAAAATATTTTTGATTTATTTATTTGACAGAGATCACAAGTAGGCAGAGAGGGAGGCAGAGAGAGAGAAAGGGAAGCAGGCTCCCTGCTGAGAAGAGAGCCCGATGCGGGGCTCAATCCCAGGACCCTGAAATCATGACCTGAGCCGAAGGCAGAGACTTAATCCACTGAGCCACCCAGGTGTCCCAAGAAAACTATTTTTAATATCTGTTCATACCAATTAAATTCAGTAAGCCTGTGCTAAGTGATAGTCCTGAGCTGGTCCTTACATACACATAGTCTTTCCACTCAGGAAGCTTACAAGCAAGTACTAATCTCTCTTTCTTCTTTTTGCATGAAGCCTCAAACAACACCATTATTAGTACTAATGTCCCCATTTCATAGGTTGGGCATGGGTACACCTTTTGTTTCATGTTACCACAGTTCTGCCATCACCCTTGTCATATTTCATGGCAGACTCATGTTTGAATTATTTGGGTCTTCCATATAATGTAAACTCCATTATGGCAAGACAATGTCTCTTGTTCTTCTCCAGCATGCAGCAGGTGCTCAATTAGTAATTGTTGATTGGATGGATGGATGTGTGGGTGGGTGGATGGATGGAAGGGAGGGTGGATGGTTGAGTGGGCTGGATAAGTGGGTAGATGAATGAATTGGTGGAGGATGGGGATAGGAAGGTGATGGGGTTGGAGGTTTTCCACTTTCTGGTGGCCTCATAAGATTCAGATGGACTGAGTTGCCCTATCTTGATTTCATGTCTTCAACCATAACCTTTTCCTGTGAGGAGGCTGGGTCCTATGAGAACACAGAAATAACTGGGATGTTTTTGAATCTTTCCTCAAACATCTGGACCCCTGTAACTGGCCACAGTCCCAACTCCACAGTTTTTACACTGGGACTCTATTCACATGGTCCAATTGTCCCTTACTGGGACTGTGTCTACATCAAGCTAATTTCCCCTTCCTCCTCCCTGCCCTTACCACTTTTTTCTCCACCCACTTTTTCAGGGGCTCTCACTCCATTTCATCCCCTTGTACCCTGACTCTTTCCAGTTTCACTTCCTTTATGGAGCCCCTCTTGATCACTCTCCTCAGAGAGTCCACAGCTGCTATGGCCCACAGCTGAGCCCTTTATTTTTATTTTTATTTTTTCAAATTATAATTGCTGATACCCCAATTATAATTGCTGATCTTTTTAAAAAGGTTTTATTTATTTATTTGACTGAGAGAGATCACAAGTAGACAGAGAGACAGGCAGAGAGAGAGGAAGGGAAGCAGGCCCCCTGCTGAGCAGAGAGCCTGATGCGGGGCTCCATCCCAGGACCCTGAGATCATGACGTGAGCCGAAGGCAGAGGCTTAACCCACTGAGCCACCCAGGCGCCCCTGAGCCCTTTATTTTTAAGATGTTTCTTGTTTCTTGTGGGTTCAGCTAGATTTCACAAAAGCTCCAGGACAGCAGGAGGTACCCCTTCTCACCTCACTTTTCTAACATGCAGGATCCAGCAGAGTGCCAGATACTCCCTGTAATGGAGGTGAGGGGCTAAAGAAATCAGCCCTTGATTTCATCATAAAACCACTCTTCCAACTCTGGCATGTGAATGCATGAACATAAGGGAACACGTGTGTGAGCTCATATGTGTGCGCTTATAGAAGCACTGAAAAGGAAAGAGTGAATGCCACCATGATATTTTAGAGCAGTAGTTATCAACTTTGACACTGTTGACATTTGGGGCCATATACTTTGTGATGGGGCTGTTCTGTGCATTGTAGGATGTTTAGCTGCATCACTGACCTCTACTGGCAAGATGCCAGGAGCTCCTTCACTTTCCACCCCCACCCGCCCCCCACACCCCCTCCAGATTGTGACAACTGAAAATGTCTCCAGACATTGGTAAATATTTATTGGGGGCAAAACTGTCCTTAGTTGAGAATCACTGTTTTAGGGAACTCATGGCAATTCCAACTTTCTCTTATTGGCTGACATGTCACTTTTATTCACTAAAAACTCAGTATAGTTGCATGTAGTTTGGCTCCTTCCTAGCTAAGTCACCCTGGACTATTCACTGAATCTTACACTACCTCAATTTCCTCATCTGTAAAACAGAGGTGACAGTAATTGTACCCAAGAATTATGGTGAGGATGACGTAGGTGGATAAAGCCCTTGGAATAGTGTCTGGTGCATAGAAAGGGCTCAGTAGAGGTTGTAATTCCTCTGTCTTCTCCTGGTCTGTGGAGGAGCATCTCTTCCTTAGTTACCTCTGTTGTGATTCTCCCACCTTATTCACTACTGACTTGCAGTGGATGTGAGCTCCGGCCTTACTGCTGGAAGCTTCTGCTGGGTCATCACTGTTGTTCTCCCTGATGCAACATCAGGATGTCGCCTTGATGCTAAGCCTGTCAACACCTTGCCCACAGAGTTCAGGTAAACTATGCATTTTCAGTGAGTGCCTTTCACTCAAATTGAAAGCTAGTTTAGTTCCCCGCCTAGAGGAGAGACCCTCCAAAGCCCAGTTCAGGGACTAGAGAAGTGAGCTTCAGGCAATTGCATTCTTTTTCTCCATTATTTTTGTTTCTCAGATGCATCAACTTGTCCAAACTCTATTAACACTTGCTATTTGCTGAAGCTTTTGTTTTCAAACATGTCAGCAAAGAGCAGGGCCCCAGATGAGGTATGAATCCATCCTAAATATCACAGGGCACCTGATGGCTACCATCAAAATGGACAGCCCATCTGTGTCAACATCTCCTGAAGTAATCTCAAGAAATTCAAGAAAGCATTTAGCCAGAAGAAGGGGCATATTTTATCCTTCATCTTCACATTCCTCCAGTACAAGTATTTATTAAAGCTCAGTAAATATTGATTGAACTTCCACTGTGGGCCTGGTGCTGTTCTCAGCCCTGGAAATTCAGTGGTCAACAAGGCAAACTGTCTTCACCCTCACTGACACTAGAAAAGAAACTACAAACACTAGAAAAGAAAATGAACAGGTATTGTATATGTGTACATACCATATATATTATGTGTGTGTGTGTATATATATACATACGTGTGTGTATATATATATATACACACACATATATATGCATATATATGTATACTGAGTATATACTCAATACACACATACCTACATATATACATACATACATACACACAAACACACAGTAAATTATAACACCAGAAATGAGCTGGTAAGGGAAGCAGGGACTTTGGACTCTGATCTGGGCTTGAATCCACTTTTTACCACTTTCTAGCCATGTGGTCTTGGGCAAGTTTCTTAATCTCTCTTTGAGTTTCTCATATGTTACATGAGGGTATTATCTTGGAGGAGTACTGTGAAGATGAAAGGAGGTGATACTCATAGAATGCTAGGGATTTTATCTGTCTTATCTGTCACTGCCACTCCAGTATCCAGAATAGTAACTAGCACACAGTAGATGTGCAAACGAATGTCTCTTGAAATCATATATGCCTGGTACATAATATATACCCAAAAAGTGTTTACCATTTTGGGGGGAGTAGCAAGCAGTGTGTACAGTACTTAGAAGGTAGACTTCTGGATCGACCTATCGATTGACCTATGTAACTAAGTTATGAGGTGGATAAGATTACCCTCCTCCTGTCTCAGTTTTTTCATAAGTTCAAGTGAAACATTGTACTTCTCTTCTAACATAGCACAAGCTACGGAGACCCCACAGTAATTTCTTCTGTGAATTGTGTGCTATAACAGTGTGTTTACTTTTTTCTTATTTCTCTCAATTTGGGTTCCTGATGAGCAGTATATGGCAATATGTTTACATAGAATTAGTGGCTAATCAGTGGATTCTATTTCTAGGTTTGTTGGAAGTTTCCCCTGTCTCAAAGTAGCTGCTTCCACTGGCTTGCCAACCCAGATTTCCAACATGAGTGTCCTCATTGGGTTTAATGAGCTCAGATGGCCCTAGCACTTTAAACATCCCTTTGGTTTTCAGCTATAAATATTTTGGTCTGAGTGGACTTATAGGTAACCAATTGCTGCCTTCGTTCCTGAGTATAGTATTTTAATAGAGGGAGAGGTCAAATCCTTCACGAGGATGTGTCGATATTCTCCAGTTTCTGGAGACCTGATATGAAAAGGGAAGCTAGAATGGTTGTTTTTTGGAATCCTGCCATCAGTCACCTGTCTGTCTTCCTTGGGCCAGCATGAGCAGGGTAGAGCAGGATATGATTTCAGTGATTTTTTTTTCTTATTTTTTATCCTATATCTTCTTATGTTTTTCTGCCCCTTTCATCCCTCATTTAGAAGTTGACAGTGGTTAAGCCTACAGGGAGTAGGGAAGAAGGTGATCTGTTTTACACTGGTCAGAAATAACTCAAATGAGGATCATAAATAAGTAATCGAACTTTAGCAAACAGTGGCATGCTGGCTCAAAGTTTCCTACTAGTCATTTAGAAAACGTAACAGAATTGGGTACTGGTATGCAAAGCCACTTCCTTTGTCAGTAATGTCTGCTTTTCCCCAAATGGAGCCTTAAGAACAGAGGCCCTTATGCAAAGGCAGAAATACATTTATGAATTAAACAGTGACATCAGTTACTTTCATTTTCAGAATGTGTGAATCTTTGGAATTAATATAGACCTTCATGTTGAATACCAGGTTTCAAGATCTGCCTAAGACACCTTCTTAAGTTGACTGATTGGAACTTTCTTCCCCGAAAGAGCTGGGTGGAACAAGGAAGAGATTTCTAAGGAAAGATGGGGAGGAGACAAGGAACAAGTCACAGTCTTTCCCCACCTTAACAAATAAGTGGATGGACAGACCTAGTTTGCTAGTGCTTCGGAGGCCAACTCATATTATCGATGGTTTTCTTCTGTTAGAAACCTCAGCTGCCTCCTTGGCCCTGCCCAGCCTTGTGACAGGCATGTTCTTAGCCAGACTGCTGGGGCTGGAGGGAGGAGGGAGTGGAGAGTCTAAGTCAGGGCACAAGCAAGCTGGAATGTGTCCAAATGTCAGCAGCCTGTGTGGGGGTTGGGTTTGAAATTGGGCCAAGTGCAGAGGGAATGAAGAAACGTTCTCTGTTGGTTCAGGAAAAGAGATTCTTGATTCCCCTGAGGGCCTTCTCAAGGTTTGCTTTTGAACAAAGGATGAATTTTATTCAGTGTCAACCAACAGTGTCATTTGTTGCCAACTGCAGGGAGGTAGGTTTAAAGGTAACCCAAAGAAGCACTCTGAAGGAGTCCTTCTGAGCAACTTGCCTTAGGAGTTTTTATAATGCTGATAAAGAGAAAAATAACTACCATTTATTGAAGACTTACTATGGCCAGATATCAGTCAAGCCCTTTGTGTCTTAACCTCAGCTGAGCTTCCGAAGGACCCTACAAATTAGGGACTATCATCTCCTCCATTCTACAGTTAAGGAAAATGAGGCTCAGGGAGATGAAGTTACTGCTCAGGAAGGTTTCCACTGACCCTTACTGTGATTTTGTCTGGAGTACAAGAAAACATCCCTCCCCTACCCAGAGAAGGTGCAGGTCTTGCAAGTAGGTCACAGGTTGGGTACTAGCCTCCAATGCTTTCTTGCCTGCATGGCCTGGTACAAGGCAGAGCCTGTATATCACATGCTATGGCCCTGGGTTTGAGGCCAGAGCCAACAAAGAGTAGAACTGGGCTCAGGAGCCACATCTCTCTTGGCCCTCAAGATTTATCAACTTTCAGGATGGAGACTTTGCATTACTATGAATACCTATAAAGACTAGCTATTCTCTTGGTGAAAGGGCTGATTTGTATAGATGTTTGGACTAAATAGCCCGTAAGCTTCCTCCTTTTCTCTTAGAGAATGTGGCAAGATGGAAAAATGAAGCAGGCTCTGGTGAACACCTGAGTACCTGCCATCTAGGTTTTGGGGAGGGTGAGAGGGGCAATGGTATAGAGAATGTGTAAGGCATAGGGCTAGGTTTGAGTCCTGGCTCTGTGACTTACCACCAAAAGGGTAAGGGGAGATTTTGGGTGAGCCACTCAAACCCTCTGAACTTTATTTTGCTCATCTGTAAAATCAGGGTAGTAGCTACCTCATGTAGTAGTTGTAAAGAACATGAAAGGGCAACTGAGAATATGCTTCTCTGGGACACAATGAAGCAACATTATAAGTACCTCTTGTTTGTATTTGAGAACAGTTTTGATCTCATTTCTTCTTGAAGGCCCCCCTTCGCTGATATGCTAAAAAGATTATTTATTTATTTATTTATTTATTTGACAGAGAGATAGAGAGTACAAGTAGACAGACTGGCAGGTAGAAGGAGAGCAGGGAGCCCGATGTGGGGCTCGATCCCAGGACCCTGGGATCATGACTTGAGCGAAAGGCAGCCACTCAACCAACTGAGACACCCCGGTGCCCCTGGGACCTCTATTGTCTTACTGATTTTATTCCTTCTTGTTCTATCCATTATTGATAGTGGGATATTGAAGTCTCTGATTATTATTGTAGAAGTGCCTAGTTCTCCTTAAATTGTGTCAATGTTTGCTTCATACATTTTGGTGTTGTGTTATTGGGAACATATGTTCATAATTGCTATATGTTCTTGGTGTGCTGACCTTTTTGCCAATATATAATGTTCTTTTTTGTCTCTTGTACAACTTTTGACTTAAAGTCTGTTTTGTCTAATATTAATACACTATAGTGTTCTTTTTGTTACCATGTGCATGGAACATTTGAACTTGTGTCTTTGGATCTAAAGTGAGTTTATTGTAGATAACATATTTTTGGATCATGGTGGGTTTTGTTGGTAGTGCTAATGATGTTTTATAATTCTTTCTGTCAATCTCTGCCTTTTGTCAGGATGGTTTAATTCATTTACATTTAATGTAAATACTCATAAAGAAGGATTTACTGCTAACATTTTGCTATTTGTTTTCTGTATATCTTAATGTTTTTCTGTTCTTCAATTCTTCATTATGTCCTTTTTTATGTTTAATTGATTTTTTTCCTAGTTTGCTGATTTGATTCCTTTTATTTTCTCTCAAGAAAAAAAAAATTTTTTTTGGTTATTTTCTTAGGGATTAATCTGGGGTTCACAATTAACATCTTACAATAATAACAATATATTTTGAGTTAATACTAACTTAGCTTCACTAGTATACAAAATCTCTGCTTCTGTACAAATCTATTTCTCCTCTTTTATTGTTATTGTCACACATTACATTTTTATACATGATATACCCATTATTTTGATTTATAATTATTGTTTTATGCATTTGTCTTTCCAATTATCTGTTAGCAATGGACCTCTGTTTCTGTTTATCTCTTAACTTCTTCTTCATTTTAGAAAGATATTTTGTGAGAAATAGAATGCTAGGTTGAGGTTTTTTGTTTTTATTTTTTCCCTTTAGCACTTTTAGCATGGCCTTCTAGCCTCCGTGATTTCCTTTGTGTGTGTGTGGTATGTTATTCACCATAGAGTAGATCATTAGTTTTTCTTTTTTTTAAAGTCTATTCTTGGAGCATTTTTTTTAATTTAATTTTTTTTTCAGTGATCCAAAATTCATTGTTTATGCACCACACCCAGTGCTCCATGTAATACATGTCCTGCTTAATAGCCAGTGGTGGGTATTAAGGAGGGCATGTATTACATCATTCATTTTTGATGTAGTGTTCCATGATTCATTGTTTGTGTATAACACCCAGTGCTCCATGCAATACATGCCCTCCTTAATACCCATCACTGCCTAACTCATCGCCCCACCCTGCTCCCCTCTAAAATTCTCAATTTGTTGCCTCTGTAGTTTCTGAAGAGAAATAATTTATTAATTTTATTGAGGAGTCTTTGCACATGATGAGTTGCTTCTCTCTTGCTGTTTTTAAGATTCTCTCTTTGTCTTTGGTTTTTGACAGTTTGGTAATTATGTCTCAGTGTGGATATCTTTGTGTTTATTTTGTTTGGATCTCACTGAGCTTTTTGGGCTTGTAAATTCATATCTTCCATCAAATGGTATTTTCTGAACATTATTTTTTCAAATACTCTTTCTGTACCTTTACTTCTCTTTCCTCTAATTATGGAACTCCCCTTATGTGAAGCTGGTATACTTGATAACCCCACAGGTCACTTAGGTCCTGTTCATTTTTCTTTATTCTTTTTTCTTTTTGTTTTGTAGGCTGGTTGATCTCAACTGACCTACTTTCAAGGTTATTGATTCTTTATTCTGTCTGTTCAAGTCTGTTATTGAGTCTCTCTAATGCATTTTTTCACATTTGTTATTGTACTTTCTAACTTCAGAATTTCTGTTTTATTAGTTTGTCATTTCTATCTATTTAATGATAATCTCTGTATTATGAAACATCAATATTTTGGTTTTGTTTAGTTCTTTGCCTATAGTTTCCTTTAGCTAGTTCAGCATATTTAAGACAATTGATTTAAAGTGTTTGCCTCATAAATCTAATGTCTATCCTTCTGTGTGGGATCTCTATTATTTTCTTTTTGTTCTCTTATACATGGACAATCCTTTCTTGTTTTTTTCTTTATTTTTTTAATAAACCTCATAATTTTTGTGTTGAAAACTAGTTATCTTGAATATTATAATGTTCTAACTCAGATGTCAGATTTTCCTTCTTGCCAGAGCTGGCTGTAGCTGCTTAAAATAGGCTGTAGTAGTTTGTCTGTTTAGTGACTTTTCTAAAGCATTTTTGTGAAGACTGGTCACTTAAACCTCCAAATGCTTGGAGTTTAAAGAAAAAAAAATCTGGTGTTTGTATCTGGGCTCTATGTGTGGGTAGGGTCATAACTTTAACATATAGCCAGATAACTTGCAACTCTGCCTTAGCTGGCATTACTTACCAGCATGAAGCTTGAAGGCCAATCAGAGTTGACAGTTTAGGACCTTCTTCCATCGATTCTTTCTTTTCTTCATTTTCTTTTTTTTTTTAAACTAATTAAAAACTAAAATATTTAATTGAAGGAAGTCTATTCTTAATTTTATCTTTGCATATATTCTAGCATTAAAATACAAACATATTTTATTCTCAATAAAGTACAAATTATATAAATATTTAAACCTACATGTAGGATTTCTTTTTTTTTTTAAATTTTTTTCAGTGTTCCAGAATTCATTGTTTATGCACCATACCCAGTGCTCCATGCAATTCATGCCCTCCATAATATCCACCACCAGGCTCACCCAACCTTCTTACCCTCCGCCCCTCCAAAACCGTCAGATTGTTTTTCAGAGTCCGCAGTCTCTCATGGTTCATCTCCCCCTCCAATTTCCCCCAACTCCCTTCTCCTCTCCATCTCCCCATATCCTCCATGTTATTCCTTATGCTCCACAAATAAGCAAAGCCATATGATAATTGACTTATTTCACTCAGCATAATCTCTTCCAGTCACATCCATGTTGATACAAAAGTTGGGTACTCATCCTTTCTGATGGAGGCATAATATGCCATAGTATATATGGACCACATCTTCCTTATCCATTCATCCATTGAAGAGCATCTTGGTTCTTTCCACAGTTGGTGACCCATCCATTCTTAGCATGTGTCCAGATCTGTGCATAGCATTCTAGATCCCTTGGTATATGGGGGTGTTATACATGCAAGACTTATCCATATTGTAACAACTGTCAGTACTTTGTTCCTTTTTTTGACTAAAGAATACTCCATTGTATGGTTAGACCATCTTTTGTTTATATGTATGGCAGCAGATGGAAGGTTGAAAGGTATTAGTTAAACAGAGGAGTTTATGATCTCATTGCACTGACTATTGCTCTCGCTGCTATGTGGAGATTGGATGGAAGGAGGCAGAGTACATGTGGAAAGGCCCAGGAAAATGCTGTTGCTCTCTGTCTCTAATCCCAGTGGTCTCCAAAACAAATAGAGACTTTCTGCTGATGAATTATGTGACCAAACATGGCGGAAGGAGGGTTGAACTAAATGAGAGGAATCCTGAGGTCTTCCTGGTAGTCTCACCATCTACTCAATTCATTTCTTCTTCCCTTGGTCCTCCAAAGCATAAATAATAAATAATAATAAAGGGCAAGCTCATAGATGTAGTCCTTTAGGGAGCCCTACAGACAGATCAAAACAAACAGTTACAGTTTCCTGGAACAAGGTCGTCTCTGCTCCCTCTGGTTCTAGCAACCCTCACAAAGGACTTGGAATACCATTTTCAAAACTGACACTGAGATGGGGAATAGAGAATGGGACAAGAATACGTGAAAATCCCAGCTTTACCAGGTTTCAATTGTCTTTTTCTTGAGTAAACATTTGCTTGATTCCTATAAACTGTTGGCTATCTTCCAGAGTTCTGATAAAGTTGATTCTGGGAGCTTTTGTCAGATTTTTCTTTGCTTCTTTAGAAAGACAGGCACTTGGAGTTCCTTACTCTGCCATTTCTGCTGAAGTCACCCAAAGAAAAATTTTTGAATGCATTTTGTTTTGTTGACATATGAAGCAACTGAGGACCAATGGGAGAGGGAGTGAATTGAGTTCATATACCTACCACATGGATGAATTTTGAAAACATTGTGCTAAGTGAAAGACCATATATGATATGATTCTATTTGTATGAAATGCCCAGAATAAGTATACCTGGAGAGGTAGAATGTAGATTAGTGGCCACTTGGGTTTGGGGGAGATTTCTGAGGTGATGAGATTGCTTTGAAATTAACCATGGTGATGTTTTCACAACTCTGTGAATAAATCATTGAATTATACACTTTAAATGGGCACATTATATCTCAATAAAGCTATGCCCAAATAAATAAATAACATCCATCCAGATTCCCATTCTCTTGGAATAAATCCCAAATCCATCACAAGACTGTATATGACCTGGTCCTTCAGCCTCATCTTTTGTCATCCTCTTCTCTGTTATCATGCTCCATCCACAGCAGTTTCTATTGATGGTCTCTGCATATCTCAAGTGTCTTCCTTTCTGTGGGCCTTTGTACCTACTGTTCCCTCTTATTGAAATGCCCCTCCCTTGTTGTCTCCATAGCTGACCTGCTCAAATATTTCATGTATCAGCTCAGGGAGGCCTTTACTAAGTACCCCAACAAAAGTTGGTGTGTCTTATAACACTCTACTAGGCCCTGTTGTTCCCTCTTTCACATGTCTCATATTTTATAAACTTATATTTATTTCTGTGTTCACCAAAAGAACAAGATCAGTGCTTAGCATGTGCCTGACACATCACACCCACTTACTGAATGTCTGCTACATGAATGTGTGATGACAACATTCTAGGATCATACTGTCCTCCTCATTAAGAGTCTTTCCTCAAGTAAAACTCCTGAAAGTCTTTCCTTAAATAAAACCATGTGCATTGTGCCCTATTCTGTTCTTGAAAATCTCCCAAGCTGATGGTTCCATTTAACCTTTGGAAAGCAGGCCACATCCCTAATCTGGATGAAGAATGTGACCTGGTCCCCACCCAGCAAGTGACACTGAACAGGGCCTGTGCACTGCAATGATATGGCATGATCTTGTGTTCTCAGGGGTTAGCAGAGCTTCTGACAGAACAGGGGAACTCTGAATGTTTATAGCCAACTACTGTTCCCCGGGGACTGATAATAGAAATGGGAAGACAAGGCACACCCTTGAATGTTAGGGTGTTCTCACAAGGAGGGAGTAACTGTGGAGCAGCAAGTAGCTCATCATAGTGGTTGAGAATATGGAAGTTAAATACTGATTTTCCTGTCACTTCCTGACCTGAAGACTTTGACCAAATTGTTTAACTTTTTAGCACCTCTGTTTTCCATCTGTAAAATGGGTTCACAGTTTATACCTCATAAGGTTGCTGTTAGAATGGAAGGAGAAGATGTGTAGAGCACATGCCTGGTGCGCTGGGAGAGGTCAAACTATGGCCGATGATATCAATAGCCTCCTTGTAATGCAGACTGGAGTGCAGGACCTGTGCTGGGAGGAGTCAGATTCGGTTAGTGAGTGGGGGCCTTTAGCAGCCAAGCTAGGCCTGCATTGAATCCTATGGTAGGCAGTGGGTTTCATTATTGGTCTTATTAACCTATGTAGGCTGCATGGGTATGAGGTAAATTCAGTGATTTTCAGTATCCAGAGGTCTCACCATGCTGCCCCTCTCTTCTCTTTCACAGCAATATACAACTTCCAGGGCAGTGGAGCTCCCCAGCTCTCCCTGCAGATTGGTGACGTGGTGCGAATACAGGAGACCTGTGGAGGTGAGTCACTGGTTCAAGTGACCTATGGATGCCAGACCCCCTGGCTGATGGTGTTGGGACATCTGCAGTGCATACTTAGTACCTCCAGCCCTCTCTTGGAACCTGGGAATTTGTGTGGTCTGTTAATGCATTTTGATAATAGCAATTAGAATTTACTGAAAATAATGTTTTGTTATTTTAGGAATTTATGCTTAGTAGCAAAGGTCTGACTTGAGAGGTTTCATGTTTGTTGTGCTATCCATTTACCACAGCCATGGGACTATTTGGCCTGTGACATCCACCTTTTTTCTTAGTATAAATACTAATAATATTCTAAAGGGATATCTGCACTATTGGGATTAGGATTTTGAAGAGTTCAGTAAATTATATCTTTGATTCCAAAAGGTTTGCTATGTACAGCTGAGTGGTGTGGCACTGCACCTTGTCCTGGGAGCAGTGCTCATTCCCTATATCAAGCTGGGATCCCGGTCTTGGGCAAAGCGGGCATCTCTTTCTTCCCACAGAAATGCCATCTTATCTTCTTTTGAAGCCAAATGTGTATTGGACTGTGTTCAATGGTGATGGTGGTGATAGGGGAGCTTTTAAAAATTTGCACAAAAGCTAATGGCCTTGGATCCCTAAGTCAGGGAATTATAAATCAGTATATCACCTATGTCACTGATAAAATTGATATTGGGAGCATGGCTTGGGTGTACGAGCCAAGTGAACTTGCCAGTGTTTTGGCCACAATCAGGCAGACTCTTCCAGTTCTCACTGACAGAGCAGGGCATCCACCATTCTCCCCCTCCCTGGGCCTACCTCTACCCTGCCGTGTGGAGAGCATATATCCTTCCTGTAGCTGGGCAGGGCAAGAAGCAAGAAAGAAGTGAAAGAAGTGAGTGGCCTGAGCCCCAGTTCCACCCCTCCCTCTCAGCTAATCTCTCAGATTAGAGAGTTCTTATGCTGAGACAGGAGAGAGGGGTGGACAGGAAGCAGGCCTGCTGCTATGAAGGAGGCCCCCTCCAGGGGAAATAGCCAGCCAGAGGAAAGGAGGTTGCCTACAGAACTCGCTGTGTTTGGATTCTTACTACATACTGGGGCACTATGCTAACTTCCTTATAGCATGTTAGTCTGGTCACTCCTCAAGGCAACCCACAGGACAGGTCTTATCCCCAGTGTCAGACCAACCATGTGTAACTTCCAAGGCAATTCTGGAGATTGGCACACACATACATGCATACACACACACAAACATGTTCTCACATGCATACATACACACACGCATACACAAGCAGATGTGCACACACATGCAAACATAAACACACAGAAACATGTGCACATATATACACACATACAAACACACGTCTACAAGCAGACACACACACACACACACACATGCATGCAAACCAAAAAACAAACAAGCATTAGAGCCTTTGTGAGGGGGAATGTATTTGATATCTGATATCTCAAAACAGCTTTCAAGGAGTCATCATGGTAGAAAGGAGAACATTGTTCACTTCCCTTTCATTTATCTTATCCTTTAGTATTATTGTTATTCTGGGTTGTATCTGAGGTAAAACAATGCACTTTTTAATGTCCAGGCCTCTAAAAATTCCAGTCTGGCCCTATGCAAATCTTTTAGACACAGAGTGAATGTGGCTGGGGCAGGAAGGAAGGAATATGATTCCAAACACCCAGCCCCCTTGCCTCAGTGCAGCCCATCTTTCATAAATCCTGTTCTACCCAGTGGCAAATAAGCAAACTGTAAGTATCTAACAAGGGCAAAGAGTGAAAATATCAGCATGACCGATCTCCTTGGTGTCTCCTGTGCTACCGAATGCTAATCCTTAGAAACATGAGGCTTCATGTCTGCAAGGGAGGAATCAAGACTCAGGGAAGGGAAATGACTCCCTGAGGATCACACAGGGAGCATAGCTCTGTATCTCTCCTTATGTATGCCAGCCGCGCCCTTTCTTCCACCCTGTGCCTACCAAGATTGTGCCTACTGTCGGTGATGATTTGTTATGTTCCACATTTTGAGATTCAGACAAGTCCTCTTCTTTTCATGAGATTTTCCTGGAGAAAGAGTTTCTGGGCAGTTAACTGACCACACAGGTTGCCTAATCAGAGCCTTCTGTTATTTTCACCTGGCATGCTGTCTGACCTTCAGAAAGGTCTGACCTTCAAACCACACTTATTGACTTGAGCCACTTTCATTTGTCTTCGGGGTTAATGTCCTTGTTACTAACTTCTTTGGCTCTGGTTTTCCATTTTTGATTCTATTTTATTAGTTTTATTTTAATGTATCCTTGTAATAAGTGGCCACAATGCCTTTCTAGAAAGAGCTGGGCATACTAATTTAGTGAGTGAGTGCCAATTCACGAATACTTTGAAAATACATATTCAATGTTCAGAAGTCTGTTAACATGAGTCTATTTATCTGAAGCATTTGTATGCAAAACAGCAGGAGTTACCATGCCCACCCCCATATGTATATGGAGTTTTAACTGTAATTTATGGACCCTAAGTTTTCCCTGAGGGCCTTGATGGCTACAGGCTCTGAAACCATGCCTGGTATTGTCTGTTTTGCAGAAGGGGAGTTCTGCCTATGATCCTGATTGAAAACCTGCTACCACCAAATATAAAAAAGTGAAAACCACAGTGTTGGTCAAAAATGAGTCAGGATGATGTAATGTAAAGAACTTGGGTGTGCCCATGAAACCCTTTTGCAGAAACCTACTTGAAAAATGAAATCCAGCCACCTGAGATGTGAATCAAAATTTAAAAATACAGGAATTAAAAAGCTGTGATAAAAGAAAATAGTGGTGAGCATCGAGTCTAAATGAATCAATTTATAAAGATTGATACTAAAAGTCACATAAACAATGGATTTTGGAACACTGAAAAGAAATAAAGTAAAATAAAATTTTAAAAGTCACAATGTTTATGAGTACCAAAAAAATGTTATTGATAGGAAAGTGAATAATATTAAAAAAACATGTAAAATCAAGAAGTGAAGAATAGGAAGGAATAGATTAACTTTATGATACTATTATAACAGAGTTTGTCAATATCAATTAGAAATAAGATACTATAATTAAAATCATAATCATTTCAATTTTTAAATGCTTTTCATAGTTATTTTTATTTTAAAGGAGTTTTTAGGAAATCTTTATAAAGAAGAAACATGTATTTATCTTATTTTGAAGTTTTTATTTAAATTATAGTTAACATACACACAGTATTAGTTTCAGGTATACAATATAGTGATTCAACATTTCCATAAAACACCCTGTGCTCATCACAAAAAGTACATTCCTTAATCCCCATCACCTATTTCACCCATCCCTTCATCCACCTCCTCTCTGGTAACCATCAGTTTTTCTCCATAGTTCAGAGTCTGTTTCTTGGTTTGTATCTGTCTCTCTCTTGTTTCCTTTTGCTCATTGGTTTTGTTTCTTAAATTCCACACACGAGTGAAATCATATGGTATTTGTCTTTCTCTCACTGACTTATTTCACTTAACATCATGCTCTCTAGTTCCATTCATGTCTTTGCAAATGGTATGATTTCATTCTTTCTATGGCTGATCTTCTTTGTCCATTCAATTGTTGCTGGACACTTATGCTGTTTCCACAATTTGGCTATTGTAGATACTGCTGCTGTAAACATCAGGGTGCATGTATCCCATTGAATTAGTATTTTTGTATTCTTGGGTATTGTAATTGCTGAATCGTAGGGTAGGTCTATTTTTAACTTTCTGAGGAACCTCCATTCCCTTCTCGAGTGTGGCTATACCAGTCTGTGTTCCCCCTAGCGGTGCGTGACAGTTCCCCTAAGAAGAATTATTTAATGACCAGAGCCGAGGGCAGATGCTTAACTGAGGCACCACCGATAGTTTTTAAATCCTCCCCCAAACTAACAAACCAAAAAAGGAGTGGAAAGACTGTGAACTTTTGAATCAGAAAGTTATTCTCTGGTCCTTATACCCACTAGCTGGGTAGGTGGGCTTCAGTTTTCTCACCTGTGAAATGTGTTAAGGTTGCCTGTTCTTGGGCTTGTTATGAGGATAGTGTGAGAAAATAGAGAAGCTATCTAGCACCACGCCTAACTCTTCAGTGCTCTGTATTGGCTAATTCCATCCCTCCCCCCATTATTTAAAGCTACATGGAGATTGGCAGGTATATATCTTTACAGTATGGCCCAGAGAACCTGAAAGCTGGCTCTTTGATTGCCTGGAATGGGTGAGGCTAGCCCTTCCTTGCCTATACTAAATTTACTCAGCTGGATGAATGAGGAAGACAAACACCTGGCCTGGAACCTTAGATGTGAATGAATTTCCTGTCACTGGAGCTCATTTTGGTTAACTTTTTATTATAAAGATAATATTTTGTTGTGTTGAAAACTCAAATTGTTCAGTAGGATACCTGTTGTTACTAAGCCTTAGATATCCTAATGCTTATTTTTTTGGTCTGTAGTATATCTCTCAGGTCACCTCTTTTACCCCAGAGTCTACATAAACATTCTATGTTCTGATTTTAGATATGGGAAAATACATATGTTTATTGGGCAGTCAGAATTCCTAATGGGAGGATAAACAAAAAAAAAATCATGTGATTTTTCTTTAGTCACTTCCTTCAGTCCCACTTGGTTGACATCATTCCTGATATTTAATTACATTTCCAAAAGAAGACTTTATTCCTATATCCAGTTTAATGCCTCCATTCCTTCTCCAGTTTAAACAAGGTTGGGGGTGGGAAGGAGTTCAGGGTACTTTCTTTCCAATTCTCTGTCTTTCCTGATCAAATAAGCCTGAAGATCTGTCAGTGCCCTACATGAATATTTGTGTAGCTGGGGAATGAGAGGCCAGGTGTCCCTAGGAGTAAATCTCTTGGACTGCACCCCCATACTTGGATTTGGCTTGGGGGTGGGGAAGCTACACCAAGTGCTACTAAGGCAGCAATTACCACCTCCTGTCTCTTTGTCTCTTTGTTTGTCTCTCTCTGTCTCTCCCTGACTCTCTTTCTCTTCTAATTGCATAGACTGTGGTAGAGGAATGGTCTTTTGGGGCAGCCCTGCTTGTTTAGACTCTTCTTTATAAGCCCATCAGAGGGAATGTCTGCTCCACTTTCAATTATTTCCTTCCTTTCTAGAATGACAGGGAAATTTCCATTCCACCTACTGATATATACACTTGTCTGGGTCATGGGGGTCTATTATTAACAGGAAGTGAGTGGGTTCCCAAGGTTCCCAAGGAGCTTTTGAATTGTGTTTACTAGTAAAATGAAACAAAGGGAAGGTGCGAGGGAAGATGCTGACATTAGAAGTTTTTGCTTTTTAGGGTAAGGCATAGCTTTTGTTGCTTCCTAGAAATGGGTCCACACTGTGCATACCATTCTGAGACTTGCTTTCCTCACTTAAAAATATCTGGAGATCTTTCCAAGTTTTAAATGCATTACCTTGTTCTTGGTTCAGCTGCAAAGAACTCTGCAAGGAGAGTTTTGCGTCTACTGCTTGCTGAGTAAGGTATACCCAGAGCCATGCAGTAGCTTCTGGGGCAACAACTCTATTGAGAGTGATCTAAGTTCTTTGCTTTCAGGGTAAAAGGGTATCATTACGAGCACTTGACAGGGTGTCTTATTAAAATGCCACTTTGCAGGGAGATGGCCCTTGTTTGGGTCTGCTTTAGAGATAGGTCATGTGAAAGTGAAGTTTTCTTCTCCTCTGAATGAGGATGAGGCCAAATCATCAATAAGCTCCGTTTTGTTAAATTTGAAGTATGTATCATTCACTTTGTTGTTATGGAAATATGTTGAAATGACTGAAAAAAAAATCACTGAAAAAAGCAGTGGTATTCAAAATCTGTGGGTTCTGAAAATAAAATAGTAAATATGCCCAACTGGGGTGCCTAGGTGGCTCAGTGGGCTAAGCCTCTGCTTTTGGCTCGGGTCATGATCTCAAAGTCCTGGGATCAAGCCCCACATCAGGATCTCTGCTCAGCGGGGAGCCTGCTTCTCCCTCTCTCTCTGCCTGCTGCTCTGACTACTTGTGATCTCTCTGTCAAATAAATAGATAAAATCTCAAAAAAAAAAAAAAAAGAAAATATGCCCAACTTTCTCTGGTTGCTGTTGTTGATGATAATGATGATGATTTTTTTTTTATTTATTTGACAGAGCGAGACACAAGCAGAGAGGGAATACAAGTAGGGGGAGTAGGAGAGGAAGAAGGCCTCCCAGAGTAGGAAGCCCGATGTGGAGTTCAATCCCAGGACACTGGGATCATGACCTGACCCAAAGACAGAGGCTTTAACCCACTGAGACAGCCAGGCACCCCTGATTATTGATTTTTAAAAGAGAGAATGGCATTTACTGAATTTGGACACTTACCATATGCCAGGTACTGGGAAAATTCTGAATTTCTTATCTAACTTCAGCTTCATGAGACAAGCACCATTATTATTCCCACCTTCAGATAAGAAAAGTGAGGTTCAGAGAAGTAAAATGACTTGTCTAAGATTACACAGATAGTAAGTCATAGATCTCTACTCAAATCAAGGATTTGATTCCAGACATCATGCTCTTAACCACTAGCTTCTTTTTGATCTTGGTATCATTAGATATTTCAATTATGCAGGAAAGTAAAATACATTCAGGCAATGACCACTCAATAAACAAATAATAACAGTTTTTTTGAGAAGTAAAAATTTTAGATGCAGTTGAAAACCTCATTTTATCCCTCTTCCATTTTAGTCTCATCTTTTTGTCTATGCTGTAGGTAACATTTATCCTAAATTGGTATGTTTTCTTCCTGTCCAAGGTTTTATGCCTTTACTTCATAATCATGTTTAAAAAACAGTTTCTGCAACACCCTGTGGGGTAAATGTTATTTCCCTCATTTTATAAATGTAAACACTGAGGCTTTAGTGACCTGACTGAAAATTATGCTTCCTATAAACCATGGATTTTTTTTCCTAATGTCCTGGGATATTTTTAATCTCTCCTCAACTTTCTCCTGACCCTCCACAACTGCTGATTAGAGAATTTAGGTATTTGAGATGTGGGAAGGGAGGAAGATTTGAGAAATTAGTACTTCACGATTGTCCAGAAGAATGGTAAACATTTCCTTTTCTCATCTTCCTCCAGGATACACTTTGTGAGTTTTCTATTAAAAACAGAAAGGGGGTTGGGAGAGGGGCATGGGGTTATGGACATTGGGGAGGGTATGTGCTAAGATGAGTGCTGTGAAGTGTGTAAACCTGGCGATTCACAGACCTGTATCCCTGGGGATAAAAATATATTATATGTTTATAAAAAAAATTAAAATTAAAATTAAACAAAACAAAACAAAACAAAACAGAAGTGCTTATCTCCTGGATGGTGTTTCTTTTATTTAACTGGAAAAGGGTGTTCAGCCTGGGGGCAAGTCCTGAGATACAGCAAGTACTATGTTACACAGCCTGCTTTTGATCATGGTGTTCATTGTCATGGATTTTACTAGGGATGCCAGCTATTGTTATCTGCCCGGTCAGGTCTTGGAGTATAGCCAGATATAGGTGACAGGCGAAAAGATTAAGGAGCTAATAATGGGGAGTCATGGAACTCAATGACCTAGCAAGGGTGGAGATGTCAGAAAAAGTCCTAAAAGCAGCCCTGATGCAGTTGAGGTTATTATGATCACCTTGCAAGTGAAGGTGGTAATAAGCTCTTCTCATGAGGATCACAGGGGATTATTCTGAAGTACTTAGCCCGGTACCATGTACATAATAGGTGAACTATCAGCGGTTGTTGAACTTGAATCTTGAAACCAATATGGTGGAGTAACAGTCAATAGATTCCTTCCCTTGCTCAAGAGTGAGCTGAAGTTCTGATCATCAGAAGGTGTACATCACAAGGTGTACATAAGTAACTGAGTCTCAAGGGTCTAAGCAGGCAATGGCCCTGGACCAGGGAGTCAAGGGACCCTGACGGGGCTCTTGTCACGGAGATGTAGAGTTGAGCATGAGCTTTGGGTAGCTACTATTGGCCCCTTGATTATTTTTCTTTTCTCTGGTAGATTCTGATGGCCTTAGCCGTCAAGTGGATTCAGGTCACTGCAACTAAGAGACCCTTGTCTGTATTTGTAGTCCGAGAGAAATTTTTCTGTATATGTGCTCATCACACTAGGGCTAATGTGGCAGAACAGCATTGAGGGCTGGCTTTGAAGCTGTTCCGATTTGCCCTTGAATCCTGGCTGTGTGATTTGGCCCACTACATCAACTGACTTGAATCTCAACTTCTTCATCTATGAATTGGGAATGATAATACTTAGCTCACAGTATTGATATGAGGACTAAATAAGGAAATGAATGTATAACACTTAGCATACAGTTTTGCATACATTAGGTATCAGTAAATGGTAGCTAGCAATATTCCAAAGATGTTTTTATATCTAGTGGGTGGCATGGGGTTGAACTGCAAACAAAGGAGTTGTTACAATGCAATGTTGTGGAGTGTCATCTCTGTGGGGTTATGGTTGGATTTAAATCTTAGTTATATCACCCACCAACTGTGTGACCACAAGCAAGTTGCTTGATCATTCTGTCCCTATTTTCATTCATAGAACTGAGGCAATAATAATATCTGCTTTGGAGGATTGATGTGAAGATTAATTCATAATTTTAAAGAAACAAAATAAAAACTTTACTAAAATTCTTAACATGCAGCAAGCACTCAGAAAGGAAAAGTGCTATTGTTAATGGTTAATTATTACCAGCAGTTATGAACAAATTATTAGAGGAGTGTAAACAGAATGAGATGCTTCTTGAGGTTTCCAGCACTGGAAGTATTCCAGTGGTTGGTAAGTTGCTTGGTAGGATCACGGGGATTCAGATATTAAGGGGAGGAAATACTAGGCAACCACCATGCTTCTTCCTCCATCAGACAGGAAACACAGTATGATGGCTGCTTATATTCAAATCCTGAGGTGTTGTCACTTACTAGCTGTGTAACCCTGGGTAGGTTACTTAAGTTCTCTCTGCCTCAGGTAGGCCACTCTTACAAAGTAGGATAATTACAGTTCCTACCTCCTGGTTTGTACAAGGATTAAAAGACTTCATACATGATGATGCTTGGAATAGTACTTTATTCCAAACCTGAGATTCTTTCTCTCTGACCTCCATTCCTTTCTTTGTTGTTTTGTTTTCTTGTTTTTGTTGTTGTTTTGCCTTTTCTTTCCTTCCTTTTCCTCTTCTCTTGCTGTTTCTCAAAATAGGAGCCACTGTAGCTCTGTTGCTTTAGAATTTTCTTTAGGACCTGACCTTCAAGCTGGCTCATGATTATGAAGAGTGACTTTGCATTTTAACTTGTTTGTTTGGGGGCTTGCACGTATGTCTGTTGAGAACATATTTCGACAACAATCTGTCAGCCTAGTAATGAGGGTTTGCTAATGAGGCTCCCGACAGACGTTTTTATTTACAAAGATGACAAATGCCGCTACTTGGCTGTGCTTGAATCATTGCAAAGGCCAGTGGACTCATTATAGTCATCAATATTTGCTACATGGAGGCTCATTTTGTTCAAAGACTGTGTATAATTTGGACTTCTGTTAATTGAATCATTTTTGATGTTCTTGCAAAGGGAAGAATCTTTTAAAATTCCTATCCTACCTATCTCTAAATTTGTCTGTTTTGTAATAACTAACTTTTGCAAATCACATATGAGATCCTATTTGCTGCTGTTAGAACTATGGGTATTATTTTAGGATGTTTGACGAGCTCCCTAAGCCTTTCTACATCTTTAAGGCAGAGGTTGAAACATGCACATGAGTATAGGACCGAGTCAGGTAATGGAAATAAGTGAAGGGTTGGATAGAGGCTCGTGAGTTGGAGGCACCTCCCATCTAATGGGACCAAATGGTCTTCACTGTCAGCTGACTGTGGCCATGGGGAAGCACTGGCCACCATCCCTGGGCCTCCTATTTTTTCAGAAGGAGGAAATTTGTATTGCTATGTGAAATCCCTGTCTTTTTAAATGCTTTTTGGAGATGTTCACAATGAATCCAACAGATTTTGTTGAAGCCTGAGGGCTTCCAGACTTGTATTTGTACCTAAGGTCTAAAGCACATGGCAGTAGCTTCTTTGCTAGTTAAAAACAAACAGAACAACAACAACAACAACAACAAAACCCCAGCAATAAACTTATAGGAATAGATAAGAGACCTGTTTGTTTATTTTCTCTTTGCAGATTGGTATAGGGGATACCTCCTAAAGCACAAAATGTTACAGGTAAGGCGTATCTGTTTCTATTTGAAACAATGTTGGATGTCTTTACATGAGATTGCAATCCCTTTGGGCAATTATTTCCACTATAGCTCCCCAGCACATTTGTCTCATTTCTTCTTCCTTGAGTCCTGTGCTTTCCCACCTCTACATGTTGGCACTTGTGCCTCAACTCCCTTCCCCTTAAGGCTGACCTCGCTTTCTTTTCCCTCCAACTTTTCCTGATATGCCAATTATATAGGATTTCTCCCTTCTTTGAGTCCCCATGGAAATGTGCATGTTTTATTTGAAATTTATCTTCTGCTGCCTTTCTCTAGTGGTTTGGGGGCATTTAACAGTTCCTCATGTCACAGAGTGAAGTCCAGCCTCTGTCCTCAGGGAGTTCACCTGTTCCAACTCCATATTACACCATTTTCCCCATGAGAGCAGCCACCTGTTTTACTGGTCTTACGGCTCATCGTGTCTAGCGCAGAAACAGATGCCTCCAGTGTGCACCCTGGTTCATTTATGAAGGAATTTTCAAGTAATTGATAAGCTTCTCTTATTAACTGAGCCAAACTTTGGGGACAAGGGACTAAGACTCTTGTTCCTTCCTCCCTGACATGCTGATTAGGAGGCATGATCCTACTCTGGTCTCCAAAGAACAATAACATAAACCCTGGGAAAACAGGTCTTTTATCAAAATAGCCCATATGCAACCAAGGACCGCTGTTGCTTTAGGACCTGATATTCCAGCTGTTTGTGACTGCGAAGAGTGACTGCTTTCCTGGAATTGGGCAGGACAGGGGAGAGACAGAGCATTTTGTCTCACCTAGAGTGAGTCTTTTATGTGCTGTTGTCTTGTCATTTGGTAGGATGGGTGTCCACAATGGGCCTGGAGCATCCTTGGGAATCTAGGGCTATTATGGGATCTAGGACAGCCAACTGGTAGAGAACTGGTAAGAAGTAGAAGTAAGAGAATGAATTATTCCTGTAATATTTGAGAGTTTTACCAGTCAATTGTTTTTGGGAAAAACCATGAAGGCCTGGGGTCAGTTATTGCTGTAAGGATTTGACATTTTATTTTATTCCCAACAGGGAATTTTCCCGAAATCCTTTATCCACATCAAGGAAGTGACCGTGGAGAAAAGAAGGTATTTGTCATTCTTCACTAGGCTTGACCCTCCCATAGCTCACAGATGTCTCTGTCTTGTCTGCTTTGAAAGCCTGACTTGGCAGATGTGAATCAGCTCATGCCCCTTCTCCATGCCCACATGTATTTGCTTGTCTCCTTTTCCGCATACAGTAGGAGATCTAATCCACATTGATAATCTGTTCAGATCTGATTCTGAGGGGGTATTAGGAAGTTTGGAGAATCAAACTTTTCACCCGCAGCTGTCTTTGAACTATATTAAAGTTGATTAATCCTGAGTAATGAGCTTGAAGGGCCCACCCCAGTGAAGGAGGACATTAAAAAGGAAGTTCCTTGCATTTACATAATGTAATTGGTGTGGCTATTGGAGGCGGTTTAGTCTCCTGCCAGCAGGCCCCTCTCAGCCGCTGCAGCTGAATGCAAATTTGCCAGCATTTTATCTTGTTAGCACCTGGGTATCAATTTCACACAATTTTGTCTCCCACCTTAAATAGAAATATCGAGAACATCATTCCTGCAGAAATTCCTCTGGCACAAGAAGTGACAACAACACTTTGGGAATGGGGCAGCATCTGGAAACAGCTCTACGTGGTGAGGCCCAGAACCCTGCTCCCGGGGATGGAAGCTTCCTGCGGTCTTTGCTTTGGTTCAGTTTTGGAATTTGGCTGTGAGCAGGGCAGGCCA
Organism: Mustela lutreola; assembly: GCF_030435805.1. NCBI lineage: Eukaryota > Metazoa > Chordata > Mammalia > Carnivora > Mustelidae > Mustela > Mustela lutreola. The sequence continues at coordinate 59,539,318 of NC_081294.1, forward strand.
AGGTAGCTCTTGTGACACAGTAGAACAAACATTATGAATACATGGAGGTCCAGAGAGGTTAGGTAACTTTCTCAAAGCCACACCGCAAGCTTGTGAGCCAGCTGTAATACACAGGGGTCTGATGTGATCCTTTGGTTTTAAAATAAGTTCAAAAATGTTTGTTAAAAAATAAAACTTCCTATCATGAAACTCCACATTATAATAAACCCTGGGGATTTTGGTTTGGTAGTCTGCTGACAATACCTAGAGAAATACCATTCTCATATATTAATTAACTAATGCTATTGTCCTTAGATCCATGAAGAAGCTTTGACCCTGGAAAAACAAAGAGCACATTTTGTATGTGTTTTCCCTGTATGGAAGCAAATCTAATTTTAAATCCTCCTTTGATGCTTCTAAAGCTCCTAATGAAAGCAATTAGCTAAGAAAACCATTAAGCCGAGAGTGAAAATGTCAACCAAAGCTTACTGCATCTCTGTTAGAGTACTGCGCACACCTGCTGATGTACACATGGTATTTGTAGACTTAACTTTTATGGTCATAAATGTCGATTCCTATGTGGATATTTCATAATATATGGAAATTGGCATATCCTACTCTGTAAGTTTCTCAAAAGTTGTTAGGAAAGTTTAGGAGAAAGTTCATTTGAAGCTCAAGTGGTTTAATTATTCATCACCACTCCCCCTTTTTAAAAATTGCATACACCTACACCATGGAAGCTTGGTGCTTTCCCTTAAGAAATCTTTGAATATAAAGTCTATTGTGCTTTTTATCCTTGTAAAGAGAACCTTAAACCTGTGGTGTTTCAATATCACCTTCATGATTCTTGCCATGTCTGCATACCAGATGAATAACGTTTGCTTAATATCTCAGTTGGCTCCCTTTTTAGTAAACTGAAGTAATTTATAGCATGCCATGTCATTCCAACAATTTCCAATTCTCCAACACTGACCAGATATCCTGTAATTCAATTCAACTCTACCACTGACTCCCCAGAGTCCGTTTAGGATTCTATAGGTTTAAGAACTCAAAACTACTGGATTGCCCTCACTTCAGATGCCAGTTCCCAGTCTTGGGTCCCCAGGCTACCCACACTTCTGTCCAAACATAGTACAAAATCAGGGGTTCATCATTCCCCTCCACCTCCACCTCAGGTCTCCTAATTATTTAGAACAACTCACAGAGCTCTGCAAAGAGGTCTACTTATAGTTAGTTTTACTATAAAGCCTACAATGCAGGGGTGCCTGAGTGGCTCAGTCAGTTAAATGTCTGCCTTTGGCTCAGGTCATGATCCCCAGGGGCTCTCTGCTTAGCAGGTAGTCTGCTTCTCTTTCTCCCTGTCCCTCTCCCCCTGCTCATGCAATGCAGGAACAGCCAAATGGAAGAGATACACAGGTAAGGGAACTAGGGTGAATGAGCACAGAGCTTCCATGCCTTCTCTCAGCATGCCACTTTTCTATACAGAGATATGTTCACCATCTGGGAAGCTCTTTGAACCTTATTGATTGAGAGTTTTAATCAAAGTTTCATTACATAGGCATGAGTGATGAAATCTTTAGTCATTGTTGATTGAGCTCCTTGAAGGGGAAGGGTGAAGGGGGTGGGGCTGAAAGTTCCAACTTTCTAACCACGTGGTAGGTTCCTCTGGCATCCTGCTCCCCATCCAGAAGCTGTGGAGGGGGCCTCCATGAGTCATAAACTCAGGTATGGTCAAAAGGGGCTCATTATGAATAAGAAAAGAGGCTCTTAGCACTCAGGAAGTTCCAAGGGCTTTAGGAGCTCTGAGCCAAGAACGGGGGACAAAGAACAAATACATATTATTATTATTATATATTTATTTAATTTTATACATGTTTAAAAATACTACATTATTATTATTCTTGTTCATTATTATTCCACATGCTTTCCCAAATGGATAGCCAAAAGTTCTTGGCATGATTAGAAAAACATTATTCAAATAAATACAATGAAAACAAGGCAATGTTATTAAATGCTTGCTATATAGTACCTGTCAAAAGCTCTGCACTTGAGACTTCTCTCTCCCTGTTAAAAAAAGGAATTGAGAAATGTGAGAGAGGAGTTAAAGTTGTATCACCACGAAACTGTGCCTTTCTCCTTCCTTTCTATAGAAGATGGAAGGAGAATCACCATATGGGTCTATGTTATTTAATGTTGGGTCTTTGTATCACCAAAAGCCATTCCGTCCCATAGGTTGCACATGTCACACGTCGGGGAACACTGCCCTAGAAATAGGCCTTTATCACCAGAAAAAATGGCCCTGGTTCCCAGCCCTAAAGGGCTTGAGCTCTGGGACCTGCATTATAGCAGCTTTCATGGCATTTCTGCTCAACCAGTATCTTTTCTGATGAGAGTCAGAGATAACTCTTGCTTTAACCAAGACGTGACTGGGATTATTACTTTCATTTCTGGAAGTCCCTGTGGCCCAGCAGGAAGAATTATGTGAACGATGGAGACTACCACCCAATCCCTTGGCAGTTGTGTAGGGACCAGGAGAGATGCTCTCACCACGGCCCCTGAACATGCTCGACTGACTTTGGCACAGTTTGCCACACAGATGCCCACACACCCTCTGCCCAGGTGACTGTTCCTTGTTTCCTATCTTGTAGGCCAGCAAAAAGGAGCGGTTCATGCAGGTGCAGTCCATGATGTACGACCTGATGGAGTGGCGGTCCCAGCTCCTCTCGGGAACTCTGCCCAAAGACGAGCTGAAGGAACTGAAGCAAAAAGTCACATCCAAAATTGACTATGGCAACAAGTAAGACCTTCTTTCCTCAGAAAAGATGCTCTCTTCTCCTACCTGCCTCCCTTCTTCCCTGTCTCCCTCCAGAGAAACTTGGTTTCATTTTTAGATGTGCGTTTGCCACTTTCTATTTGAGAGAAGAGTGTTACCAACGCGGTGCTTGTGTGCCTTTCTCATCACCCCCATGGGACCTAGGGACATGCAAGTGGAGGAAGGGCTTGCTTATGCAGTGGTTATTACTGGCTGAGAGATTTAGGACACTCATTTAACCTACTTCCAAGGGGCTGAGGAGCACAGTCATGCTGGTTCACTTTTGGCTTAGTTGCCATTTTATTCCTACACTTACCAAAACTCTCCCTTATATATCAGTGTGAGACCTAATGTCCCTTTCCCCATCCTAAATTACCCAAGCCACGTGCCATCAACTAAACTTATATGCATGGTTTCAGAAGTGTTTCCTCAAAAGGGAGGAAGGAGAAAGTGGTTGGAGTTGAATTCTTTGAAGAGAATATGAGAAAATTTTTTGAGGCAGGACAACCCACTGATAATAATGGTAGTGTTAATAATATTACAAGTAACACTTAATCTGAGCTTATTATGTACCAAGCTTGATGTTATGTTTTTTTTTTTTTTTTTAGTTCTAATAATAGCTTTATGGGGCAGACAGTTTTATTATCCACACTTGTTTCCAGATGATGAAACTGAGGCCCTTATAGAGGTCAAGCAATTTGTCCAGAATCACATAGCTAATAATGGCAGAACCAGAATTTAGACAAAATCAATCTGACTCCAGAGTTCATAGGACTGCCACTATGCTACCTGGATGCATTTGAGAACTGTAAGGCCTCCCCTCCCTCCCACTTATTTGGGTGACCTCTAAATCCTACTCATTTGCTCATTCATCCCAACAACAAACATGTACCAAACACTTATGATTGGTCTGATACCTTGCTAGCTGTTGAAGCTGTAGAAATAAAAGTTCCTGTCTGCTAAGGAACCACATTCTGGTTAGGAGTGATCTACAAGCAAACTGATGATATGTATTGTGATAAGTTTGATGGCTTATGAAACAAGAGTACTCTTAATTTAACTTGGAGAAGGAAGTCAGGGAAGGCTTCCTGATGGAGGTAACCCTGAGGGAAATTTTAAGTGAAAGATGAAGTATTGAGTTGGGGGGCAGTGGGGAAGGAAGGTAGGAGTGCAAGAGAGTATGGCAGGTTTAGAAGATTGTGAAGTGTATCAGAAGCCTGGGCCATAAGACCCAAGGGGAAAGTAGAAAGAGCCCACTTAGTGGGAGAAGAAGGAAATTTCCTAGCAACCAGGCTTTCTTGCCTATGTCATGTGTACCAGATCCATAGGCACTAGGAAAGTCAACATGTCCAGCTTACAGCTGCTTCCCATATCAGGAACACAGTCCCTCTGTTGGTTCCCCGGCTGGCAGCTGGCAAGTGTGTCCAAATCTGCTTATACTGCATGTGATCCCAAAGGGACAGGAAGGGTTTGCCACCCAGCTGCTGCCGCCACTGGTGCACTGACATCGTTAGCTGAGTACAGTCACAGCTGGGAGTGTAAGTATCGAGGGAGTTTTGCTCCTTTGCAGTAATGGCATCTGTGACCTTCAGATGTGGTTTCTTCACAGGGATCCTAAGAAAAAAGGCCAAGGATGGAAGAAATGGTCACTGCTCATAGGAAGTCTTCTCTGATTTTCCTCTACCTACCCCTGCTGTGTTAGGTGCCCTTGCAGGTCCCTTGTCCCCTCTGCAGTAATCACCTCGTTACTGGCCTGTCTCCCCTTCTGTGATGGGAACTCTGTAAGACAGTGGCTGTATAATCCATCTCTCTGTGTCGGGAACAAGGTCTGCCTATGGGAGGTGATCAGTGAATGGTAGCTGGATGAGTACGTGAATGGCGCTGATGGGGAAAGGAGGAGGAGAGGGTCCTGCCCAAGTCTGCTGTGCCTGTGCAGCATTGTCTGGGCCAGCCCTATGCTTTCAGTTTTAGTCACTTCCCTAAAGGGGAAGAGACATTGTTGGAAATGGAGGCCCTGAACCAGGGGGCCCCTTGCTTCTTGCCTCCTTTCCTTGATGACTTCCGTGCAAGGGAAGGAGATTTGGTCACCTTCATTTATCACTGGCCTGATATGTTTGGAGCTCAGAGCTCTAATATAGGGTGGATGGCTTCCTGAGAGACAGAAGAGTGGGGCAGAGTGTCAGGAGCTGTATGAGGGGCACACCTCACACTGTGAGAGTCAGGGAATTTAGTGCTGCAGGACTGATCAAAATCAGCTTATTGCTCCCATCATTCACTTTGTTCCTTCATTCAGACATCAAACTTTTGTTGAGCACCTGCTAGGCCTTGAGGACACAGATATTTACAAAATATAGCTTCTATGTCAACACTAAAAAGCAAGCAAGGAGAACTAATAATAACTCACCCAGTGGTGACTATCTACCAGGTGCTGTTTTAAGCACTTTCCGTACATTAATTCGGTTAATCTCATGACAGCTCGATGAGGTAGGTAAGTGCTATTATCACCCCTCTTTCTCAGATGAGGGAACTGAGGATTGCAGAGTCATTAGGCCATTTTGTCCCAGATGTCTAAAATTTGCACCAAGTAGCTTGGTTCCAGAGTTCAAGTGCTTAACTAGTACTGCATTCTATTGCCTCCGAGGACAATGGTAGATTAAGATGAGAGACAGAGAAGTGAACAGAGAGCTGAGTAGGAAGCCATGCCTTTCCCAAGAGCAGGAAGCATGGAAAGAGAGTGGGGGAGGGAAGGAAGTGGCTGACACCTGCTGGAATCTAACAAGACTAGTGGGAATTATTAGATAATTGAGAAGGAAAGAGGGGTGAGAGAGAGAATGTGGGAGAAGCTCAGAGATTAACAGGAACATGGCGGGGAAGACACACAGGGGGCCGGAACCTTGAGGGCCTAAGTGCCAAATAAAGAAGTTTGAACTTGTCCAGAGGATGACCATGAGCCACAGAAGGACCCATTTCTGTTTTCATTACCACTAATTTGTTTTGTTTTGTTTTGTTTTTGAAAAATGCTTACGGTGGAGACTTCCCCAAATCCTTATTTTGGGTTTACTTTATCGCCTTCCTGAACAGAAGAGAACAGTGTGGGGCTACCTCTGAGGAAAAAATGTAAAAATGCTCATTTCGCCAAAGAAAATGGTTTGCTGTTCAGTTGGGAGACAGCCTCTCCTGACCCTGAGTTATGGGAATTCTGGCAGTCCTGGCCTGTGACTACTAAAGCTTCTAAAAATTCCACATGAGACTTGTGGTCTCCTGTGGTCTCCAAGGAGTGAGGAATCCTCAAATGACTCCTCCAAATCCCAAGATAGCTGGACCCTAAAGAATGTTTTATTCATACATTTTAGAACCATAATCCACTCTGATAAATTTTGAAGAGAAAGAGCTAGAGAGATTTTGGCATTAAATTATGTATTGGCTATGCTCCATCTTTCCTGAGGTCATGCGAGTCTCTGTGCCCCATTAGTTGAAAGCATTTATCCTCCCCTAGCATCACCCGTTCGGCAGCATGGCCAGGCAACATTGTGAGTCCTATCTAGTTGGAAGTTAATTTCTTAATGAATGTGGGCAAAAGGGTGAGCCTTGACTCCCTTCTGTTTGCGTTTAGATGAGATGAGGGATGTGCTTCTCTATCTGGTTCTCAAACAAGACGTGGAAACTTAGTCTCCTTCATTTGTCCATACTGCCCTTCCATAGTCAGTACTCAGGAATGGTGCCTAAGTAGGGTCACTGACGACCTTCTCAGTCTTCATCAGCCCACTTTCCCTTATCTTCTTTGTACGGACAGCTGAGGTCCTCCGTCCCAACATCAAGTGCAAAAGCAGCTTCAAATCCAGGCATCTGCAAACCTACCCTTGGTGCCCTAATCCAATACTGCTCCCAAGTGCCTCCCATGTAGTAAGTATACCAGAGAGGTTAAGAGTGCAGACCAGGATGTCATATTATTTTTTTAACTATCTATGTGACCTTGAGCAAATTAATTAGCCCCCATATCTTTGGTCTTTTCCCATTTGTAAAATGGGGCTGTTAATAGTATGTAAAGTAAATTATATACATAAAACATTTAACATCATTGATGCCAATCAGAATGACAGATGCAGTTGGAACAAATGAATACCAAGCAGGGGAAAGTTATGGCCTGGAAGTCAAAGAGCTAAAGAGCAAGTTATGGATAACAAGCAATATATCTGAGATGTCCCCCCAACAACTATGTTCAAAATGTTGTTGAACACATTCTTCTGCTATACATGTGATATGATATGATATGATATTGTAAAACAGCTTAAGATAAGGTACATGTCTCCTTTGACCCCTCTACCCGTCTTGGTCCCAGGGTCCTACCCTTCCTCGCAGATACCCCTGTTGTTAGTATTGGTGGTTTGGTGCTTTTTGTCCAGGCCCTTCTCCTCTTTCTTGTCATTCATGTGCATGCACCCCGACAATATTTATGACTTGGTTTATTTGTTTGTATAAACCTAGTGTATGCATTTTTCCATACTTCATTTTTTCACGGAGATGTATCATTGAACATACTAAAGCTATATCATATTTGTTAAGCACTGCTACATGGAATTGCATTACAGGTCACAGTGTATTTCACTATTCTCCCTTTGACAGACATTGTGGTTTTGTTCAACAGTTTGCTGATGTAAGCAATGCTGTAACACACATCCTCATTAAAATGTGGATGCTTCTCTAGATTTAGTATTGCAAAAAATATACATCTTAAGAAAATTTAATATACACTGCCATAGTGCCACCCAAAGAGGCTGAACTGCACCAGTATGCCTCAGAGCTGTGTGCAAGGCTGTTGGTGTAGAGCTGGTCCGTGAAGTCTGTAATTCTCAGAGACCAGCTGAACTTTCTGGTCATAAACTTCTCACCAACATCTTAAAGGCTTAAGCTTCCCCAGATTTATCCTTACCCTTTGTTTTTGCTTTTCAGAATTCTTGAGCTTGATCTGATTGTCAGAGATGATGATGGGAATATCTTGGACCCCGATAATACCAGTGTCATCAGCTTGTTCCATGCACATGAGGAAGCAACTGATAAGATCACAGAGCGCATCAAGGAAGAAATGGTGAGCTTTGTAAAATAGGCTTTGGCAGTCATACAGCAGCCATGTAGCACATCATACACTTCAAATAATAGGCTAATTAACCAGACTCCATATTATTCAAGGAGACATCTGTCCTATTATCTGAGATGATCAGTAACCACATGCATTTTATTGTGTTTTTGTATGTGGGTCTGTAATTCATTCTGCATCCATCCCACAGGTAGTTTAATGCAAGGCAAGTTTCCTATTCTTATGGAGATTTTCTATTCCAGAGAGGGGAAAAGAAGAAAGGCAATAAGAAGTAAATAAATAAATGCACAGATTAATTCCAGATGGTGTTAAGTCTCTAAAAGGTAATAAGGAAGGGTTATATGAATCAGAGTGAATCAGGAGCTATTTCAAAAGGGACTATCAAAAAAGGCCTCTCTCAGAAAAGACATCTGAGTTGGCACTTGAATAATATGAAGTCACCAGGCCTGGGAAGATCCAGGGACAAAGTGTTGTAGGCAGAGGGAACAGTAAGTGAAAAGGCCCTGAAGTAAGACTGTTCTGAATGTTCCAGAAGTATAAAGGCCAGTGTGGATGGGGCCTGATGAGCAGTAGGAAAGTGTAAGCAAGGATTTGGAGAGGTAGGGAGCAGAAGCCAGCTTTCACAGGGCCTGCAGGGTCACAGAAAGGAGTTAAGATATTATCCCAAGTGTGGTGGAAAAGCAACAAAAGATTTCAAGGAAACAAAAATTTTTTTTCGAGGTTAACACAATCTGACTTATGATTTAAAAAATCATATTAGCCACTGTGTATTATTTGCAAGCAACTTTAATTTTAGTTTTATTAAGATAATTTTACACAAAATTAATTCACTCAATCTACTGAATCTTACTAAAATACAGTGTTGAGTCAACTCTATCATAATCACAATATCAACAGTTGTGTCACCCTGAAAGTCTTTTTGAGTTCCCTCGTTGTCCATCCCCTTTCCCAGACTCCAGGCCTAGGCAATTCCTAATTGGTTTTCTGTGATTATACTTTTGCCTCTTCTAGAGTTTCATATAAATGAAATCATATGTCTTTTGTGTATGAGTTATTTTACTTCAGCATGGTGTTTTTAGGTTCATGTTGTATATATATATATACTTTTTTCTTTTTTATTGTCGAGTTGCTGTATCATCAACTAGTTGCCCATTGTTGGACTTGTGGGTTGTTTCCACCTAGGGCCTATATAAATAATAGTTCTATGAACATTTGCAAACACATGTGCAGACACATATTTTCATTATTTCCAAGTAATACCTGACAATAGGGTTGCTGGATCCTATGATTTTTAAGAGACTTCTGTACTATTTCCCCAAAGGGCTGTACAATTTTGCCTTCCAATCAGCCATATATGAGAGTTCCATAAGTACTGCATTCTTTCAACACTTGCTCAGTCTTGCCAGTCTCTCAACTTAAGTCATTCTAGTGGTTGTATCTGATTGGGTTTTCATTTGCCTTTCTCTGAATGACTAGTGATGTTGAGTATCTATCTCTTCACGTGCTTACTGACTATGACATTTGCATCTTTTTTGTGTGTGTGTGAAGTATCTGTTCAAATATTTTACCCCTTTTAATTGGGTTAATTTTTTTTTCATTGAGTTATAGGAACTCTTATGTTCTAAATAAAATTGTGTATTTGTATATTCTAAATATGATTCCTTATAGGATACATGTTTGTGAATATATTTTCCCAGTCTGTGCCTAACCCTTTCATTTTTTTTTAAGGCATTTTTGAAAAAGCAGAAGTTTTTAGTTTTGATGAAGTCCATTTAAACATTTTTTTTTTTTTCTTTTTATGGTTTGTGCTTTTTATGACACTAACTTTATGAGGAAGGCCGGATCAAACAATGGTATTTCCCTAAATGAGGAAATCAAGGCCAAAAGAGTCAAAGTGACTTGGCTCAGATCACAGAAACTTTTGCTGGTAGACCTGGATATAATGCAGAAATCTTCAGACTTGAATCCCAAGTGGTCCTGGGCTGATTTTCTCTACCTTTCTCCTTTCTTTCCTCCAACTCTTAGTCAAAAGACCAGCCAGATTATGGAATGTATTCCCGGATCTCCTCATCCCCCACCCATAGCCTCTATGTCTTTGTGAGGAACTTTGTGTGCCGAATTGGGGAAGATGCTGAGCTCTTCATGTCTCTCTATGATCCCAACAAACAAACGGTCATAAGGTAGGTGTATTCAATATTGTCTGACTTGTCTATATATGAGACGTTGGAATTAGTAGAGCACAGAGCATCTTTTTTTTTTTTTTTATTCCCATCATCACTTGTGGAGAAATTCCCACTTGGAAGAGAAATAGAGCCTGAAAATATGGAAGAAACGTATTGTAAGATATGTGAGTCAGGTTGAAATATTACTTACCAACAAATTTTTCCCATAGTGCATTTATGGTTGCATAGTAGGGTTTTGTAAATAGGTTTTTGATACTGGAAAGTCATTAAAAAATGAGATTCATATAGCTAGTATTGGATAGACTAAAAATACCTACTCAAAATAGGAGGAGGGTAGGGGTGCCTGGGTGGCTCAGTTGTTAAGCGGCTGCCTTTGGCTCAGGTCATGATCCCAGGTCCTGGGATAAATCCCTCCATTGGGCTCCCTGCTCAATGGGGAACCTGCTTTTCCCTCTCTTTCTGCCTCTCCCCCTGCTTGGCCAAATAAATAAATAAAATCATTAAAAAAAAAAAAGAAGTAAATGGTGAGAACTTCATTTCCTCCAGGGTGATATCAGGCTAAGAATGTGGATTCTGATACCTGCCTGAGTTCATATCCTGGCTGTGCCATTTACTCTTTCTTAACCTTGGGCAAATTGCTCATCTTTCTAAACCTGAGTTGCCCATTTGCAAAATGTTAGCACCACCCTCACAAGATCTTTTTTTTCAGACTTTAATGAGAAAAAGCAGGTGAAGCACAGGGCTTGACACACGGTGCTCCAAGTGGCAGTGGCTATTATGACTATTACTTTAACTGATTGCGCTTGAGAATGGAGAAAGTAAGGGAACTTCTGGGTGCCTCAGCTTGAGGAAGCGAGAAAACCTTTTGCCACAGGTACCTTGGGGATAGCTGTCAGGGAATGGCAAGGGGCGTATGCACAAACACCATTTCAGGTGTGTTCAAAGGGGACAGGAATATTCACCTGCAGTGTTCACTGAAGCCCAGCCAGGTGAATTGGGCTGGCCTTTTAATAGTAGAGATTTAGATTTGCTATAAAGAATAGCTATCCACCATGACAGTGCTGAAACCCTGATGAGAACTATTTAGGGAAATAGTTTCCAAAGGGAAAAGACTTTGGTACAACTCCAGTCCTGACTACTGGGCCCCTGGCATCTGCTTGAGGCTTAGACCATCATTCCAGGTGGTGACCTTGCCAGTCTCCTCCAGTGGGGTTTTGGCCCAACATATGGCCGCATATTTGAAGTCCCATATCTGAAGTCCCAGTTGACATAATAGAATGCATCTGGGGTATAATCTCTCTGCCTTTATGGAGAAAGTGTTTTCTCCCTAGTTTGGCTGTTATGATGATTAAATGAGATCACATATTGTGCCTAGTGAACAGCAGTATTTTGGAAAATAATGGCTCTTTTGGAAACATTTGTGAAACACGAAGGGGCTTTCCATCTAAGAGGACTGAACTGAGGTTTGTGCATGATCTCACTTAATTCTCATTAGTTCATGTCATTTGGGTGAGAAAATGAGGCCCAGAAAGTTCAAGTGACTGGTTCAAAGTCATATGTATTTATTAATGGGAGAGCTAAGATTTCTATTCAGATCCATCTATCTGATTCCAAAGGCAAGATAATTCCCACTTTATTTTATTTTTTTAAAGATTTATTTATTTTAGGGAGAGAGAGAGAAAGAGAGAGAGCATGAGTGGGAAGAGTAGAGGGAGAAGGAGACAGAATCTCAAGTGATTCTGAGCCTGATGCAGGGTTCAATTTCATGACTCTGAGATCACGACCTGAGCTGAAACAAAAATTGGATGCCTACAGACTGGACCACCCAGTGCCCCTAATTCTCATTTTAGTATGTATGTCACCAAGGAAAGGGTTGTATTGAATATCCTAAATAGTTCTCATCAGGGTTTCAGCACTGTCATGGTGGATAGCTATTCTTTATAGCAAATCTAAATCTCTACTATTAAAAGGCCAGCCCAATTCACCTGGCTGGGCTTCAGTGAACACTGCAGGTGAATATTCCTGTCCCCTTTGAACACACCTGAAATGGTGTTTGTGCATACGCCCCTTGCCATTCCCTGACAGCTATCCCCAAGGTACCTGTGACAAAGATCCTAAAAGCTCTCATTGGACCCTTCCTACCTCTCAGAAAACATGATGCTTCATGATCGAATTGACAGGAGTGCCTGACCTGCTGGCCCATCTAAGTGATGGATGACCTTAACTAGCTCTGTGGAAAGAGGCAATGGATCAGTGACATGGCAGCTCTGTTCCCTGATGTGCCACACCAGATGATATGCTCAATGGGGCATGGCTGAGTGATGCCTCTGAAAGCACCAGAAATACAGGGAAGCCCTCAGGAAACTAAGAGATGAGGAAGAGGGGGGACAAAGGGGGCAAAAGCGAAAAAAGGGGGGCAGGGGAAGTAGAAAACAAAGAAAGATGAGAAGAGGCATGATACAAGAGAGGGACAGGGGAACTTGGAAGCACTGCCTAAGTCATTCTGAGTCTAGATAGCTGTTCCTCCCCTAAGAAATCAGTCTCTCATCCACTCCTGCCTAGCCAGGGTTGACATACAATGGTGAGACAAGGCATTTCTTGCCAAAAGCAAGTGAGGGCATTTTCAATGTGGCCCAAATGTGGACTGGTGAAATTTGGCTGAGACTGAGCTTTCATTGTTGGGATGAATCATGGTCTGATTCCAGTGGATGCCTGAAGAGATCTGATTTGGGAAATTTACAGTAAATTTCCATAGGACCAAAAAGAAGCAGCCTAGACATCAGGTAGTGACAAGGCTCATTTCCAAAAAAAAAAAAAAAAAAAAAAAAGCTTTAGGAGGAGTTGGGATGGTCCTCCCCTTCCACAAAGGAGAGTGTCATGTACAGCAGGTCTCACCTATCTTGGTGCCAGGTGGACCTTTGTATTTACCATCCAGGTCTTTCTGGGCAGGGATGGATAAAGCCAGTTCAGCCCTCTAAACTGCTTTTCTTATTTATGATTACATTTCCCCTAGGAGAAAATTTCTGGTGCCTAATGTTTAGACCTGACAGACTTGTCCTCTACTAGGCATCTTACATGTGATCCAAGGTCCTGGGAAAGACCCAGGTATTTCACCATGACATTCTGGAAATAACCAATGGGAAATAATTTTAAATTTATAATTATATATATATATATAAATTTATAATTATATATATATATATAAATTTAAATTTATAATTATATATATAATTATATATATTATATATATATATATATAAAGCTCTCTCTCTCTCTCTATATATATATATATATATAAAGCTCTCTCTCTCTCTCTATATATATATATATATATAGAGAGAGAGAGAGAGAGAGAGAGAGCTTTAGAGGTTCCTTAGTTTGCTGAAAATTCTGCTAAAATTTTTAGAACTTATTAAAAAAAATAAGAGGGGCACCTGGGTGACTTGTGTCCAACTCATAATTTCAGCTGAGGTCATAATTTCGGGGTTATGGGGATTAAGTCTCAGGTTAGGTTTTGTGCTCAGGTGAGTCTGCTTGTCCCTCTCCCTCCTCCTCTACTCCTCTTCCAGCATGTATGTATTCTCTCTCTCTCTCAAGTGAATAAATTAAATCTTTTTAAAAATTTAAAAAAAAAAAGGGGGCACCTCAGTGACTCAGTGGGCTAAGCCTCTGCCTTTGGCTCAGGTCATGATCACAGGGTCCTGGGATTGAGCCCCGTATCAGGCTCTCTGCTCAGCGGGGAGCCTGCTTCCTCCTTTCTCTCTTTCTCTCAGCCTGCCTCACTGCCTACTTGTGATCTCTGTCCATCAAATAAATAAATAAAATCTTTTAAAAAATTTTAAAAGAAGGAAGAAAAGCTACTTTTAACCTGAAAAAAAGAGATAGATTTCTTTTATTTTAGAGAAAGAGTGTATGTGTGCATGCAAGCTGGGGGAGGAGCAGAGTGAGACAGAGAGAGACTATTTTCAAGCAGACTCCCAGCTAAGCATGGAGCCCCATGCTGGGCTCTATCCCAGGACCCCGAGATCATGACCTGAGTGGAAATCAAGAGTTGGTTAATTAACTAACTGAGCCACCCAGGCGCCCCAGAAAAGCTACAATTAACTTGATTGAATTTTAACCAGTGGTTAATTCAGAACTGTGTTCATTTTGTTTTCAGTTCCCTTCTCCCTTGAACTTGCTCAGACTACTCTCCTTAGTCTTCTGGGAATGAGTAGAGAGAGTAGCAAATGGACAAATGGGAGAGAACAAATCTCTTAAAATACAGCAATTCCCCTTAATTTTGATAAATTATTGTTGTGTTTTTTTGGGATGACTTGGTTTTTGAGCTTTATTTTGTTTTTATACTAATTCAAGATAATGGGCATTTGTTTAACACCCAACAATATATGCTCCTATATGGCATGGCAAATGTTATGACTCAACTCAGCAAACTCTCAAGTTTCTCTTAGGTTAAAGAAGCACTAGACTTCTCAATTTTCTCAGTGTGGCTGGACTGACTAGTATGAATTTCACAAGGTGGTGTATGTTTGCCTGAAGATGTAAGATGGTAAATGATCATAGGTCAGAACTGTGTGACTGCCCCTCATAAAATCCTTCAGTGGATAGCCATTCCTTCTAGGATCAAGTCAAAATCCTTGGATGGCTTACAAGACCTCTCTAAGTTTTCTCTTACCACTTTCCCCTTGGATCTGTTTTTTAGATGCATCAAGCTCCAGCCTGCCTCAGGGCCTTTGAATGTATGTTTGCTTTTCCTGAAACACTTCCCCTTCTTATTCTCTTTTCCTTATTTCTCTTTATTTACATGTCATATCCCTGGCAAAGACTTCCCTGACCATCCAGACCAGGCCAGACTTTTTTGATATACATTCTTGCAACGCCCTGAACTTTGTCTCTATGGCACGATTGAATATAAATAGTCACAACTGCATTTTGATAGTTATTTAAGTGTATCTCAGATAATGGCTAAGGCCATCCATGGTCTTTCACAGTATGATGTTCATTCAAGGAAACAATCCCATGTCTAATGGATAATTTTTTTAAAAAATTCAAATCTCTATTTAGTCTTGAAAAGGGAATGAGATGAGAATGCATTCTTAATGTCCAGCAAAACATACCAAAACCCTTTCCCCAGTCTGTCCCACTCTTGATTCTACAAAGAATACTGCTACTCTTCAAAAATATTAGGTTGCTGGGCCAGAATTTGCTCAGGAGATGGGCTGGGGAAAGAGACTGTGAATGTACACATTAGTGATTCCTACCCCACCCCACCCCGGTCTCTGTAAGAACTTCAGTCTCTTAGAAAGAGGGACCACATCTGTCTCAAACACTACCATGTCTCCAGCAGCCCATACTTGTTGAGCACATAGTAGAGGCTTAGTGAATATTTTTACTGAAGCATTGTTGAGCCCCAGGAAGTAATGTGTTGCCACTCCTCTTCCCACAGTGAGAACTACTTGGTCAGATGGGGCAGCAAGGGCTTCCCGAAGGAGATCGAGATGCTCAACAACCTGAAAGTGGTCTTCACGGTGGGTGTGCACTGCTTTCTTGTTACTGTCTTCCATACTCACAAGGGTATGATCTTGGAAACGATGCCAGTCACTTGGTCAGAAGGAAGCCTGACCTGGGTGCAGATCTGTGTTCTTGGTATTTCTGGAGAGATTCAGCAGACGGGGTATGTGTGGTGGAGTGTTGTGTGCCCTTTGGAAGCTATTAGGAAGATGGATCTTCCCCTCTCACTATCTCCTCCCTCTTTCTTTCTCACTCACATGAACATCAAGAACACTTGCAGAATGCTGTGTAAACAAGCATAGACCCCTTCCAGCAATAATGTCTACCTGAACTGGGAACAGCAGCTATTCTGATTTATCAGTTAATTCATGGTTAACCTGAGTTCCTTTCTTTTGCTCAAACTTTCTAAAAACCTCTCTAAAATGTATCAGAAAAAAAAGAAAAGACCTTCTAAGAACATTTACTGCATTGATAAATTGGATATTCTGAATATAATCAAATCACAGATTACTAAAGTTCTTAACAGATCCCTGAGATCATTCTTCTATATACCAGTATTCCTGCGCGAAACATATGCAGAAATATTGAAATCAGTTCTTAGTTGGGTAATTTATTTCTGAAACCGAGCTTGGCTTTTTAGTTCTGGAAAAGAAAAACATTGGGGAAAAAAAGATAGGGGTTATTATTTCCAGCAAAGGCCTTTCTCTTTTCCTATTTCCATGTGGGTGTGTTAAGAGTGTGATCTTAAGGTACCTAAAGATATTGGTGTTCTCTGTAAGCTCCTTTGGGGAAAAAGAGCTTTTATGAGATTTTTCACTCTGTTGCCTATGTTAGCAAGGGAAATTACAGAGGAGGAGCCAGGGAGGAATTTGGGCATTGGCTAAACCTATGAGTTTGATCCGGGAGTGACCGACATGCTAGATTAACCTACGTTGCTCTACAATAATTTTCCAGTTACAGCCCATTAAGTGCAATGTCTTATGTTATGTCACAATTAGATTGGAGCGCAGCTGATTTATTTTGTTTGTTATTTCCTGAAAAATGAGCCAGAGGCATGGAATAAGATCATAGTCGTAATTGCTTAGACAAAGTTTTCCTGGCATATATAAATGTGTCTCAGTCCTGCTTATTATTAGTTAGAAGGAGGAGCCTATTTAAGATTTTCTTGATAAATAAGAAGTCCCATGGGGCTTCCAGATTAAACCAGGAGACAGATGTTTCATGAGAGGGACAGGGACAGGGAATCAATCAGTGGTTCATTTTGCAGATAACCAATTCATGATGTAAACATGCAGGAAAGGGCATCAATAAATTTGTGTCTCTCAATATCAATGAGAATGTGATTCTGCCTGCATGGAATTCTGCCTGTGCCACCACCTCTTCTACCCACAGCAAATGATTTTGGGAACCTTGGTTGACTGGTTCAATGAGCTAATACTTGAAATGATGGGGGTTTTTATTTGGGGACAAGGAAGGTCATGGTGCTCTAGCTTCTTTTATTGATTCACGAGCTATCCAGTGAATACCTACTATGGGTAAGCTCTGTGCTAGATATTGAGGACAGAGCATTCATTGAATAAGAGGATAGGTCCTTGCTTTCAAGATGTGCTGGGGAATTCAGAAAACAAGTAAATGAATAAATAAGCAAGAATATATCAAAAGGCAATCCATGCAATGCAGATAATTAAAACAGGGTGATGTGATCGCTTTTGACTGGGCTTTTCTTCCTTCCTTATTTTCTTTCTTTTAAGGATTTTTTTATCCATTTACTTGACAGAGAGAGAGAGAGAGACAGGAAATAGGGAACACAAGCCAGGGATTGGGAGAGGGAGAAGTAGGCTTCCCACAGAGCATGGAGCCCTATGCGGGGCTCGATCCCAGGACCCCGGGATAGAGGACCTGAGCCAAAGACAGACACCCAACGACTGAGCCATCCAGGCACTCCTGGGCTTTACTTTTAGTTGGGCATTGAGGTAATGTTTAAGTTAGAGATGAGAGAAGACTTTGCAGGCATATAGCTTTCTGGTCTTATTTCTCTTATCTCTGGATGTTAGCTCTTTCTGGTTTCCTCTTTGAGGGCAGAACCCTAGGAGCTGGCACATGGGTTGGGCCAATGGTGAGCTTCCCCTGTCTGCTTTATAAACATTCACCATCCTTGGCTCTGTAAGAGGAAAGCAGAGCATGCTACCAGTTTCCCTAAGAATTTTCTCAGTTTGGGGATTATTGCTAACACACAGAAAACAAGACTGAACAGAAAAAGGAGTACTAATGGATTAGTAAATTAAGTGACACATGTTTTAAATTCTGTTGTCCTGCCTCAGCGTCCCTAATATGCCTGAGTTTTATAAGGCCAAAATAAAAATGATTGAGAAACACCACAGATTGGAACATGCTTCTGAGTGAGGATTGCACATTTATACACTCTCCAGAGAACAACGTGTGCTCACGTATTTTGTTAGATGCTAAGTTTCTCTAGTGCCAAGAGTCTCTATTGAGGCAGCTCTTAGAGATCTGGTGTCTTCCTTGAATCAAATGAAATCTCTTCAAAGAAGTGGAGTGGAAGAGGGGCTTAATTAAGAACCTCGTAGGCTTACCTAGTACGTTAGTTGCCGGAGCTGCCATTACAAAGTGCCACAGTCTGGGTAACTTAAGGAACAGAAACTTATTTTCTTGCAGTTCTGGAGGCTGGAGGTCCAAGATCAAGGTGTGTGCAGGACTGAATTCTTGTGAGGCCTCTCTCCTTGGCTTGCAGATGGCCACTTCTCCCAGTGCTCTCACATTGTGTTCTCATGCGGTCTGCTCTGTGTGTGTGTCTGTGTCCTAGTCTCCTCTGCTTGTAAGGATACCAGTCATTGCATAACCTCATTTTAGCTTAATCACTTCTTGAAAGGCCCTATATCCAAATACATTTTGAGGTGCTGGGGGTGAGGACTTCAACACATGAATTCTGAGGGGATGTAATTCAGTCCATAACATCTAGGAAGGATCTTTTCAGGTGGCAGGGCTTTTGTGGTTCTAGAATGCCTCTGAAAGATACCAAAAATGTGAAAATTCCTAAAGAGACAAGAGAAGTAATTAAAGACGGAGATCATTATACAGAAGCAGGAATTGCGCTCCTATGGATGGGAAGGATTTAGATATATAAAGGAATAAGAGACAAGCATCTGAGGCAGAGATGTGGACAGGGGGCTTAGCAAAAAAGAATGAGTTGAAAGTGAGCATCGTGTGTTTGTGGTGCAATAAAGGAATCTTTGTGACAAAAATAGAGTACTTACATGCAGAGAATAGTAGGGAATCAGGCTAGGACAGCCGGAAATATATTATGTCTGGGACCTTTCACGTCATCTGTGGAAGATTAGCACTAATAGGGTAGAAAATCAGGAGCTAGTAACATCGTTGTGAGGAGAGAAGTGAAATAATGAACATGACTTCTAAAGATATGTTTGTAGAGGATTTCAGGGTGGGTGAGAGGAAGGAGTCAGGCAGGCCAGAGAAAAGGCTGTTCAATCATCTGTATGCGAGGTAATTGGGATTTCAAATTCAGGTGCCTACAAAGCAGGGCAGGGAATACAAATGAGTGGCTAAGCTTCCTCCGTCAGGAAGCCCCCTTTTCCTCTGCTTTTCCTTTTCCCCTGTTCCATAGGGAGACTTTGGAGAGTAGAGAAGCAGATGTCCATTTCCTCAGCCAGTGAAGGGACAACCCTTGTATCAGCCAGTAGTTCTCCAGAGAACCTGAACCAACAGGTTATATAGATAGACTTATTCTAAAGATTTGGCTTCCATGATTGTGGGGACTGGCAAACTTGAAACCTGTATGGCTGGCCAGGAGCCTGAAACTCAGGCAGGTTTTCTATACTGCTACCTGAGGCAGAATTCCTGCTTCATTGGGAAGCCTCAGGTTTGGGTGCTGGAAGTACAACAGTGAATGAGGTCTCAAGGCCTTCAGCTGATTGGATGAGGCATATCTACATTATGGAAGCATATCTCCTTGACTTAAGTCAATTGATTATAGATGTTAATCTGACTTACAAAATACTTTCATAGCAACATCTGGACTAGTGTTTGGCCAAACAACTAAGCACTATAACCTAGCCAAGTTGATGCATAAAATGTAACCATTGGACACCCCACGCAGAAAGATGTGGACAACACTAGGCCATGATTTGTTTCCAGATCACACCCCCATGCTCTTCTTTCCACACCAGCCACAATGAGAGGGTGGGAGTGGCTGCTTTGCCTGGGCCCTGACTCTTATGTGAGCTGACAGGCTATTCCCAGTGCATATGAGGATTAATTTGGAGGAAAAGTAACTTTTCCCGAGTGAGGGCAGGTCCAGGATTTCCTACTCTGATGCCAACAACATGCCTTGATGTTCTTTTTTTCTTAACCCAGCTGGAAGACATTCCCAAGAACACCGAAGCTTTTAGATTTGAGCAGGACAGTCAGATGCTGAGGTGGTCTGGTTGGCTTTCCCTCCACTGTATCTTTCTGATGGTGAGAGAGATATGTTGTGGTGATTTGGTTTATAGACTTTGGTCTTAGAATGACTGTATAGTGTCTCCAAGGACTAAGATCATGACTGCAGGGAAACCCCTTGTCTTCTTTGTGTCTCAGTGTTCCCATCTGTAAAATAGGGGTGCAGTAGTACTATCTACTTCAGAGAATTGTTGAGGATCAAATAAGACAGTGGCTTATGAGAAACTTGGCACAGTGCATAACACGTTAGTGTAGTTCACCATGTCGGTGTTCTTCTTCAGGGCACATACTGGAGTGCACTCTGCTGTCCCCCTTGAGGTTAGCTGCAACCACCTGCCTTGCTTTGGTCATTGAAATGCAAGCCCAAGTGATGTGTGGAAGATTTAAGGGCCTGTAAGTGATTTGTCACCTTTCCTTCTCCTGCTGTGCGGACAGTGGAAGCATGTGTTGTGATGAGATGGATCATCTGTCAGCTAGGAACCCTGCGTAGGTAGATAAGCGGAGTCCCCAGCCATCTTCATTGGGCAGGTAGCCTGAGCTAGAAGTAAACTTCTGTTGTCTCTAAGCTCTGAGATGCTGGGATTGTTTGGTGTCACACCAACCCACTCCTGAGTGATATCCAGACCCCAGGTGCTCAGGAAATGATAACCGTTGGGACTGTACCCTCTTCCTTTTGCTTTCTCCCTCAGTGGTGATGAGCAGTGATCAGACGGATGAAGTCATCTGTGGCAACTGCTATTTTGGATCCATCAGCTGACATATAGGAGATGCCACCTGCATAACTGATATTGTACTTCTATCCTTCTCTCCCTGTTGGTTTGAAATTGAAGAATTGGGGTTGAACACCAGGGACCTGTCAGTCCGTTTCCTTTCTAAAACTCACCTTTCTTATCTATGAAATGGGTATGATCGTCTTGTTTTCTACCTTTCCCAGGACAAATTGTATGAGTGGTCCGTGTATATTAGGTGCTAAGTACATCCCCCCACAATTTACTATTAGTGGGCTTCCTTTTCTAATTCTCTAGACACATCCATCATGTGTAACTATTCATTTCCTGCTCTGTAGGATCTCGGAAACAAAGACCTCAACAGGGATAAAATTTACTTGATTTGTCAAATAGTCCGAGTTGGGAAGATGGATCTCAAGGATACGAATACGAAAAAGTGCACGCAGGGACTAAGGCGACCCTTTGGGGTGGCAGGTAAGGACATACTACACACTATTAACTTTTATCAAAGTGCATATTTTATTTGGCTGAATTTTTAAGATTATTTCTTTCTCTCTCCTCTTACCCGCCCCCTCCCCCAATATATACCAGACAGCTCCTAATACCTACATTTCTGGTGACTAAATCAAAATAATTGGTGACTAAGTCCAGATTTATGATGAAGGTGGTGAATAATGGATTCCTTGGGTCTGCAGCAGAGTGCTGGGAGCATAGTGCCGTCTGAGCAGTTGGCGCCCTTGCTCCCCAGTGTGGTGAGGAAGGAAGAACAGTACTAGTGGGATCTAATTATGAGGAACAAATCATTTTTTAAAAAAATATCCAGGACAGGAAATGCAGTTACACAGAATGAGTCACTGGCCACATGTCTAAATTCCAGATGGAAGTGGACGTTTGGAGAGTCCGTGTGACCAGATGAGGTTGCTTCTGAGCAGCCTCACCTCCGCATTTTTCTCCAAGCCTTAGTTCTCTCTCTTGGGGTTTCTAAGACTTTATCATTCTTGTCCCACTTTTATGGGTTTTGTTATTTAACTAGAACTCACATTGTTATTTACCTAATATATTTTCTTTTAATTAGCCCACTTAAAATTAAAAGACCTTTTTTTCTTAAAAGAGCATTTGAAGACCTGTGGAAACAGCAGTTTGATATGCCAGTTTTATTTCTTTTTATTAAATATGTATTTTAGTCGTATACCATTTATAATTCCTCTATATCATATATAAACTCACTGTTTCATGTTTTTCCTTTAAAGATACTGATCTGTCTGTATTCACAAACCACCTGGCTTTCCAACTAGTCCCCTAGCACTGCTTACAAAGTGGCTGGGTGGACAAGTTAGCTTATAAGGAGCCAAATGGTTTTTTAATCAGGCATTGTTGCTAGTTAGCTAACTAGGTGACCTTGGGCAAGCATTTTCCCCAGGGTCTTAGTTTCATTATCTACAAAATGAGAGACTTTGACTTGATTGGTCTATGCCCTGCTCTGAAATGCTGATTCTATATAAGGAATACTCCTGGCATCACAGTGTCCCTGTTAAGATAGGAAGCGTCCTTCAGTCTTACCTCAGAGTGTGCCTTTGTCCCCAGCTCTAGTCTGCTCTCCTTTGGTTTCAGGGGACAACAATCCTGGTGTAACTGAAAAGTTCAGGCATAGATTGCTTCAGGCATAGCTGGATCCAAGAACTCAAATTTATATCTCACTCTGTCCTCTTGCTGGCTTATTCTGAAGATGACTGTCCAATTAGCTGGCAAAACATGGGCCAGCTATTCCAAGCTTGAGTCTACCAGTTTAGTAATCCAGGGGAAAGAAAGCACCCCTTCCCATGAGTTTTAGTACAAGCCCCAGGAACATGAACATAGGCCACGTGTTCATCCCCTAAACAGTTATTTTGGGCAGGGGTATGTGGTCCTCTGATTGGCCAAGTCCTGTGAACAACTCTGGAGCCGGAGGGAGATTTTTCCTCCCAAACCATGCTCACTGAGATGGGTGAGGGGTGTCTGTTTATCAGAGAGAAGGGATACTGGTTAAATTCACATAACTAGATGTGGTCACTGGTAGATTATTACCCCAATGGGGCAACGTTCTTGGGTCCCCTCCCTCCTCAGGAGCTTTGTACTATCACTTTGCTATTGCTCAATAAACCTTGCTTTGCTGCCCCCTGCCAAAAAAATTATTATCCCCATGGTTTTAATGGCTCCCTGACCAGGGCCTGTAGAGTTTGAGATATTTCATACTACTGGGATTTGGGCTATATCCGATCAGCTTTTCTCCATGGTTCTCTCCTGGCCTCACAACAGTTTCTATAATCCCCTCTCTTATGCAGTTCTTCACCTTTGTTTTATGGACATTTGGTGGCTAATTTAAGGAGAAGTTTCAGAGGATTCAGGATCCCTCTGGAATTGCAGGGTTCAAGCTTCCTATAGGCATGTGTCTGTGCATATGAACATGTTTATGAAAAGGGGGTAAGGAGATTTCATTAGATTCTCAGGTCCTATAGGGAGTCACTGTGCTTGGATTTTGTAGGCACAGTAGACATCCAGTACATATATGTCAAATCCAAACTTAGTTGTTTATTACTTACTTGTTGCATGTTATGAACCCTTGCTGTCTGTGTATTGCCTGCTGCCGTCTAGCTTGTCTTTTTTAGACTTCCTGACCCAGCCTCTAGTACTACATCTCATCCCATTGACATGGTTTCCTGGAAGCAGGAGGATATAAGTCATTAATAGATTTTTCTCTTTTTTGTTTGTTTGTTTGTTTGTGTTTAGTTATGGACATAACAGACATCATCAAGGGGAAATCAGAGAGTGATGAAGAAAAGCAGCACTTCATTCCTTTTCACCCGTGAGAGATTTCTCCATTCCTTCCTCTTCTCTTAAACCACACCCTTTCTCATTGAGGGCTGCTCAAAAGCAAGGTGCACTGATTCCCTGAGTTGGTGATCGCCCTATGGGGCCTCCCAAGAGGAGAACAGGAAAAGAATGATGATCTCAGTGCTAAGGCACTTGAAACCAGCCAGACTCATTCATCAGATGTTATTTATTCAACAGAGTTTGATTGAAAGCTGGCAGAGGGCTGGGCACTGTGCTAGGCACCAGGCATGAAATGGTCAACAAGATAGACATGGCCCTGTCTTTGTGGAGCTTATGTTTAGATGGGGAACTAAGTAGATAACAAAAGATTAATGCATTAACTACAAGTAATAAGGAACCACAACTCTGTGAAGGAACAGCTTATCAGGGAATTGTTATCTGGTTCTCACTGATAGAAATATTCATGATTTCAGAGGGAGGGTAGTGAGGAGGGTAAATGTTCTTTTCCTGCTCTAAAAAGGAGTCTGTAAGGAAGTAGGACCCCATGTTTGAGAATGTTGTCCTCACTTTGTTACACCAAGGATGTCCAAGGAGAATGGAATTTTGCCACTGGTAATGAAGTCTGTGACTCTTGTTAAGGTATGTGATTAGGACTGAGCAGGAGCAGCTAGTCTTTGCCATCTTGCTGAATGGATGTTGCTTTTGAGGGCTTAGGAATCCTTCTTTTCTAAGAATATATATATATATATATATATATATATATATATATATAATCTTCTCTACTTGTAGCAATAACATTCCCAGATCTCAGAGCCATGTTGGTTTGTGAAAAAGAGAAATCTGTTTCTTTTTTTTTAATTTTTAATTTTTTATAAACATATAATATATTTTAATCCCCTGGGGTACAAGTCTGTGAATCATCAGGTTTACACACTTCACAGCACTCACCATAGCACATACCCTCCCCAATGTCCATAACCCCAAGAAATCTGTTTCTTGATGGCACGTATGTTGACTGAGCTGGCTTGGGCAGGCTCACTTTTCACCTAAGGTATATGGGGACACTGGTAACTTTGTGGAGCACGTGGACCTCAAGATAGGGACCCCATAAGAGTACCATGCAAGAATTTTGTGCTTTCTTTTCCTTCCCAGAGTGACAGCTGAGAATGACTTCCTTCACAGCCTGCTGAGCAAAGTCACAGCCTCCAAAGGAGACAGTGGAGGGCAAGGTACAGTGCCACAATGCGCCGAGTGGGTTGGGTTCTGGCTTGGGAGCTCTTGATTCTTTGGAAAACAGATCAAAATCGTAAACCCTGGGAAACATAGTCTTCCTTCCAGACTGACCACTGTGAAAAATGGGAGCGTGTGATCTATGGAAATGGAAGCCACATCTCCTGAATCTGAATGTCCTCGTGCCCAAAGCACAGCTCCTATGTGTCAGGCACCTTTATAGAGCTCCTTATTTGACTGAATTCTTCCCACGGTCTTGTGAGATAGGTGGTACCCACCTCACTGCACAAAGCCTGCGTGGGGGAATTTGACAGAAGCGGACGCTGTTGGAAGTAACGAGTGGCATTCAAACCCACAGATACCTGGCCCCAGAGCCCCTCTGCTTTCTACCTTCTGCCTCCTCCTGTGTTGGGTCACTACATCTGTGATTGTTGCTGCTTCCAGCAGTCTCCTCCAGAAAGAGCCCAAAGGGAGAGATGGTGGGAGGGTGAGCATGAGCATACCTTGAAGTTGGCTTTTCATGGTAGTCATTCCCTTCCAGGCCTCTGGGTGACCATGAAGATGCTTGTGGGTGACATCATTCAAATCCGCAAGGACTACCCACACCTGGTGGACAGGACCACTGTGGTCGCCAGGAAGCTGGGCTTCCCAGAGATCATCATGCCAGGTCTGGCCTTCCCATGGGGCAGGGGTGGGTCTGGCTTGTCACAACTATTTTCTTTTCAAAAAGTCAACTCCTTCCTTTTCAACTGCTTTTTTTCTATTTCTCTCCCTGAAGGTAACCACTGAAAATGATTTTTGTATATCCAAAAATCTTCCCTATAGTCACATAATAAACGCAGGCACATAAATATATACACATGCACTTTTTTTGCCTCACAGATGGGATCACACTTCATATGCCTTATATAACATTACTTTATATGCTTTATATAGGGTTCTGCCACTTGGTTTATCACTTAATTTATCATAGACATCCTTCCTACTTCACTACACATAGAATAATTCTATTCTTTTGGGGAGAAAATTGTCATTCTCTTAAATTTTAAACTACACATATTTTTTTTATTACCAGAGGACACTATGCCCGCTGTAAAATGTTCAAATTGCACGAAAAGGTAAAAAGCGAAACATTAAAAGCTCCCTCAAATTTTTGTCTCCAGAAGTAACCTCTATTAAAATAGTCCAGGGCGCCTGGGTGGCTCAGTGGGTTAAGCCGCTGCCTTCGGCTCAGGTCATGATCTCGGGGTCCTGGGATCGAGGCCCATGTTGGGCTCTCTGCTCAGCAGGGAGCCTGCTTCCCTCTCTCTCTCTGCCTGCCTCTCTGCCTACTTGTGATCTCTCTCTGTCAAATAAATAAATAAATAAATAAATAAATAAATAAAATAGTCCAAACATGATCATAGTAAAAGAAAAACAAATGATATTATGTAATAACACTATCTTGAAACTTCCCTTTTTATCTTAAACCCGTCTTAGGCTTGCGTCCACCACTGCTCTCGCTGACTGACCCCTTTCCACAATGTACGGTGGTCCACTGGGGGCCTGTGCTTTACCTGACACGGCAATTCCCCGTGCATTCCGCTGCGGGGTTTTCTATTCTTACCGCCCCCATTCCTGAAGACCCTCCGGACCTCTTCCTGACCCCCTGTCCTTGGACTCGTGAAAAGTCACCCTACCTGCATCAGCACAGTGAAGGATCTGGGGCTGCAACTGTGGACTGTGGTTGTTATTCATCATGGGCCCAGGAGCTCTCCTTTGCCTTCCCAGAAGGTGTCACTAGAGGATGGAAATTCAGTAATTTTAATGACGGGAGACGAAGAGAGCCGATTTTGACCATCCAACCTACCTTTTTGCAATTGATGTTCTAACGTTCCTCCTTCCCCTTGTTACCTCCTTCTCCAACCTCCCTGATGAGGAAACAACACTTTTTGGAAACATGTCTGATGTTAGTTTCATTAGCAGACGTCAAGGCCGGGCACTTGCCTTCCCACCCCCGCCCTCGTGCCTTCTAGTCAGTGTCTCTCCTGGGTGTAGAGACATGCCAACTCTTGTCTCTCTCTCTCCTCTGCCTGCAGGGGATGTCAGGAACGACATCTACATCACTCTCTCACAAGGCGACTTTGACAAGTACAACAAGACCACGCAGAGGAATGTGGAAGTGATCATGTGTGTGTGCGCGGAGGATGGCAAAACGCTGCCTGTAAGGGGCCCTGTTGCTGCTCTGGGTGCCCCGGCTGCCTTGAGGGCTTCTGCTCACCCAGATTTGCTTTTCCCATCCCGGTCTGCTCCCTAAATGTCAGGTGCCTTCGGGATGGCCTTGAGTAATGTGATCTACACCTTTAGAGCTCGGTTTGTACACTGGCCCATAGTAAGACCTTGTGCCGTTTTCTCTTTACATCAAAGCAGTGTTTCAATGTCTGCTTCTCCCCTTTCATGATCCCTTCTTTTTCTTTTTCCTCTTTCTTTCTTTTTTTTTCTTTCTGCTTGGCTTCAGCTCACAGGTCAGCTTCTTGTTGTTAAAATGTTGTTCTCATTGAAATCTGAGCTGGTTTATTCAGACAAAATCCCTGGCAAGAAAAAGGATCAATACAGAGCCTGGGGCTGGTGTGGAGACTCAGGATGGCCTCAAAACAGACATTCCGAACACTCAATCCAACTCCCTAGTGCCCAGCTAGAAATTCTGGTGGAAAGCCTTATTCGTAAATTGATCTCCAGAGGGCCAACACCGTATAGTCAAGAATGCAAATCACATTGCTATAAATATTTATACAGCATATGTCCTATACAATATTTCTCATGTGTGTTTACATTTATTTACTTATATTTCCTTTAAGGTTGTTAGCAATTGTGTCCAGTGTGTGGGAGGGTTCTGCCTCTCAATTTCTCCTTTTGGAGTACTGAGCTGAAAATAAAATCAGCTCTCCGCAGCAGTTTCAGCGTGGGCAAAGATTCCGCTTAGGCCACAGCAGGTGATTAGATAGCACAGTGGGGTGGGGGGTGGTGAGTATTGATAAATCATCTGCTCTAGCCTTGGGGCAGGGCTCAGGCAGGTTTTGCTACCCTCTACCTAAGAACATAACTAGCATTCACAGAGGAAATGCTATGTGCCACGCACTGGGATAAGTACGATGTGTTACCATTATTATTCCCATTTTTACAGAGGGTGAAACTAAATGTTCAAGTGAAACCACTTTTCCAAGGTCATGAAGTTAGTATGTGGCAGAAATGGAGTTTGAGTCCAGGTTTCAGGCCCTCTTAAATAGTTCATGGGGATGCCTATCCATTTAAAAAAGTCCCCCAACTTGTTTCTCATTTCAAAAATGAAGCTTGAATAACAACTTCTATCAAATCCTGGGAAGATTCGTAATTATTTTTTGAATTTAAAAAAATCCTGTTGTCTTTTTGTTGGTAAAGACTGGCCCCCTTAATTACTATCTGGTTGAGCAAAAATCCAAGGGTTTTACTCATTCTCTCTTTGTTGGATTCTGAAAAGTAAAGTAAGTGAGAGACACTTTGCTCAAAAGAACACAAAAGAAGAGCAGAGGTTTTTATCTGAAAGGGAAATTGCATTTCACGAAGGTATAGACCATTGCTTTGAAGTTATTTTTATCCAACTACCTGTTGGAGGACTTTTAAACCTCAGCTTCATTTTTGAAAACACTGATACGCTTGCCTTCGGTATTGCTGAAGGACAAATTGGAGGGAACAGTTAACAGGAAGGCAGGCGTCTTATCTTGCTTCTGAACCATTCTTCTTCCACCCCTCTGTCACCCTTTCCAGTCACACCCTAAGGCTAAGCAGACACACTCTTCAAAGATGAATATATAAGCAGGTATTCTGGGGGCTGAAATGAAGAGGTAACTATGGGGCACGGTGGTAATTTGCAGTTTCCTCTATTAGGCAAGTTATGGGGGAGTTCAGTTGACTGACTATTGAAAATTGCTAAGGAAGCTTGTGGGAGGCTGTTCTTTCTTTATTTGCAGAAATAAATATTACTGCCTAATTAAGTGTCAGGCAGCACACTCAAACACTTGATACTGGTGGGTTCCTATGGGAATAGTCCCCTTCAGGAATATCTAGTTCTTTTCTTGTTACAGGCGCACACTGCTTTTAGAGGAGCAGGGCCAGAGGACAGAGTGTGTTACACTTGCCCTTGGCTCACTTTGGGGTCTCAGTGAACTTGTTCAGGAGGGGACACAGCAGAGAAGCTAATGGTGTGGGCTCTGGGATCAAATAGATCAGATTTAAGTCCCAACCTCCCTTCCTAGTACCTGTGTAATCTTCGGCAAGTTTTATTTGTCTGTAAAAGAGGAATCATCTTGGGGTTGCAAGTTAAACAAAATGGTACCAGTAAAGCACCTGGTTTGCAGTAAATACTCAGAAACAGGAAGGGGGGGGTAATATTTAGAGAAGATAGAGCAACTGGGCAGGAACCCAGGCAGTCCAATAAGCAATCTGATGTGGACGGATGCCTGAAACAAGTTTAAGGAGAAGTGAGAAGGCTCTGATGCCAGGCCTAGAAACCTCTGCTCTTCTGAGACCAGCTAGCTTACGTGGGTAGAGGCAGGGCACGGAGGACAGGACATTAGAGTGCTTAAGACCATGGACTCTGGGGCCAGGCAGCCTAGTTCAATCCCTAATGCAGCCTGGTTAGCAGAAGGACCTTGAATAAGTTATGTAATGTCTCTATGCCTACAGTTTTCAGTCTGAATAGTAGGAGACTGGCAGTTGCACCTTGCTTTTGTGAACTTCAGATGAGATGATCTACACAATAGGTGTTCATTAAAATTGACCATTATTACTAGAAAGGAATGGTAGTATTCTGCTTTTATTCTTGCCTTATAGATGGCATCTTCCTGGGATGTGGCCTTATAGGTGTAGGACCCTCAGTCTCTTAAAGTGCATTCACATCCATGGGGTCATTTGTTCCTCTGGTGATTACCACCAGGTACACAGGGCCTGTGTGAGGAGGCTGATTTTCCCTGCTGCTAAAGTGTGTCCACTAAGTCAGCATTAAAGCCTCTAGGCTTTCCTGATTCCTGCTCACATTGAAGACAATCTGAAACCAACTAGGAATTCTCACTGTTAATTGGGGGTCTTGGGGGTGGGCAATGGGGAAAATTATTAAACAGGTTTACTTGAGACATATATAAATTCATATTTTCTCTAAAACTGGGCTCAGTCCCTGGTCATGATTCTCAACACACGTGAAAACATTCAATTTTAACTCTGGCATGTTGAAGGGAGGGTCTTAGGTCTTCCTCAGAGTAATACTGGATCTTTTTCCTAAAGCCTCAGGCAATCAAAAATTTTCATCACCAAGATAGTTCTGTGGGATTCAGTTGCCTGGCATATAGTAATTTTACTTTTACCAGAGATATATGTGTATTCTCAAATTTTATAAGATACATGGGATTCACTGGAGTTACAGAAACTCTAAGCCCATAAATGTCACTTGATATAAATCTTAGGAGGCTGGAGAGCATCTAGGTTGTTGTGAAAGGAACATTGGACAGAGAGATAGCGGGTCTTAGACATATGCCAGCTCTGCTATCTTTCTGGGCAAGTACTTAACCTCTCAGTGCCGCAGTTTACTCAGTTTTGAAATGGGGATAGTAGTGGTGATCATTGGTGGTGTTTGTGAGGATTGGATTAAGTGAGATAGTACATGTAAAGGGCTCAGCATATTGCTCAACAAAAAGCAGTCTCTAAGTAGTTAAACCAAGTTTGAAAGCATGTTTACTGTTCAGGCCTCAAAAATTTCTAAAAGACTTCATCTCTTTGAAAACCAAGAGATTGCTTTTCTCCATTTTTAGTTCATTGGTTATTCTGTTTTTTTAAAAAATTTAATTTAATTAATTTACTTTGTAAGTAAAGATTTTTATTTATTTGACAGAGAGAGAGCGAGCGAGCACATAAGCAGAGCGAGCATCAGGCAGAAGGAGAAGGAGGAGCCCAACTTGGGGTTCAATCCCAGAACCCTGGGATCATGATATGAGCCAAAGACAGATGCTTAACCAACTGAACCACCCAGACACTGCAATTCTAGTTGTTTTTTTTTTTTTTTTTAGATTTGTTGTTTTTTGAGGTTAATTCTGAAAGGATGCTATATCCTTATTTTGAAATGGACTCAATTTGACTGCGAGTACCATCAGTCATTCTTGCCCTACAGCTTGGAAGGAAAGGAGTATTCCAGTGTGAGGGGAAGAATTCTCTTTCCCACAAGTTAGCTTCTCTTACGGGGGGTCCTAGAGTGCTTGTATGTGGCTGGCTTTGGTCATTTAATCTCATGGTGGTGGGCGTGGGGTTGGTGGTATCAAGGATCCATTGGTGAATCTGCTGGAATCTGGTAAAAGGCAAGGAGTCTGTCATCCTAAAAATGCCCAGAGGCACATAGTTTTGCAATATGGGGGCCAGGGGCTCCAAAACCAATCCCTTTGTCCCTATTTAGAGACTGGAGGTAAAATTTTTAGGCCTTTCCTGGGAGACCCTATTTAGATCCTGTTTGGGGGCCAAACCACAAGAATTAACAGAAAGAGATAGAATCAGGGGCCGACAGGCCCTATTAAAAGATACTTTTCCTTATTACTCTGAGGGTGTTTATGGCAAACAGCAAATGCCCTATACTTGGAATACTCAGGTATGCTTGCTCTGTACTCATTCCCTGCTTGGAACATCTTGCCCACATTTTTTGCTGAAAGCCAACTTGGAATCTTCCTTCAAGATCCTTAACTGTCCTCACCTCCAAGAAATCTTCCCTGAATCCTCAGGCTGCACTTAAGGATCCCTTCTCTGTGTCCCACTGTAGTAAAAAGACATATGTCCGCTGCTGTCACATTGTGTTGTTCAGTGATTTATCTGCTTATCTAATGATCCCTCCCCCAAACTGTGAACTCTCATGTCAAGTTTAATATCTGACTCATGTCCATATCCCAGTGCTTGGCATGGGCCTGATACCAGAAGATGCTTGGTAACAGTAGGGCTCCCCCAGGCCCCTCTGTCCCTGTATCTGTCAGCAGCCTGGGCTCCCTCCTCTCACCCAGTTTCCCTGTTAGCATCAGAATCCATCAAAGTGAGCTGCTGCTTGACTGCGCTGAGCCTGTTTGTAAACTTTGTGCACATTCAGATTTAAGAAACAAATAGTATTAATAAGAGTGGCAGCATGCAGTAACTCTAAGGCTGGTTACCATTTACAATAAGGCAATCACGTCAGTGCCTGGTGCGCTCCAATGGTTTCCGGAATGCAAGTAATAGAATTTCTGTAGTTAAACAGCTGTCACTCCCGGGGCCGGGGATGTTCATGTATAAATCGGTAATGTAGAAGGGTACCTGGCAGAAGGGTTGGTGAAGGGAGGGTTTTCCGGCCCTTGAGGCCAGTGTTGGCCTCAGGACCAATAGTGTCCAAGCACCAAAAATGGCAATTCTGTAGTGTTTTTTCTTTCTCTCTCTTTTTTTTCCCTTGGGTCAGAATGCAATTTGCGTGGGAGCTGGGGATAAGCCCATGAATGAATATCGGTCCGTTGTGTACTATCAAGTCAAACAGCCACGGTGGATGGAAACAGTCAAGGTAATAATAGTAATAATAATAATAATTAATAATAATAATAGCAAACATGAATCTAGGGGTTCTGAGACACCATCCTAATTTGAAGCAATACCCTAGTATATGCCCAGTTGTATATCAGGCAGTGGAAATGGTGACAAGTACCCTGACCTCCTGATCCCCTTCATTGACCCAGAATCAGCCACGATGGGATTGTCAGATGGTCTTCTTGCTCACAGTGCCCAGCCTGCCAAGCTGTGTCATTCCACTCAGCAGTGAGGAGCGACAGAGCTTGCAAGTGAACGTGAGGCTATAAGAGACAACTTAATGCCTGAAAGACACTGTCTTGGGAGGGTGCCTGGGACAAAAGTGGCATTAATCACAAATATCCATATTACCAGATTGTCACATGAAGCAGAAGGGAATATCGTACATTGGAAGAGGAGTTTGGAATTAATTTAGTGAACAGTGATGCTTGAACGCACCTTCGACTATCTCTGCCTTGTAATTAGTAGCAGTCTTTACTCACCCCGTGCTCTGAACCCAAACACAAGATGTTCACATAACTTCCTTTTCTGACACAGCTGCCCAAATCTCAGTGGTTCTTGCCTGGTCACCTATATTCCCATTTTCCTCAGTGTGTCTCCCTGAACCCACTCTTTTCAAAATGACCTGCCCAACTTTGGCGTCAGAAAGCTATTGGATCAAGTTGGTCTCCTCTTTTCCGTGTTCTCTTGTACTCTAATTATTTCTCTTTGCTAGCCCTTGTCACATGGTTGTTAAATGTCTCTCCATGTGAACCATGAGCATTGGCATAGCGGGGCCTCTGCTTCGCCTCAGCAAGGCCAGCGTTTCCCGTGACGGGCTTGCAGTGGCCATTTGATTCACAGTGAAAGAATGAATCAGACTGCAGTCGCCCAGGAGGCTCTCAGTTTCTTTGTTCTGTCTGAAGTCACAAATGGTGGACCTCTTCAGGCTCAGAGTTCATTCTCTGGAGCAGAAAGTGCCCCCAAAGTATACATCTGCTTGACTTTTAATAGTCACCGATTCAGTATAAACTTGTCCCTCTTAAAGATCAAGGTGGTTTTCTCACAGGTAGCTAAGCTTCTCTGCTTTGGCTTGACTCGCCCATTGCAGAGGGAGCTGGGAGGTGTCAGGAGTTAGGCAATCCTAGCCAGGCTGGATGTGTCTCAATTTAGGGTGCAGCATACCACCCACTGGACAGTGAGACAGGGGTGACGGAGGACTGAGTGATTTGGCTCAGTGTCTTCAGAGGTGAAAGCATCTGGGTATCTGTCCAGCCAGGGATGGGAATGAGCCCTAGGATTTTCCCAAGTATTATTGGATTCAAGCATTTTTACGAATTTGCATGAACAAGAGTCTTCGAGCATACCCCCTAATGACCGTGGTTAACTTGCTAAGCCCCGCTGCACTTGCCAGAACTCCTGGAGTGTATAAAGAAAATGTGCATCGTGCAGTTTGCAGTGCATCAAATCCTGTGCTAAAGTTATGTGACTTTTATATCAATTTGGGGAGATTCATTTTAACCCACTGTAATTTACGGACCTCTTTTCATTGGCTAGGAATGCAATTTGCCAAATGGATTACATTTGGTACTTTATTTTCTCTTCATAGCTAGTTCTTATGTAATTTATTTACAGTTCATCGGGCTTGATGGATGGGTAATAAATCAGCATGCAGACTCTCAGTTAAATGGTCAGACTTTCTTTGGTGGGTGTGGGTGGGCTGGATAGGGGAGGGCTGTTTAACTCATTGGCTTCTGAGCTCTGGTTTCTGCCTACCAAGGTGGCTGTCCCTATCGAAGACATGCAGAGGATCCATTTGAGATTCATGTTTCGGCATCGATCATCCCTGGAATGTGAGTACCTGACCAAAAGGCATCTCTGAAGCTCCCCTAAGGGGGGCAGAGTGGGATAACTGGGTGGTCCATGTGTCATTTTTTTTTTCCTGACCTCATAATGCTATTTCTAGCTAAAGATAAAGGAGAAAAGAACTTTGCCATGTCCTATGTGAAGCTGATGAAGGAAGATGGGACCACTCTGCAAGATGGACCCCACGACTTGGTTGTCCTGAAGGTACCATGTGTTGGAATTAGCTCTGCAGTGAGTGGGGCATAGGAAGCCAAGGGAAGATGGCAGCATTGCTTAGTGGTTAACAGCAGGGACCATAGCATCCCACACACCAGGGTTCACCAACTGTGTGGCCTTGCACAAAATCTTACCTTCTCTGCCTCTGTTTCCCCCCTCTGAGAGCCCTCAGTGAATAACTGTTGAGTGAGTGTCACATGAGACTGCTCATTTAAACACAACCATGATGGGTACATAGCACATGGAGTAAGTGGAAAAGGTTATTATTACACAGAATGGGCTATTGAGGGGCACCTGGGTGGCTCAGTCATTAAGTGTCTGCCTTTGGCTCAGGTCATGATCCCAGGGTCCTGGGATCGAGCCCCACATTGGGCTCTCTGCTAGGCAGGAAGCCTGCTTCTCCCTCTCCTACTCCCCCTGCTTGTGTTCTTGCTCTCGCTTTCTCTTTCTCTGTCAAATAAATAAATAAAATCTTATTTTTAAAAAAATAAGAAAGAATGGGCTATTGAGTCTGTAAAGAGCCCTGTGGGATGTGTAGAATACCAGCAAGAAACATTTGAGAGATGCCTCACTGCCGGTAATGGAAATATATCAGAATCTGGGGTCCCAATCCTGCCACTGACTAAATCTAGAATCATCTCACACATCTTCCTGAGTATCAGTTTCCTTTTTCTTAAGTGTGATGGTAATATTTATGACAAACCAATGAGATGACCCATGTTGAAGAGCTATGTATAAAAGGATGTACAGATACTGACCATCATTATTTACATCAGGAGACTAGTACTGTTTTTGAGAAGTGGGAAGTGTTTGCCTTGGTCTTACCTGAGTGCTTTCCCACAACCCCTCTTTGGGGATGTGGGATGCCTCTGCAAGCGCCTGGCTGGACACAAAGCATGTGCTTGTGAAGGAGGATAAGGCTAAGCCGTTGGCATAGGGATCCAACACCTGTCCTTGGCTTTCTCAGTCTTGGGACTGAAAACACCTTTTTGCCTGTGGTCTCCATGGCAAACACCACCTCATCAAGGCTTCATCACCAGGCACTCTTTCTCTGAGTCTCTCTGGGTTTTCTGGAAAGCCTCATCCCCTTCTGCACAGCTTCTCTCTTCTCATTTATGGCACATCAAGGTAGTTCTTGCCTTGAAAGCCGTTCTTCCCCAACAGACTATGAACTTGTGGTGGAGGGGCATGGGGAGAAAGGGGGTAGGTCCAGTTATAGTCAGTTTGCAATGTCCTCATTTTTCTTAAGTCTCAGTTTCCTCATCTGTAAACTGAGGATGATAGCAGTGTCTATGACAGAGATAAGAGCAGTTGTGAGGTTTAAAGGAAATGAACCAAGGCATATAAAGCACTTAGAGCAGCTTCCAGTAGTAAGTAAGTGCTCAATAAACTTTAACTCCTGTAATGCCTACCTCTAACTATGCATTTCCACATGCCAAGGGATTTAGGTTTCTATCAACTCTTTTAAGAGCTCCATATGCATTATGCCCATTTAGTCTGCCCCAAATTTCTAGGATCTAGGTAATATTGTTAATCTTAAGTTTAATCATGAGAAAAAGAACACACAGAGACCAAGCATAGACAAGACTTACGAATGGTAGAACAGGGTCTAGATCCCAGGGCTTTCAGACTTTGGTGCTTTTGCTCTTAACTTTTCCTTTAAGCTGATTCCTTATCTTGCTGGTAGGTGTGTATTAAGACCTCAAGAAATTTAGGGGCATCTGGGGGTCTCAGTTGGTTAAGTATCCAACTCTTGATCTCAGGTCTTGATGTCAGGGTCATGAGTTTGAACCCCATGTTAGACTTCATGCTGGGTGTGGAGTATATTTTAAAAATAAAATTTCAAGAAATTTAGGAGAAATCAAAATGGCCTATCAGGGAAATCTTCAATTCCCTTCATGCTGTTAATGAAATCCACAAATCCTTCAATTGGTTGGTCAATCCCTTTTCCATTAATGCAACTTTGGATTCTTGCCTGTTTTGTGGGAAAATAACCCTGCCATACCACCTGTTTATTGTTTCTCTGATTATTTTTTTTTCTAATTCTGACTCTCTGCATCTTACAATGTGTAAGCTGACCACTTGGGCATATACCCATGGCTGGGGAAGTAACCAAGGTGTTGTTTCCAGGGAGAGAGTAAGAAGATGGAGGATGCCAGTGCTTACCTGACCCTTCCTTCTTATCGACACCATATGGAAAACAAGGGGGCCACCTTGAGTCGAAGCTCCAGTAGTGTTGGGGGGCTCTCTGTCAGCTCCCGGGATGTGTTCTCCATTTCCACCCTGGTGTGTTCCACAAAGCTCACCCAAAATGGTAATGAAACCTTCAAGAGTTGTATATATGTAGTGCACATGTGCATGTGTGCATGGGTAACCCCGGGGGGGGGGGCCTGAATGGACAGTTCATGGACAGTTCAAGCCAAGAATAGTAATTCTGCTTGTCTGGACTCTTTCCAGTGGGCTTGCTGGGTTTGCTGAAGTGGCGTATGAAGCCTCAGCTGCTACAGGAGAATTTAGAGAAATTGAAGATCGTCGATGGAGAGGAAGTGGTGAAGGTCAGTGGGGCTTCATTCTGTTTGTCTTTGTCTCCAGTGACAGAGCTTTAAATCTTGGGTGGCTTCAGGGGCAAATCAAGTGCTGAGGGAGATGGGACTTTTTCTCTAACAGAGGGACACAGTGTTCCAAATTGCCATGAGAAATCTTTACTGGGAAATTCAGAGGATCATATGGTTCAAGGATGTTGAATGTTGAGTGGTAGAAAACTATGGTTGTGTTCAGTTCCTTCCAGGAGATCAGCCTGGGTGTAGATCTCAGCTCAACCGCTTACCAACTTTATGTGATAATATTGTGACTAGGACATATTTCGTAGAGTGGTTTTGAGCATTCAAGGCAATAATGTTTAAAAATTACTTAGCATAGTCTCTAACACAAAGTTATAATATTGAACTAAACATGTAGATCATACAGAGTTCAGTAAATAGTAACTATTAATTATTTTTGGTGGCATAAGTTGCTATAATAGTGTGATGTCTTAGTACTACTTGAATGTTACTATTAGAAATAAAAAGTATTCTTAGTTCCTGCTGCTTACAGAGTATTATGCATTATACATGAAAGAAGGAAAGACATAAGGGCTCACATTTTAAGTGAAACAAGCAGAAAACAATACAAATGTCAGATGTATTATTGTATCCACATGGTGTTAGAGAATATAGCATCTGAGGTATAAATTTAATTAAGCAACACTTCTGTCCAGTTCTATGGGACAGGTGTTTCTCACAGGTCTTGGTGATCTTGTTTCCATCAGGAACTTGGTCCAGCTAGAAACTCTGAGATTAAACTTCTTTATTTGGTAACTGTGTGTTTTCAGGGACTATAGGAAATATTGACCCATCCCTTAGTAAGGAAGAGTATCAGATTTTAGTTAATTTTCCATACATGGAGAAGCAATGGTAGAATTTTCAGATCAGTGCTTTTAATGTGCACTATTGACCCACCTACCTGGTTCATCAAGAGCAGGAAAATTCTCCAGACATCCTTTCACAAGATCTGTCACCTTTGGGCAGCTTGCAGAAACATCTGGGAGGGAATTACATGGTCTCCATCTTTGCATTCTTTTTTATTTTTCTAAAAAAGTTTGTTATTGAAGTATATAATACAGCAAAATATATACAGAATACTTACCCTAAGAGTATAGTTTCCTATATTTTTACACATGCATATACCCATTTGCTCACCCTGTAGATCAAGATACAGTACATTTTTGACATTGTGGTAGGTTCTCTCATACCCCTTCTTTACCCTTCCCCATGCTGACTGCTATGATAGATTTTTTTTTTGCCTGTTCTTGAATTTCATGAAAATAAATAATATATTATTATTTATATAATAATAATAATAAATATTATTATTTATTAATAAATAAATAATATACATTTATATAGAGAAATAAATAATATACATTTTCGGGTCTGACTTATCTTACTCTACACAATTCTTAGGAGGTTCTCCTCATTGTTTCATATAGACGTAGTTTGCTCTTTTTTTTTTTTTTTTTTTTTAATCACTGTGGAGTATTCTGTAGTATTAAAATGCTACCATATGTTCATTCATGCTGTTGGTTGACAATTGGTTTGCTCCAAGTTCTGGCTCTTGACAAGAAAGCTCCCTGGACCTTTGGAATGCAGCGTATGGTGGATGTGTGCTCTCATTCTCTTGGGGATACACTGAGGAGTGGGACTTGTGGGTCACCTGCACTGTGTTTTAACATGACCTTCATTATTTTGTCCAGTTTCTCCAAGATACTCTGGATGCCCTCTTCAATATCATGATGGAGCATTCTCAAAGCAATGAGTATGATATCCTCGTCTTTGATGCTTTGGTAAGAAAGAGGGGAAAGATGTTGAGTGATATTAGACATTAATATGTGTCTCACTGTGAGAACACTGAGAATTTGTGGCCTTAGAGACCCTTCTAATGAACCTTTTTGTATGTATTGTAACTTTTAGCAACCAGAGCAATGAACGAATGAGCCGCTGCATTTGTTTGTTTGTTAGTTTGTTTGCTTCTAATTGATTTAAAAGCATGGCTGGGTGAGTAAAAGGGGAATTTTCATTGTTGATGTCATATTGGCACTGGTTGAAAGTACATGAAGCTGGATACCATGAATAATGGCTTCAGCTTTCCATGAATGCTGGGAGCTAGTCCTTGGCCAGGTTGTGAAGCACCGAAGTGTTTCCCACCTTCTTCTTTCTCATAGTCTCCCAACTTCGCAGTGTCCTTATACCTTCCTGCCCACCTGCACATTTTATGGCGGCATGCTTTCCTGATCTGTCCTCGTCCCTCTTCCCAAATGGTGTCTTCCTCCCATCTGTCCCATTTCATGTTTCTTCAGTGTCCTGTCCACACGAGGGTATCAATAAAGTTTGAATACGTTAACTACTTATGTCAGTGACATTTACCTTTTAAAGAGATTACTTGGAGACAACCGTGACTTAATCCAGGGCTTCCCAGAAGGTCTTCTTAAAAGCTAGCCCTCAAGAAAGAAGCTTTTTAACAAAAAGATCCTTTGATTAAATAACTCTCAGGGAAGTGTTGGACATTGTGTGACCTTCTTAGAGATTCACAATGGCTGTAAATATGTTAAAGACTCTAAGAACCCTGCTGTAAAGAAGGCAATCTTAACAATGATATCCTGAGATTTGTCAAACTTTATATGACCATGAAACCCTTTTATCCTACGATACCCTGTAGCATGTTTCATGGAATGCTTTTTAGAAGAGACTACATTAATGAGACTACTAACAATATATTCGTGAGTTAATTCCTGAGCAAAATCATTTTGCTGGAGGTTCAGTTATGCCATGTGAGTATGGCTTCCTGCCTTGGGTCTGACCCCGAAACACTGATTCCTTGAATCTTCCTCAGATCTACATAATAGGACTCATTGCTGACCGGAAATTCCAGCATTTCAATACCGTTCTGGAGGCTTACATTCAACAGCATTTCAGTGCCACCTTGGCTTACAAGTAAGTTACTGTACATATATAGGGATTTCTTGTGCATCCCCAACTTGCCCTACCAGGATGCCTAGGGCACAAGGAACTTGAGTATTTTCCTTTTGCACCAGGCTGTGTGAATTCTCCCTTTACTGATAAAACTCGATCCATGCTGGGTTATCTGGATTAAATAAAAATATGCAAATCCATAGGTTAGAATGAATATTTTATTATGGTAGAAGTACATGAAAACATTAATTTATTCAGTCAATCAGTCAGCTACCATTTATTGAATAGCTACTTGTGGTAGACACTGGGATTCAAAGGCTAAGAAAGAGAAAACACAGGCCAAGTATAGTACCCATTATAGCTTGGGTACAGAGGATGATGGTTACAGATGGGGATGATACTGGAGAGGTTGGGAGAAGCCAGTTAGTAAAGGGGTCTTGAAAGCTGGGCCAAATAGTTTGAAGTTTACCTTGCTGGTAATGAAGAAATGGAAAATTTCTCAGCAAGGGAATTCCATAATATTATTAGAATATTTTCTGTAAGAAGCAAATGTTAAAAAGAGCATTCTCCCCACCATTATTCCCACTCATATCCTGATTGTGACTAGTTTTCCTAGTCAAAATATTGTTTTTTTCCTCACTAGTTTTTCCTTTGCTGGTTTTCTATGGGTAGGAAATACTTATTCAGTCCCCCGTATTAAATATATATATATTTTTAAGCAAAGTTATTTTTACGGCTGCAAACAAGTTAGTAAGCTTAGCTATACCACCACCTTTAACCTTTGATAGAATGCCTTATAATTTATAGAGCAAATTAATGACCATGCTGTGGGCTGGAAAAAGATGTATTTTGAAAACATAATTCCTTATTCAGGAAATTGATGACGGTGCTGAAGACTTACTTGGATACCTCCAGCAGAGGGGAGCAATGTGAGCCGATCCTAAGAACCCTGAAAGCTTTGGAATATGTATTCAAGTTCATTGTTCGATCGAGGACATTATTTTCACAGTGAGTGCTTGTTATGTAAGAGTGATTGATTAGTTCCACAGTTCCTCCAGGATGTAACAGTATTTGTGTCATTGGAGAGATTCTTTTATAAAATTACAACCAGCCATTGATCAAAAACAACTTAAAAATCCAACATAGAGAGTTATGAATAGGTTATAATTGTTCCCTCTAAGCTCATTCAGGCAAAAAAATAAATCTTAACATGTTATAGAGTTATGCTTCATTCAATGAACTTGATTTGTGATTTGAGGCTCTTCTGTGTTTCATCTATCATTCTTCATTTGATTTGAGATAGAAAACTTTCCAGGAATCTTCAGTGTTAAAGGTGCTAGGAGTGGGGAGAGCAGAACTTAGGGACTTTTGACAGTTATTTGGCTCTAGGAGGTTGTGCATGACAGATGAGCTGGCATTTGCAGTTGATCTGTCTGTCCTTGAGATCCTAGTAGCCAACAATTGACCTGACATGTTAAAACACCTAAGAGATTTGATATTTGATGAGCAGTATTACAGAGGTTATCTGTTGTTTTTTGTTTTGTTTGTTTGTTTGTTTTTGAAGGGCTTTGGAGATAGAGGCATTCAAATGCAATGTACAAAAGAATAATTTATATTCATCCTGGCTATAAGGTAAAGTTAGGCAGGCAATTGATTGTGATTGTGTATATGATCAGATTGGTTGTGTGTGATGGGAAATAAGGAAAACTTACAGAGAATGTACTACCTGGATTCTCATCAATGCAAATGAAGAACATTCAACTCAAACTGATTTATTAGGGAGAGTAGGACTTTTATTTTATTTCACATTTTTTTAAAAATCCAGAAGAGTCACTTATGGTCTGTCTCCCTAGTTCTTGCCTCTGGGTCTTCTGCTAAGGGTCATGTGCTATAGTTTTAAACAGTCTGACCAAGAAAATGAATATGCAGTGGTTTCATGTGCACCTCTGGAACCATGGGCCAGGTCAGCCACTTACAGTATAGACTTATTTAGTTGGAGAGATGGTTTCCCAGAAGAAAGTAGAAATCTGTAGTCATCATTTTGACCATGACAATGGACGGGCTACAAATTTTCATAGTTGATAAGGCATCTGAATAATGAATCATTTTAGATTCTCCAAAAACATTCTTTGAGATTTCAGGTGAGAATTGGAAGAGATGAATGTCTTCAACCTTGTCACATAACATATGTCATGTTCATTATTCTTTTTTTTTAACTTAAAACTTTTTCTTTTCTTTTCTTTTTTAAATTAAATTTAAGTAATTTATTTTTAATTAAATTTTAGGCAGTTTTATACAGGATAATATTCATTTCTGGAGTAGAATTCAGTGGTTCATCACTTACATACAACACCTAGTGCTCATCATAACAAGTGCCCTCCTTAATAATATTCATCGTCCATCTAGCCCATCCCCCATCCACCTCCCTCCACCAGCCTTTATTCTTAAAGTGAAGTATCTGTTTCCTCTCACTTGTCAATTACTCAAAGTAGAGCCTGTGTATTAAAGTCTTAGGGGTATTTTTCCATGTTTGAGAGATACTTGTCAATTATTTGAAAACGAATGGGTCTTTCTAAGGGTTGAGTTTCTTGGAGGAGTTCAAGGATTCAAACATTATAATTCCAGATTAATAGGCAAAGATATGTTATCTCATCTTGCAGGTGAGAACTTTAGGTTTACAAGAAGAACATATATTCTTCATTAATCATACCTTCTGCCCCTTTATCCTTTTGGTTTATTTTATTGTATCTCCTTCCCCGCTCCATTCTTTTCTTCCTTCCTTCCTTTCTTCCCTCCTCCCTGCCACCCTTCCTTCTCTTCTTTTCTTCCTGTCTTCTCTCTCTTAGACTTTGTCTCTTCCCTCTACTAGAGGAATGGGCATTTGCACATTTGTCTTCTTCTCTGCCTCAAGGCAAGTCATCCTGCAGAATCTCTAGCTCTTCATTCAGTGTAAATCTGGTGTTGCTGGAGCTCCAAGGGACTTTTGGCTACTTAAGGAGTGGGGTGGTCTGTTATTTCTTGCTGTATCCCCAGCATAGCATATAGAACATCATCAATACTCATGAAATACCTATTGGACAAAGTGCATTTTGGGGAATAAGGGATACCTCTGGTCAGAAGAGATGTCTTTAAGATAATCCAGGCCTAATCTTGAATCCTTTTGCATGAACAAAGTATAGGCTAACCTGCAAGGAAAGTCTAAGACCCCATGCTGAGGGAAGGTGGTTTTCCTTTGTCTTATTCATTTTAGAAACTTTATCAATGGTTTTGCTCTTAGTACAGCATCAAGGACATTGGGAAGCAATGGAGGTATTTCCCCATACTAGGAAGGCCTTTTACTTGGGAGACTAGAAAATAGAAGGTTTGAAATTTATAAGCCAGCTGGTGGGAAATCATAATATAATTATTGCTTTGGGGACTTATTGTGTCTGGTATTGTGTTCCTGTTTCCTGTTATTTCTTTGTCTTCTTTCCTCCTG
Organism: Mustela lutreola; assembly: GCF_030435805.1. Classification (NCBI taxonomy): domain Eukaryota; kingdom Metazoa; phylum Chordata; class Mammalia; order Carnivora; family Mustelidae; genus Mustela; species Mustela lutreola. The sequence goes on from NC_081294.1 coordinate 59,582,782, forward strand.
TGCATAATTCAGTTGATCTAGCTCCTGTTAGCAGTTCCCTTGACATTTTTCTTTGCACATACTGCACATGAGTGCTTGCGAAGGTTAAAGGATTATCCTATATCAATATGCAGGATGCAGTTGGGTAAGGGAGGAAGAAAAGTTGAGAAAGATAGAATTTCTTAAGGATTATTTATTTCTATCACATAGCCCAATAATGTGATTTCCTTTTTCCCTCTCTTTATGTCACTGGCTCCTGAGTCAAAATCTGGGGCAGGTGTCTTTGGGCATCTATCTGTGCCTTAGTTGCGGTAGAAGCTGGCAGAGCAGGTTCAAGCTTTTGTCATGGGGAGGCAGGCTTAAAAGTACGAGAAATTTCTAAACCGTAGGGAGTGTGTCCAAAATATGTTCAGTAGCCATCAATATGACCATCATCCATTAGGCTTTTCTGGAATGACTAAGCTTCTGGGAGGCATAAAGCATAGTGAGAAACAGTCAGAAAGAGCTGAAGTGATTATCTTCTAGGCACTGAGCTTCTTTACAAAATTCCTTGCAGCTCCTTTTATCCTGAAGCTCAGACAACCAGCTGAGCTGATCCCCAACATTTCTGAGCTGTGGAATTACTCAGTCCAGAGAAGACTGTGCTTCCCCGGATCGCACAATATGCACACTGAAAAGCTTTCCTTCCTGCTGGCCAGGCACATTAGAAATGACCCTGCAGCCCTTCTGTAAGGATGGCTCTCTAAAAGAGAAGAAATCCAGAACATGGTGCTATAGTGGGATTTGTTCCCACTTGTCTATGTTCCTTAAAAATCCTAATGCTGCCATAGGGTAAAGTACAGGGGCAAATGTGGAGCAGTGATTATGTTCATGTTGTGTTGGTGCGTGTTGGCTCAGTGATGGTCAGTGTCACACTAGACAGACCTGGGAGGTAGTCATATGTTTGTCCCTGTGCCCAGCTTACTGAGTGACCTGACCTGACTGAGCCTCAATTTTCTCATCCATAAATGGGGATAAACCAATTCTTAGTATTTTGATGATGAAATGAGACTATACCTACAAAGTTATCCATGTAGTATCTGGTACTTAATTTCATAAATGTAACAAATGATACTTGGTATCGTGTTTTTACCTAGGCAAGACAGGAAGGGTTTTTATTTGAAAAACTCAGATTTAAATTAATAAATGGTGTCTTGATCCATGCTCAAAATTTGGCTTATAGTTCATGCAATCCTAACCCTTTCTTGTTGTTTTTGTTTGCTTGTATGTGTGTTTGTTTTTAAGGAGGGAGTGTTATGTTTACCAGGTGTCTGCTTTTTGAGGATCACAATGAGGGACTTTTATGGCTCCCTGAATTCCCCTTGGTCTATTGGCCCACTGGCTGGCCCCTGCTTGTGTTTGCTGTGTGTGTGGTCAGCCCCTTTGGGCCCAAGCAGCCATGTACCGACCTCTCTGCTCCGCGCTTGTGCTGCTTGTCTTTGCTTTTGCATTATGCCTCCTGCTCTTGTTAAAGACCTGCTTATTCACTGCTTGCTTCCTCCTCCTTCTGCGTGTGCTCCCAGTCTCCTGGGGCTGTTCTTCCATGCACATATTCCTCCTTCACCTACCTCATTACCATTCCCTTTGCTTATGAGAGGCCATCAGCTCAGTGGTTAAAGGCACAATCTTTGGAGCTGGCTACTTAGGTTTGAATTTCGCACTAGAATCCTACCACTGCCATTTACTGATGTTTATGACCTTAGGCAGATTATGTAGCCTGCCTCAAGCTCGGTTTACTTGTGTATAAAACAAGCAGGGATGTAAAAACCCTTTTGGGTTGTGGTGCAGACTGAGTGAGCTAATGGGTGTCAGGCACTTAGCACAGTGCCTGTCACAGAGCAAGCTGCCACAGCCATGGTGATCATTACCTGCTAAGTGCATTTCACTTATTATCTCCATTAGTCTTCATAAAAACCCAATGGAAAGCCTCCTCTCCCCACTTTATCTCCTCTGAGTCCTCACTCACTCCATGCCAGCCATACAGGTCTCCTTACCGTGGCTCAAGGTCCCAACTTAGGGCCTGGGCACCTTTCCCCTCATATCTGCTTGTTCACTTCCTATCCTTTTCCATATCCTCACATAAATGTCTCCTTTTCTACCCTGTTGAAAACTGCAACTTCTGATTCCCCTCCCGTTCATTCTGTTTTTGATCTTTTCTCCCCCTCCACATAGAACTAATCAGATGTTAACATATCAGACTGTAATTAATTATGCTTTTGTTTACTGCCATCTCCCTGCTAGCATGTCAGCTCCAAAGCTCCTGTCTGTGTTTTGCACTGAGAACAGCACATTGACACTTGTTCAATGTGAAACGGAACACCGTTCCGATCCCCCTTTCATAGATAAGGAAGCTGAGACTTCAATTCACACTTAAAGGTCACACAGGTAAGAATTAGCAGAGTAGAGCTTCACATTCTGCCTCATCTGATTAAGCAAATTGAAGAACCAGAACTTTTGGAGGACCATGCAAGTCTAAAATGTGGTTGGCTATGATGGGGACGTATCTATCCTAAGTGAGAACAGCTCCTCATGGAAGGATTGACTTGCTGGGTACTGTCAGGGCTGCAGAGAGGCACAAAGCTCCTTGAGTTTAGGTGCTATCATCCCTAAGCACAGTTGGACTTCAGTAAAAATAAAGATGACTTAGAGCAGAAGTTATCAGGAAAAGAGTCCTTGCTATTATGGCAAAGCTATCCAAGCAAACATGACTTGATCCTCCTATTCTTTCAAGGAGTGAAGAAAGAGGATCTGACACAGGGCCAGCCCAGGTAACTCACCCAGGTAACTCAACTTCCTGCTCCCCAACGTTCATCTAGGAGCCAGGAAGGATGGCCATGGTGTGCACAGTGCCATATACCTGTACTGAGGCTTCCACTCCATCAACATAGGTAACCAAGAAGCATGGTTCACACCTCCGGTGGAAACCCCCAGTCTGGCTCACTTCATCCAAGGGCAGGCATCTTGTCCTTTCTGTGCTCACCTTCAGCATCAGGTGATCAGATAGTCGCTGACGTTCTCTTTTGCATTTTATTTTGCATTTTGCTTTATTCTGTCTGTCTCCCCTCTCAGCCTCTACCTCGCCCTCCCACCAGCTCAATTTCTTCTTGTGTAAATATTATATACTAGTTCACCCTCCTGGTCATGCATATGTTAGGCAGGAAGACCGTCTGAACAAAGCTCAGGCAAGCCCAATGTAACCTGCAGTCAGAGGGAATACATAAGCCTCTGCCTTTTTAAACAAATATGAATTTAACTCCAAGGCACTTGCCAGTGTGATTTGTTTTCATTGTTCATGTATGAATAAATATTTAAATGTAATCATCTGTTTATGCTGAGCATGGGCTGGGATGCCCGTCACATTGCTATTCCTGTTTCTCCTGCATATAATTTGTTTGCATGTTAATGCCATTTATTCCTATGTAAGCCTCTGTTTTGGGTTTTGAATATAATTTCACTTTTTGATGACAGTAATGGCTCAGTAAACTGCACAATTGCAGTTAATGGAATTATTTTATGATAACATTAACTTGGCATCAGATCAGGGTGGAAGAGAAAACTGTCATCAAAGGGATATTGTCAAACAGTTACTTCTCTTTAATTTATTATCTATTTTATGAGTTGCTACAGTGTAGAGGGGGGAGCTAACAGCTTGCTTATTACAAACATATGTAGAAAAGCTTTGTAAACCATGAAGTAAGTAGCCATCACTGTGATACGAAATTGTTCATGTGCATGCATTTTGAATAGCCCTCTTTTCCCTCTGCATATAGAAATATTAATAAACATTTATTGAGCACCTATTATGCACTAGCCACTCTAAGTGCTGGAGACTCTGGAATTAATCTCTAAGGCTTCCTCAAGTAGCAGTAACACAGTAGGGCATGCTGCATATGCTTCCCAGCAATCAATCACAGTTCCCTGGAATAAGCAATGATCCATGACTTGATGCCATTGAGGCTCAGGGAGCAGACAGGTTTAAATGACAAACTCCACCTCGGAAGGATCCTTAATTCTTCTCAGAGGAGGTGATGCTTCAAACTAAACATCGAAAGAGAGAAGAATCACAGAGTCCAAGTAGAGGGAACAACACATGGAATACGATGTCTAATTACTCCTGCCACTCCTGAGGACCATTTATGAAGCCTCTCCTCTGTGCTTGGCCATGGATCACTTTTTTACTCTGCCCTACTTCATACTCACAGCAACCCTGGGAAGTATAGATATTATGATGTTTATTTGACAGAAGAGGAAATGGAAGCCCAGAAAGATAGAGAAAGTGACTGTAGGCCACACAGCTTGACATTGGCAGGGAGGGGTGTGACATCGGAGCCCAGGTTCTTTGTGCTGTGCTATGCCTATGAGCAGCACATCTGTGGGGAAGAGTGGCTAGTGGGTGAAGGTATGGCGGTGGAAGAGTGGGGACAATGCAGCTGGTGAGGTAGATTGAAGCTGGACGGTGAACAACTTGTATGCCCAACTGAGGAGTGTGATGTCATCCTCTCTGCCAGGGGAGGGCAGCATAAGTGCTGCCGTCAGTCCTCAGAGCACAGGGTAAGCACCCCAGCAGGTGCACAGACTCATTCATTGGGATCAGGTAAAAAGATGAAAATTCCTTTATTTTGTTCCAAGAGGAAGAAATTAAACTTTATAAATAATTGACTTAGAATAATACTTGGATATAATTTATAAATAAATAAGCATCTGTTGAGAATCATGCTTACATTTCATTTTCTCATGGAGCAGTTTCCAAATCCTGTTTTTGGCAGTGGGAGTCATTGAATTTTTAAGCAGGGGATCTACAAGGGTGCCTGGGGGGCTCAGTCAGTTAAATGTCTGACTCTTGGTTTTCGCTCCAGTCGTGATCTCAGGTCATGGGATCCTGCCCCACGTTGGACTCCATGCTGGGCATAGAGTCTGCTTAAGATTCCCTCCATCTCCCCCTGTCTTTCTCATGTGGGCACTCTTTCTCTCTCTCTCATAAATAAATAAATAAATAAATAAATAAATAAATAAATAAAGCGGGCCAGCCAGCAAGCAAGGGATCTACATGATTTAGAGTCATGTTTTAAAAAGAAAGATCACTGAGGAAGAAAGGTGAGTATGTAGAAGGTGTAGAGGAAGGGAGGCAGGATGTTAATCATGAAGCTGTTGCAGTAATCCAGGCAAGAAGACTTGAGCTAAGGCAGTCTGAGTAGGGCTGGAGAAAAAGGAGAGGGAGAAGATAAGGTGTATAAATGGCAGGATGGAATGTGGGTGGGAGTGAAGCTGTTGGAGAGGGCCAGCAGATCAGCTGATCTGAGGTTCAACTTTGTGACCCATCTGATTTGACATTATTCATCAACATGATGAATGGCGAGGAGGAGAAGTTTTGGGGGAAGATGATGTGTTTTGGTAAAATTTGAGATGTTTATTGACATAGCCTGATGGAAATGTATAGCAAGTAGTTAGAGAGTACTCTAGAGAGTAGTTACTCTCTAGAGTTCAAGAGAGTAAAGAGGAGAAATACAGTCTTGGTGGAAATTGATGCAAAGAGGTATTTGAAGCTGTAGCACAAAATAAAAATAAAACTTAGGATGAAACCCAGGAGATTAGCATGTTGAAGGGGTGGGTGAGGAGGGAGTCCCAGGGAAGGCTGATGAGGGATGTGGGAGGGGAAGCAGGAAGACGGGCAATCCAGGAGCCAGAAAAGAGAACATTGCAAAGAGGAAAGTGTCAGCAATGTCAACGTGCTACAGCAAAGTCATGGGGACTGCAAGCTGATCAGAGGCAAGATATTTTGCTGTGAGGAGGTATTTGTTTTCTTAGCAGCCCTTCCCCAGAGCTTAGCATCTTTCCTAATATCCAGTTGAAGACCCTAAAGAGGCAGAGGGATCAGGGCTTTGAGGTGCTATCGATTTCCCATCATCTTCATGTGAATTACCTACAGTGTGGATTGTTCTTTCCCAGGGTGTAATCCTAGTTTGGCTTCTCCCAACTGACCCTTCAGAGGATTAATAAACTGTTTTCCTATAGGGTGGTGTATTCACCCTTCTCTCACAGCAAAATGTAAGACACTGGCTGTCTGCTTCCATTGTCCCTTTAAATGGCTTAATTTTGCAGAACAAGACTATCTATACTGTAGATAGTTAAGGGAAAAGCCACGGACGACACAAGATATTCATTCTTCCAGGTTGAAGCAGTAGACAATTTCCTTTTCTTGTTAACTCCTTGTGAGACATCTAGAAGCTCGCATGCTGGCACAATTCTTGCCTTTGTGCAAAAAAAAAAAAAAAAAAAAAAAGGCTGTTTCTGTCAAATGCTGAGGCTGGCAGTTCCTCAGAGAATGACTTGGGTGAGAGATCAATTTACCGAATAAATATGTAGATTTAGGAAATGTGTTTGCAAATCCCCTGTAACTAAATATGAACATGCAAGATAATGAAGGGTCTAGTTTGCCAGAGGGGTGAAATTCACCAAGCTACATTATTGTCAGGGATGCTGAACTGAACCAGGGTGACTAGGCATACTTGGTGATCCCCTTTAAATGCATTTGAGGCAGCATCACCTCAAAGCAGAATTCGTTTCCTTAATAGGAAATAATATATTGCTCAGTTCTTGGGCTTGCGGCTTTTTGTGTCTTTGGGGTGGATGGAAAATTAAAGAGGACTTAATTATGAGGCATATATGGTCACTGCCCTTCATGTCTCCAAACTAGTCTCTCTGTCTCTCAGATCTACTCTTCTAATGTGGCCGACCTCAAAGACCCATTAATTCAATTCAATCCAGTTCACTGATTCATTAAATACATATTTTTGAACCTTACTATTTGGCCAAGTTCTAGCTTAGGTTACTGCAATAAAAAGATAGAGGTAGCCCAGCCCTCTTCTGCCCTTGTATAGTTCTGGGGGGAGACAAAAATCCAAACCAAAACAAAACAAAAAAAAGCAAACAAATACACCAAGTCATTACACACCATAATAATGCCAGTAAAGGAAATAAGCAAGTAGTTGAGATACATGGTACAGCATAGTGGTGAAGAATCCTAGTGACTACCTGTGTAACCTTGGGCAGATGACCTAACCTCTGCCTTTGTTTCTTCATCTAATGTTGGTTAGATTACCTCATAGTGTTATTTATTACGTGGGTTCTGAAGAAGTGACTTTTCAAGTGAGATATGAAAGATGCTAATGAACCAGCCACCAAGGGATAGAAAGAAGGATCCTTCACGGAGGAAAACTCTGAGCAAGTATTCTTGAATAAGAAAGAGCTTGAAGTTTTCTGCAAAGTTAGAGAAGACTAGAGTGGTTGAAGGATAGTGAACAAAAGGGAGAATAGGAGGAAGATGGACACGGAGAGACCCGGTGAGCCCGCCCTGCTCACCGGATTTATTCTCAGTGTGTACCCAAGGTCTCTGCAGGCATTTCAGCTGGAATGCTAGCATTCCAGGTAGTGCAGGGAAACTCAGCTGGTGGGAGAGGCTGGTGGCATGTGTCACCGGGATGGCTTGGTGGTGGTTGCCTGGACTTGTGTTGATGAGGACACTGAGGTTGCATTTAGAGGTGGCCCATGCAGGGAGTCATGACAGATTAATGGCACATAAACTGAGCAGTTCGATGGGAAGGGATAGAATTCTTCACTCCAGTATTACTTATGCAGCCCTGATAGGAGTGAAGGGCTCTGAGTTCAAACAGAGTGCATATTGTCTTGAAAAGCCTATGTGTTTTGGAGTATAGTAATTCTGTATTTAAAATTAAAAAGTATGTGTTTCTTACTCCCACTAGCCTCTTTGACTGCCTCCTGTAAGACACACGTGATAGCTGCTGCCCACTCTTTAATTAGACTGATGACAGACACAGCCTGCATTCCAGATCATTGAGGATCCCCTTTAGTGTCTTCCGTAATCTCTTAACTCGGCTAAATACCATTATCTTATAATTACAACACTCACAACTTTTTAAAGCCATATATGTTTCAGCCACCATGAATTTTTGGTTTGCAATTTGGGATAATTTTTTAAAGTACATTATTATAGTGCCTTCTCAATTATCTGTTAATGCATGAGTGTAGAGACCCATATTACAGATCATATAAAGTCATTCAGTTTGATCACTGGAGTGCAGAGTATGTATAGACGCACCCTCACATACAGGTGAACTTCTCAGAGGAATGTTCTTCCAAATCAGAACTTGCTGAGCTAAATAGTATCCTTAATTATTACTTCCTGATTTTCTGTCAGATGAGCATTCTGGGGGGAGGGAAGAACCACCGGTCTTGGGTACTATAGGGGTGATATAAATGAAGAGCTTTCCTATAATCAAATATATTTTGTGACTAAGCCACAGATAATGCTATCATGGCAACAGTTAAGAATATCCCAAATAGCACGAACCACGGCCTCTTGTTACTGCTTACCTGTCTCTCCCAAAATGCTGTGTCTTGGTTTCTACCACACAGAACTCTTTTTGTAATTCTCATACTTCTCAGATCCTTCAGAGTCCTGAAGATTGGTCTGCACCTCCTTTTAACCAATTCCCTCTCCTCGGTGAATGGATGAAACCTGGTGCTTCAGTTCTCACTGCTACGCAGATAACCCAGACATCCATCCAGACCTTTTCACTGAAGCCCACATCTCTGTGTCCAATCATTGACTTGCGGTCTCCCTCTTTCATATCTCAAAGGCAACTCAAAGTTAGCATATCCAGACACAAACTCGTGATGTCTCTTGCCACACTGAGCCTACAATCTAGCATGTTGCACAAGGAAAAAAAAGAAAAAAAGATTTTTGTGACACTTCATTTTTTTGTTTCTTCCCACATAATCTACATTCAAGTCTCAACCTTCCCTTCCTCAGTGTCTCTCCAGTTAATCCATGTCTTTCCATTTTCCCTACCAACTTCCTAATCAAAGTTCTCGTCATCTCATACCTGCAGTACTGTGTTACTTTCTCTATTGGTCTGGCTGCTTCTGTCCTTGTTTTCCTATCATCTATTTGCTGCGGAGTCCTTTTGAATTTCCTAAGTCGATAGTTAAAACATCTGTAAGTATGGAAAGTTTTGTTTCTCCCTTTCTAACCCTAGCTCTTTCTCTCTATTTGACCGCATTGGCTAGGATTCTAAGTCAGTGTTAAGTAAAATAGTGATATATATATTCTGTATTGGCTTTAAAAAAATTAGATGCCTTTTTATCATTTTGATGAAGCCCCTTCCTATTACTAATTTGATAACAATGTTAACCATAAAGCAGTATTAAATTTTATTGTGATCACTGATATTTTGAATTTATTTCTACCATCTTAGCTGGGAACCCTCCCCATCATTTTAACTTTTCTGTCCTTTTTTTTTCTTTTCTTTTTTTCTTTTTCCTTTTGAATTGCTTTCAATTTTCTCACTTGCTTTTTTTCTTTTTACTAATTTGAAAGTTACATTTTATATCCAGTCCTATAGTGGCTATTTAGGTATTCTATCATACATACTTAATCAAATCTCAAGATAATATCTTTACAGTGAGTAATAGAAGGATTTTAGAAGACACTGTTACTTCCCTCTTAAATATTATACTAGGATTGTGAAATGTCAACTAATGTATGTTAGACCTCACACTCCCCATGTCTCATAAGCTCTCATTATTTCTATCTTCTGTTTTGTTTTGGTTTGGTGCATTCTGACCAATTTCTTTAAACCTATCTTTTAGCTTACCAATTTCTCTTTTAGCTATGTCTAATATGCCATTTAACTCATTGACTGAGTTTTTAATTTTAAGTATTGGACTATTTTCAGAGATTCTATTCTTACTCAAATATAAAATTTTTCATTTTTATCATTTTTGTTTCTTAATCATATTTTAAAGCATTCTTTTTCTATTTTGAAGCATATTAAATATGAGGCTTTGTATTCTTTGAATTATAATTCTTTATAAGTCCAGTAGGGTGAGTCTTTGTGGGTCTAATTCTGCTGTCTCCATTTTGGATGACCATGATTCCTGGGCATTTTGTTGTTATTATTATTTTTTAAAGCTAACTTTATTTAGAACCTTAGCAATTGTTACATATCTTTAGTCTTGAAATGAAGTTTTTATTTTCCTCCAAAGAAAATGGAGAACGCTTTAAGTCAAATTTTCTCTTTGTGGATCCAGGCAAGGACATGAATATGGAAAAACAAAGCCAAATAAACAAAAACATGAACAAAACAAAATTCGTGTGAGGACTGGTTCGTGGTTGAGAAATCTCAACGGAAAACTGTTCCTTTTCTATCCAGCCCTGAGGACTGGGTAGTTTCCTCATTGCTCTCCTTCATGCAATAGATTTACTTTTCACCCTCCTTTTTAAGAAGGCAGAACAATTTGGGATACCAGCTTTATGCAAGGGTCTCCAATAAGTGGGCCCTAGGACTGATCTCATTCCTTCTATTCCCCAAGCAGCCACCTAAATGGAAATGTAAGGATGCGAAGGTTGAGCAAATGCCTTGGGGCAGAAGCTGACTTTATTGCTCTCTAAGTACCCAGAATCTCCCTTTTGCTTGGTGTTTCTACTCTGTCGTTTCTTTACTTTTACTTTCCTGATAGTTTAACAACTCGTTTTGGAAATCCAGCTTTGGTAGTCATTTTCACTGAGAGGTTTTCCACGGTGTTTTGTCCACCCCACTGTCAGAAATGGAAGTCTTTAAAACTTTACTGCAGTTAGAATGATCTTCCCACAGTTCAAACCTGATCTGGGTGTTCACATTCTTAAAATCCTCTAATTTCTCCTCATTGCTCTGAGGATGAAGACAAAACTGCACATGGCCTGTGAGGGTCTGTGGGGGCAGACCCCCGCCTGTCTTACCCCCACCCCCCAACCATCTCCTTTCACCTGACTTAACCCAGATTTCCTCCACTCCAGATTCCAGGGTCTTCATTCAGTCCCTCTGACCCACTCGGCTCTCTTCTGCTATAGGAACGGTGCAGTTGCTTTCCTGGGAGTGGAATGCCCTTCCCTCTCTTCTTCCAGTTTTCTCTCACTCTCTTCTCCTGCATCACCTAAAGCATTGCTTCTGTGGGGAACCTACACCTGCATTTGCAAACTTAATCAAATCTCTTCAGATTCTCATTGCACGTGTATTTTTTCTTTCAGGTATGATCACACACACACACACACATACACACACACACATACACATATTTTTTGAGCTCCTACTATCTTCCAATCACTGTGCTATGAAGGAATATAAAAGAAATAAAAATTGACACCCAGATAAATATCACAGCTGCTGTTCTAACTAATTGATGGGTCACCTCAGGTCTGGGGATCTAGAGATGATAAACAGTTTTTCATGACATTGGTGTCTCTCAACTCTTTTTAGAATTGGCCTTAGGGCCTACAACTTCTGAAAGGCCTTTCCCTCAGCATTTATTCTTCTTTATATTCAGCACCAACGCAGGTTTCAGGCAAGTTGGGCTCTAAAACTTGGTTCTTGTTTTAATCCTTTGTGTTGCTAATGAAATTTTCAGTCTAATTGAGATATTTGTCTAATGGTAGAGATTTAGTTTGCATTGGCAATCAAGTGTTTATCCAACAAATATTTATTAAGTAGCCATTAGACAACTCTGCCAGCGCCTGGAAATACAACAATCAATTGGACAGACTCGGGCCTGATTTTCATGGGATTTTATAGTCTAGCTGGGAAAGTCATTTGGTCATTATGCAGATAGTCTCATGGGTGCATGTAAAATGAAGGGGAGGAATTTGAGGTGCCCTAAGGGCATGGAATAAGGAGGTCAAATCTCATCATGGGGTCAGGGAGGCATCTTGGAGAAAATGTCATCTAAGCTGTGACCTGAAAGATGAATAGAAATTGGCAAGTGAAGAGAAGGAAGTGTAACTGGTGAAAATAAAGCTGGAAGGAGGTCCCTGAGATAGTAGGAAGCTTGACTCAGTCCAGCTGTGGAAAGGCCAAGGTGGCTTGAATTCAGTGGCAGATGGATGGATGGGGGACATCACCTAGAGGGTTAGGAAGGGGTGGATCTCCAAGTCCCTGACGGTCAGGCCATGGCATCTGGACATTATCCTGAGGAAAATGGGAGCTATTACAGGATTTTGAACAAAGGATGATATAGCACTTTTGCTTTTAAAATGCTCTCTCTGACCATTGTATAGAAAATGGATTGAAAGGGGGTAGAGTGAAGGAAGCGAGGTGGGTTCAGAAAACCCTACAGGTTAGACATGCTGGGGCCTTGAATGAAGGTAGTGACCATAAAGATCGAGGGTAGCAAGTGGTTTTGGTCACTCTAGTTAACAATACCATATTACATACTTAAAGGTTTCTAGTAAAGTAGGTCTTACACAATTTTAATTATGTCAGGTGATAGATGTGTCAACTAACCTTATGGTGGCAATCATTTTGCGATATGTACATGTATCAAGCCATTATATTGTACAACTTAAACCCACACAATGTTATATGTTAATCATATCTCAATAAAGCTGGGAGAAAATGGCTTTGGGAGGTGGAATCAATGGAACTTGATAACCGACTGACAGCCGGCAGATGAAAAGATCCATCAAGACCCATGACTACTTACCCAAGGGTGTCTATGGGGCCATATGCTGTGCTGGTGAACTCTGCAGGGTGAGCAAGCTTGGTCTTGGATGATCGTTATGTCCTATCTGACTCTTTGACCATAGAAGCCCATGAAGAATCCTGGAGCTTTCCCTCAATGGTAATGTAGTCTACATATTGATGAGGGAACTAGTTCCCAGAGCAAAGTAACCTACTAATGGTCACCACACACACTAATGCTGGAGTCTTGTTTAGAACTCAGTCCTCAGACCCACACCACCACTCCTTCAGTCACATTGCTCTCTGCTGGTGGCTTGCCTTCCTCTCAGCCATTGCACTATTCACATGAGGTCTTCAGTAATGCAAAACTTGACACATTTGAACTCCACATTTCTTCAGGTGTTCCCAGATTTCAAAACAAAGAGTTTTACTGCGCATGTATTTTAAACCCACACCATTATTAAGGAAAATGTTAAAAATTCTATTTAACTCCACATACCAAATGTCAAGGCTCTCAGTGGAACTGAGTAGGAAACCTGGGGTTCATTATCCTTCTCAGGAAGTCATAAGACTGCAAGGACAAAGTTCAGATGCTCCTGGCATGACCACAGTTTAGAGTAATCATAACTTGACATTTCTTGGGCAGTTGTCTCTCTAGCTGCAGCCCATGCCAGGAACCAGGAGGTAGGTGAAAAATCAGCATTTAGATTTTATAATTGTAGAGGGAAAACTGCCTTTAGTTGTCTGACCTTGAGCCATATCCCCTGCTGCAACCCTACTTCCCATGGTGAGAACAAGAGAATTCAGGAAAGACTTTGGGGAAAAAGGTTATTGTAGAAAGGAGCTGGAAAGCAAGAAACATCCACTCCTGAGGAAGAGTAGACACTTTTTTTGAAAATTATATGTAATAGAGTGGCTGAGTGATGGACATTGGGAGGGTATGTGTTATGGTGAACACTGTGTATTTTTTAAGACTGACGAATCACAGACCTGTACCCCTGAAACCAATAATATATGTTAATAAAGAATAAAAAGAAATAAAAAAAATAAAAGTATGTGTATTGGGGCACCTGGCTGGCTCAGTCAGTACAGGATGTGACTCTTGAAAAAAAGAAAAAAGAAAATTAAATGTAGCACTAACTTGTTTAAGAAATCATAATAGGGACACCTGGGTGGCTCAGTGGGTTAAAGTCTCTGCCTTCGGCTTGGGTCGTGACCCCGGGGTACCTGGGATCCAGCCCCACATCAGGCTCTCTGCTGAGCAGGGAGCCTGCTTCCCTCTCTCTCTCTCTGCCTTTCTATCTACCTACTTGTGATCTCTGTCTGTCAAATAAATAAAATCTTTAAAAAATTTTTTTAAAAAGATCATAATATAACATAGAAGCGTATAAGGGGACTGTTGACATACATAATCTCTTTTCTAAGAGATTGTGTAATAAAATTATCAATTTTTATAGATTTCCAGATTTTTACTAGGGGTGTATGTGTGTGTATGTGTGCATATAATCATTCTGCCATGTAATCTTTTCTGTTATCATTTAAGTTATTATGGACACTTCCTAGGTCATTAAAAAACTGAAGGAAGAAATGGTCAGAGTAGTAGTCAAACCTATACCTGAACTTTTACAGCAACTGGACCTAAAAAAAAAAAATGCTGAAAGGACTCTACTGAATATTAGCTTCTCTTTCAAGTAGATGATGCAATCTATATTTTTCTTTATGTGTCTTGGAACCACAGAAGGGAGGTAGTGGGAGGGAATGTGTGTGATTTTGTGTGTGTGCATGCGTGTGTGTTTGTGTGTGTGTGTTTCTGTTTAGGAGCATTGTTTTGGGAGAACTCAATTTCTATTTATATTGAGAGAAAAACCCTGAATACCATTTTTCATGCTAACAGAGAAATTTACTTAAGTGCAGAATTATGCAACTGAGTTCTTCTTGCCAAATTACATAAAGGCTGCAGCTCCTCTCAGCAGAATGAAGGATGGCTGGGATACACATCACACTCTATTCATAACTTAGAATTCTTTTCAAGGCTTTTGCCTGTGTCTTATTACCTACTTACTATTAATTTATTGTACAGGGTTGCCGTATTTCAAAGTAAAGTGAATGTTTTGGATGGATTGTTTTCTTTCATTTCTTCTATGTTGTTAACTTCTTCTTCTTCTTCTTCTTTTTTTTTTTTTCTTGTTGGTTTGTTTGTTTGTTTAGGCTGCTTACGCTTCCACCTGAGGCAGTTTTTCTTCAGGGATTGCATTAATTTTTGTATGTTCATCCTAGACTTTTTCGAAACAGGATCCCTCTATGTTGAGTTTGTCTTTTGTTCTCTCATCTGCAAACCATCTTCCCTGGGGTGATCTATAAAAAGAAGACCGTTTACTGAAACTTCTTTGAAGTTTTCCCTAAGGGGGGATTCCTTCTCACATGTCAGACTCTGGAAAAGTAACAGCTAGAAGAGAAATAATTGGTCATTGACAAAAGGGTTGACACCAGAAGCTGGTCTAAGCCCTCTGCCTCTTCACTGCTTCTTTCAATTAAATGAAGTCTGCATGGAGTTCTCTGGGCCACCAGATGACTTGGCAATTCACACAGGCAACAATGTAGCTATACTAGCCCTTTCTTGAAGAGTCCCTTCCAGATGTAGCTCTACTCTTTCTCTTCTAGTAGAATAATGCCTTATGTTTCAACTTTGTTACCCTTCAAAAGAGAATTTCTCTGGTCACTGTCCAGTTGGATGGCTTACTCTAGATTCATTGGACCAAGATTCCTTGTCTTAATTTACCATTCCAGATTCCTTTTGGGTCTCTAGACTTTGGTGTTGGGGGAAGGGGTTGGGATGGTACCAATGACCATGCAGGAAAGAGGTGAGTCAGAAGGGGGGCCCTCTCATGAGTCCTTTCCAACCCTATTTCTTTGACTTAAAAGTGCCTGCTTAGTGCACTCAAGCATTTCTTTTTATAAATAAAATCAATAAACACAAGGATGATTTTCAGACAGTCTCAGCCACTGGTTAGGCTATAATTATTCTTCATCCCAGGTTGGAGTAGGGTATGAGAAACACAGAAAGAGAGAGAAAGAGAGAGGAGAAACAGAGAGGGAGAGCGGGGAAGGGAGAGAAAGACAGAGAGACAGAGAGGCAGGCAGCTTTGCTCTTAGAATGCTGCAGTTTTTCCAAGTAATCACTCTTCTGAAACCACGACTGGCTTAATGGTCCTTTTTGTAAAGTCACTAATTCACACCTACTCTAACAGAGCAAATTATTGGGTTGAGGGTTGGAAAACCAGCCATCACCTTGAGGTTAGAGCTTAAACAGAGAAAGCTTAGAGCCGGCCATTTAGCTTCTCTGGAAAGTCCGGTGACATCATCCCTTGGGCAAATGATGCTTCCTAGCCACCCTGACTTGTGCCAGTTCCTGGCAATTGGTTATTACTTTGCTCTGTTCTCTGGAGGTAGTATTGCCTAGTGGTTAAGAGTGAAATTTGGAATAAGATGCACTTAGGCTTAAATTCTGACTCTGCCTTTTACAAGTGGGGTGACCTTGTGCAGTTAGCATAGTGCCTGGTTCATAACAGAGGCTTAGTAAGTAACAACTATTAGCACTAGTATTCTTAGTAGTAAAGGGAAGAATAATAATAAGGCTGCATAGCTGAAGATGACTATTACTACTATCTAGTGCAGATACCATTGGAACTAGCTGAACTGCTCAGAGTTCTGGATTCATAAGATGTTTCTGCACAGATACATTGAATGTGCTGAAGCTCATTCATTTAACACTTTATCATTAGTTGATGCATTTGTTTAAACCTCCTTGTGGTGTTCCAGGACTACTGCTACATAGACGTGGGGATAGTATGACCGAGATAGCCTTGACTCTGCCTGCATGAAGCTTATAATTTAGTGGAGAAAGCAGGCAAGTAGTGATGGTGAAGAATGAAGTATTCACACAAGGAGCCCACAGTCGCTGTGATAGTCTGCTTTAATGTTGAGTGGAGCACACAGCATTCATTAAGGAAATTCACCAAATAAGTGGCCTCCCTTCCATAGTATTCCTCTAGTGCCTGGCATCACATCTGGGGTAGACAAGTCTCTCTGCTCATGTGGCAAAATAGCAGAATGGTATATCATGACCTTATTGTTGAGTAATTTTATCAGATCTCAGAGGCATTTAAAATAGATTTTTCATTTTAAAAACCTTCCAATTAATCTGGCCTTGTTCCCAGGTGCTTGTGAAGTGAGTCAGGTATGTGCCTCGCCAAGAGCAAATTTAGGGGAAGATGCAACCAGGTGAGGGAAGCAAGGGAGAGCTGGGCGCCAGGTCTAATCCTGCAGGGCATTTACAGGATGGCTGGGGAGGAAGGAAGGAGAGCAGGACAGGCTGTGGGGATGGAATGGGAGGGGGGCTGCTCGGGGCAGAGGTGCCACCAGGCAGGCAGTCACTGTGGTGAGTGTCCACTAGAGCCCTCGTTCCCTCCTCTGCTCTTCTGTTCCCCTGGTTCATGTCTCTTTAGTGTTTTTTCCTTTTTCTCATACGTAAAATATGAATAATAATAGTCTATCCCAAATGAACTAATTAATCCATGTGAAGAATTCAGTGTGGTGCCTGACCCTTAGGAAGTGCTCAATAATAATTAAACTTTTATTATTCAACTTTTCTCACTATGTGTGAAAATATGATTTACCTGTTGGCCTGCCTCATGATTTCTCTGGGAACGGGGACTGGGCCTTACTCATATTTATCTACCCTGCAGTGCCTGGCTTGCAGCAGGTGCTTAACAAATTGTATTAGTCTTTATGAAGATGCTGGTTTTGTTTTTTGTTGTTGTTTTTTTTTTTTTCCTCTTCAAAATGCTTACAAAAATCTAGAAGACAATTTTGGTACTCTATAACAATAGCTAGCATTTATTTAGTGTTTACTATATGCTAGGCACTATGCTAGTTGCTTTGCATGCATTATTTGCTTGTAGGACCACCTCATGGGGCTAATATCATTTTACTAATGAGAAAACTGAGCCATAGAGAGACCAAGAAACTTAGCCAAAGCCACCCAACTGGTAAGTGTCAGAGCAGAGTTTGGAACCCACACAGTCTTACCTAAATTTCTGTATTGCCTTAAAGAGGTAGGGAAGAAATCAGGAGGAGGCCTGAAAATGTGGGTCAGAGGAGTGGCCAATGCATAGAAAACAAAATGGGGGTGGCGAGCCAGGAAACCCACCACCTCTGGATTCTAAAGTGAATCTTCCTGCTAGCTCTCCAAACCCGAGGATGTTTTGGTTAGATTCGGCTCCCCTGGGCTGCTGGCCTGAGGTTGGCATCTCCGTTTTAGGCTGAGGCTTTATGTACCTGCATGGAAGAGGTGGTGCAAAGCATTGTACACACCATATGGGGCCCCATTTGCATTTAGCGAGTGCTCAGCTGTGCACAGTGTCTCCTTAATGAATCACATGCAAGCAGAGCACCGCTATATTTATCCAAGCCCTGGGAGCTGGAGTGCTTGCCGGGGTTGGGCTCGCATGCCCCAGAACAGCGCCTTGCAGGTTGTTCCTGTTTTCCTTGTGGTCAGGGCCTTCAGGCCCATCAGTAACTCATTTCCTGGCAGGATCAGCTGGTTTCTGAAGCATCTTTCTAGGCATGCTGAAGCCAAAAAAAAAAAAAAAAAAAGTTTCCCTCCTTAAGCTATAACAGAGACCAAGTGCTAAAAAAGGACCTTGAAACCACATCTGCCATGCCCTTGACTTCAAGGCCACACTTAAAGCCTTGCAGATAGATGAAGCTTTATTTTTTTCTTTCCTCTTCCAGCTTCTCAGGAGAGGCCTCACGGTGCTGAATGGCCCCCATCATCAGTGTATTTCTTGCATGTAATCTGAAACCCTTACGTGTTTTATTTCCTTTAGTCACTCTTTCCTGGAAATACTCCCTTTATTTATATGTGCTCAGATGAGAGAGTTTCCCAGTATGATCACTTCTGTGCTTAGGAATCAACCACAACAACACGAATAGTAACTGAGATTTACTTAACACTTATTAGGTGCCAGCTATAATATTAAACACTAGAAAGACATTATCTCCTTTTTTCCCACCTCAAAATCACCCTTCAAGTGAGCATTATGTCTCCATTTTGTCACTGAAGAAGGTAACGAGCCCAGGGCGGTGTAGCTGATACGTGGAGGAATCTGGCTAGAGAGCAAAGCACTTTGCGCTAAGTAGCTGTTTGCACCAATTCTCCTGCCCAGCTGCACTCATTTTCTCCAGCTCTTCTTCCCATTTCTACCAAGTAAAATGCCAGGCTTAAAAATTCTCACACACACACACACACACACACACACACACACACACGCACACTTGCTAAGTAAGACCACAACAACTTCGCTTAATGATATAATCACTGTTAAAGGCAAACCATTTCCCTACAGAATTGGTTCTTTAATCTTCACTGGAACTTAGGTGTAGTATGTTTTTTCCTTCCCTGGACTAGAAGGTGGTGTTTAGGTCCTTCACTTGTGACATGAATAACAGGGAGCAGCTTGGCTCCCCACCAAGGCCGATGCCCGTGAGCTTGGCCTTCTGGGATCTGTGTCATCTGCCCTCCCCTGTTAGATTCTCAGCGCACAGAAGGAGAAGAGTTCCAAGTTCTGGTTCAAGCTATAGCACTGGTACAGTCTGTGACCTAGAGCAAATCAGATTTTTCTTGATGGTAGAAATTAAATTCAGTTTCTTACAAAGTTTAAAGTCGAGTGCATAGCCTTGACTTGGTCTTATAACCTAAATATCTCTTTTCTTTCCTACTTCAGTCAAATGACATTTAAAAGATGGCAGTGAAGCCAAGTCTCTTGCCCACTCTGGCCTTCAGTTTCTTCTTCTGTACAATGGGAAGCATGGACTAGGTGCTCAATGGCCTTCTCCATAGCTCTTTGTTTAGATCCAGGAGGTAGCAGGAAGAAACCCCTCTACCCTGCAGAGTCCTGACCATACAGGGTTGCAACAAATCCAACCAGGGCTAGTTTAAGAAAAAAAGGAATTTATTGGAAGAATATTTGTGCAGCTCATACAATCAAACAAGAGTTTAAAAACCACACAGGAGATTCGGAACCATGGCAGCCTCAGGGATCTCTTCATTAGGAATTCATGAACATTCCCCTGGGGTGCTGTCATTAAGATGACCCCCCCCCCAAAGCCCGTTTTTATGTTTTTGCATTAAAAAAATACAGATTCCAGGGAAAGAGTCACCAAAGACCATTGAGATATGGAAAGTGGGTGTGGGCAGGGTCAAACAGCAGGAAAAAGCTGCTAGAGGCCATTCTTGTAGGCTGCATTCCTGTAGGTTCCCAAGAAGTGGACCTGGTGGGAAACCTACTCCCTCCCCATGAAAATACACTAATAAGTACTCCTTACAGAGAAAGTCCATATGTATATAAGTAATGTTGACTCCACCACAGGCAGCCGTGTCTGGGTGTTGAATGGGAGTGGGAGACACTATAGACTGTAAGAGGGATTGTGAGATCACCTAGTAGACGTTTTCGGGCAGCTGTGGCTAGGGGAAAGAGTAACAGATTTTCAAGGCAGAAGACTTGGGGGATGGACCATCCATTAGCTTAGCTGTGGGCACAAAGAAAAACTAAACAATGTCATCTCATGAGGAAACCACCACCACTTTGAATTAGGATTCTGCCTTCCTCTCTACCAGATCTGGTCTCATAGTTTGCACTTTGATGGTATTTGGGCAACTTTCAACCTCTTGGGAATTTTTTGTGTCCTTATCTCTGAATTGGGAAACAATAGTAATATCCCTATAATTTACCAACAAGATGACAGCTAACATTTGCTTGTACGAGGCATATGCTGAGGACTTCATGTGTGAGCTGGTCTTCTCACAGTACTTGGGCACAGTGCTATTATGGCCTGATTTTGTGGATGAGGAACTGGGGTTTGTGGGAATGAAGAGGGGCAGTAAATCACGGAGCAAAGTGCAGAACAGCAAACTGATCGAGAGGGTGGGCCCAGGAGCTGGATGGCCAGATTTGAGTTCTGGCTCTAACACTTCCAGGCATGGAGTCCTTGGGCACATTGGTTGAGTTTGATGAGTCTGTAAAATGAGGATAACGATAGGGTCCACCATGGTGTAGTCTTGAGGGTAAGTGGTTTAATATGTAGGCAGACCGTGCCTGGGGAGAGCAGTGTGCAGTAACTTCTGCTGTTATTAATAGGGTCTTCTGTTAGTATGGGGCGAAGTAGAGTTTGGAGACCCAGAGCTGATGGACTCCAAAATACATACTCTGTGGCTGACATCTCTGTGCTGACAGGAGGAGAAGGTTCAAAACGGGGGAATTTAAGGAAGGGATGAGGGCACAAGGGAGGGAGGGAGGGAGGGGGAGAGAGAGAGCAAGAGAGCGAGAGAGCTGCTTCAAAACTCTTGGTTCCTCTCACAGCCTTGACTCTATGACCTTGAACTAGATACCCAGAAAGTCAGCAGCAATCACTGGGTCCTTGTAATTGATTGGAACGTTCCGTACTGGCTTTCCATCAAGCTTCTGACTTCTAGGGGAGCTTGAGGAAGCAGTCAGTTAGGAAAAAAGAGAAGAGAGGCAGAGAGTGACTAACGCACTGAGAGAATGATGGAGTCTGAAAGACAGAAAAGCAGAGATAAACACAGTGACCCAGAGAGACAGTGAGTAAATAATACTCACAAGCAGGTAAGCAGACAAATGTTTAAAGACAGAGAAAGGAAATAGAAGAGAAGCAGAATGAAGAGAAAAGAGTGTGAGAGGATGGGTGGGAATTTCAGTGCAGACAGCGCTTGATGGACTGCCCTTCCTGTGGTTGATGGAGCGAACAGACCCATGAAGTGTGTCCGCGCTTTATCTAAGGAAAGCACCTTTCCCACAGCCTCAGCAAGGGGCATCTGACTGTGTAGGGCAGTGACAGGAGACACTCTTTATCTGAACTGGAGACAGGAGCACTCTTCTCTGTATTTTGTGCAGGATGCGACCGATTAGGCTGCAGATTTTTCATGGTTGGCGCTAAAGCCTTGTTTAGAGAGGCCTAGGGCTGAACAACACTCCAAGGCTGGGCCAAGAGGGCCATAAGCCTTAGGAATATGAGACGGATTTTATATGAGGGGATGGTTTCTATAAAAAATTGCATGTGTATATTCGTGCGGGCCGTGAAAAGCTCTGCAAGAATGTCCATCCAACTGTTAACAGTTCCTAATCTTGAGGTGGGATTAATGGGGAGGCTCACTTTATAAGTAAAGTGTTTGTGTTATGTTTGCATTTTTGACAGTAACAACATAGGGCCTTTATATAAAGAGGAACAAAGGTTTCAACTAAGTGATAAGCACACTCGCTGAAATGAGGGGGCCAGGAACACTCTGGCCCCTGACATGAAATAAGCACGTGCATATTTGTCTGACAAGCAGGCAATGGCTAAGTGGAAGGGCAGTATCCTTGAAAATATTTCTCCTTGATGCTTCCCAGAGATTTTGGAAATCTGATCACCACAGTCTCCCTTCTGATTCTTGCAGAAGGGTGAAATTATTAATGTCCCCTCAGCTTGGATGCGTTTCATCCCTTTGAGTTTCCTCAGCATAAAAAAAGAAAAAAAAAAAAAAGACAAGAGTCAGGGTGAGGATATCTGCTCTGTGCATGGACAGAGGTTTTCCCATGAGTGAATGATGCCTGGAAACACTGTTCTCTCAGGATCCTGCCGCTGAAGTCTCTGTCTCCCACCCCTCAGTCTGAATTTTAAATGAAGTTTGTGACTGCACACACTTTCAAAGGTGTTGCCTGTAGGCTTAAGAAATAACCCAGATGTGTCTTCTTTCAGGCTTTATGAAGGCAAAGAACAGATGGAGTTTGAAGAATCCATGAGACGGCTCTTTGAATCCATCAACAACCTGATGAAAAGTCAACATAGAACAACCATCCTTTTGCAGGTAGGTTTATACTACCAAAAAACAAACAAACAAACAAACAAACAAACAAAACAAAACAAAAAAAACCCAACAACAATCTCTTTTCCTTTTGTCATCTGATAAACAACAGTATGTTGAAATAATGTCTACGTTTGCTTGAATATATAGTCCTGTGTTAATTGAAGGCCTGGACTGGCCACGTGGTGCAAGGATCATAAACAGCAAAGAAAGCACATTTATTGTTTCCTGTGAAGGTAACAATGTTTCTTTTTAAAATAACTCTGAAGCTTTTGCTATCTGGAGGGAAATAGGTCAAAACTGATCCACCTCTAATTGTGACAATCGTGGGGCACCTGGGTGGCTGAATCAGTTAAGCATCCAGCTCTTGATCTCAGCTCATGTCTTGATCTCAGGAGCATGAGTTTGGATCCCACAATGGGGTCCTGCACAGCATGGAGCCTGCTTAAAAAGAAAAGTAATAATGATGACGACGGTTGAGGTGGCAGCCTCCTCAGTGCTCTACTTTCAATTCTCAGCACCATAAACTCAGATCCCCTTTTGGGGTTGGAGTCTCCTCAATAAACAGGAGATACTTTGGACAGAGGTCCTCTAATTGATGGATCACAATGCTAATGTTCAAACCCTGTAGATCTTTGAGATACCTGGATTCCCACCCCAAGTTTGAGCAAGTTTGGCAGCAGAGAGGCTGAATGAAGAGGCTGTTTCAGGGAAGACTTCCTAACTTTCACAGGATTATCTCACCAGTGTGCAGCAAGGGCTGCCTCATGCCCTATGAATAGGAAACAAATACATTTATTGGAACCAGTGAGTTAATGAAAACTCCTTCTCCTTTCAATTGGAGTTATCCTTTTAGTTGCTAACTTAAAATCTGCTGTGCCTGGGATCACCCAGCCTCTGGCTGGGATGAATGAGGTGCTAGTGTACAGTCAGAACGGAGGTGAGGAGCCAGAGGCAGGAGTCTGTCTAGGCAGGATCCACTGTTGATGCCATGGGTTCCCAACTTTGCACATCAGAATCACTTGTCAATCTTTAATAAATTCTGATGCCTGGTTACCACCACCAGACATTCTAATGTAATCAGTATACAGTGGGATCAGGGCAAGGCAAGTTTAAAAAACTCCCTGGTGTGAAACAAAGTTCATGAATCACTCTGCTCATGGCTTCTTTTGATTGAACACGTGTTGGCTACCTCTTTGTGTGTGTGTGTGTGTGTGTGTGTAGAGGGGGCTCTGTCTAGTTCATCAGTGTGTCCTCAGCACACTGAACACTCGTGATACATGGCTGATACTTAGTAACTGCTGAATGAATGACTCTCAGGATAGGTGTGCAGATCTCCGTTCCATAGATGAGGACACTGAAGCTTGGGGTTGATACCACTTTGTCAGGCTCCACGGCAGTCAAGGGTACGGCTGGCATTCAGACCTCCTGCTCGGCTTCAGAAACCATGCTCTGAGCTGCTATATTATACTCCCCTTTACACTGTACATTTAGCACCTACTGGAGATAAGACCGTTTCTCCAGGGTGAGTCTTACCATTTTTCCCTTTCCTTCCCTTTTGTTGTTGATGTTGTTGTTATTGTTTTTTAAGTCTTCCCTCACCCTTTTGCAAACATTCATCATTTTACAACAAAGGGATACCAGGAGCAGGGGACAGCATGAAGAAATCTGATAAGAGCCAGAGCCTGTCGCGCCGCCTGTATCATATTCGAAGCAGCTGAGCTTCCAGGGAGAGGGGTGAGGATGTTCCGTGAGGGCTGAGGTTGACTGATGGTGAGGGGAAAGTCTGTAGCAGTGAGTCAGGTGTGAAATAGCTCCAAGGAAGCTGAACTACGACAGAGACAGAGCAGAAATGCCGGGCAAATGAAGGAAGCCAGTTGGTGGGGAGGAGAAAGGAGCAGGTGCCTCAGAGAGGCAGAGCTTCCTGGAGAGAGAGAGACCACTGACCTTGAGAAAGCCGGAGGGAAGACGCTCTCATGGGGCTACTCTTTCTAATTTCGACCCCTATACTCTGGTGATGAACTGTGTGCATCTTGGGGGAAGGGACAAAGGGATGGAAGGTATAAGAAGGGACAGAAAGAAAGGAGGAGAAAGAAAAGAAGTTACAAAGCAAAGAGGTGCCAGCGAGCATCTGTGGCACTGAAGAGACCTGGATGTTCTTGCTCAGCTGTATGGCTGTCGGCTGGTCATTTAACTTTTCATTCTCTGTTTCCTCATCTTTAAGACCTCTTGGTTAACGTGACAATCAAATAAACACAGTCTATGAAAGAGCAGATTGTAAAATGCAATGCAAATGCAGAGAACTAATGTGATTATTATGGCTTGGGCCTAAGCCTTTTTATCCAAGTTCTTACTCTCTGGGAAACTATGTTAAAAATGCCTTATTTTTCCTGGGATTTGGGCCAGGTTATCCTGGTTTCTCCTTACAGATTTCCTCCCTAGAGTCATCCAAAGGGACTTTATCATTTTTTAAAAAATTTACTTTGAGGGCCAAATTTAGTGTCCAGATTTACATACTTTCTACCTATTTCTATGGTTGCTGAAAATTTGTCAAAGGATATAGCCTTATCCAAATATGGTAAGAAAAAGCCTTTAAAGATTTAATGCCGTTTTAAGATGTGATTTGTGGGCTGATGAGGGCAGAGGGATCAAGGACTTGTATTGTTAACAAGCTCTGTACAAGGAATCTTCTTGGACTTTGTCATTTGCTACTGGACCAAGAGCTTTGGATTTCATGTCAGAGAGACCTTGGTGGGAATTGGGCATCTGCACTTGGGCATGTAACACTAGGCAAATTGCTTCAGTTTTCTGGACCTCTGTTTATCCTTTTATGAAATGGAACCCCTAATGCCTAATTTAGAGGAAATACTGAGAGGATTAAATAAAGCAATGTATGTAAAGGGAGAAAAATAGAGCCTATTAAATATTTCAATTTAAATAGTTTTTAGCCACTTACACCTCTCCCTTCTTTACCTCATCATAAAACAGAAGTTTGTGGAGAATTTTCCTAGAGAAGAAGAGGATATTTATATTCCTAACCTCGTCACTTGAGGCTGAAATGTTTTAGGGCATTTGGCTATTCGGCTAGATTAGGAAGCCTAGATATAAATTTCAGGGAGAATAAACCCACAAGAACTGACTCCATGGGGAAAAAAAGGGGGGGGGATGACAAATAGTATAGGATAACTGGAGTCCTGATTCTGAGCCTGCATGAGATTCTGTGGGAAGGAGTACTGTGATCTATTAGTAGTGTCTGTCATAAGTTTTGGGTGAGAGCATAGAGTAAGAATGCCAGTGAGGGCAACTTAACTCCTCCAGCTGGTCGCAGCTGATGGTGGAAACCCTCATTCATGCCTGCTTTAATTTACTTAGAGCAGATCTGGTTCAATCACTCTTGGCTGTGTCCATTGTGAGGTCTGGGATCTTAATCAAGTTATTTCTCATTTCTAAGACTCATCTGATATTTGTGAATTGCTTCCTATAGTTTTCCTATTGTTCGATTTGGCATGGCAGCAGCTCACCCAAAACTTTGGAGAATTTAAAACCAGCAACTCAAAGAAGGTAGACGATCATTAAAAATACCTTCCATTGATTGACTACCTACCATGTGCCAGGCATGAAGCTGGGCTCTTCACACACAGTATTTCTCATCCTGCCAGAGATCTGCAAGGAATCACTGCCTTCAGTGTCCACAGGAGGCTCATAAAGTTAAATAACTGATCCCAAATTATACTTATCCATAGCGGTGGAACTAGGATTTGAAAGTACCCAGGTCTCTTGACTCCAAAGTTAATGTTCTCCCTGCCCCAAGGAGTGGGTTAGAACAGGTGTTTCCATGTATTTTCTGTAACAGGTCAAAAGCTTAGAAGTCCCTGTGTGTGCCAGACCCTGTAAGCGTTATTGATAAAACTGACGATAGGTTGAGAGGATCAAAATCAGACATGAGTGAATTGAACATAGCTCAAATGTGAGGAAAGGGCATTTGGTGACATTATGCAGACCCATTTGTCCCATTCTCTTTTAGGTCCAGTGTCTATCATAATGCTCTGATTTGATAGTGTGAGTAAAAATAGATGAAGAGCTCGTATTGAATAGTATGCTTTCTTGGCCACTCTGATGGTCATACATGGTAATAATGCCACTAGAGTGTCCAGGAGGGCAGGGGACTCTGTCTTTTGTATCCCCAGTATCTGAACCAGTGGCTACCATTTAGTAGATACTCAAATATTTTTTTGCTAAACAAATGAAACAATAAATACTAGCTTCCCCTGCTTTGTGTTTTAGCATTTATTATGTATCACACATTAGGCTGAAAGCTTTACATATATTGTTAGCTCATTTGATTTTCATAACAACCTTATTAGGCAAATACTCTTCTTATCTCTACTTTACAGATGAGGAAATGGGGGCTTAGCAAGGCTGAATAACTTAACCACAACTAAGAAGGGGCAGGTCTGGGATTTGAATTGAGACTGTGTAAGTCCTGAGTTTGTACTCCTAATCACCAACGAACAATGCATAGTTTCATGAAAGACCCAAGTCTTTCCTGCAAAATTCCAAATGGATAAGCAATAGGCAACAGTAAACAATAGTAAAGATGGATAGATGTTTGGTCCATAGTCATGAAGGCAAGCTAATTAAGGATGCCTTTTTCTTTCCTCCCTTTTCATTGTTTATTGGTATAAAATATTCAAATGTCCAAACTAAAGGAAGAAAGTGGTCCATTCTTGTGAAGGGCCCCACAGGCTGTATGCTGAATTACCAAAATAGGAGAAATGAAACTGACTATTTAACTTGTCCCCTTCTCAACCATATACCCCATACTTAGGGGTAATGTTTGGGTAGGATGGATTCAGTGGTAGGGAGAATGATATTTTGTTTCAGTGAGGCTGTTTTAGTCATCTGATAACTAACATTTAATCTTCCCATTGACCTTAAATTAGGTAACTTTGTTTCCTTCATTCTCTTGGTAAGAAAAGGACAACACAGAGAGTTAACCTGCCCAAGGCCACATGTGATAAAGTGATCCACAGGGAGCTACTCAGACAGTCTGCCTCTCCAGCTGGCCATTCCTAAACACTGAACTCCTGTGCCCCCACCAAGCTATGGGGGCCAGCATAATGTTGGGTTACACAAAGCATGGAGACATATGCATGCTGGAACAGGTTGGTCTATCTTTCCTTCTCTTTTCCTGAAAGACAGGGGGAACTTGACTGCCCCGAGAAAGCTGCATGTATTGTCCTTAGGGACAGCACCATATTTCTAAGGAAGCTGTCCTCTCCTGATCATGCTGTGGTGCATTTCTGTGACATTGTCCAGTTTCCGTGGACCTTGACCATCCAGTGCTTGGTGAAAATAAAAGGATTGAAAATTGGTGGGATGGAAATACCTTCTGTGATCTTGAATGAGGAAGATGTCTAGAGCTCTTATAAAACCTTGCATCACTGCAAGACATGCTCTTTTTGGTGAAAATTTTGTCTACTGACATCGGTGCGGTTCACTCTTACTCCATTTGGAGAAGGGAGCCTGGAAATACTCAAAAGCAAACCCTCTTTGAGTTTGAGGGAGTGTTTAGTTTGATTTTTGTGATTTTTAAATAGTTCCTGTTTTCTAGCAGTCCAGGTTTATTTGTTCTGGGGAAGTCCATCTGCGTAACAGTCATCTCAAGTGTCCTCCTATGACTTATCTCTGGGTCAGTGACACCAGTGTTGCTTGTTTTGGATCTGGTTCTCTTCTTGAGGCTGAAATTAGCCCCTTTTTTTTGGTCGTTTGTTTTGTTTAAAGATTTTTATTTACTTATTTGAGAGAGAGTGAGAATTAGGGAGATTACAGAGAGAGAGGAAGCAGACGTGTCCCTGAAGGGAGAGCCAGATGTGGGGCTCGATCCCAGGACTTGGAGACCACAACCAGAGCCGGAGGCAGATGCCCAACCAACTGAGCTACACAGGTGCCCCTGAAATTAGCCTTTGAGAGGGGTCCAGAGTTGGTGATTAATTTAGGAATTCCACTCAGTGCCACATGATAAGCTAATCACTAAGTTAACAAATGTTTTCCCATTGTTCATTCTTAGAAACCCTGATATATGTAGTGAGGAAGATCCTTAACTGAGGAGGTATCAGAAAAACTATATATTCTTTTCAAAAATTATTCCCATAGAGAGGAAAAATTCTTTTTCTACTTCCTTCCCCAAATCAGCCTTTTCTCCCCTACCAAATCCTCCTCACTTGTCAAGATGGAAGCTCTTCCTTAAAGCAAGGTGGGCAGTAGCAAAACACACTGGCTGGGGCACAGTGGGACAGAATCAGGTACAAATTCTTACGGTGCTGCCTATTAGCTGTGTGGCAAATTGCCTCACCTCTCTGTGCCATAGTTGCCTTGCTGATAAAATGGAATGACAGTATCTATTCATAGAGCAATTGTAAAGTGCAGTGAGGCCATGCATGTAATGTATTTGACACATTTAAAGTTTCCAATAATGGTTGTTATTTTAAGACCCTATAATTAATAATCCTATTATATACCTTTATGTACATCCATATATATAAACATCTGTGTATGTTTTTCTTAAATATTATATAATACAGGAATATATACTACAGAATGAAAGTGATGACATAACAATATGATTTTATATATAATAGTAGAATTAATGAGAGTAAAAATTACATCAACAGTAAAGCAACATAGTTCCCAAGAGGCCAATAGGTCGAGAAAGCCAAGCTGTTTCTAGTTCCCAGGCCTTAGAAACATGTAACAAATGGAGGTCCCCAGGGGGTCCTATGGCTTAGCTGCTCTGCCTTCTGGGGGAGCTTGCTGCTTGCACCTGCTAAACCTACCTGCTGTTAGTCCACTCACGTGTGTGAGAGCCGGGTGAAGGGGAGAACTATGGACAGGAGCCCTGGGGCCAGTGCTGCAGACTTCCTGGGTCAGAGGCGGGCTGCCCTTGTTGGAAAAGAAAACCACAGGCCTGCCAATTCTCTGGGAGGCCGCCTGGACCAGATGGAGGTTTAATACTCTCCAGTTGAGCTGATAACACCCTCAGAGTCTCAGGGTGACAGCTACTTCGTTTGTTTTACTTTATTGCCAGCCACGAGCTGAGAAGCTGGGAAGATTGGCTCCTTTTGAAACAGCCCTTGTCCCAGCCCCATCCAAGTCCTCCTCACTATCAGCTGAAGCGTGTAAGTGTTCCTGTCAATGCAGGACTCCCGGTGACTGCCGTTCTAGAGCATCGCCTCCAAGCCCTGGAATAGCAGGCAGCCCGTGAAAGCCAGTAACTTGCTGGGGACAATGCAGTCCTGGCTTTCCCTACTTGCTGAGGGTGCGACTTCTGTTTTTGTCCTCACTTTGGTCTTACCTCTAATGAGTACATACTGTACTTTGTCCAGGTGCTGGGGAGAGAGGGCCGGAGTTTGAGAGATGAAATTCAGCACTCACGCCTTTGGGGCCTACTATGTGCTGGACATTACAATGGGTACATAACATACTTTGTTTCACATCATCCCCCTTCCCCCCACATGAAGATGCTGAGGCTCAGGGTGTGAAGCACTGGGCCTTGGCACATGCAGGTGCTGGGTGGGACACTGCGGTTCTTGCCAAGTCCCCATGGGCCCAGAGTTCTATGTTCTTTGGTCTGAGTGGATGAAGGAACAGTTTGCTGAGAGTGCTTGGACCAGTTCTTTTTAGGGCATATGCCTCAGCATAGGGGATCTTTTAATTAGGTATTTCCATGGGAGAAGTGCAGCTTACTGATGTATTAGATTTGGCTAGCACGGTGTTAGAATAGGTAAACAAGAATGACTCATTCTTTTCTTTTTTTTTTAGAGAGAGTGTGGGTTCCACTTATCTGCTTACTTCCCACGGGCCCAAACTCATCTCATTCATTCTATTCTTTTGCTTGCCCAGCCTTTCAGGCATCCGTTTTTGCTACATCTGTTTGGTGTTTCCTGGTAAAAATGGCCCTGACCAACTAGGTTGCAGTGCACTGGATAATGTAACTGTCTAGAGGAATGCTATAGTGTGTCTTAGCATATTAAAATTCTAAAAAGTTGTGCAATTAACAACAACAGCAAAAAAGCTCACTGGTTTGTTTTTGCTTAAACCAGAGTTTCCCCAAATTATTTTATTGCAAAGCCCCTTTCCCCTGACAGAATACCTAACTAACATCATCCTATGGAACAACAGAGCATTAGCTTTGGAATCTTGTTATCTCTTGTCATCTTGATTTGAAAGAACAAAAAAATATATTCCTAGACAAAAAATCCAATAACTATAAAGAAAATGTCTGACAAATCTGACAACATACAGATTAAAGTTCTTCTGTGCAATGAAAAGATATGATAAACAAAGCTGAAGGACAAGTAACAGAACAAGCAAGAGGAAATTCTTCTAAATCATGTTACTGCGAAATGGTTAATTCTAATGATACATAAAGAATTCCACATACAAATAAGAAGACAAATCACTCCCCAAAAATGAGAAGATATGAACAAGCAATTTAGTAAATACAGATATTTAATAAATATAGAAAAAGTGCCCAATGCACTAGAAACCAATGATTTGTAAATTGCAGTTGCAAATTAGATATCACATTGACAAACTAAAAAGATTTGTGTACCCGTGTTAGCAGGGTTATAGGGAAAGGAGTAAAAGGAAATTGGTTGCTGTTTCTTCCTAAGGTAATATAACAGCATTTCCTTTAAAAAAAAAAAAAATATATATATATATATATATATATATCACATTTTGATGAATTAATTTGTCTTTGAATGATCCATCCTACAGAGATTCTTACATGTACTCGAATGTATATATTAACTCTTTTCTTACAACAGTTTTATAATAAAGAAAAACTGAAAATAGTATGAAGTCTGTCCATCAGTAGGGGAGGGGTTAAAGAAGATACTGTGTACACATAAGGGCATTGCTGTAGTGATTGGGTATAAAGAGAGTATACTCTGTGAAATGACATGCAGATATATCAGTGCTGTATGATTTACTGCAAGAAGTAGGGTGCAGGGTGCAGAACTATCTAAATCACACACACACACACACACACACACACACACACTCATTTACGTATAAGCCTTCCTGCATAGAAAGCAGTCTGAAAAGAAACTCACTGATAGTAGCCCATCTGGGGTATAAGGATTGGGGCTGAGCTGGAGATGGAGATGTGGGACTTCAGTGACAATCTTCACCTTAACACTTTATCCTGTGTGATGTTTTTTACATTGCACATATATTATTGACTTCAAAAAATTATAAAAAAGGTAAAATAAAAGGATGAAACACAGAGAGAGACAGTTGCTATTTGAGTGAGGTGGGCATGTAACTTAAGGGTTTTTTGGTTTTTTTTTAAAGATTTTATTTATTTATTTGACAGAGAGATCACAAGTAGACAGAGAGGCAGGCAGAGAGGGAGGGAGGGAAGCAAGCTCCCAGATGAGCAGAGAGCCCAATGCGGGCCTTGATCCCAAAACTCTAAGATCATGACCTGAGCTGAAGGCAGCGGCTTAACCCACTAAGCCACCCAGGCGCCTGTAACTTAAGGTTTACACGGAGTGGCTGCCTGAATTTGAATCTTAGTTCTTCTACCTGCTAACTGTGTGATCTTGGGCTGGTTATTTAGTCCCGATGCACCAGAGGTTCCTTATTTATGAAAATAGTATTTCCCTTGTACGGCTGACATAAGGTTTAACAGAATAATCTCTTAAGTGTTCGGTGTCTGCGCCACTAAAATTTCTCAGAAAACAGTGATAATTATTATATATATTAATTAAGAAGCTCAGTTGTATATGATTACGAGAAAGATTTTCTTTAAGAAAAGAATTTTCAATATTTTTTTTTGTTTTGATTACTAAAGGGTGATTGATATATGTTGACTATGGAACACTTAGGATATAAAGAAAAATAAAAAGAAATTGTAAAAATACATCCTTCCACTAGATGCCTAAGTATTATTTTCCAACCATGTGACTTATAACCTTTTTTGTCGAAACTGCAGTCTTCTCTGCTGCTTCGTAAGGATGCTGTGATGCAAGGGGTTGGGTGGGTCTCATACTTCTGGATGCATCAGTTAACTTATGCAGAGGAAGGAAACAGGGCACCACAACATGCAGCTAGTATACTAACCTGGCTAGTGGTCCAAAACATGCCCACCATTGGCCACAAAATGGCCAGAGAGAGAAAATACGAATAACTCCATCCAAGCTGTCCTTGCCACCCACAAAACAATGTAAACACACCATCCATCTTCCAGTTCCCATTTGGCAGTACCTAAAACATGCCTGGCTCTCTGTCAGATGACTCACGTATGTGATTTTTAATTCTTCCAGTCAAAATAGGTATTATTGTCCCTATTTTACAGAGAAGGACATTGACACAGCTGAGAGGTTAAGTGCTTTGTCCAAAACCACACGGTTACTAGGAGTAGGACCAAGATTTGACAGCAAGGGTCTAACTTCAAAGTCTCTGATCATCATACACATTACTGCCTCCTGGAAGATAGAAGTTGTGGCTTGCTTTTGTCATCACAGAAGTACATGCTAATGTTTCAGTGTGCATACAGAGCCTTCAACCTTTGCAGGAGCGCCCAGGGTTCAGGGTCGTTCTCCTCGATCCCTCTCACCATGTTAAGTTATTGGATATGGGCATCCCTCATGTTGATTTCACTTTCTACCTAGGTGGCGGCTTTGAAATACATCCCATCTGTCCTCCATGATGTGGAAACGGTCTTCGATGCAAAGTTACTCAGGTGAGAGCTCACCATTTACTTTCCTGGGCTCTGATGTCAGGCCAGGGGTTCAGAGGGAGAAGAGGAGTGCTTCTGCGGAGGGGGATTCTGCATGGGCACTCAGAGCTGGGGTGGGGAGGGGCACATGGTTAGGGACTCCGTATAGGGCTTTCAAGTGTCAGATTTTTACATTCCAGTTTCATTTTGCCAGACTTTGGTTAAAAAAAAAAAAACCAACATAAAATAAACATCTTTTTTGATGACACAAATGATACAGAATGCAAACACGTAGGTTGAAGAACTGGTAATTCGTGTAAATGTCATTATCTTATTTGGGCTTGAAGTTTATTTTGGGGCCCCAGTCTTGTCCTGTACACACTGTAGAGAGCATACAGTCACTTACAGGAATAAGAATTTCTCTCATGAGATGAACACGTTAGTTTAAAGTGATTATGTTGTGAGAACAGAGGCCTCTAAACCAAATATGGCCTTTCCTTCTTTTTCCTAAATTCACTTAAGTTCCAAGATAACATATAGAAGATTTTTAAAACTTTTTCTTTGGAGATGCTTTAAGATCTAAAAAAGAGTTGCACAGATAGTATACATATGCCTTTCGCCCAAATTCCCTCAATAAGTCCAAGTTTTACCTAGCTGTGGCATAATGGTCAAAACCGAGGCATGAACGTTACTATGATTCTATTCATTGCTCTCTAGACGTGATTTGGATCCCATCAGTGTTTTCACTCATGGCCTTTTTGTCTTCATACCAAGGTTTCTGCTGGCTTCTTCTCATCCTGCTAGTCTCAGATTACATGTTATCTTCTCAGAGGAGCTACCTCTGAATATTGTAAATCAGTTCAATTCCTCCACCAGCTCCTATACCATTACTCTCTGATACAACTCCCTATTTCTTGTCTTCATTGCACGTTTCCTCTCGTATTGACTTGTTTGCCTCTGTGTTGGGTGTCGACCTCCATGAGAATGTAAGTTCCATGCCTGACTGGGGTCACGTCTGCTCCTATTGTATCCCCACTGCTGTGCACGTTGCCTGTCACACATCAAATAGATGCTTAACACGTCTTTGAAGGAATGAGTGAACACAGTGAGCCGATTTTGGAAAGCTTGACAGGGGCTGTAATTCTGTTTCAGTGGTGTTTTTATGTTCACTCTATCGTGGAAGAACGATCTCCTTTTTCATGTCCCAAACTGCTTCTAACCCACAATTTTTCATAGTTTTTTTTTTTTTAAATTAAGGACACTTTTGATCTTAAGACTTATAAAGCATTTTTTTTAAGATTTTTTTTATTTTTTTGAGAGAGAAAGAGTGAGAGAGAGCATGAGACGGGAAAAGGTCAGAGGGAGAAGCAGACTCCCCATGGAGCTGGGAGCCGGATGTGGGACTTGATCCCAGGACTCCAGGATCATGACCTGAGCCAAAGGCAGTTGCTTAACCAACTGAGCCACCCATGCGCCCAACATGTATAAAGCATTATTAATTATAAAATGTTAGTAAATAGAGTGGTATGGTAAGAAAGTCAGAAGTTGGTTTTAATTCTTTGTTTTTTGAGCCCCCTAGCTGTGCAACCTTGGGAAAGTTAATTAATCTGTCTGAACTTCAGTTTTTCCACTCATAAACTGGGATACGTATTGTATCTACATCATGCAGTTGTGAGGTTTAAAGGGCATAAGAGATGTAAAGAGCTGAGCATGTGTCTGACACATGTAAGCGCTCAGGGCTATTGATTTTGTTTTCAGGTTTCCACATCTCTTTGGATGCATTAGTAATCAGCACTAACAGTAACCACACATAGGCTTACTATGCATCTAATGCTTTGCCAAGAATTGGAGAGGGAGGCAAGGGACAAGATTTCTGCCTCCAGAAATGCCATACTGGCAGCCTGGGCATAATTTATAAGAGCCAGGATGTGGGAAACACTGATCTAACTGGTCCTCTGTACTCCTGTTTTTCCTGCCCTCAGCCAACTCCTGTATGAGTTCTACACCTGCATCCCCCCTGTGAAACTCCAGAAGCAGAAAGTCCAATCCATGAATGAGATAGTCCAGAGCAACCTCTTTAAGAAGCAAGGTGAGTGCCAAGCATGCTGATGGGATGGGTGTTGCCAGAAATTTCACGATGCTCTTCATGAACTGAGTGGGCCGGAGCAACCCACCCATGGCTCAAATGTTTCTTCTGTACAACTGCTTTGGTTGGAGCAAATGCACAAAGTAGAAAAGGGCTGGCAACTTTAGCTATGAGAATCTAAATTGATTTTAAGAAGCTTTGGTTGCATCGTTTGCTCCTCCCGAGAGAGTTTAATGAGGTGGTAAATTTGGAGTCCTATACTTTAGGTCATTCTGCCGGGAGGTTTTTTCCCCTGCATGGTTTATATGCACATACCTGTGTTCAACTTGAGTGGAAGCAGGTGAACTTTCTTTTGGTAGAAGGAGTGTGTCACAGAGAAGTTCTCAAAGTTTCCAAAGGGAAAGAACAATCTAGAAGGATTGGGCAGATTCCCATGACCCTTCTCAGAGATTCTGACTGAATAGGAATTAGAGGGGTTTGTTTTGTCTTCATTAAAAAAAAAAAAATGTGAATTACTTTTGAATAGGTAATGCATCTCCATGGATCCAAATGCAAAGGTATGAGAAGGCTCCATGTGAAAAGAGTCGCTCCAAACCCCCTGCAGAGTCAGAGGATCCCTTTTCTGGAGGCAACTGGTGTTTCCAATTTCTTGTATTTGCTTGCAGGGAGACTGTCAGCAATCGGATACATACAGACTCTATTTTCTCTCCTCTTTTTATTAGTATTCTTATTACTCAAACAGTAGCAAATATCCCACTGTTCTATACCTTGTCTCTCTTCACATAATGGTATTTCCTGAAGAGCGGGGAATGACAGTGGCTTTGGGCAGGAGTGATAGTCAGAGCTTCTGCTCACCCCACTCGGATCTCTGATAACCACCCGTCCCCTGACCAGGGCCCCACCGCTAAGAACCTTGTGGTTCCCTGTTTTTGAGTTTGGTGAGCTCAATGGCCACACCTCTGGATATGGCTAGGCAGGGTTAAAAGTCAATATTCAACATCCATCTCATCCCAAGCGACACTTGACATTTCCAACATCACTTCTATCTGTGAGGGTGGAAAAAAAAAAATGACTTTTGGGGGTCAACACTGTTTTCTCTGTACTCAGGCCAACACTTCCCAATTTTTTAATTCCTCTGGCTCCACCCTGGTATCAGTGATAAAATGAGAAGCAAGAATAAGAGGTCTTAGAAAGCAGGGGGACCCGTCATCGCCCAACTGAGATTTATTCGGAGAGTTAGGTTTGAATATTTATGTAAATTGCCTGGAAGTTGCAGAATATTCCAGTAGATATTCTTTCACTGTAGATATTCTTTCCCCCCCCCCCCAATGTCTGGTTAACATGGTGCCTCCAGAATTGCTGTCTGAATCCCTATCCCTGGAGTTAAGCGTAGGAGAAGGACACAAGAAGGAAAGTTTTTTGGTAATTTTATACTCATGTCTGTGGTTTCCTGACCATTCACACAGATGCATAACAACAGATTAATGCAATAAATATATCATTTGTTTGTGCAAGGTGATCAGAAACTAATCCTGAGAAGTCTTTTTGCATTTCTTATATACTGGGTTTTCAAAAACTGAGCGTTCTGTGGTTTTCATGTTCTGACTTTCCCTTCAGAATGAATTGCCCTCACTCTGAAAGCTTTGTAGTATGCCTGCCCCTTCCCGCCCCAGCAGTTTCTTCCCGGATTTCAGGTGGTGTCACTGTGGAGATGAATCGAGTCCCACCCCAGGGATGTGGCAAGGGTGACTTTAGCTACATATGGTGCTGCACCGCACAGGCAGCAGAGGGTGGGGCTACTTGGCTCGCCTTCGTTGTTCTGAGCTGCGGTCATTGTCAGGTGCCCGGCTTAGCATCAAGGCCAGATGGAGTGCTCACACCACCCTGGAAGGGGCATGTGGTGTCAACTCCAGGCTGCTGGAAGTCGAAGTAACTCCTTTACTGGAGTCACATCTCCTGGGCTGGTGGTGGCCCCTGAGAGTGAGCATAATCACAGAGCAGGCTGGACAGCTGCTGCTCACCAGTCCTGCTGTGTCTCTGAGTTCCTGATTCAGTAAAAACCCTCTGATTAATATTAACAGACAGAAGGCCAGCCTCAGTGTTGTACACAGAAATGAAATGCAAAATTCTTACCTTTAAACACTTACAGAGGCTAGAAATAACTGAACAGAGAGCTCTTTGGGGACCCCTTTAAAGGGGAGGCTATATATAATTAGTCTGTCCATCCTTGGTTCATATGTGAAAGCAGTATGTGTAGAGAGGAGGTAACTGCTCTCCTGTGATTGATTTGCTATGTGAACCCTCTTCCCAAAATAACCCCAAAGGGAAACTTCAACTCATACCCTCTCTTAAGTGTTCAGGTTCCAAATGAATACAATCTGAATTCATATGTTTACTGGGGGGTCACTGGCTCCTGGGTGAGTGTCTCCTTTATACCCTTAAATAAGGTGAGTTTGATTCCTTGGCCCAGTTTGAGCTGTAATGAAATCCCTCCTGTTGTTCTCCCTGTGAAGTGTCTTGTGCCTCAGGGATGGGATTTGCTTTGAGCCTGCACTCATTTAGCTGCCAGATGTGCAAATTGCCTGGAGTATTGTCGGTGACAGTAGCTGGTACTCACAGCCTTAAACATTTGTATTGACATCAAGCAGAGGGGCCAGAAGGCTTTTAAGTACTTTCTGAAATGTTGGCAGACTATCCTATTGGCCTATCTTCAGGAGGATCCTATGGCGAAGAGGGAGAGAGAAGGTTTACCGGTTGAGACATTGTTCTTGTATCCTGGCCTGGGCTGAATTCCTCCCTAGTTCATCTTCTTATCAGCTGTGTGACCACGGGCAATTTTCTTAACCTCTCTGAACCTCAGTAAACTCATCTATAAAATGGAAAAATAATAATGTCTGTCTTAGAAGGCTGTTGTGTGGGCTAATTGGTGAATACTGCATTTAAAGTATTTATCATAGCATAATGTACTATACTAAGTAGTAGCTGTTATTACTGGGGTTATGGCTACTATTTCTTCTGCTCCCTTCATTTTCCTAGCTTCTGTTCTGACCTTCCAATTCTTTTCAGTAAGAGAGTCCCTTCATGTTTGACAGTTACATGTAGCCCTAAGCCAAGCTTCCTTGCTTTCCTGGAAGCTACATGTATATCTTCAACCTCTAAGAAACACAGAACTTAATCAATAAAAGGGTCTTGGCCTCTATGTGCTTCTTACTCTGGTTTTGAATGGTTTTGTCCAGTCTTAATTTCATTTCCCCATAGTTTTGCAAAGGGCCCATGCTATGTATGCCTACAAGAAGTATAGGTCAAAGTGAGATGTTTGTGCTTTCTCATCTTATTGTTTATCTTGCTGTAGGCCTCAACATAAATAGTTTGGAACATTTGCCAGTCATCCTTTTTGATGGTTTGTTCCATGGGGCCCTTTTAACATACAAATACACACACTTTCCCCCCTTTTTATTTCATGGGAGCAACTAGTCTCAACTCTTACTAGACCTGTGATTTTGAGTAAATTACTTAATCCTTATAACTCTCAATTTCCTCATCTGTAAAGTGGGCATAACCACAGAACGGGTCTCATTGGTTTGTTGTGTGGACTCAGTGGCATGATATGGCTTTTAAGCCTGAGGTATGAGAGGGTTAAGAATTTCAAGCAGCCAGGGTCACACAGGGAGGAGCTCACCTGGTGTGAATGACTTCAGGGTTTAGGGAGAGGAGAGCTAGGAAATCTATGGAGACTAATTTGCGGTCTTCTTCAACTCAAGCCCAGACTTGCTTGCTGGTAGTGATGGAAGAAAGGAATAGACGTGCTCCGAGAAAGCTCTGAGGGGAGTCTACGAGAAAAGCAAACCTTATGCGCCTTTGGAACAGATTTGTCCCTATGAGAACCTAATCTCTAAGTAATGTGTCTTTTTAGTCTGATGCTAATCAGATGAACCATCTGGTTCAGTGTAAACTGCTTTAGGATCCACATTGCTCGTTTTTCTCAACTTCCAAAACAAACAGACGAGGAGGAGAGGGAGAGATGGAACCCAGAGATAGAGACAGAGAAAGAGAGACAGAGACAGAGACAGGGTTCCGACAGAGATTTGGAAGTTATTCCAGTGTTTATTTTCAACTAGTGGGCTTTTCTTTAGAAACTTTATTGAGAAGCTCTTCTGTGAGTACAAAGCATCCAGCTTCTCTTTTTTCAGGATGTCATTTCCTTCTTTCTTCTTCCTCTTATCTGTTGCCCACAGCATGTGGAGCTGCGAGGACCTCAGTTCACCGTGGGGGGTAAGGGCATTGATGGCTGTGCCCAATACCATAGGGGGTTTATCTTTGTTAATCCGCACATCACAGAAGCACTGGCCTGGGAATAGAGGAAAGTCCTCTCATTGTGCTGGTATTACTTTGCGTGGTGAAATTATGTAACACCTCTGAGCCTCCGAGAGTCCACCTCTGAGGACGTGAATAGAAATGTTGCCATGAGAATATGGACTTTTGATTCAGGTAATTCTTGTTTCTGATCCTGCCCTGGTCACTTACTACCTGTGTTCCTTTGAACAAATAGCCCTTGGAACCTTGATTCCTTTAGCTACAAAAATGGGATAATGTATGTAAAACAACCAGCAGAGTACTTGACGCACTTGCTACTTATTTAAAAGCACCTGTTACGCCTAGTGTATAACAATAATAGCCAAAAGAATAATAATGTCATCAACTGCATCTTGGAGAAAAAGAGAGACATATATGTATTAAATGCCAACTATGCATTAGGTGTTATTAAACATGTATTAAATTCTCACTACAATCCAATATCATAGGTGTTATTATTCCCATGTTATAGATGGAGAAACCAAGGCCTGGAAAGTCAAGTAACTTTCATCTCAGTGAGACCAAATATTACACAGTTTATTAGGGTATTCATGTATTAGGCTCTGTGATGCTGGGATAAGACATACATCCCCAAATCTCAGTGGTCTAGCAATGGGAAGATTTATTTCTCTCTTTTACAAAGTCTGATGAGGGCTCTGTGCATTTTGTCCCTTCTGAAGCTATTCCAGCTGGTACCATGGCCTCCATGCAGAAGGGAAGAGGGAGGGAGGATGGATAGCCACGCTTATTAACTACCACAGCCTGAAAGTGACACCCACCACGTCCATCCAAAGTCCCTTGGCCAGAACCCAACACAAGTTCCCAACCCAGCTGCAAGGGAATCTGGAAGTGAAGGAACGCACGTGGAATATTTGATGAGTGTTGTCTCTGCCATTCACCAGTATTAAGCATTAGAGCTGGATTCAGAACCCAAGTCATTTGAATAACAAAACTCATCTTCCTTCTCCTAAATCTGCTTTATTCTCAGAATGAATAAAAAGGAGACCATAGTGCCTATTTTCTGTTTGAAAGTGCTTCCTTCTTGATATTAGAAAAAAGTGCCTCCCGAGGGAATTTTTTTCTTCCATCTTCCACTCTTCGTCGCTGTTTCAAATGCTGGGAAACTCTCTTAGAGCTGTGCCCAGGGACTTTTGCCTGGGTGGAAAATGGGATTCTTGATATCAGTAGTAGCTATGTTGTTGCAGCTTTTCAGAGCAAGCAGTGGTGTTAGCGGGCCACCTAGGGCTCAGGGTGTCCACATCAGGTGGGGCTCTGGAGGGAAAAGGCAGTAAGGGAACAACTCCTCTTCCTCCCAGGACATGCACTAGTCTTGTGGTGGGCTTCTTATCTCTTCCAACATTGTACACAGCCTTCCACAAGTCTTCTCTTTGCAAATATTGCCTAGGAGGCATTCTCCCTCCCCAGTGCCTTCCTCCACACCAGCCACTGACCAATAGCTCCTGCTCATCCCTTTAAGACCCAAACCTGATGTCTACAGTAAGTAGGCATTTCAGCCCCATCCCATTCAGCATTTACTCATTTTCCACTATAGGTGGAGCCTGGGAAGTAGTGGGGATACAACTGTTGCAAGTTTGCAAATTTCTGTATCAAGTTCAATGTGCAAAAATGATAAAAGCTTCTAATTTTTGTTTCTTTGTTGGTTTAAAGTCTGATCTTTTTGAGTCTTTGCTTTGTATTGTGGCAACTTAAAATTCTCATTTAATGGTATCTTGTGGCTTCAAATGTAACCAGTCTTTCAGATTCAAAATATTCCCCTCTCTCTTTCCAATGTTGCATCTGGCACAGTTCCCAGGGACCAAATTAGGAAAGGAAATAAGAATTAGCTTTTGATTTTCCCCCAATCTATCCAAAATTTTTCTCTTTGGGACTTTGGCTCAAGAGGGAATGTTGGCACACGTACATATGTGGCTATATATCTCAGTCTCAGGCAGAGGGGTCACTAGCCTTCCCCTGTGTCACATACTCTTCCTTTCTGAGGAAGCCTTCC
Source organism: Mustela lutreola (assembly GCF_030435805.1). Taxonomy (NCBI): domain Eukaryota; kingdom Metazoa; phylum Chordata; class Mammalia; order Carnivora; family Mustelidae; genus Mustela; species Mustela lutreola. The sequence continues at coordinate 59,624,410 of NC_081294.1, forward strand.
CCACCTCTCCCCTGGGGGCTATAAAAATGGGATGGCTGCAGGATACCTGACCAATAGGGGAAGGTGGGACCGTAGAGAGTTCAGTGTGATCAGATTACTATCTTCAGTTCACAAAGGGGATAAAACAAGGGATAGACCCTCTGTGAGGGAGATTTCTCAAACCTTAGGTGCACCTGGGGAGTTTATTAAAGTTGCAGATTCCTGGACCCTATGACAAAGATTCTGACCCTGAAGATGTTGGCAAGGAGGGTGGATTAGATAATGTATGGTTACCAGCCCTCCAAGGGGATTCTGATAAAGATGGTCCTCCGGCCGATGACTCTGGAGTTGGAAGCACAATGCCAGGAGCTTAAGTGGGAGAAAAGAGAGCAGTGTGGGCAGCGAGGAATGGCTCCCACAGTGTGTAGTGCGACTGGCACCGTAATACATGGCACCGCCATATCTGCTCTCTTACTTGCCTGTTCATGGGACTGTCTGTGTTGATGAAGTGGACCCCTTACAAATAAGGGCTATGATTTGTTTATGTGCCTACTCTGCTTAGAGTTTCACTGATGCCAGTTTTCAGAAACTGGTCTTTGGACTTGGGCAGTAATACAATTCAATGGCCAGAGTTGCTTACAAAGGGGGAAAGGAGAGAAAGGACTTTGTACAGAACTGGAAGCATCACAGTACTTGATTCATAATACACCTCATCATTGGTCCACATAAGCACCTGCTTTTCCTTATTTACATGGTCAGTTAGTTATTGTTAACAATAAGTTAAACATTCAAAAACAAAAACTAGAAATTTAACAATCAATTACACATGACCATGTGACTCTGTCTTTCTCTAGCTAAGGTGACCACATTCTTGTGTCTTCCTTAACATTCTTCTGCTTTCCTTTTCATGCAGTTTTATTGTGTCTGTATATCCCTAGTACTCTGGTTATTTTATCTTTATAAAAAGGGTATTGAACCGTGATACTAAGATATATCCATACAAAGATATATCCATATTGCAGGTTGTTCGAGTCCCTTGTTTTGATGACTGTGGAAGTTTCCATCATGTGACTAAACCATGTAATTTTAAGCACTTGGGCTATTTCAATTTTTCTCTATTGTAAGCATTGCTGCTAAGAACATTCTTGTACATGCCTCTTGTTGCAAATGTCCAAGCATCTCTTCTGTGTATGCAACTACTGGAAGATTTTCTTGGTCATAAGGACCTGAAAGTTTGACTTCAGGAGATGGTGCCAAACTGTCTTCCAAAGATGGTCACACGAGTTTACATTCCCTTCGTGCATGAAGGATCCTGTAGATCTATATTCCTTCAACACTGAGTATTATCCCACTTCTTAAGTTTTACCAGAGACAGAGGTGTAAGACAAGTCTTCCCTGTCTTAGGTTGCATTTCCCCGATCACCGATGATTATGAAAATCCTTTCTTACATTCCTTTGTTGCTTGTGTTTCATGCCTATGATATGTCTGTCCATGTCTTTTGTTCATTTTTCTGTTGGGTTGGTTGTATTTCTCTTGTTGACTTGCAGGATATTTTTTTCCCCTTTAATTTTTTATTTTTTATAAACATATATTTTTTATCCCCAGGGGTACAGGTCTGTGAATCACCAGGTTTACACACTTCACAGCACTCACCAAAGCACATACCCTCCCCAATGTCCATAATCCCACCCCCTTCTCCCAAACCCCCTCCCCCCAGCAACCCTCAGTTTGTTTTGTGAGATTAAGAGTCACTTATGGTTTGTTTCCCTCCCAATCCCATCTTGTTTCATTTCTTCTTCTCCTACCCACTTAAGTCCCCATGTTGCATCACCACTTCCTCATATCAGGGAGATCATATGATTGTCTTTCTCCGCTTGACTTATTTCACTAAGCATGATACGCTCTAGTTCCATCCATGTTGTTGCAAATGGCAAGATTTCATTTCTTTTGATGGCTGCATAGTATTCCATTGTGTATATATACCACATCTTCTTGATCCATTCATCTGTTGATGGACATCTAGGTTCTTTCCATAGTTTGGCTATTGTGGACATTGCTGCTATAAACATTCGAGTGCACGTGCCCCTTTGGATCACTACGTTTGTATCTTTAGGGTAAATACCCAGTAGTGCAATTGCTGGGTCATAGGGCAGTTCTATTTTCAACATTTTGAGGAACCTCCATGCTGTTTTCCAGAGTGGCTGCACCAGCTTGCATTCCTACCAACAGTGTAGGAGGGTTCCCCTTTCTCCTTCTTGCAGGATATTTTATGCATTCTTCATACGCATCTTTGGCTGGCCTTATGTATTATGGATATCTTCTCTCATTCATACACTTGTAACTTATCTTCATTTACTTAAAATGTAATTTCTTAACAAAAGTTCTTACTTTTAATATCAATTTATTGATCATTGTAATAGTCAAATCTTTTGTCTTGTTTAAGAAATCTTTCTCAATCCCAAAGCCTAAAAGATTTTCATTTAAATTTTTACTAAGAATTTTGTAATTTTATTTTTGATACACAAGTTTGTAATCAATCTACAGAACTATGTTTTACATACAGTGTGAGGTAGGAGTCGGATTTTATCTTATTTGCCATTTAGCCATACACTGTTCTCAGTTTCATGTGTGGGACAGTTTATTTTCCTCATCTCAGTGTTATGTTGTATTTCGAGGACACTACTCTTCCCTGGGGACTTGAGGGCAGGGAGATGCTGGAGCCTGTGTTCAATCCCTGGTCCACAGTTTACTAGTTGAAGGTGGAGAGGTCAGGAGAATCAGGCCTCTTTTTCCATAGACAAGCCCCAAATTAGGCTCCTGTGTTAACGTTGTTTTCTTGTGGTATGTGGCAAGACATAGCACTTCTCCAGGCTTAGACCTTCTCAGTTAGGAAAGAAATGAAATGGTTTCTTCGAATGATCATTGGTCTTAGCCAAAAATTGCTTGTGTCCATAAAGTGGGTTTTTTTTTTTTTTAATGTATCTGATTTTAAAAAGGAGGGCATGGATGGCATGAAGCACTAGGCATGGTACATAAACAATGAATCTTGGAAACATAAAAAAAATAAATAAAATTTTAAAAAAATTAAAAAAAAAAACAAACACTGAACTAACAGTAAAGAGACCTGAATAATAGCAACAATAGTAATATGAACAGTTGACGTTTACTGAGTGCTTCTTATACACCAGGCAGTTTGCTACACACTAATGTCATTATCTCATTTACTGCATAGCTGTGTGGCCTTGGGCAAGCCACTTAACCTCTGCAGAGCAACTATACAGTCATGACATTGAACAAGATTTTCCAGAGCTCTAGCAACATGAAAACCTATGATTTAAAAAATCATTCTCTGATTCACAATGATAATATTGCTGAGTCTTTTGAACATCATTTTGTGCCTAAAACCCCTTTCTCCCATATATTGCTCCCAATACTTTACAATATTCTGCCAGAGTTGGGAGCAAGGAATGAGGCCATTTTACAGAAGGTCTAACAGATGAAGGGAAACTGCATGATGCCTTCAGGGTCACGGAGCTAGGCTCAGAACCCTGGTAAAGGTAAAAGGATTTGTGTGTCAGAGCCAATTTATTTTCTTCAAGAAAGAGCTGTTGAGTTTTGAGAGCCTAAGGTTTTTTTTTTTTTTTTTTTTTTTTTTTTTTTTTTTTTTTTTCATCAGAGCACTTGGAGACATCAGAGATCTTCAAATAGGGGTTTGCCCCTCCCACTTACAGTGTTACAAAGCCACATCCAGTTCCAAAATGTCCCTTCCACACTTGGAAATCTGAGAAGAGGCTGTCCCTCACATCCCTTCCCTTTTCAATGTGACTGATCGCAGAATTCAATCTCGGGAAGAAACTTTCAGATCTAGAATTAGAGAAGACAGTGATTTAATAAGCTGCAAAAAAAAACCCAGGAGAGATTTGGTAAAGGGTTCCTTTTTTTTTTTTTTTTTTGGCTGACGTGAAAAGAAATTGGCATACAATCAAAGAAAAGAATCCCTCTTGAACCTCCCCAAATACTTAGAATAGTAGCTTTTAATGACATTATGAAGTATGATTTAATTGGGGGGGGAATCCCAAATTACCTCTTTAATGGCAATCCAAATCAACTCTTCTGTAATTAAAAAAAAAAAAAAAAAAGCTCCTCATTAAAATTAGAGAACTGCTAGCTCAGGCTGTTTCTGTGCCTTTCAATCCATGACCCATGGGTTTTCCCCCCAGTTCTGGAGTGATTCTTTACATGAGAGGGGACATACACAATGAGAGAGCTTCTGTAGATCTTTATACATTTATATGTTGACTCCCAAATTGTTTTGTTTGTTTTCTTTGTGGGATTATAGTCATGGGTTGTTTAAATTATAGTGAGGCAGGGTGTTAGGACATTCTGAGGCATTGATGAGGACCTGTTTAAGTTTGATTTTGCTGATTTCTCCCCCACAACATTTTCCTAGAATAGAAGGAAGTTTCCTTAAGACCACAATACAGCTGAATTGAAAACCAGCTGCAAATTCATTTCAATTCATGTGATATTTATTGAAATTCTAAAATTGTAGCTAGCACTATGCTATGGGGAGTATGAGAGAAAGATAGTCATAAATAATTTTATGGCCACTATTTATTTAACCATTATTTTGTGCCGGACACCATGCTGTCTTTTCACCCATTTTCTCATTATCATGACCTCCCTGTAAAGTACAGGTATTAATATCCCCATTTTACAGGCGAGGCAACTAACATTTAGAGAGGCTGAGAAAGTTGTCAACAGTCACAGACCAATACCATGTCAGGGTAAGGATTCGAGTTGGGGTCTGTCTGGTTCCCAAGTAGACTCTCTGAATTTCTGTGCAACGTGGCATTTAAACAGAAGAGTTTCTGTCCCCCTGAGGAGCTTAGCATTGGGAGAACAAAGATTTATCCCAGAGGTCTTCAAACTTGAGCCTGCACATGAAGGTGATAGAAATAAAGATGTAAGTGCACCTGGGTGCCTCAGTCATTTGAGTATCTGGTTCTTGATTTTGGCTCAGGTCATGATGTCATGGGTCTTGAGAAGGAGCCCTGCATAGAGTCCTGTGCTCAGCAGGGATTCTTTTCCCAGAGGTTCTTTTCCTCACCCTCTAACCCTCCCCCAACTTGTGAGTGTGCTGTCTCTCTCTCAAATAGGTAAATAAATCTTTTTTAAAAAAGAAATGAGGATTCAGATTAATAGTTATTATGCCTTTTAATAAAATAACCTTATCAATATGTACTTTAATAATAATAAATCTTCCATTATATTTTTAAAAAATTTTTTAAAGATTTTATTTATTTGAGAGAGAGAGATAGAGAGTGACAGAGATAGCGAGAGCACAAGCAGTGGGAGAGGCAAAAGGAGAGGGAGAAGCAGGCTCCCCATGGAGCAGGGAGCTCCACATGGGGCTCGATCCCATGATCTCTGGGATCATGACCTGAGTCGAAGGCAGATGCTTAACCAACTAAACCACCCAGGTGCCCCCAGTTATGTTTTTTATAACAGATTTTTTCTTAACCTATGAAACATGTGAGAACTTTCTTTACTTCCTAAAGACATGTGATGCCTTTTATTTTGTCCTAGGACACAGTGCCATTGGGTCAATCAGTCACTTCCTCACCTCAGACAGAGACAAGTATACAGAGAAATATTTCTCTACTGCTAAGAAAGCAGCATGAGAATGATCAATGGAAGCTCAGCTCATGGTGGGGAGGCTACAGGGAATGGTGAGGACCTGGAGGGGGAGTCCATGCCATGGGTATAGAGGACACCTATGGATCAGTGCCAACTGTTTGTTGCCACTTCGATATGTGGACTCAATGCTACCCGATCTTCCCCTCTTTGAAGAGAAGTTCCACAAATGTGTTTTTACGTGAAGCCTGCTGATATATTTTTTAAGCAATAGGCAAGCCGAACAAAACCTGCATATGGATTTATGATTTATGGATTTAAAATAATTTATAGGATTTGGGTAAGTTTATTAGAAGTGTATAGGCTTATTTAAAAATAACCCTGCATATGACTACTACCAGAATTCAGTGAGAACAGTGCTTTTGGAATGCTGGGGACAGGTTCATGGAGAAGGAAGGTGGGTGGGGTACAGGCCCTCTGGAGAACAGCCTCCAGGGCAACCCTATAGTGTCAGAGGTGGAATGCTGTCTCCCTGAAGACCCCTGACTTTCAAACCTCAGAACTCAGGGCTCATCCTTGCCTGACACACTCCCTCCCATGCTAATGGGGTCTTTGACCACATCAAAAGCTTCCTCGGACATATTCCTAGGAATGCTGGTCCACGGTTGGAAAAACGACATTTATTATTTACAGAAAGTAGTATTATTAAAACATTGTGTTCTTGTAGGACAATTTGAAATATATAAAAGTATCTGTGAACTCATAATTTAGAGGCAACCATTGCTTACTCTTCCTGTCTTTTGTATCATATATTTTACATAATTGGGATAATGCTTCACCAGGTTTGTAATCTGATTCTTTCACTGAGAATATTTTCCCACATCATTTTCAAGGACCTCATAGGACTCTGTTGCATAGACGGGCTATAACTGATTTCACTATTTTCCTATTTAGGGTCATTTGGGTTCATTTAATTTAATGTTAGAAAAACTTGCTGGAACTCACAGCCTTGATAAAAAATCTTGGGCCTCTGTGCTCATTATTTCTTCACTGTTAGACATGAAGCTTGCTCAGCTCTCCCAGTGCTTCTTGAGGATCCGATTTCCCCTTCTTCTTCCCCTATAACACACAAACATGTGCGCGTGCAACATGCACACACACACACACACACACACACACACACACACAGTCATACCCAGGATTCCATTGCATTCTTAAGTGATAGACTCAGCAGAGAGCCGACCATATTGTTCTCAGTGAAGAGCTGGAGTGGTACGATCCAATTTGGGAAGGGCATGTTATTACAGCTCCACTGTCATCCCCGATGGTAGGGGGTGTGTCTGTGTGTGGATATGCTCCGCAGTACCAGGCACTTAAACGCAACCACATTGAGAGCCCTCATTAGCCCCAGGCAGCCGAAGTGGATTTGCTGCGTGTGATACCCTCTAGGCTGGAGCGATTGCCCAAGTGGAACCCGACACCAGAGCAAGGGGGGAAGCCAATTATTCAAAGGCAAATAAGGCTCTAATTATGGCTTCAGCTAACAAGGATAAAATTATTTGAGGAGAGACATCCCATTTTTGAAGTAAGCACAGCACAGGACCATCATTTAGAACAAGGGCTTGGATCTAGTCCTGACGGTGCTGCCTTCACCAGGACACTTCACCTCTAGGAGCCTCTGACTCCTTCCCTGCCAGATGGGAGCAGCATAGGCTGCTCACCTCACAGGTTTACTGTGAGCACTGTAGGCATCATGCCTGTGGGAGGCGTAGAGGGGTCTGGTACTTAGGAAGGGCTCATAAACGGAGCATCACCAGCCTTATCTGTGACTATTATTAGTATTACTGTTACCGTAATCATCCAATAGGGGAACAGAATGTGAAACCAGAACTCAGGAGACCTGGGTTCTCAGCTTTGCAGTTTTCTGTTAATTCCAGCTTAGAAGTGAATGACTCTCAATTTTATATTCCTTGTCTCTCACATGACAGGCTTGGATTAGGGGCTATGTCGGGTGTCCCCCTTGGATGTTTGTGGACCTACCTGTGCTGAGAGCTATACATCATTCTCTTCACAGAGTCTCACGCCAGCCCTACTCACAGAGGGTACTATTCTCTTCCTTTTCCACACACACACAGGAAGCTGGGATCCAACACCCCACTCCCAATTTCCATACTACCCTTAACTGTCTGCAGGTTCCCAGCATACAGATTTGTTGGCTGCACTCAAGGTTTTTGAATGTCTGAGATGGTGATGCCCTCTTTTACTCAATCCATCCCAAAACAGTAGATGCAAAAGTCCAGAAGGAGACTCCTGTCAGACTTCGGGGGCAGCTTGTGATACCTCAGCTCTATTTAACATAAACAGAATTGATAAACACTTGTTCTCCTTGGCTGGTGGGTTATTTCGAGAGTTACCTAAAGGAGTGCATAGGCATGTGTGTGTTAAAGAATTGAGCCCACTAGGTAGATCAGATAGATATTGGGAAGGGACATTCGCAACCAACTGTCAAGAGGAGGTCAAATTTAGCAATTCAGAGAAAATGGGAAGAAGAAGGTTCACCCTTGCGTGGATAGCAAGCCAGCCTACTTCCCTTGCTCCTCCCAGAGTCGTGCTTTCTCCCTCTCCCTCCCTGCTTTCCTCTCTCCCTCTCCCCTCTCCCTCCTTCCTCCCCCTCTGTCTAAACATCAAGACAATTTGGTTTAAACAAAGAAGTCTAGGTCTAAAGAATTCTCTGAAAAATTGATCTGTTTTTGATGAAGGATGTTGCTAGTGAGGGAGGTTGTGCTTGGGGGCGGTCAAGGGGTCCAGGGGAATTCTGTACTTTCTGTTCAGTTTTGCTGCGAACCTTAAACTGCTCTTAAGAAAAAACAATGTCTATGTTAAAAATCCAGTGACCATACACACAGAAACACAAATTGAGCTGCCTCTGCTGCCATCCATTCTGCAGAGGAAGGGGAAAAAGCCCTCAAAGATTAAGTGGCTCCAAGGAGGTCAGTTAGCTGCCCACGCACAAATTGTTACTGGAAATGTGACTCACAAGAGAGAGGTGGGGTCCTCTCTCTTTCTGATTCAAGGGCACACATCCATGCCTTAGGGAGGTGGCAAGGTAATTTATTTCATTGTTCACACCCACTGTAGGCCAGCGATTGGCGAATGTGTCTGCTGTTGCTGGCTCTCAGGGGTCCCTGCAGCAAATCCTCTGAGCCAGCTGTGGTGATGATTTCCCAGGGCTGCCTCAGGAGGAACTCACAAGGTGATTAGGTGGTGGTTCAAGCCTAACTGTGCGCACCCTGCAGCCCAGCAGCCCCCAGCTCTGCAGGTCTGACCATCCCCCCTGTCTCTGTCTTGGTCATTGCCTGGCCGCCCACTCTGCCTCCACATTTTCCCGGTGCAGCCCCATCCTTAACAATTATTTTTTTTAAGTTTTTTATTTTTTTAATTTGCTTATTGGACAGAGGTCACAAGCAGACAGAGAGGCAGGCAGAGAGAGAGGAGGAAGCGGGCTCCCCGTGGAGCAGAGAGCCCGACGTAGGGCTCGATCCCAGGACCCCGAGATCACGACCCAAGCTGAAGACAGAGGCTCCAACCCACTGAGCCACCCAGACGCCCCAGCCCCATCCTTAAATCCACTGCCTTCCCCCCTGTCCTGGAGCAAAATCTTGTCCCTTGCTCCTTGGTCTCTTCCTAACCTTGCATCAGCCATTAACTGATTCTGAGTGAGGCTCGCCTCTGCCGATGCCTTCCAGTTCCAGGATGTGAGGTGAAGGTGGCGACTGACCATGGGCTTCAGAGAGAGAGGGTGGGCTGTAGGAATTCCTCCCATGTCGTATTCCCTGCCAGAGGGAGCTACAACCATTTTTTTTCCCCGAGTCATCTAGGAAGTAGGCATACCTTACCAAGGTGAGTATTATTATTTTTTTTTTTTTTCAGACACAGCACAGTCTAATTTCATTTGGAGGAAGCATATTTCCTTTACTAATTTGGCTTTGGCCTCAATCCTTTTGGATTAGCCAATCCTGTCATTATTGTGTTGAGCAGCATTCGGTTCTCGCAACCCATCTCAAGCCTATTTTATTCTCCACGTTGTCTCTCTACTCTGGCTGAAACTGGCTCCCTTACCCAGGAAGGACAGAGTTAGCTCTGATTTGATTGTAAATTTTAAACATCCCTCCTTCTCCATAATGAAAGTGTGCTTTTTGTTTAAAAAAAAAAATGTGTGTTGGGTCCTTCTAACACACCTCTCCCTGGAGAACTCTTCGCAGGCTCTTCAAGACAGTAGGGAAATGATCAAGTCCTTCTCCTGTGAGGGTAAGCTAAAAGAGGTTGGCATCAGTGTAGTAGCTCTGGGCCCCTCGTGCCAGGAGCTCCTGGCCACAGAGGACATTCCTCCTGGTTTGCACTTGGTTTATCAAAAGTCAAACAGATGCAGTAAGAATCCACATATTATAGATCTGAGGAGGCTCTGATCCTTTTGATGCTTTTCTGGGGGATCCCCTGTATTTGCACCTTCTTGCATTCAGGTAAAGAGGGTTTTCTCTCTATTCTAAATAACTGGCATTGAGTAGATCCTCAATGCATGTTTATAGGATGAAGGAACAATTATCTTAATTGAAGGAGGATAACATAGTCCATTTGGAGAAAGTAAGTTGGAAGATTTGAACTCTAGTCCCACAAAGCTACTAACAAGCTGTGTGACTCTGGATAAACCACTTAACCTCTCTGGGCTCCATTCTTCATGCGTATCATCAGAGAGATGGAGCTCTAAGATTGTGTCCATCTGCATCAGTAAATTTGTATTGCCAGAACAGCACAAAAAAAGAGGTAGCAACTTTCAGGTACAATTAAAACTGCCTGAAAAACATTTGTTGTGCTGGGGTTTTTGAGGGCACTTGTGTCAGTCTGACATGAAAGACACTGAAGGACTCACTGTGTTCAGAGGTATCCTGGGCAGTGGATTTATTGTTCACAGGCCATAGCTGAATCCATTAGGAGGTTTGTTCAGGGCTGGGTCTGTGTTTGCTGGCTTGGGGGACCTGGGACTCCACCAGTCTTCTGAGCACTTGGAGAGGGGGTAGTAGTCTGGACAACGGGATCCTGCTTGCAGGTGGATTTTTCTCTTCATGCACATATTTCCACAGGTCTCAAAATATTTGGTTTTCATCAGCCTTGCCCCTCCCTATCAATGTCCCTGATTTGTCAGAATCTGTGTGCAATGAAATGCTTGGTTTGGTTTGCTTTATAGGGATTCTGGGCTCCCTCTGGTTGCAACTGCAGGTTTTTAAATTAATTACAGCCCAGGTAGCAAGAGGTTCAGTACAGCACTCTGCTGTCTGTTCAGTGCCTGTGCCAAGAAATCAAGAGGTCCCAGTCACCTCTCAGGAAAATTTGTGGTGTTTCAGGGGCCTACAGTGAGTTGCAAATCTTGATAGATGGTGGGACCAGTCTGCAAACAGCAGAATGGCTTATGCTGTGGGTTCAGCGGGAAAAGAAAAAAATAATTCTCTGAGCACAAGATGTGTTGCTCCCTCATCCTAGTTTATCAGGAGAGCTCAGCCACACACTTCAAGAGACAGACCTTGGGATTTGTGGAAGAGAGCAGGAGAATGGCTGTCTTATGGCTCTGATGCCTGACTCCTTCCATGTGGCCAAGCTTTTTGCAGCTTTTTGCTCCCCCACCCTACCTTTCTCCCTCTCTTGCCAACGTAGGGGAGAAAACTGGGTAGCCCTCCCTAGTTTCTGCCCCTGGTTGGTCCCGGAGAAAGGGGACTTCCTCAGGATGCCCTGTGGCATGGTTGCAGATCTCCAGCTGCTTCTTTTTTTGCCCAAGGGTCAGAAATGGGGGGTACAGAGAGAAGAGGAGTACTGCCTCAGGGCGAATCCAGTTCTTTCCACAACTACCCAGCGTTCCAGTTCTCAGCTATATCCAGCTCTGTCCTGCCTGCTTTTGCGTAGGGGAGAACATCTACCCCGGCGGCTTAGTGCCATCGTGATGTCCATAACCCCCGGACCTAATCTATAGCGAAGTCTTTGCTTTCACCTCAAGACCCATATCTTTAACTGCCTCTCCCACATCTCAAATTCCATACAGGAGAGACAGAGACATTTAGAACAGGGTTTTCAATTCAATAAATTTTTATTGATTCTCTGCTCTAAACAAAGCATTGAGAAGCCATTTAGAAAATATAGACTTGGCAAAAACATGGTGATGTCCTCAAGGAGCTTGCCTTCATTGGCAAAATGAGACATTCTTCATTAAAATGCAGGATGAATGTTCTATAGTAGAGCTATAAGCAAAGTACCATGGGACTGCAGAGGAGAGAGCTAGATGATTCAATTTTTCTTGTTTACAATATCAAAAAATTTATTTAAGAAAATCAAAGGAAAACCAATGAGTTTCAAAACTGTAAATAGACTTTCTCAAATTTTAAGCTAGATTTTGGTAATCTCTGATTTTTTTTTTCACGACTTTTTTTTTTCCCCCAAGTTTTTTTTTTTTTTTTTTTTTTTTTTTTATGGCTTTCTTGACTTTTGCCCCTAGAGAGTTTCTTGTATGGTGTCCTTACCAAAGACTTACTGAGTTCTGAAAAGACATTATGGGACTTACTCATTTCGTTTTATAATTGAGTTGTATCCTTCTACGAATTTGGAAAAGTCATATCACTTCTTTGGTTCTGTTTATTTATCCATAATATGGGATAATAATAGGGCTGAGCTGATATAAATATTAAATGAAATAATGCTTAGTACAGTCCCTGGATGATAAAAATGCCCATAAGTGGTAGCTTAACATTAATATAATTATTATTTTCATTAAGTTTTCACTTATAATTATTGTTTTTGTTTTCATTATTATCAGTTCAGAGGCGAAGTCAATGTAGAGCATTAAAAATAAATTGTTGCTTAAATTGACTTTTTCAGAATATCAAGATAGGAAAAAAACTGTGAGAAAGAGAATATATATACGTACTGTTGTAATTCTGATAATAGTTACTTTTTAGGTTGTTGTCATTCTGTTACAGTTATAGAAACTTGCTTAACTATACCAGATCATGCAAATGAACAACCTTATAGTTACTTACTGGTTTTTTACTACTGATCTTTTTTCCCCCCTCTATCTACTTTTCTTATAGGAAGGGGGAGGTAAGACCTATAAGTTGAATCAACACCCTCTATTAGTCACCTGGCATAAACTATCACTTGACTGAGGCAAATGTTTAGGTGATGGTTTGTAAGGTTGATTTAAAAACAGAGCTTTGCCCATTGGCTTCCAAAGTCAAGGGATGCACAGGCATATATCCTGGACAGTCAGCTTCTGTTGTGCCTGGATTGCAGTCGATTTTATCGATTTTTTTTTTTTTCCCAACACAACAGCTTCAAAGGCTCTTCTGCCCCAAAGTAGCTGATCTTTTCAAATCTTTGCTACTTCTTCCTGGTACCACTTTCAAATAACAGGGTAAATGCAATTAACAACTGAAAACTTTAGTTGATGTGAAGATATGCTAGAATATGTTTAAAGGTTTCACAATACACAGACACATAGAGTTGAGCAACTCCTTGGAGAGATTGTCCGATCCAACCTTCTCATTTTACATGACCTACCCAAGGTCACACAGTGAGTTATTTGCAGAGATGAGAAGCCTGGGATCCCAGTTTTGATTTCTTTCTTGGTACTTGTGTTTTTCAAAGTGTGGATATGTATCACTGGATGCAAAAGTATTTTCCTTGGCATGGAGGATAATTTTAGGTATGCACCACTAAACTACTATACCACAGAAGCAGAAGATCATTCTATTCCAACTCCCTTTCAATCTTTCTGGTTATGTCAAGGATTATATGCTTTTGCTGTTTTGTCTTTAATCTTTCTCTACTAATCTCCTTTGATAACATGGGAGCAGACTTCAGACTTAAGTTCCTCTTGGAATTTAATAAAAGTTTTTTTTTTTAAATAGTATTGATTGTTACATTTACCTTTCATGTATGGCAAGCAATACCAGTTTTCTAACAAAAATAGTAAATTTTTCTTTTAAAAGTAGATAAGCAGATTATAATGCAGCTAGTTTATGAAAAAACATTAGGTGAATAATAGTGCAGGGTATAAATTATGAGCAGTACATGGTGGGTTTCACATTGACAAAAATAATGGTTAACTTGGAAAATAAATGGCTGAACCTTGGAAAATATTTGATTCTGCCCTTCAGAATCCTCTTGGCCCTTTGAGGATATATATGGCTGAATCCTAGTTGCTTTCTTATTCATGTCATGTCTTTTTAAAGTACCAGCCAGAAAAACAATTATTAGATTTATTATTTTAGAAGATTTTATTTATTTATTTGTCAGAGAGAGAGAGAGAGAGATAAATAGCGAGCACAAGCAGGGAAAGCAGCAGGCAGAAGGAGAAGCTGGTTCCCTGCTGAGCAAGGAGCCAGATGTGGGGCTCGATCCTAGGACCCCGGGATCATGACCCAAGCTGAAGGCAGATGTTTAACTGACTGAGCTACTCTGGTGTCCCCAGTTATTAGATTTAAAAGGAGAACCTAAAACTACTCATATATCAGAGATGAACTCAGCTGTGTCTACAATCCTGTTATCAGAAGTTTTCCTAAAAGCCAAAAAGCTGGATTGGTAGCCAGTTTAGTTTCAGTGTGCAGGTAATTATAAATTATAAACTGTATGCTGTTGTTATTTATTGAGAACATACACTCGTTTTATTTTTCAAGGACTGATGTTCTAATTTAAGATTCTATCGTAGACCTCATCCTTGTGTTGTTCTCCCCTTCTAAGAAGTTCCTTGATTTCTCATTATCTCACTATTCAATGGGAGGGTGTGAATGGAATAAAAAGGTGGCAAAATGCAATTCATCCAACGTTTTCCTAGTGTTATCACATTTTAAAGATTAGAATGTATGGAATGAATGGGGTAGGAATATTAAAGTTATCCATCAAATGGAGGTATAGGTAACTTTCCTTTGCCTATAACTTACAGATATCAAGCAAAGACATGAAGAGAAAGACGTACTAGATTATTCTATTGGGTGATTTTCCCATTATCCTTAAAGGTTAATCTTCCAATGTTGCTTATTGTGTTTACCTATTCTCCAAAGCGAAACTTCCTGTTTTACCTGTCACTTAGTTACCCAAATAGACTGGAGCTCTGAACAGCAATTACTGCTAGCCTGGCATGAGCTTGCCTTTCGTAAATATCACTTGGAACTTACTCATATTTCTTCCTGCTGTGGACCTCCTTCTACTGACCGTCATGTGGTTTTTTTGTTTGTTTGTTTGTTTGTTTGTTTTTCATGGAATGTTCTTTCAGTGGAAAATTCATTCTAATTTAGAGAACTCTGGGGGGAAAAATGAGGGGGAAGGTGGAGTCAACTTCTGATGACTTATGGGCAGTTAGAGTCAAATGCTTGAAAAATGGGCTCCTGAATCAGCAGAGATTTTACACAGTGACCAGTGGACCTGCATACAGATGGGTAGAGTGTGGAGACGCCAAGAAATAGTGCTACTTCTCTTGAGTATGGCTAATAAAAAGACTGCATTGCTAAATGCAGGGATAGGAAGGTTAATGACGCTACATTCTTTTTCAGTATCAAAGATTAACATGATAACTTGCATATTAAAGTTAATGCAGACACACTGCTAACGGAAGAGGCATACAAAATTAATTTCTACAGCACCTCGTAAATGAGGATCACTCACTCTTCTCTGGTTGATGCTTTTTGTCTTGGCAGGGGCTGTGTGCCTCTTTAGAGCGGGTGCACTTCAGTGCCTAGTGGGGCATCCTCAGCCCCCATGGAATTTGACGAGCTTGGGGTGTGTTCCTTAATCACTGCCAGTCATTCTCTAGGAGTTTCCCTGCAGTTTCCCTGCAGGTTGTGACTTGGCAAGGATTTTGGTTTTTATTAATGAGACAATGGAATTGAGCTGAAATAAGAAGAGGGTGGAAGGTGGGAGAAAGAATGGAAGAGAGGAGGGAACCGCAGCTCTCGCCTCATGCAGAAGATTCTCCAAGTCAAGCGCTGGACAGCATCTTTGGGTAACTGCTGCCTTGAGCCCTGTGGAGGACCAAGGCTCAGCTGACATAGGGAGACAGGCTGAGATCTGGTATACTATCTTAGACAACTTGCTTGACCTCCTCAAGTTTCACTGTGTACACCTGTTGAAGGGAAACTAACATTACCTTCCATGGTAACAATGTATTTTTTAACTTTGGTGTAATTTGTCTATAGTGAAATACACAAATCTTAAATGTACAGTTCAATGAGTTTTTTCCATATGTATCCGCCCGTGCAATCACAGCATATTCTTCTACCTGGAAAGTCATATACAGAAGTTAAAACAAAAATAAACAATAATGGTTTGCACTTATATAGTGCTTATTATGGTCCAGGTGTGCTGCTCCAAGTGCTTTACACATACTATTTTATTCTTGAAACCTTGTGAAGGAGGGAGCTTCCATTTTCTCCCCTATACAGATAAAGAAACAAGGATACAGAGAGATTCTTGCTCTTATTATCCTCCGCCATTGGCTCTGTAGCACTCATTGTGTGGCCTGGTCCCTAGTGCCTCAGAGGAATGAGAGTGGAGTCTCCTTCATGGCTGACACTTCTTTCCATTCCTCCTCTTCATAGTCTACTTAATGACTATGCCTTGCTTGTCCTGGGCTAGTAGGCTGTGCATGATGCTCTATCAGGAGAGTCCTTGAGGGAAAGGGCCAGACTTTAGCTATGTTCCTCCCCAGTTTCAACAGTCGGGTCCATTGTAGGTGCTCTAAGAAATAGTGGTTGACTCTTGTTGCCAGAAAACTCTGCCCTCCAGCTCCTACTTGCTCCTACTTAGTAAAGTGACAGTGTTGACAAGTGTATTGGCTACATTCCCTGGGCAGATGGGCTGCTTGACCACCTTTGGGGTCTCTCTAAACCTGTCTTTGTGATAATCTAAAAATTCCAAGTGAAAATCCCTCATGTTTCCATGCCCCTTTGAGCTCCCTTGTCCCAACATGCGTCCTCAGACATCATGTTCAGACCCCAGGTGTTGCTACTTTTCCACCCTGACTTTCTTCTTGTCCTCTTCCTTGTCTTCCGTACCTTCTTTCCCCTCCCTTTCCCTCTTTTTCCTTTCCTCTCACCATGGCCTTCATGACTGTCACCAAATAAACTTCGGTTAGGTACTAATCTGTTAAATACTCTATAATAGCCCATTTTAAATGCTTTTTTGGGATGCAGGCATGTTCAATGTGTCTTCCATATAGTTGAGTTGATGCTTACCCATTTGTAGTGGATCATTTTCGGACACATTTAGCCAGCAGTCCCTTTGACATCTCCATTTGAACGTCGTACGGGTACTTGAACTCAACATTTCCAAAGCTGTATTCATTCTGTTCATGAAAACCTTCTCCTCTTCTCTTCTCTTATTTTTCTGCCGGTCACTTGGAACCAGCCTGCACATTTTCTTGTGCTCATTTTTCACTTTCAGTCGATCACTAAGGCCTTTGAATTTTCTTGTGTATGCCTTGAATTTGGTCACTTCTCTCTATCTTTGCCATCCTGGTCCCATACACCTCTGTGCCATTTATGATGCTTGACATTTTTCAGGTGCTCCATAAGTATTTGTTTGCATGAAAAATAAATGAAGGTACCATGTAAGGACAGACATGCAGTCCTAAACCCTCTTCCATTTGTAGTTTTTATGTTTTAAAAGGCACAAGACATAGTCAAAGGAACTGAAGCCATTAGCTTTTCTTGGGTTCTTTTCAGAGTTAAAATTCCACAGTTTGATGTCAAAAGCAGCAAAACACTACTAAACTTGAATGTTAGACCATTATCTCAGTATGAAAATTTCTTTAAAAATTTGGTACCAGGAAACCCTGTGTTTCTCTTGCTGAATTAGTTCTCTTTTACCTTAATGACCAACAAACTCTAGAACTTGGTGATTTCCTCTATTGTGCTGAGAGTTTATCACATGAGTGGACAGCTACATTTTAAGGGCACCTCAGCCCTTATGTTAACTTTTACATTGGCAAGTCATCTTTTTTCTTTTTCCTTTTTTTTTTTTTTTTTTTTTCTCTTTTTGGAGTAAGGTAGCCTGGGAAGAAATACATATAGCTAATAAAAAACATATCAACATGCCATACCCAAAATAAAATATTAATGTCAGTTTCATAGGCACACAGTTTGAGGTTCATAGGCATACAGTTTGAGGCAAGGACTGAGCATAATTGGAAATACAGTGCGTTTCACTGTATGTATTTTTAATACGATCCCTATCAATTGACTGGTTCTTTTCTTTATTATACTTGGACTGCCCTGAGGGTAAAGACCCTATATTGTCCTCCTTTTGTACAGAAAGCTTATTACATGTTGTTGACTGATATGTATTCTGTTTACTTTCTCCTTTCTCCCATCTTAGCCCGGTTTCCTTTTCATTGGCTTCAGAGTCCAAACGGGAGCTCTCTGATCCACTCATTAAAATATTGGGCCTATGTATGTGATTCATTTCTTAAATCACTCTTTCGCTTTGGGCCTTCCAAGGGAGGCCTCACGGGGGCGCTGTTGCAGGACTGGAAAAACGAAGCCGGCAAAAGCCCTGTCTGTTCTCTACCTTCTTAGCTGAGTGCTTTTAGAAAAGAAGAGGAGGCCAGAGGAGAAATTCTCCCCATTTCCACTTGTATTTGTGGGGGGCAAAAGGCAGCGAATCCCCCCCCCCTTTGAAGTTTGCTTCCAATTATTTGGCTTGTTTGAAATATATTACACTTCTCTGTTTTTCCTTTGTAATGAGCAACACTGGATTTTAAATGTGTCGGGCTGTAAATGAGAGGGGCCCCAGCCTCCTCTCCTCTGGAGCTGTTATAAGGAAGGTGAGAGGAAGACGGAATCAGATGCTGATTGGAGACAATTACACAACCATTCCATTTTGCTAATGCTTGAATCCAGGAGAATTTTCTCATTTAATTCTCTGAAATGAAGGGCCCCTCTGTTAGCCTTAAAATGTAAACAAGAGGCTTTTGAAGTGCGCTTTTCCCAGAAATGGAATGCTGGCTGCTCATATTGATCCAAAACATTGCTGTTGGTTTTTGTTCTTCTTGGTATTCATACGTTTTGTGATGGCAGCAATACAGAACTGCTCAGGGGGCAGCTTGAGGACTGTGGGCAAGTGGCATTATTATTCTAAGTTGCAAACAGAAATGTAAAAGGATGTTCAGAAAAAGCTTACCTGAGCTCTCTTCTAGTCTCTCCACACACAAAAGGGAACATAAAAATCCAAGGCGTATATCCCAATCATTTCAATTTATATCCACCTCTTCGAACGCAGTCCTCCGAGTTTGGTTATTTCAGACAGCAGCGCACTTTGTTTGAATGATACAGGTAATAGCTTCGAATCCATTTCATTCCAGCATGCCTGGTGCAGGCGTTTTGTCAAGTATAGATGTCGGCTGCAGCTGAAGGAAACTGAAGTTCCCGCGTGCTTTGCTTTGGGTCCCAAAAGCTTTCGGCGTCACATCAGATCCCCACACCTCCCTATCCTTAATAACTACAACTGAATTTGTATGATGCCTTGTTTGGGTTGGGTCCTCTTAGGAATTAGGCATTTTAATCCCCAGTTTTAGAGGAAGGGAGGTAAAATGACCTATCTGAGGCTACACAGCCTGCTAGCACTGAGGCTAGGACCCAGATCTAAGTCTCTGGACCCTTGATCCAGAATTCTGTCCACTTCCCATCCTTGCCTCTGTGATGGGGTAAACCCAGGAACGGGAAGGTATTGCCAGAAGGGCTGCTCAGGGAAACTGGGGAAGGGAAAGAAGCACACATACTTTTCTGCTCCTTAAACATCCTTTCCTCAGCCTCCAGCTACTGCCATTTGGTTTCTTCAAGGACAGCACCGAGCAATAAATATTGCAATAATTTGACACTAAATGGGGTTCTGATTCTGAGAGTTACCCTCAGTGTAGGCAGACAGGGCTCCCTCTCTGAAATCAGCAAACACTCATTCATTCATCTAACACTTATTAGGATCTTACTGTGTGGCAAGATTGTTCCAGGAACTGTAGGAAACAGGACTTGATTGAGATTAGACATCTCGCTCCAGGCTCTCCCTGTCTTCTAGGAAAAGGTAGTGAATTGTTTGAAAGTCATGATTGCTCTTTGCTAACCAACGTTGGTGAGATGGATAAGCTCAATCCATTGTAGCTCAAGAAATGGTTGGTTGAATTAACAAAATGAAAGTGAATGACTGAACGGAAGATTGAATCACCAAGCGGATGAGTATTCATTATTGTTTAGGATTCCAGTTCTGGAATTTGTGTTTCTTTTCTTCCCCTGGGACCATAACCCTTACTAAAAAACAAAACAAAGCAAAACAAACAAACAAAAAAAAACCCAACCAACCATTAAACAAATCACTCGACCAGGATCTTGGACTTTCTATTTCAGGCCAGCTTGAGGGAGCTGACAAGTTCAGAGGGTGGTTGCCTCATGCTGGCAGAATCTAGGAGCTGGGAATGATTGTCTGGGCTCAGGCACATGTGAGTGGAGTTGGAATGGGGCTAGCATTGCAGCCAGACAGGCCCGGGTTGGAATCTTGCCTCAGTTGTAGTCACCCTAGCTAATTGACCCTGGGTAAGCTGCTTGGAGCTCCTATTTTCTCATCTGTAAAATGGGGATAGCATAATATATGGAATAGGTTTTGGTAATGATTAAATACATTTTTAGTGTGGTGCCTGGCACTGAGAAGGAGTTCAACGTATGTTGCCTGTCTCATACTTAATATCCCCGCTCCCATTCCCTTTCATTCTTAAGAGATTTCTGGATAAATGGTTTCTACCCTTCATTAAAACTTTTGTTATAATGACTCCTACTGCTGAGAAAATTTTGAATATACCTCCGCAAATTAGCTCAGAAAGAGTTAAAGGTGAAAAAGAGTTCTTGGTTAAGTATAGAGTGAAATTCATGAAGCCATCGAATCCTGTTGAGTCTCGGAAGGGCCAGGGCCTGAGGTAAAGGGATTAAGGGATCTGTGTAGCATAGTGTCAAAGAGGGGCAGTGGGTCAGGGATGATAAGCCCTGGAGGGGTGTGGGTGGTACTGACTGTTCTAATAGGTGTCCTAAGTGCTTATAAATTAATTTGAGTTCCGGAAGCCACTGAGTTAGAATCAAATGGGCACATGGGATGTAAGACACAGCTCTTTGCAGCCAAAAAGCTAACTTGACTCATTTCTCCTCTTGCATGAATTTGAAATGGAGCATAGTACTTTGATGAGAATCTTTCTTTAGTGATGGCCCAGATTATCCACATAAAGGCCACTTGGTTCCACCCCAAGCTTTTCCATTTGCTTCTCCTTCCATTAGTCAGGGTTAGGAGGTGGGAGAGACAGTCTTATAACAGGCTGAGCTACACTCATCTGGTGTGGCACTGCAAATGTAATTGTTCTAAGCGTTAAGGACAAATCAGATTTGGGGTCATGACTCAATTGGCCACATCTGCACCTTTATTTTCCTGAAAGCACTTTCCATGGAGCTGGATTATGGTTTAATGAGTGAGCTGGCTGGGAGGAGGCCGGTCAGCAGTGGCACTGAAAATGATCTCAGAAAGTGCAAAGGGGTAAGTGAAAGAGGTACCTGTCAGAACAGACCAATTATGCCCTAATAGCTTGCAGAAGGCGCGATGACAGGCTACCTCTGTAGCTGCTTCACGCCATCGGAGAAATGTTGATGGGAATCTTTTCATTACTTGCTAGTTGAGGCAATGAAATGGTCCCCAGGATTAGAGCCTACTTTAGTAAACCCTAAAATGAATCTATTATTCTCTCACTCAAATGTTCAAACTGCGTGGGCTTGCACATTGATAAAGCACCTCTAATCCATCAGCAAGACATGTTAACTCTGCCCCAAGTCTTCCCACTTCTGTATGTTTCACATGCTACAAACTAATCAAGCTTTCATCGTCTCTCCCCATCACTGTTACTGTAAGGAGACAGGATAGCTCGGTAGATGTAAACGTGGGCCCTGTTCTAGGTTTTAATCACAGCTGTGTGGTATTAGGCAAGTTACTGAACCTCTCTGAGCTTCAGTTTCCATTATGCATATAATGATAAACTCTTTATACAGAGAATGCCTTGTAAATAGTGAGGGCTCAATAAACATTAAACCTCTTACCCTCCGCAAAAAGCCTCGGTAGTGTTCTGCCTTCCTCTCTAGGCCTACCCCCAACACTCATAAAAAATATAAAAACAAAACCTGTTTATCTCCACCCAAGGGTGAAACTCTTTACCACAGGCTATAGGGTCTGATGAGATGTGGCCCCAGTGGGACTCTCCAAGTTTGTCATCTCATTATTATGCTCCCCACGTTCTACAATCTGGCCACACTTGATCCATGTGATTCCTTCAACGTGTTAGGCAAATTTCCACCCCAGGGCCTTTCACATGCTGTTTCCACTGCTTGGAATGCTCTTTCCTGAGATCTCTGCAAGCTGTTTCCTTCTTACCCTCAGGTCTCAGCTCAAGAATCGCCATCTCAGAGAGGCCTTCTTAACTGCCTCAAGTGGAATGGTCTTCCCTGCACGCCCAGACTCTCCTTCTCCTGTTGCCCAGCTCATTGTCTTGCTGACAGCTGTCTTTATTTGTCATTGCAACCTCAACTCCAGGGCTCCATGCTTCCTGTGATCCATGAGCATTTTTGTGCCCAACAGCTCCAAGAGGACTTTCTCTCCCAACAACTGACACCAGCTTCCCTGTGCTGTCCTTAGGCTGCAGGGGCCTGCTTGTCTGTGTGCTGGGAGCACTCACGGTGCCCATAGCTGTCCATCCCCGGGTTGAAATACCCTAGCTGCTTTGTCTCTGTGGCCCCCACTGCTTCCAGTATTCGCTTTCTGAGACACTTGCCTGCCTTTGCAGCCTACTTAGCCTCCTCCCACTTGATGGTCCCACTTCTCCTTTCCCCTTCCAGTGTTTTCTGGAACACCTCTTGAAAAGTAAGTCACCTTCACCCAAACTCCATCTCTAAGTTTGCTTCTGGAGAATCCAACCTAAGACAATTATTATCCTTATGAATTGTTTTTGATATCCACTAGAATATAACATCCAATAAAACAGTATCTGTTAGAGTAATTATTTGATCTCCCCCTCTTTCTCTCTCTCTCCATATCTATATATCTATATCTAAATACTCCAAGACATAAATAGATTACATGCAGACTACCAGAGCTTACAAATTATATTTATAATCAGTGTGACTTTTTTTGGACACAAATATGCATCCTCTTAATTCCAGCAACAATAAATCTATCTACCTGTCCTGTCATCACTATGTTTCTGAATGGTTAGTTACAACTTCTTATAGGGAATTTTCTTACAGGTTTAGTGCAATGTCATGTCTCATGTTAGATATAAAGGATATGTGGTAAAAGCAATAGCTGGGATTGAAAGTAAAGTGGGTATCTCCAATAAAGTTCTGGAAGTATATTTCTTCTTAAGCATTCACCCCTCTAAGATACCTAAGGAGAATTTTTTACAGTTGCCGAGCTCTGAAATCTCCAAATAGGCTGTGTTTGTTTAGCTGGGGAGACATATTTTGGCCCTCAAGGTCCATAAAGTGAGGACGTGTATCATAGCAGACGCAGGCTGGAGGGGGGGTGAGGGACAATTCTGGATATTGTAATTAGGTGTGCTTTCAGGGAGGTAAGAAAAGTGAATCATGAGTTGCAGCTGAAGAATGCGGGGGGAAAATGCTAGTAGAGTTGTAAGAGGCTTGTAACCTGATCCAGAATATGAAGTCTGTGGGTAGTTATTGATTTCCCAGTGGGTGGAATTACTTTTCTTTGTGACACACTGGCTGGAGGAGGGAGGTTGTGAGAACAAATTGTTATCTGTCAGAGGAGTTGTATGTAGAGGTCCTCCTCCATGTCCAGCTGATCTAACCACATGGCCTCTGACACCTGAGAACGGTCCCCAACCAAATAGAAAAAAGCACTGAGCCAAGTTTGCATTGCTCTCAGCCTTGCCTAGGGAGAATTTTGGGCTTCAGTTAGGCATTTTATCTGTTTGCCAAAAGGGCTGTGGGGAGGACAGGACAAGCCTTGATAACCGCAAGCTCCTCACAGTCTCCCATGAGGGCTGAGCTGAGCTGAATGCACCTTTTGGTCAATAGGAACTTGGCTAAAGCAGAATGAGTTTCACCTTAAAGCCTGTAAAATATCGAACGGGGTTGAAGAATCGATTAACCTATGTTGGTGACAAAGTAAGGGGCTGGCTATGAAACTCCGAGTGAAGGCTGCCATGGACAGGTTTAGACATGGGGTAACTACACTGAGGATGTGACCAAGCCCAACAAGGACGCCTTGCTTGAGTTTAACCCTTCTCCCTCTGGTGAGAGCAGGGCTCCCAAGTCTTCTCATGTCTCTCCATTCTGTAATGTAATTCCCCATCCCAGAACTGGGATGCATCTGGGCTCGAAGATCAGGCAACATGTCTCTAGTGGAGACATAAGGTGCCAGTCTCATCTTCATCTATTTCATGAGTGATCCCTTTGGCCCCTCCTTACTCCACGTCCACTTTGGGGCTTTTCTTTATGGATATCACATTATATCCAAAGACCTCTGCCGATCCTCTGTCAGGTGCATGGAGATTGGTGTGGGGCTTGTACTGAACTGGTACCTCTCAGAAAACCTTGAGGCATACCCTCGCTACTGGAGACAATTTGCATTTAGAGTGTGGGGTAATTACATCTTTTGTTTTCAGTTTGGGGTCTCAACGTCATTTCTGAGGTGATAACAAGGATCTCACTGCTCATCCCATCACACAGACAATGACCATGTAGTGTGACAAATGATTAAGACAGAAGTTTGTGTGCTACAGGAGCATAATAGAGGGTCACCTAAGACATATTGGGGCATCTGGGATGTTGTCCTGGGGGTTTTGGCATTTAAGTTACCTAGAAGGCAAGAAGTAAGTAAAAATGGATGGGATAAAAGCATTCTGGGGAAAGAAAATAATGCGCAAACACTGAGAAGCAGGAGAGGAAGAGGCTGGGACAGCATGGGAAGAGGAATATGGGGAAGTAGGAAGGGTTTGGTCACAAAGGACTTTCAGCTCTGCCACAGAGTTCAAAATACTTACCTTGAGGACAATTGGAAACCATGGAAGAATTTCAAGCAGCAAGTCCTGTGGTCAGGTTTGAGTTGGGGGGAAATTCCCGCTACTGGAATGGGGAGATGGGTTTGGGAGACTTGGAATGCAGTGTGGAGAAGGCTAGCTTGAGGGCAGGATGGATACGACTTCATGGTGGACTGGCACTGGTTTCAGAGAGAGGAAGCAACTTTGTTTGGCCGACTGGGTGACTGGGTGCCTTCACTCTGAGACAGAGCAGAGGAGGAGTGGACCTTTGGGTGAAGATGCTGAGTTCTTATGCGGTGCTTAGGCGTGTTTCCCTCTGGAGCTGGGTTGGGGCTGTGGTCACCAATGTAATTTTGGCCTGATACATCTCAAGGTGATTTTCCAAAATGGAGAAAGCATCTCCATTTCATTCTTTCTACGGGCCTAATATTATGGACACGGAGGGGAGGGAAAAGACCTTCATATTTAAAGAGTCCCTGAGTCTTGCAATGATTGCAAAAGCATATGACACTTCAAGAGAGCTATGGCTGCTGGTAGTAGCACCTTCTTCCATAGGACAAAACTTTCTCCAAGAAGGAAGAAACCAGAGCCCAGAAACACTACATTGGCCTCTCTGCCATCATGTCAACAAAAGAAAGCTCTTTTCTGTGACAATACAGAGTTGAATAGCTCTGCAGTTTCTTAAGTCCTGGTCCAGTTACAATTTGGGCTTGTCACCTGGTGGCAGACCTCCCAACCTTTGTTGGGTGTCAGGTACCTGGCATGGGTTTGCAGATCTCTGATACTCACTGGCTCTGCTTGTAAAGATTGATTTAAGACGCTGGCAACATTTATCTTTTAGACCGTTTGTGTTTGTTTGCTTGACAATCAAGCCACAATTTAGAAATGCTACTTCCTGAAGCTCTACAGGCTAATATAATTTCACAGCTCCAATTACAAAGGAGAAAAATTATTTCATTTCACAACAGAGGAGCCAGACGTTTCTGAGAAATCATGGTTAATGAGAAGACAAAGTACTTTCTGAAAAGCAGGCCATGTTATTAATGGCCTCCTCAGCTAAAATTTTGCTGACTCTCAGCACCAGGAGGCTTTGTCTCTCATGGGGATGCTGGGTTTTTGATAATCTCTGAAGGAGAGGACTTGCAGACTGATAGAGCAGTGCTTCTGCCGGAGCCTGGTCTGGGGCGCCCACCCAGTGGTTCATAAACAATGCAAGCACATCCACTTTCTTTCCAACTGGCAAATAAACCCTAGCTCTAGCCACTTCCTCTGAACCTGTGTTTCGTGGGAATCATAGATTTCGGGATGAAGACTTCACAACCATTTAGCTTATCCCTTCATCTAACTCTTCCAATACCTTCTCACCATCCCTATCCATAGGCCTCTTAACTATTACTTAAATACTTGGTAGGGATGGAGAGCTCAAAACCAGACCATGAGGATCTGCTATTTTAACTCTATTTGAAGTAGAATTTAAAGTTTCTGGTGACTTCCTGAGGAGATCTGCATTAACATCTAAAATCTCCCAAGAGGCCTTTTCCCTTGAGTTCATATCTTTGTAATGGGATCTAAAGGAAGGATCTCAACTAGAACACCAACAGAATGAACCTTTAAGGAAAAACTTGACCTTTGTTACCACACAGCTCTGTTGTATGAACAGTCCTAACAGGTTGCCACTCCCAAGAGGTAGAGGCACCAGGTTTTTTCCTGTCTATTTACTCCTGCTTCTTATTTCTGTTGGCTTTGCTGCTGCAATGGGCCAGAAACCCCTGACCATTACCTCCACCACAGAATAGTGTTTGCCCCTTAGGGAGCCTTCAATGAATGTAATAGACCAGCTAAATGAATGTATGAGTTAATTAACTGCCTGAATGGATTAACCTCTTATTTGTCTTTACATATGTCTTTACATATCACTCTAGGTCCTGGTGATTCCATTTTACCGAGTTTTAAATGATTTTAATCTTGAGTCACAACAGGCTGTTTTAGACTAAGACATTGTCTTCTTACGCTTTAAACTCAAGACAATGGACTGTTTTTGATCTATTTCTTACCACCTTATTTTCCAGTCCTTTTGAATCTTTAGCTTCAAAAAAGACAAAAAAGTTGCATCAGAGGCTGGAACTTTAGAGGGGAAGAGCCCAGCCTTAATAGTCTCATTTATTGGGTGCCTGGGCTGCTCAGTGGATTAAGCCACTGCCTTGGGCTCAGGTCATGATCTCAGGGTCCTGGGATCGAGTCCCGCATCGGGCTCTCTGCTCAGCAGGGTGCCTGCTTCCTCCTCTCTCTCTCTCTGCCTGCCTCTCTGCCTACTTGTGATCTCTCTCTGTCAAATAAATAAATAAAATCTTTAAAAAAATGTCTCATTTATCATCACCTGGGCTATTGCAGTGGCATATTCAACAGGTCTCTGCCCTTTGCACATGGTCTTTGCCCCCTTTTCTTCCTCCAGCTACCCTATATGTTGCAGGGATGCGAATCTCCTTAAAACACATCATTTGAGGACTCCCTTTTGGGCAGAGAACTGTGGGAGAGCAAGACTTTTTGTTGTGTTTTAAATTTTACTTTCAAAAAATAACTTCTCAAAGAGGAAGAATTTATCATCCTCATCTAACTTAGAGAACACACAATTCTTAGCTTCCAGCTGGTTTCATTTATGACAATGTCACTGAAGGCAGAGTTGGGAAGTTAAGTTTCAGGAAGTTGAGGAAGTCATTCATCTAATGGCAAAGAGTTTAGAGCTTCAAATGAACTCACCTAGCTTTCCAACATTGAGCTTGCAAACACATATCATTTTCTCTAACAAACAAAAATTTCCCAAGTTACACGCCAAAGTCCTTTAGAAGATAATAACTATAAACACTTGGGCACATCCTTCTGTTTCTTCTTCAGGGAAAGGGGGAAATAGTGGAATCTACCTCCAAAGTCATTGGAAAGATTGACTGAGGTAATCCCCGCAAGACACTTAAAACAGTGCCTGGCACATTGTAAGCATTCAGTATGTTAGCAATGGCAGCAACTGTTGTTAAAGTTCCCTCAAGATTCAGATTTCAGGGGTTATTCTAATTAGGATCAGATATCTAGTCCCTGTCTAGAGAAGGGCCAGCAGCCTCATGAGTGTGTCCCTAGGCTTATAGTCCTCAGCAGGGTGGCTCCCCAGAGTGAAACCAAGGTGCTGTGCCAGGAGATGGTATAGATGTTGGGGTGACAGAACTAGAGATGTTTTCCACTTCATCCCACCATTGCTCTTTGTTTTTGCTGCTGCTGATCTTTGTCAGATGCTAAGTATCTAATGGGTGAGAATCTTATCTTACTTCTATACTTCTGGAAGTATAGCCTTCCTCATCAAAGTATAGCCTTCCTCATCAATGATGTTCAATACCTGTTTGTTTTAATTGAATTAAATTAAATTAAAATGAAATCTTGGGGTATAGGATTTACATCTCAGCTCTAGAAGCTGAGTAGATGGGTGGAGGTAGTTTGAAAAATTTGGGGAATTATTTTTTGATCCTTGGAAGCTTTGCCATTTTCAAGAGAAATACAGAAGCAAAGCTGTGTAGGATTCCAGAACTTTCCAGAAATTTCCTGAGACAGCAATGCTAAGAGAGATACCATTTTTGGTGAATATTTTAATTTATTTCAAATGAAAACCATTGTGCATAAGGATGTAAGTAGAAGGTTGTTCAATTTTGTACTGTCTGTGCCAGTGAAAAATGTTCATCACTAGGGCTATTACTAAATAAAAAAATATATCCATAATAGAGAATACTATACAACAACTACAAATGATTCAGTTGATCCCTATGTGTGTAATAACGTAGAAAGTACTCCAAGAAGGTGAGTGCTTCAATAGGTGAGTGAAGAAAAGTCAAAGTACAAATCAAGGCGTAAGACAAGATAGAGCATAATCTCCTTTTATGAAAAGGACACAAAAACAAAATGACTATATGTTTTATCCTGATACATATGTGAAACTATAAAAAGATCATGAGGGTTTATCATCACAGTATAATATATTTTACTTAAGTGGAGGCCAAATCAAAATGGTACTGGTACATTTTTAAATGCATACACATACATAAATTTTATATGTATGTATATATATGCATATACATTTCTTTTACACACATATATATGAAATAAAAGAATTGGTTTCCTCTCGGGAGTGAGTATTGGGGGAGGGACTGAAATTGTGAATGAAGGTCTAACCTTAACCTAATCTTTCATAGTTAAAATTTTTTATAAGGAAAACATATCATGAATTATTTATTTAATAAAAAATTATCTAGAAGGAAGGAAGGAAAGAGAGAAAAGGAGGAAAAGGAATTACAGAATAAGGATGCTCAAATGCTTCTGAATTGCGTCCTTCCCAGAGTGCCGGGACATTCTTCTTCCTGTCATCACCAAAGAACTGAAGGAGCTGCTGGATCAGAAGGATGAGATGCAACACCAGGTCCAGGAGAAGAAGTACTGTGTCGAACTACTCAACAGCATTTTGGAGGTCCTCAGCTGTCAGGATGCGGTGAGTCCTCACGATGATGTAGATGTCCTGGACTCAGACTAGCAGTGAGCTGATTAAGCTCTAAAATATTGATGCTGATGAATCGCAGTTGATGTCTAAAGATAAAAGTCAACGGCGTGCTCAGCAGGCCTACTTTTCCAGTGACTAACCCCCATGGCTGTGAAAGATAGCTTAGGGATTGGAGTTAAACATGTAGCATTATGTCACCATATTTCTTGTTGGACAGGATTTCTCAGGGGGTAGGTATGGACATATTGCAAACTTTTAAATGATTTGTCCATTTACTAAAACCTTTGCTTGCAAAGGCCAGAGGGAGAGTTTCTTATGCCTACACAGTCAAGAAAACTCTCGTCTGTTTTTTTTTGTTTTGTTTTGTTTTAGCTGATTTACTTTGATTTTGTTTCTTTGGTTATCTCCTGCAATGGTGAAAACAGTTAAGGTTTTTTTTGGCTAAGCGCATTGCTCAGGCCTAGACTTTAGAGACAGGATGAAGAGTGGGATGGTGGTAGGGAGGTGGCTGTGCCAGTGAATCCAATGTCTATTTGGTAGACATCATCCAGAGATTAGGCAGCAGCGACGGCACAAAAGAGAAAGCTTCAGGGAATACAGAAGAGAGCAAGGGAGATAGATTAGTGGTAACAGTAAGGATATAGATTTCTTAAGATTTGGAAGAGAAAGGTAATGGTTCTTGATTTAAATCAGGTTCATTTGGCAACCTCACCTTGTCTTTGCATAATGTCCAAGAGCACTCCTTTCCTAGATGGGCTGGTTTCAGAGGACTGGGTAGACTTAAACAACCAAGTATTTTGTAAGTATTTATTTAAGTATTTCCACCCCCCCCCCCATCCCCTCTCCTCTCAAGGAAATGCTCAAAGGAGGGCCTTCTGGATGAACTATATCTATGATTGGCTATCATTGAAAACACTACAGAACATTCATTTTATTCCTTTACTGCTTAGATCCCTTAGTCAATGATTGTTATCAACTTCCTAATGTGTCTTGCCCTTTCCATCTTTTTCCATCCTAATTAAGCTTCTTATCTCATTACAAGGTAAATGCAGTAGCTTGACTCACCCATTCATTCATTCATTCATTCATGTATATGATACATCAACTACGTGACCGGCATTGAGGACACTCAAAGCCTGGTCTCTTTCCTTAAGAAAATCTATACAGATTATATAAATAAGCAATTGCAACATAATATAATGTCTAAATTTCATGTATGCATATAAAATATACTGGAGCTACAAAGACTTTGAGTGTGTGTGTGTGTCTGTGTGTGTGTGTCTGTGTATTCATTTTTGTCAAGTAAGTCTTCCCAAAGGAATTGAAGCTGGATGTTCAAGGATGAATAACTAAAGATCAGAGCTACTACTTCATTTGCTGATTTCTAGAAACTGTACCAGCTGCCATCTATGTTTTCTCTCTGCTCACCCTGATTGGAGCTAAGGATTATTATTCCCATTTTAAAGGTGAGAAACCTAAAATTCGTAGACTTAACATTCAAGGCCAGCCAGCAAATAAATGATATGGTCAAAAATCAAATCCAGGTCAGTCAGACTCCAAATTCTGCATAATCATGGGCATGAGAGATACAAGAGCATGGTCTTTCCCTCTCATTTTCTTCCTATCCTCCTCTTTTTCTTGGGGGAGATGGAGATCAATGCCCAAGGGCTTGGATAAAGCAAGATTCCCTCTGTGATGTTGTCACGATGATGTCATGATGTCATCACGATGTCATGATGATGGTGGGTGTTTTTATAAATGCGCTCACCAACCAGCTGTTGAACTGGTTCCAGTCTTTGTTATTTGATCTTTTATAAAAAGTTAAGGGAGAGTTTGGTCTTTCTCTCACTTGTAGTATAGGAACATTAGAGTTGGCTCCTTATTTCTCCAGAAACATCCTAAAGAATGCTACCTCTTCCTGTTGAAAATAATTTACATTATTTCTTACAATTCAGTAATCCTCACGTCCCTTTTCATGGGGAAAAAATCCTGGATTTGTTGGGAAATGCCAGTGGACCCCTGTTTGAGGAACACACTTATAATGGGTTATCTATTTCCCTGATTTAAATAGAAGTTCACGGTTCATTTGTTAAGCAGCAGTGCTCAGGCTCTGCCCATCCCATGTGAGCGGTCTCCTAG
Source organism: Mustela lutreola (assembly GCF_030435805.1). Taxonomy (NCBI): domain Eukaryota; kingdom Metazoa; phylum Chordata; class Mammalia; order Carnivora; family Mustelidae; genus Mustela; species Mustela lutreola. The sequence continues at coordinate 59,655,808 of NC_081294.1, forward strand.
TGTTCTGTTCTGATGGGCTGCCATCGTTTTGCACACTGGGTAACATCAGGCACTAGTGAGAAGAGCCTGCTGTCTCACATGCCCTGGGTACTAGGGGCTTCAAAGCTGAGAAGTGAGTGGGAAGCTCTGAGCTCCCCTTGGAGGATTGTGGCATTTGGACTTGAAGTGTGTGGGAGGTGTGGTGTCACTCTTTACTGTCTCTGAGTGCATTGCTTTTATAATGACTTCTGACTGTGCGCCCTAGCCCACCTCTTTCTTAGGTTGAACAACTGTCTTTGCTGGATGTGTTATTAAATACTATTATTACCATTGGGTTTGGTATAAGATTCTGATGCTCTCACTGTTGGTGAGCTTCACAGCCAACCTCTTCAGCTCATGAAGAAGGAAATCTCTCTTCTTCTCAAAAGATTTTTCTTCCACAAAGGAGACTCTTTCAGTAGCCATTATTACTTTGAACCCAGCTAACTATCAGAAATCCCAAAGTATCTCATCTAAATCTTTCTTGTTCTGGCCTATAGCGCCTCTCCACTCTGGCTTTGTGTATAGATCACCTGAGAAGTTTTTTTTTTTTTTTTTCTAAAGCAGCTGTGTCAAGGCCCAGCCCCGCTATTCTGATTTAACTGGTCTGGGATTGGTAGGGCATCACAAGGACAACTTTACCAGCTGGTGGTAATAGGCAACAAGGGCAGAGGAGCACTGCTCTTGTGTAGGAAGTCTTAAACTTGAGCATGGATCAGTGTGACCTGGAAGAGCTGTAAAAACAGGTTTCTGATCATTTTATTTGGAGGATGGAACCCGATCATTTATTTTTCTGAGTTCCCAGGTGATGTGGATGCTATTGGGCCAAGGACTATCCTTTACTAACCGTCACTCTAATGTGCCCTATTTTTTTTTTTTTTTAATCTTCAGTATTCACTGGAAATGAAAGACTGGTTGGACTCATCCTCAGCCCTTTATCCTCTTAATTAAAGAGCCCTTTCCAGTCTATGAAACCTAGCGTTTTCCAATATGGCATTTAATAAACCATAAAATGGCAAAATCTTCAAGCACATTCATTTGTACTCATAAATTCATTGTCATGCAGTAGTGGGGACATGGCCTGTGCAAATATCTGACTTTGAAAATCCAGACCATCAAGCATGCTGTTTGATTTCTACAGGCACTGACTTCTCAAAATTGGAAATTTTGGAGGAAAAATTAAAACCCCTCCTAGGATAAAAGTCCTGGATTTTCCTTCTGGTTGTTTGGATCTTCTCTGCTGATAACAGCATAGCCATTCCCTTTTACTGTAAGTTTGTTGGCACCATGGAAAAGCCTGTCTCCCCACCCAACTATAGGTTATATCTACCTGCAGGAACCATTGCTCAGGGTTGGAAACACATGAGGAAATCTAGAAATTATAGTGCAGCATGCCAAGCTTTCTTTTGGGAGGCATTGTGTGTTGGAGGATGGGAAAAGATGCTAGTCTTCAATTGATTGCCAATGTTTGAGTAATTACAACCCAGCACAGCAGGTGTGGCATGAGGAAGCTCTGTTTTCCGGTTATTACCTTATTCATTGTAACCCTGGGTGGCATATGACTCAGGGGGTGATGTCTGCTTTAGCCTGGGTGTTGACATTTTTTTTTTAATATAATTTTTTATTTTTTATAAACATGTATTTTTATCCCCAGTGGTACAGGTCTGTGAATCACCAGGTTTACACACTTCACAGCACTCACCAAAGCACATACCCTCCCCAATGTCCATAATACCACCCCCTTCTCCCAAACCCCCTAATGATAGTGTTAAATTCTCTCCGTGAGCTTGCATGAGTTGCACTTAGCATATGAAAGGGACAGGCTTAAGTGAAGGGAGAAAGACCTGACTCCTGCCTCTGTTAACCCCTTTCTCCCCCTTCTAGAACAAGGTTACTTGTCAACTCCAGTTACTTGGAAAGCCTATTTTACACTGGCTTCATTCTGTGCCTTGCTGGCTGCTGAGTAACTCATAAGATTTAATTTTGCGCCAAACCCGGAGAGAGTGTTTTTTTTTTTTCTTCTTCTTCTTCCCATCTCTTAAAACAGCATTTTTGTTTTTATGTTTCATTCCTCTAAGAGAAGAGTCATCATTTTGTACACTGCTTAGCAGTCACAAAGTATGTAAAGCTGACTCCTAAGCCTGAACAGGAGATGGGGTTGGTTATACCTGCTTCACGGAGGGAGAGAATGCTCAGAGTCAGCTTTTTAATTTTTATAACCCTATAAGTCCTTTGACTAAATCTGGGAGGTTGTTAACCAAAGCACACTATTAGTCATGAACTGTTTGGGATTTCTGGTATTTTTATTTATCAACTTAGATGCTGGTAGGGAAGGCTTTTGCTCCTGTGTTTTCTTTCGCCTGAAATGTCCTTAATTCCTATTCTTTCTATGCACCTAAAGTCCTAAATGCCTTTTAGGTGCAGCTCAGACAATACTTCCTTTCTAAAATCTTCTCAGCTCCATGCCCTCATAGTCTCCCCTGCAAACCCTTACACAGAATCAAGGACTTCCTTCTCTGTGTCTTCATAACTGTGTATCCGGACTGATACTATGGCATTAATTGCTTGGTGTTGCACTTTCCTGAGTGTGTCCCCTGCCAGGCTTTGACCTCCGAAGCTCAGACAACAAGCCCTTGCTCCCCTGGCTTTGCCCAGATCAGAGTTTCAGCCTCGTCTCTTGCCAGTTCCTTCATTCTCCATCCTACTGCTCCACTAAAATTCTTTTAATAACCTTCTTCCCCAGCCCTTCTCTTGCAGCTTCTCGAGCAGCTTTTGCCTGCTCTGTCATGGCATCTGTGTTGTCATCCTCTGTGGACTGCTCTGCCTGTGGGGCCAGGAGCTCCTCACAGGAGCTCGACTCTTCCCTGCCCACCTCCCTCACGATGCCTGGCTCACAAAACTCTCTGTTGTAGGAATGTATATGTGAACGAATATGACTTGCCCAAATCAATGGTGGAAGCTGATTTCTCCCTTGGGTCTTCTGTTCTGAATGCTAGGAGAGAGTTCTCCTTCCTCTCTTTGCATTTCTTGGATGTCAGGTGCAGGGGTTGAATGAATCACCCTCAGTGTATGACACATTACCATCACTGGTATGGGCCAGGACCTCCCTTGTTTGTTTTTTATTTGTTTTTGTGTGTGTATGTGTCTCTTACCTTTCTTCCCCATCCCCTTTTCCCACTTTCCTGCCTCCCCCACGTGCTATGGGTGATTTGTCTATTGTGTTGAATATGCATGTGTGACTTAACACACATACACACACACTCATGCCCCTCCTGTAAAGAGGATCAGACATTGACGTAAAAGGGACATCACATCAGCAGCTCCATCAGGGTTCCGGTGGGTGGGGAAAGGACAATGGTAGGCACCAGGAGCAGTCGAGACTAGAGGGCATTCTTGGGCCAGCACTGCCCCTGACCTGACATGTGGGAAAGAAATCTGTCATTGAGTGTCTTCTTCTGAAGTGCACCCCCTATGGCTACCTTAGTTCTGGGCTCTCTGATAAGCCTAGGCAGCCAGCTTGATTCAGGGTTAAAGGGAGGCCACTGCTGCCTCTTTGAATTACCATTTAATTCCCAGGAATCGATACCACCATGCAGAAGCAGCAGGGTTTTCTTCTAACCTATATGTTCCCTCATATTTCAAACAAAAGACAGGGAGACAAGGCTTGCAAACTCTTTTATCTGTGGTGCTTTCCAAACAGAGAGCAGCTAATTAAGCCCCCAAATTAAAGCTGACATTGATGCGACCCCTCCACCTTCTCTGCTCTGTCCAAAGCCATTCCCTTTTTACCCTTTGCTCTTCCTCTGCTTCCATGGCATTAAATGTGCCCTTTCTAGGCCAATGGAATAATGTTATGATGTCATGGATGGTGACATATGATACACATATGATGTACTTCAGCGTGCAAAGTGCTCTCGCATGCATCACAACTGTTTCTGGCAATCACATGGGAAAGTAGGTTTTACTCTTCCATTTTACCGGTGAGGAAGCCTAGCCTCAGAGAGTGGCCCACTGGTCAGAGCATCAGTAAAAGGCAGAACCTGGAGGGAATCCCCCGTCTCACTCTCCACTCAACCACCTCCCACACACATTGCCTTCTACCTCTTCGCGTGTACACTTCACCATTTAAGAGCGCTTTCTCTGGCTTCATCTGCCTGAGAGAGAGGTAAGAGACAGGTTTTGGAGTCAGGCTACATTCATGTATCCATTCCACAGATACTTCTAGAGCTGCTATCAAGGGCTATATTCTCTATGCTGTGGCCACAGTGATGAGCAGAGTTGGGAACACATCCTGATCCACTTCTTCTTAATGTTGGGAGACTTGGGAAGTCATACCCTCTTTCTGTAAAATGAGGATGTTATTTCTCCCAGTGTGTCAGGAGTAGAGTAAACAAGAACATCTGTGCAAACACATAGCACTGAACTATATTATTATATAATCCATACTCTGTACATGTGACTTTTATCTTGCCTCTCTGTTCCCCTTCCCTCCTATGCTTCTTCCAATTGTTCCAGGCCTATAATTCTTTTAAGAAGAATAAAGGGCCAAGTGGCCTCCTGGGAGAATGGCAAATAGGTATCGAGTCTGGGGAGAACTCTGTACCCCATTAGCATTGAAAACAGCCCTTGAGGCGGACCTGGTGGCAGCCAGATGCTTTGGAGCCCTCATGGGCTCCACAGGAGGCTTGCCAAAAAGCCGCAGATGCTGTCGCTGGAGCAGAGCCATTCCCCACAGGGCATCTGGACCTCGTATGGGTTCCTGAAGAGTCTGGGGAAAAGTGTCATCCTGCCTTTTCAAGGGCTTCTTTGGGGTGTTCCAGAATTTCACTCATGGTAACTATTTTATGCCATTGTGTGTTGGAGCTGGTTCACACCAGCTCACGAGAAACAAGTGTTAAATTTTTAGGAATCTTGTGAGTTATTTGTTAAATAACTGCCATTATTAAAAATTTATATAAATATCTATAATTAAATAGGCTATATTAAAATCAAACATAATAAATAGATACTCAAAACACATCACTTCCTAATTATCTTACTAAACTTTTATCTGTGCGCTTGAGGATGTTTACATCTGCAATATCTATGACAGAAATTCTATTGAGGCCTCTTCTACTGCTGTCCATCTCTTCCCAACTCTCCGTTCAGTGACGTCAGTCATGAAGGGAATCCCCATACTACAGGACTGGCAAACACTGTGTACTCAGGCTTCTGATTTTGTCTTTCTGGAAAGTCAGTTGATAAACACATACCAGCATACTGCCTGGGACTCAACAGAATTGCCTAAAACAATAAAAACCCCAAAGCACAGGGGAGCCAGTGGTGCACTTCTCTTCTCCCCAGCAGCCCTGGATCTGCTGTCTGCAACTTTTCATGGTCAAAGAGAGGATGCCCCAGGGATGCAGCGATTTTGAGAGAAACTGAACACTCAACCTAGAGCAGAGATAAATAAATATTTTCCATTTCCCATGGCAATTCTTATTGAACTGGTAATGATTTTTTTTCCCTAGTAGTGTTGAGTGTTTACATAGGTCAGTGAGAAAGAGCCCTGATTCCTACATCGGTGAGGGGCAGGGAAGAGTAGTCGGGCGCCATAAGCTTGCCGTTCCTCAACTGGGTGTTTAATCTCAGATTAAATGATGGGCAAAAGTGTGATGAGAAACAGGGTATTTGCCTAATCCCAAAGTACGCACTTTTCAATGACACAAGGAAAGATAGTAACTTTACAGTAGAAGAACCCGAGTGCCACCCCCTTCATCAAGTGATGAAAGGAGCATCACCAGAAAGGGCCCATACCAGCATCATCTCCCTCCTGATAAGATGCCCTGAAGAGGACAGCAGCATTTATGTGAGGAGTCTTGCAAAAATGCACAGCCTCAATCTAATAATGAGAATACTTTCGACAGCCCCAGCGGAGGGACGTTCCATGCAACAGCACATTAGTGTTCCTCGCAAGTCCAGGTCTCCAAATATGAAGCACTGTCAGAGACAGGCGGGACTTAGGAAACATGACAACTAAATTCAATGTGGGATCCTGAATTGGACCATAAACTGAAAAATGGGCATAAGAAGGAATACCGGCAAAATTAGAACAATGTCTGTAGTTCAGTTAACAGGACTGTACCAATGTGAATTTTCTGTAATTGTGCTCTGGTCATGTTGACGTTAGGATTTTAACAATAAGGGAAGCTAGATGAAGGTACATCCAACTTGTCCATAAAGCTAACACTGTTGTAAACAAACAAACAAACAAATAAAAGCTTATCTTTGAAGTATTTAAGGAGTGATTGTTCACTTACAAAGAATGCATTTTGAGGACAAGCCGTTCCCCAAAGCATATCTATTCCAATACAAAGGGTTGCTAATAGATAAGGGGTTTTCTCTGCTTTATCAGAGACAGTAATAAGATCTGCAGACAAATGACTGGCCTTACCAGAGGATTGCATCCTATTAACTGCCTCAGCCTGTCAGGAGGCCATGTAACCTCCCACCAAATGAGCAGATGACTAAACCAATGTCAGCAGGCAGGAACCCAGGACTAGCCTGGGGACTGGGAATGTGGATGAGCATAAAAGCCTTCTGTGGTCTCAAGGACCTTGCAGGCTATAGGATTTCACTTGGGCTATATGACAGCCCTGTCTATGCAATAATTCCCTAGGCCAACATGTGGGGCTTGAATGTCACTCAACCTGTACTTGGCAGGCTTGGAAAGTGAGTGGTCTGGCATAACTTAACAGATGGTCCTGGTGTCGTTTATTCTCGGAGAATCCACCTGGAAAATTAGAAGACAGCTTTTGTTGCTGGTTGACTAGAACTCTCTCCAATAAAATTAATAATCCAACACGTTCTGTTTCATCAATACCAACTAGAAATACTTCTTGAGATGCTCTTCGATATTTCTTTATCTGCCGTAACCAAAGTTTAAAGGAATTCGCCTACAGGCAAATCCACAATGGCCCCTCTTCATTTGCTCCATCTCTCCTCTGTCCCTCACCCATGTGGACTGCCTCTCAGGGCCAAGACGAGCCTGAAACAAATGAGGCACTTGTCTGGGAGGGCAACAAAATGTAAGAGGACACCCAAAATTCAGTAATCAACAAAAATAATGTATCAATGCAATATTTTTGAAGAATCAACATTTTGAGGGCACCAGAGTGGCTCAGTGGGTTAAAGCCTCTGCCTTTGGCTCAGGTCATGATCTCAGGGTCCTGGGATCAGGCCCCGCATCGGGCTCTCTGCTCAGCAGGGATCCTGCTTCCCTTCCTCTCTCTCTGTCTGCCTCTCTGCCTACTTGTGATCTCTGTCAAATTAAAAAAAAAAAAAAAATTAAAAAAAAGAATCAACATTTTGATATTTTGTTCATCATGGATTTTTTTTTTTTTTTTTTTTTGAAGGTCAAGCAAAGCTTTATTTCGCACCAAGCATCAAGAATCAAACTGACCGGCCAGGGCTGTCTCTTGCAAAGAGGCGACCTCTCTCTGCCTTACAGACTAGCTTTTAAGGGCAAAGGCCAAGTGGTTGGGCCTGGCCATGCACAGGTGGCCAATGAGATTGTAACACAGAGAAAGCTGCACAGTCATGCTAGGTCACACATAAGTGACCAATTGAATTACAATTTACCCTATAGTAGATATCTGAACTAGCCTATCACCTTGGTCAGATTTGGCACCCAAAAGGCACCCATCATGGATTTTTTAAATTAACTTTTATTTTTAAAAATATGGCATTAAATATGCTTCATTTCTACTCTTGAGTTTTATTATTATTATTCTTTGCCGCCTAAATTTTGCCCCTTGGGTAAGTGCCTCAATCGCTTACTCTCATCCAGTCTTGGTACCTTGTAGTGCCTTTCATTGACACCAAATGCCCACAATAACAAAGCTGAGCTCCGAGCAAGCGTGACAGCTTGCAGGAATGGAGAAGTTATCTTTTCGCTCACCATGAAAGACTGTGGAGGGGCTCTGGAAGGTTTCTGTCTGCAGGGAACCTTTGCATAAAAGCACAAGTTGAAAGGAACAGCCATTTACACTACACCTTCACTGGGCCAGCCACTTGCTTTCCAGAAAGCATTTCTTGCATAATGTCTGAATTAAATCTCCCCTTCACAGTTGGGAGGCATGAGTTAAAAGCCCACATGGCAGCAGAAAAATATAGCTGTGTTTGGTCCAGGTTACAGTTACTGAGGGAACCATAACTTTGATTTGTTCAACTGGTGTAAATGTAAATCCTTAAGTGAAATGTGTTAAGCGAGGAACAAAATGCTCTGTGTTCGAAGATCCTTTTGATCCGTGGCTCCGTCTATAGTGCCCCACCTGTCATCTACAATCTGGGGGCAGCAGCTAGTGACTAAACGAGGAAAGTTTTCAGAAAGCAATTGAGGAGTTCTAGAATAGACATTTTCTCACGGAGATTTCAGGCAACATTCGTCTTCGAGATAAATGCAATGGATTCAGCGGCCCAGATTAGAAAATAAAATGTTTAATCTCATCGCAGTTTCTCCAAGCAATACAACATGCTAACGTTTATCTTTGACGCTTCATCTATTACCTCTTCTACCTGGAATCTAAACTCAATTTAGCTTGTCTCTCCAGCCACATTCCCTGTTAATTTCAGCCAGCATTCTGCATTCTGGTTAAGACCAGGCTCTGCGTCTTCCTCCAGGCCTTCATGTTCTTTCCTCTTTGTTCTTTACCTGTTTTCTCTGTCTCAGTTGAACTCTTTTTTTCTTCCTTTTGCTTATCTAATTGTCCAGTTGGTGGTTCTCAGCCTGAATCTAGTCCACAGATCTATCTTGTTTGCCTTGCCAAGCTATTTAATAAAAGCAGCAGACTCACCATTTCCTGTTGAGCTTCTACATGACTGGCTTCTCATGTTTGTGTATGTTATCTACCTCATCCTATGAGCATCTGAACTGTGAACGTCGGAAAGCCAAACCTTGCTTTTTCTAATAGGCCCAACCCAGTTTCCTCCAGGTTGATTTCTTAAGAAATCATCACAGATTCTTTTTGCCCTGTCTTAGTCACTTACTCTGCTACATTCTGAAACTTTCGGTTTTATTGTAGAATTTAGCACTGAATTATGTGCAGTTTCACATTTGTTCTTATCATGTTATGCTTGTCTGGTTAATGTTGAAAGAGGACTCAACACTTTTTTTGTTATTTCTCTCTTTAATGAATACACTGTCTTTCATTTTTTAAATTTTTTTAAAGATTTTTGTTTATTTATTTGACAGAGAGAGATCACAAGTAGGCAGAGAGGCAGGCAGAGAGAGAGGAAGAGAAGCAGGCTCTCCGCTGAGCAGAGAGCCCGATGTGGGGCTCGATCCCAGGACCCTGGGATCATGACTGGAGCCGAAGAAGAGGCTTTAACCCACTGAACTACTCAGGCGCCCCATACATTGTCTTTCTATTTCACTGCTCACTAAACATGAACTGAGCACCCACTCTTTGTCAGGCACCAGTCTAGCATTGGGGATGCCAATGTGATTAAGACAAAGTACTCTTTCATTCAGAACTACATCTAAGAACTTATTCCCCAGTACTCCCCAACATTAGCTTCAATGTCTATTCATTATTTCACAGCTCACCTTGTCTTAGGTCTTTCTCCACAATGAACACTCCTCCCTCTGCCGTGACGAATTCTCCCCAAATACCCAAGTTATGAGTGTCTTACCAGAGTCAGCTCCTCTGGTCTCTGATCCATCTAGCCATTCCACAGTCATATGTCCACCCCAGTCTCCTGAAATTTTGACATAACCTACCATTTACTAGAATTGCTCTTATATGGATATCTGATACTTGGTTTATAGACTCTCCAAGGATAAGGTTGATCCAGTCTTATATTTCTTCTATATTTCTACACTTTCTGGGCAAAGTGCCAATTTCCAAGCAGATACTCAATAATTAATCTTTGTGGTTTGATTGATCCTCTCATCTCAATTGCTCTACTTTCTAGAAATAAATGCTGATGCTAATTTTATTTTTTCATACTCAGCAGAAGCTAATGAGAAAGGTAAATCTGCTGCTGTTGCATTAAAACATCATATAAAATACAGGTACCAACTTTGAGTATGGCTGTGCTCCCAACTTTGAGCATTGCTGTGCTTCTGAATCAGGTTAGAATTCAGCTTGCATGTTCCCACAGAAATAATGCAGGATGATGGTGGTCAGATTCCCAGGCCAGTATAGGTAAGCATGTTTAACCTAGAGTGTAATTTAATTCTGAAACAGAGTAGAGGCTCACATTTACATGTTCTCATTGCGTGAATATTTTACAAACACTGAAGGTACTTTACCTTACCTGATGCTCACCACACTTTGCTTCCGTGCAAGTGTCTGTTTTCTCATCTAGACAATAAACCCCATGGATGCAAGGACTGCATCTGTCTTGTTCACTGTCACATCATAACACAGCACCTGGCACAGACTGGGCAGTCAAAAATATCTGTTGATTTTTTTAAAAATTTTTTTAAAGATTTTATTTATTTATTTGACAGACAGAGATCACAAGTAGGCAGAGAGGCAGGCAGAGAGAGAGGAGGAAGCAGGCTCCCTGCTGAGCAGAAAGCCCAATGTGGGGCTCCATCCCAGGACCCTGAGGTCATGACCTGAGCCGAAGGCAGAGGCTTTACCCACTGAGCCACCCAGGCGCCCCTAAAAATATCTGTTGATTTTGATTGAGTTCAATTCTAGTTGAAAGATGATGGGGACATACTGATGTGGATTCAGACTCCCAAATTCACCCCTAGCTAGCTGTGTGCTCTTGGGGAAGTTACATCGCCTCTTCCAGCCATGAATTTACCCCTCCTTAATATTTTGTTAGTTGTGGCTATCATGCTAATACCTAGTATGTGTTTCTTTTTCTATTTCTTCTTCTTTTTCTTTTTTTCATTTTCCCATAATGTGATCCCTCTGAAAAGTCTTGATTAATTAATGATGTGTGCATTTTGTGCTGTATTGGCTGAGGGAGTGGTGATGGGAAAGGTGGTATTTGGTATCAAAGCCTTTCAACAGCTTTTGAGAACATAGGAGTTCTATTTCCAGCCCTAGTTCTGACATTCTGTGATCTGAGGAAGGTCGCTCAAATATATCTGTGAAAGAGTGGTGATAGATATCAGTGATTTTTCAAGCTTTTCCACCTAAGTATCTCCAATTTCAGGTGAGTGAATGTAAACTCTCAGTGTTCTGCGGGTGGGACCCAAACGTAGAATTTACTTGAATTCAATCTTGTATTTCATCTTAATTATTCATGTGTACTTTGTATTCTAAGTCATGATAGATCCATGTTTTAAAGATATTGCAGTTACCTGTGAGTCACATATTCATGAATGCCTGCTTAAGGCAAACACTGTCAAACACCTTATATACAGAAGTCAGTTTTTACCACAATTCTGTGAGTAAGCTATTATCAAGCCCATGTTACTGAGGAGCAAACTGAGGCTTACAGGAGTTGAAATAAATAGACTTAGGCTACCTAGCAAGTTAGTGGCAGAGCCAGAATTCAATCTATCTAAATCTAGACCTTCCCCTATGCCACTTTAGAGGGTAAGTTAGAAACAGAGCTTTCTCTTTGGCTAAAAAGTATGATAATAAAATTGTTTATGTCATGTTAACTGGAAAAAGCAGAATACAGATTGTCTGCATGTTGCATAGATATTTTTCATGCTCAAGGACTTGAACGCATCATAGAATAATAAGTTAGATACGTTGCAGGGCTGGACTTATGGGTATATTATGAATTTTTCTTTCTGATAATGTTTGTGAAATAAATAGTGAATTTGTAAAAACTGCATAAGTTAGTGGTGTAACCTGAGGGAATAAAAGAGGTAGTTGATTTTGTTAGACATTATAATCCATGCTATATATTTTTGTGAGGGATTGGAAATATAAAAATGAAGGCAAGTCATCCTCTGGTTTGGCAAGTGTCACTGATGCTGTAGGTAGGTAATAAAGAGTGGATATGCCTCAAAGAAACTCATGGAGAGGTACTAGAAATCTGATAAGCAGGGTCTGAAAGCGACATCTGTGAAAAGTAAAGTTTTTGTTTGTTCGTTTATTTGTTTCTGTGAAAAGAGCCAGTCTTCAGGAGGCAGAAGGAATGCTTTCATATCTAGGGGCAAGGAATGACACAATTCAGGGAAGGTGAGAGAGGAGTAGTTATAATTTTCTAAAATACCCCCAGAAGACTAACTATTTATCTACTTGAAACTTACTGTGGAAGGCAAGTTACAACACTACATCCTCTTGGTTTGAGGGAAAAAAGGAAAAGAAGAGAGAGTACATGTAAGAAAAAGAAAGAAAATCACTAGTTATCTTTGCTTTTTGAGAATAGATAACTTAGAACATCTATTATTTTGCATTATTATCTGAATTGATAAGATAAAAAATAAATCTAGGCAAAATAATTCACCAGTTTATTTGTCCCCCAGCCATCTATCCAACTATCCACCCACCCCCCATCCATCGACACATTCATTCCACGTATTTATACATGTGTTTAGTACTTCCACTGTGTCAAGTGGGTGCTACCCTTCAGAAACTCAGAATTGAAAGATGTGGCACATTAGTTCCAGGAAGTATTGAATATGTTTTGTCGGAATTCAAAAAATACAGCAACCAATCCTATTTAGGATGAGGTTTAAGTAGGTTGAATAGGAAAAGCCTTCCCAAAGATGATGATTGAGCTAGGTAGTGGTTGTTATTATTGTTTGTTTGTTTGTTTGTTCTTGACTGTGGAGTAGGAGACTGGCAGGTGACCAGGAAGAGAAGGGCATCTCAAACACAGGCAAAAATCCATCTGGTTACTCTCTATGGGAGAGATGAGCTGGCTAAAGTTGGTTAGAATGGCTGGGTTGGTGCCTGGAAGAAATAAAACCTCACCAGACTCAAATAACTGAACTTCCTCAAAGAGTGGCCCACAGTCCAAGGCTAAGATGTGGTGAACTCTGTTTCATGAGGATACTGTAATTCTGGGAATATCATAATCAGAATTCTTAGGAGTAGGTAGGATTCCAAGACTCAATGTGAACACAGTAAGACTTGACACAGGCTGAGGGAAATGGGTTGGAAGAATACTAATAATATTAAGATTACATTAAGAATATTAAAAATAGTATGTATTAATAGGCTATATACTCTTATTAGAGAAATTGCTCTTATGATAAAGCATAAGAGCATATCAGGTACACATTTTTCCTGCTAGTTCTGACAACACCTCCCTTAAGACATCTTCCTAGATTCCCTTAGATTGAGTTGTCTTTTTTCTGAGTTTAGCCAACACTTTGTGTTGGCACTTTCTGTTATGGTCCTTTCCTCGCTGAGTGGTTCTTCCCTAGCCATACCCTGCCAATTGACTATTACTTTTTAAAAGCAGGGACTAGGTTTTCTCTGCCTCTGAATCCCCAGCACTCAAGACAGAGCATGGCATTATTGAGTCAGTGGTACTCAGTTCTGACTTCATGTCAGAATTATATGGAGAGCTTTTTAAAAACAGCAGTGCCTGGACCTTATTAGCCCTAGAGATTTAGAGTTAATCTGGGGTAGAACCTCAGCATGAAAATATTTGTATATTTAGAAATTCCCCAGAATATTCCAGAAATGCAGTACTGGTTAAGAACTACTAAAGTAGATGCTCAAGGAATATTTCTGGAGGTTTGAATGATAATGAATACCACCTGGCTATCTCATTTTTGTAGGATGGGAGTTTGGAGTGGAGCAGCAACTCAATGTTTAGGTAGATTCCCAAGGCTCTAAATTCATCCCAGACCTAGGAACACTGGGAGCAGAATACTATTCTAGATGCTATGTCCTTATTAGAAAGAAACTCCTAGTGTACTTCTAGTAATAAACACATGGATCTGGTTCAAGATGAGTTGGTTATAGTAACCACTTAGGCTGGGCTGTCACTGATTAAGAATATAAAAGGACTGGGCATACAGAAGAAAAGCTTTCCTGTTTGCAGATGGTCAGGGAAGGATCAGAGCTATAGATTATAAGTGGTATTTTATGGAGACTGGACTATAAAGTGGCCACCTTCTTCTCACCTAGAAAAACCATGAGAAATCATAGATCAAATTGGGAAATTTATAATAAGTAGGAAAATAAACCAGTTTTCCCTCTTTCAAATTTATTGTGAGTATATGGGTTGGTCACAGAGATAGTGGGAGAGGAGGGAACACACAACCTAAGCTTTCCAAAATGAGTTGGGTGGTGATGATAGCAAATATTAGACATGTGATAGAACTGTAAAAATATTTTGAAATAACTGTCACAATTAGGTAACAGTGAAATAAATTACATATTCTTTATCAGCATTAAGGCAGAGGCACACACTATGGTAAGGGAAGATAGAGAGACAGAGAGAGATAAAGAGAGGGAGAGAGAGAGATTGAGACTTCATACTTCTCAAGATGAGGAGAACTGCCCTAGTTCTAGAAGGCAGTGATTTTTATCAGCACCATGGAGAAATGCACAATCTCCATTGCTTGTTCTGAGATGAGATTCTGGGGATTATTTTAATGATATCCAGTCTGAACTGAAAACAAAACAAAACAAAAAAACAAAACGAAAAACCCCAGCATTGATGTCTGTGTAAGTGCACACGTAGATCAGAGGATTCACATTAATTCCTCAGATTTATTGCTCTTTTCTGGTAAACTCTCTTACATTTTAGATTGGCCTACTTTCTCTATAATTTCCCAGCAAAGGAAAAAGAGGTTGGAGGGTAACATTTTAAAGGTTCATGTTGATGGTAATTTTTCTAAAGTTTCTGGTGTGATCAATTCCTAAGCACACTTGTCAGTGAGATTGGACTCTGAGATCTGGCTAGGACACAAGATAGTGGGGTGTTTTATGAGATCTGTCTCTGAACTTAGTTTTGTGCCTACCTGAATTGGGAGGGGCTCATGGGGAGAGATTCCATTTTATTGAAAGAAAAAAAAAAAAGAGGACAATAGAATTTTGATTTAGGGAGATCCTGCTGAGGAAACTAGATCAATCATTACTGAATGAGCTGTCTGATGTCTATATTCTTTCTCTGGAGGATGGCAGAATGATTAGGGGTATTTTCACTGTAGGAAGGAGGGTGGAAGATTGTGTATATTTTTTATTCCTTCTTTCTCCTGTCCATGAACCCCTTAGTCATTTGTGTGGGGTCAAGCTGTGTTGCCAGTATAGTTGAGGAAGTCCATGCCCAGAAGCTTCCAGATTCTCTATTCTGATTCCCTCCCCTCATCTAAGAATCTCTCCTTATATCTCTACGAGTTACCCGACACCTCACATTAGTTTTTCTAATTAATTAATTAAATGAAATTAATGTGGTGATTAGTTATTGTATGTCCGGTATTTGTTCTACGTATTGAATCTAAGTAATAGCATAGATTTAAGCCCTTTCCTCAAGGAATTTGGGGATGGTGCACAATCTATTATTCAACAGTGAAACGGGGTCAGGTAGGAGTGGATATGTTAGGACCCTTAACTCAGATGGGTTTATACTCTCATGTTTTAATGTTCTCTATCAAGGCTATATTTTAACAGGAGAGAATTAACTGTAAGTCAAAGAGTGACATTCTATCCATGGAACTTCAAATGTCAATAAACAGTTGGAGATGTATTTGAGAAATCATTTGGGGTGGGGGAGAATCATGTTGATCTGTACAGATAACTTCTCTGCCCGTGGCTGAAACCATCCTCGCATTAAGGATGAAGTGTGATAAAGCAAAGACATAAAGCAAAAGAAAACAAAGGAAACACAAGAGAAATGGCAGGCTGCTGGTGGGGGCAACAGAGAGGAGGGCAATAATGGAAGGAGGGAGGGAAAAGCTCATTGGGTAGCCCTCGCATGGAGAGATGGAAGCTACATTTTTGAATGGCTTTCTGGATAAATAGTAGCAAAAAGATTTCACCAGGGAAACTTCACCTACCTTTTCTTATCGGATGCATGGTTTAAAATACATGGTCTCCCAAACAAGAAGCATCTATTACACATTAAGTGATGTTTTTACTCATTTTTAAAAAAGTAATAATATATAAGCCCTATTCTGAATTTTCTGAGCAGCAGAGTTAAATAGGGTGTTTAACTGGAGTTCATCTTGTTCTTATGCAAACAAAAAATCTTGACATTATAACTAATAAGCCCATGTGGCAGTACTGAAGATGTGTGAGTATATTAATTTTTTTGAAGTATTACAAAAAAGTTCACAGACCTCCATTTCTACAATGGAAATCTTAAAGGAACCCATTGCTGTGGGGTGGGGGAGGGGTGGCATTTGGACCTGTATGTTGCTTGTTATATTTAGATATTGTAAGCGATACAAAATTACTAAAATACCTGTGTACACACTATGTAAGCCTGGAAACCAAGAGGGCAAGCATTCAAATCCACCCCCATCACTTACAACTCTGTGACTTAGGACAAGTTATATAAACCTCTGAATTACCTCATTTGTGACGTAGGAGGAACTAGTACGGCAGATTGATAAGCTTATTCTGTGAACTAAATGAGATGGTGCATATAAAACACTATTATTATAGTAAATGGCATATATGAAGTGTTCAATAAATATTGAATGGTAATGATAATTAGGATGAATTTTATTTTATATCTTAAAATGGGGTAATACTTGTCCCCAGGGTTTTCCCAAGACACACTGAAATTATAAATACAAAGCACACAGTTCATTGCGTGGCATACAGGAAGAATTTAGTAATTGTTAGTTGTGTTCTTTAGCTATTCTCTTTATACAATTTCATAGACTCCTTCTTTTTTGAAGAACTAAACACGAAAGTAGAGCATCTCTGAGGTATATCTTCGTAAGTGGCTCCAACAACTCTCCATTCATCAGTGCTGAGATGTTAGACTTACAGACCTTGGAAGGCTTAATTTTTTTCTTTCTAGCCTGCAGGTTTGAGGTTCCAGTGTATTTTAATAAAAGTCCCTACAAAGCAACTTACAGGATCTGAATAAAAGCAGTGTTTCTCTTTAAGTACAATGGGATTTTTGTTGTTTTTGAAGGTAATGGTTTTGTGTATGTGTGTGTGTGTGTGTGTGCATTTTTTTTTTTCCTGGTTGCTTTAAGTAGATTTTTGCCCCCGCCTTCCCAAAAATGGAAGTTAAAAGCTTTTGATAAATGGAATAAAACATTTCAGTTGGGCCTTTTAAAAAGTATTAACCCGGGATGCCTGGGTGGCTCAGTTGGTTAAGCAGCTGCCTTCGGCTCAGGTCATGATCCCAGCGTCCTGGGATCGAGTCCCTCATCGGGCTCCTTGCTCGGCAGGGAGCCTGCTTCTCCCTCTGCCTCTGTCTGCCTGTGCTCGCTCTCTCTCTGATAAATAAATAAAATCTTTTAAAAAAAAAAAAAGTATTAACCCATGTTACTTTGAAGAGCTCTTTTGTCAGCTTATTAACACTGACACCACCACTCCAGCTTGTGAGTGGCAGGGTCCCACAAGGGTAAGGGACCTCAGACCTCAACACAGGGCTGCGGGCAACACGCTGTGGTCCTTGCTGTGTATCCCCACTCAATCCCTGTGAGTATGATTCTTTGGGTGTGTAGACTGACTTTCATTCTTTTCTAATTGGGCAGTAGTTCTATTTTCTTTATTATCATACATGATTATTATGTAAATTTCTAGCAAACCACAGTAAGTAAAATTATCCCTTTAACCTCACATCTCTCCTCCTTACCTCTGCTTGGGGTACCATTATTAATGGTTTGCCATACATTTTACAGACTTTGGGGACATGGAAAAGGATTTTTAAAAAAACATAAATGGGCTTATGCATGGTGCTCCATAGTCTCTTTCTACTGAGTGTATTAAAAGTATCTTTCCAGATCAAGTCATATCTACCTTCTCTAGTCCATTGTATGGACAAGCTGTTGTTTATATAATAGGATCCCAGATTTGGGGACATTTATCTTGTTTGCTGCATTTGGATATTTAAAACAATACAATATGCCATAAACAGCTGTGCACACAAATGTTTGTCTTATTTACTTTGGACAAATTTGCAGAATGATTTATCATCTACAAAGTGCTGCTGCCTCTATTCATTTCTGTGATCCTAAAAGATGGATGCTGGGGCACTTATAAGCCTTGACTCTAAAGCACCCTCACCCCTCAGCACCAGCACCATGCTTTGGAAAGAGCCCAAATTAGACAGAACTAAGCTTGGGTTCAGGCCTAGCCACTTAGGAATGGATAATGCCTGGGAAAATCCTCATATTTCATTGGGGACTTCATTGATATTTTTAAAAAATGTAGGATCATAGATGTCTCATCTATATGCACAGTTTCTGGCCTATAGACCTCAAGTTTCTGGCATATATGACCTCAAGATTGGTAATATCAGTGTCAGATGGGAGCCCACATCTTAGTTTCCTTTTTAATCTAACTTTCTGCCCCCCACTCAAGCTCTCCACTTCTTGAGAAGGTTGATATATGGTGCAGAGACATTTATGACCACTTGAAGGCATTGTTTAAATCCTATTTGGGAAATGGGGGACACCCTGTGGGTAGGAGAGACAGAGATGATGGGGAGCAACAAAGCCCCCTGCTGGACTTTACTGACCCCCAACTTCCATATCTCTGAGTCTTTGGCTACCTCTGTCACTTGCTGCATACAATGAGGTGTTGTGCACTTAGAATCAAGTCTTTCAGGATGGGAAATGGTTCAAAAAAGAAGAAAGAAGACAGCGCTAAACCTAGAACTCATGAGAAAAATCACATTGCCTCTAGGGGGTGTAGAAAGAAGTGACTGTGCTTTAGATGATTTATGCTGAGTGAAATAAGTCAAGCAGAGAGAGTCAATTATCATATGGTTTCACTTATTTGTGGAGCATAACAAATATCATGGAGGACAAGGGGTGTTAGAGAGGAGAAGGGAGTTGAGGTAAATTGGAAGGGGAGGTGAATCACGAGAGACTATGGACTCTGAAAAACAATCTGAGGGGTCTGAAGTGGCAGGGGTGTGGGAGGTTGGGGTACCAGGTGGTGGGTATTATAGAGGGCACGGATTGCATGGAGCACTGGGTGTGGTGAAAAAATAATGAATACTCTTTTTCTGAAAATAAATAAATTGAAAAAATTTAAAAAAAAGATGAAACTGTTACTATTTTTGAAAATTAGGATATTTTCTTTGTAGGTAAGTGTTTGTGATGCCTTTGAGATAAAAAAGAAGTTTAAAAGACCTCTTACATAGAAACCCAGAGCAGAGAAAATAGTAGTTGCCATAGATTGTAGTTGTTTCCATGGTCAGAAAATACATTATTTCTTTTTGGTTTAAAAAAAAAAAAAAAAGGTCTTTGGATTTAACTCTGTAATTGTGACCTTGAGACCTTTATCTTAGCATTAAAAAAGACCTAAAGACAAAGCAGGTGGATGAGCTGAGATTGTCCTTGGCATGAACACAAGGACCAAGACTGCTTGTGTGCTGGAGTGGAGAAAACAGTTGGCCAGGCATTGTGCAGGAGAGCTGGTTTTTCATTCTCACTCTGATGACTTTACTTGTGGCTGGTCACATGATCTCCATGCTGTGCCCCCCACCCCCACCCTGGCAATGCTGGAGTTTTTCTTTCTGTAAAATTAGGGGTTGTACTAGAACTCTTTTCAAAACCAAAGATATTTGCATTACACACTCACATTTTTTGTTGTTTTTGTTATTTAACATTATCACATGAACTTGTAATATTTGGAATGAAATTGGCTTACATATAAACATTTAAATATGAAAATTTGGAGTAGAATCCCCTGTAAAAATGATACTTGAAACATAGTCGCATTGTTTGCTCCCTCTTGAAAACCTACCGGAACGAAAGCAAAGGGAGTTTTCTAAAAGAAGGTAGATACCATATGGTAAAGGAATAAATGAGTTAGCAGATCCAGGAAAGGACATTCATAAGCCAGCAGAGGGGAGAGCTGAGAACTCATCCAATCTAAAGCAAAGATTTCCCCCAAGTTTCAGGAACGGGTAGTAGGAGTTGCCCCTGGAGGCAGGATGAACAGGAGGAGGTTTAACAAGGAGAACCAGCTGCACGTGTGTTTAAGAAGCAGTCTGACGCCCTGCAGTGGGGGTTGCTGGAAGTTTATGCTATAAAGATAAAACAGAAGACTGGATTAGGAAACACTCAGCAAAATCTAAGTCAATGATGCCATTATCGAAACAAGTTATCAATCAAAGTATACATCCCAGAAGCAGAAACTTCTGGCACTTTGGTCCCACTCAGCTCCTGGAGGGCTGCAGCCAGGGCTTAACCCTTCAGACAAGAGAGCAGAGAATACTTGTCTGTGGAATCTGAGAAGCGCAAGAAGAATATATGTTATATATGAAGAAAATGAAGATATGTATGATGAAGAATATAAAGAATATAATATATATGGGTATTTGAGTCTCTCTGACGAAGGGTCCCAACCAGATCACCCTACAGTGGAAGTCACAAACCACAAGCTCTACTCACACGCTCAGAGTTGGCAACCAGATTTTGAGTTACCACACTGAAACATGAACGCACCATCATTCATTCCAGAGCACAACGGAAAACTTGGACTAAAAGCACAAAACAAGCAAGCAGAAGAGAAGCAACTTGGAGGAAAGAGCAACTCTGTGAGGCAAAGCAAACTTAAAAAGAGAATTTTGAAAAACAAAAGAAGCAGCAATCGTGAATCAGAAAAAAATAAAGTATAAAGAAATTCAAAGAACTAAAAAGAATTTCTGTTTTTTCCCCCCAATTACTTTTTTTTTTTTCCTTTTAGGGAAGAAAAAGTTGTACAAGAGATGGGAACTTGTCATAGTTTACAAAATATTTTCAGCACTGAATATTGGTCAGGCCAGAATTGTGGTCTGACTGTATGGGAGAAAGAGACATGGGAAGGATGCTGTTGCCGAATGCGGCTGGCTAGTGCAGGGAAGAGAGTGGAGCCCTGCTGTTTACCATGCCGGATAACCACAGGAAGAGAAAAAAATAGTTTAAAAAAGGCATCATACAAGCATATTATTGGCAACATCGTCACAAATACCCAAATAATAACTACCTGAAAGAAGTAAACAACTTCAGAGAACAAGTAAACAACTTTAAAAAACAAAGAAGTAAACAAGAAAGAAGTAAACAACTAGCTGAAAGAAGTAAAGAATTTCCCCTGGCAAGGGGAACAGGAGGGACTGCTGTTTTGCTGTGGTTATTTTGTTTTATTAGTGAACCTCCAAAGATGTTTTTAAACTTTATAGATTTGTAACTTTGATAAAAAGAAGCCAAGTTTTATACCACCATCTGTTAATTGGTCAGTATTACTTGTATAAATGTAGAATTCTCCAGTGGTTAAGAAATATCTTATGTGATTAAATAGTGAGTGCATGTCAAAAGTTTTTATTTAAATATATGGAACAAGCTGAACAAGGTTCAGAGAACTGGTTCAAACGGATTTAAGGTTCTTGATTTTTTGTGGGAGAGGAGAGACATATAAAATTTTCCTTAGATATAAAACAAAATTTCTACAGAGCAATGGAATTATATAGACATCAGCAAACCAGCAAATAATAAAACAAAATAAAATGACCCCTTTGTCGTTTTTCTAAAGTTAACCTCTAACTTGACAGGGCTGTTAACATTTCTGGTTGCTAATAAGTCGTGGATGATTAATCAGACAAAGTTACATTTCTGCAAAAAACAAGGGGACCACCCCCTCTCACTCCCCAGATAAGCTGGGCTGATCACAAAGACTCTATTAAAAAATCAAGTATCCTCATTTTGCTTTATTTCCAAGTTTTTGATCTATTCCCTAAACACCTGCCATAAATATAACTTTAGAAATAAAACAATGTTATTAAGTTCTAATTAGATGCTGTTGTGCATTGTTTGCTCTAACCTGAGGATTTCTTTGTTTAAAAAAGAACTTTGTATGAAATAGAGAGGTGATAAAGATATGTTAGCAGCAAGGGGAAATTTTTCTACTTGATATCAAAATGAGGGTTAAAAAATGAAAAAAGAGGACAACTTTTGCATAATATGATTCAATGTTAGAAAATGTTGTATCTATATATTATTACATAAAATCATCTCATGTGTGGTATGTTCTCTTATTGTTCTGTAAACTCTGTGGGAGATCAGTTGTCCTGAGGTGCATTCTACATGCCAGGGCTGGGCAAAGGGCTTTAAGTGAGACACGAGGCACCCCTTACCCTCTTCCAGCTCTCCTTCTACCATGTTATATGTCAGGCTTATGCATAAGATTTCACTTAAAGAAGAGACTCTAAGTTCCATCCAGATATCACAGCCTATAATTATTAAAAAAAGAAAAATCACTACTATTTGCAGTGTGTTTAGGTTGGATGGATTAATTTCTTTGCAAGGCCCATAATGGGAAGACTGACTTTGTCTTTTCAATTATAAACCACCGTTTAGTTTGAGCCCAGAAGACACTTTCCTAGAGATTCCTTCCACTTGCCTGGCACTGGAGCAATTAACAGCAGGTGATTTGTGGCTGTATTTTTACTGCTTAGCACAGGTTTATCATCTTGAAAGTTTTCCATTTGCATATATGCTATACATTTTTGGGGTGACATTTCGATATCAACCAGAGTTTAGATTATGTATTGCCTTGCACTGCATTTTCTGCTACATGCTGAGAATCTGTAAGCCCAGGCAGAATGCTGCTGCAGACCCAGTGGGACATGAGTTGTGGCCATCACTTATTGAGGACTTACTATGTGCCAACCCTTAGTATCAAGGGATTTACCTGCATTACTTTTATTTCTCAAAACAGCACTTTGAGGTTTCTACCGTTTGCCACACTTTATAAATAAACTGCAACTCAGAGAAGAAAGGTCATTTGCTCAAGGTCACCTAGCTCAAATGAGCAGCACTGAGATTCAAACTCAAGTTTTTCTGATCCCAAAACACTCTTCTGTACAACCTCTCATATTGGGAGCTTTCAGAGTGAAATGAATTGAATTTGACAGTTTTCCACTTTTAAATACCAAACTTCCTGAACAGTCTAATTGCCGCTCTCTGGACTAAGATGAAATGGCTATTTAAAAGAAGCAGGGAGCAGGAGGTCAAGAGAAAAGGGGTTTTATTATCTCTGTTGGTAAAGGAAGAGATGTAATCCTGGAAAAAAAATAACATCAAATGGAAACCATTATATAAATTTGCAGTGGACTTAGGTTGATGAAATTGCAAAGGAATGCAGAGAAGATAAGGGAGTCATGAAGACACAGCACTGGAGATTTTCTAAAAGGGAAAGAAAAGATCAGAATCCACTGAAGGCTGTTAGAAGCTGGCTCCCTTGAAGTCCAGCTCTATGTAACTTGAGAGATAGGATGAGGCTGACAAGGCCCCAAAGCAACAACCAGAGATCTGTGTTCCTGGTCCAGGCTGCTTGTGTGTCTGGGTGAGGAGCCAGCTCTGCAGCCAGACTGCTGGGTCTGAATCCTTTTTCCCTAGCTGTCTAGCTGGGTGATTCTGGACAAGGTACTTGACCTCTCTGGACTTTCATTTCCACAAGTGAACAAATCATCTCATGTGTGGGAGATTATAATATTGCCCATCTTGTTGTGAGATGACATAAAGCATTTGGAAAGGTGCCAGGTATTTAGTAAGCACTCACACGTGTTAGCATTACAGTTCTTACATAGATATCACAGTCATGTAATGTACAAGATGGGAAATTGTAAGTCAGTACAAAGGCTTGAAGAAATGAAGGAGAAGGAAGTCCGGAGAGAGGTTGGCCTGGAGCTGAAAAGTGAAGGGAGCTTTTCCTTCCCTAGCCCTGAACAGATGTTGGGAAAGGGCTGGATGGTGGTGGGAAAGCTCACCTAATCTAGCAAGAGAATCTTGCAAGAGCTTGAGGTCTGGTGGATCTTAATGGAGCATGAGAACTTGTTTCTTTGAAATATGCTGGGACGGAAGGCTTGCTGGTGAGCTTCCCGGGGAGCTCCATGGAGCTGGAGAATCAGGGGTTATAGCCCAAGTGCAGAAGAAGTGTGAGACAGAGAGAGGAAGCAAGCTCAGTTATACATTTTCGGATGGCAGTGGTCACTGAGAGCCCACTGGGAGGAGAGGGGGCTTTTCTTTTTTCTTTTTTTTTTTTTTTAAGATTTTATTTATTTATTTGACAGAGAGAGATCACAAGTAGGCATAGAGGCAGGCAGAGAGAGAGAGAGAGAGAGAGAGGAGGAAGCAGGCTCCTTGCTGAGCAGAGAACCCGATGTGGGACTCGATCCCAGGACCCTGAGATCATGACCTGAGCCGAAGGCAGCAGCTTAACCCACTGAGCCACCCAGGTGCCCGAGGGGGCTTTTCAATAAGCACATTTTCTTCCTTCCTTCCTTCCCTCTTTTTCTTTCTTTCTTTCTTTCTTTCTTTCTTTCTTTCTTTCTTTCTTTCTTTCTTTCTTTCTTCCTTTCTTTCTTTCTTTCTTTTCTTGGCCTTCCCAAACTCTATTTTCCTCTCATTGGTTACATTAAGAGACAGACTACAATCAAGTTGAATGCAGCAAAGTTTAATGAGGTTCTGATGAATGAGTGTAAGTAGTTATCTACCTTTTTAGCTACCATTTCTTAGGTATTTCATTTGTCAGACTCTGGCTGGGTTCTGGAGACACAGTCTTTTCCCAAATTCCAGTCTCCATTTCTAGAGCTTCACTTTGCATTTTGTCATGGTTCTTAGCCATCAGAATAATCCATGTAAAATTCAGAAGTTGCTGATGCCCAGGCTGGCTCTCAGACCCACAGAATCTCCTGTAGTGGAATTAAGCAAGTACATTGTCTCGGAATTACATGTGTTAATTTTAAGTTCACATCAACCTTGAAAGACTAGTGAGAGAACCTTCTGTAGTTTGTAGATGATGAAGTTGAAGCTCAGAGAGGTTAAGTTATAAGTGAGAACACACAGATGATTAAGGGCTGGGTTGGAATTCAGACCTAGTGCTGCTGATCTCAAAACCCCAAGGCCTTTGCACTTGGCCATGACCACCCTCCTATTTGTGCATAGATGAAACTCTGTGTCTTAAAGGTATACTGGTATAAGGATTTGAGAATGTAGTGAATTGGTATTGTAAATGTGCCCCAAACCCTTGTGCATCATGGCAAATGCTCAAGCATTTAAGAGAGCACCAGCAATTTTTACCCAAGGTTCAGTGACTTGTATTGAACGTGGGTAGTACCCTATAAATGTTACAATAAGGTTCACCATGATTTCCCTCAAGATAGATAATGAAGTTTCTACTGTATAAGCTCCCCCATGGTTATAGTTTCCATCATATAAGTCCAGTCCTGGATTCCAGAAACTTAGCCTCCTCCTAAGCTCAGTGGTGATAGTGACTTCCCCCTATTGTTAATCCTTAGGTTATTTTGCTTTGTGATTCAGCTTTTTCATCACCCAGATAATCAATTTCCTGCAGTAAATTCCCTCCTTATTCCTGGTTAGATTCTGACTGAAGAAACCAAGATTCAGAGAAGTAGCCAATAACATAATAATTCTGTAGTTAGTATTCTAAAACAAAAGTTTCTGATTCCAGAGGTAAGCTCTTAATCTCTGCCACAGATTTAGTAAAATTTAGTGAAATTCCTGGTACCCAGTGCCAGGTGGTGATGGCCATGGGGGATATGATGACAATGACTATGATGAAGATGATGGTGGTACTGATGTTGGCACTGGTGGTGACCTTGATGACCACCATGTCTGACTGCTGTTGTATGTCCTTTGGAAGAGGTGTGCAGATACAATGTCTGGTTGTCACACAGATGTCTCTGACTGTGTTCCAGGCCTTCACCTACCACCACATCCAAGAAATCATGGTCCAGCTTCTTCGCACAGTGAACCGGACGGTCATCACGATGGGACGGGATCATGTTCTGATTGTGAGTAGATCTCTTCCTCTTGTCAAACATTTTGAACTGTTCAGGGTCAAGGAATGGATTTTCTGGAACACCAGGTCATGTTGAACACCTAGTGCTAATTCTTATTTTGTTTTGGAGTAAAACAGATTTTTTTTTCTTTGTCTGAGTTGGGATCACATGAGAGTCAACTCAAGTTACTGAAATAAAGCAACACTTAAGCCTTGTCCACCAAATTGAGTGTACCAGTGGGGATGAAATGTCTCTGGTAAAGACAGAAGACTGAGAAGCTTTTTATAAGTGGGATAGGCAGAATGTTCCCCATTCATGTCCACCAAGATCCTTTCCTTTTGGACTAGAGTCAAGCAATGTCCAATTTCAGGGTCCTGTGAGTTTGGTTTTCTAAGTGGATTCACTGTATGTTAACCCTGTTAATTTAACAGACATTAGTTAATTTAACCCTGTTAAGCTTGGGTTAGCCTTTTGCACAAATGCTATATTCTGAAGATCAGGTGATTCCTGCCTCATTGTCTGATTATTTTCACTCTCCAGACAGAGTCCACTTCTAACCCTTTAACCTTTGGGTTAAATCACGTTGCTTTAAGCCACAGGCCAAAAACAATGCTTATAGGGGCCAGTCACCAATATAAATAAGTATGTTTGTCTATGTCACTTCTCTGCTTAAACTCACCAATGAATGGTTTTCCATCTCACTCAACATAAACTCCAAACCATTACTAGGGCCTGAAGTGCCCTATGTCCCTTTTCTACCACACATAAAACACGATTATTTTTGCTGTTCCCTCAGTTTGACCTATCTCCGCCTCAGGTCTGAGGGCTTATTTCCTCATGTAAATCTGATCTTGGCTCAGGTGTCACCTAATTAGAGACACTTCCCTACCCTGATTACCCTGTCTTAATAACCAACATCTCTCCATCCTTTTTCCATCTCTGCACCTTACTTCTTTGTTTTTTAGAATTTATCACCACCTGAAATATATATATATATGTGTGTGTGTGTGTGTGTGTGTGTGTGTGTGTGTGTGTGTATAGATAGATAGATATAGAGATATATAGATCTCTATACAGATATAGAGATATATATATGTCCCTTGATTGATTGATTGTCTGGCCCTGCTTGTGAGATAATAAGCTCCAGGATGTAAGGATTTCGTCTGTTTTATTCATTTATATCTCCAAACCCTACAATAGTGCCCTGCATAGAGTAGGTACTTGATAAATATTTGTTGAATGAATGAGCGAATGAGTGAATGAAGTGTACCAGACAGGGATGCTAATGTTTAGTGAGGACAAGTGCTTCTTAGCTGTGATTGATTGACACTGTGTGGAATTGGGCCATACAGTTGCCACAATTTCCAAATTCTCAAGGGAAACTGAAAATGTGAAATTCTCTGATATTTAGGTGTTGGCAGCTAATAAAAATATATTTATAAACATTCTCTGATCCCTGAACAGCTGGATTCAGCTTTCAGGAAGCCAGTTTGGGATCTCAGCTAGGTTTAGGATGTTGATTGTTCATATGCTATAGTCCTCCTTCATGGATACAGAATATAAGGTGCTAAGTGTTTTAAAAGTATTTTTAAAATAGCTGGGCAAACTCTGGAAAACAGTATGGAGGTTCCTCAGATGGTTGAAAATAGAGCTACCCTATGACCCAGCGATAGCACTATTGGGTATTTACCCTAAAGATACAAATGTAGTGATCTGAAGGGGCACATACATCCGAATATTTATAGCAGCAATGTCCACAATAGCCAAAGTATGGAAAGAACCTAAATGTCCATCAACAGATGAATGGATAAAGAAGATGTGGTATATATGTACAGTGGAATACTATGCAGCCATCAAAAGAAACAAAATCTTACCATTTGCAATGATGTGGATAGAACTAGAGGGTATTATGCTGAGTGAAATAAGTCGATCAGAGAAAGACAATTTACATATGATCTCTCTGATATGAGGAATTTGAGAGGCAGGGCAGGGGGTTGTGGGGAGTAGGGAAGGAAAAAATGATACAAGATGGGATCAGGAGGGAGATAAACCATAAGAGACTCTTAATCTCACAAAACAAACTGAGGGTTGCTGGGGAGAGAGAGGTAGGGTTAGGGTGGCTGGGTTATGGAAAATGGGGAGGGTATGTTCTATGGTGAGTGCTGTGAAATGTGTAAGCCTGATGATTCACAGACCTGTACCCCTGGGGCAAATAATACATTATATGTTAATTTTTTAAAAAGTAGCTGGGCAAGGATTTGATCCCAAGAAGCAACGGAGTGTAACAATTTTCTTTAGACCCATTTGGTTCTGTTCAGTCATGTCAATGCATGTTTACTTAATGTATACTGTGTGCATTTAAAGCAGTGGTGACATCCATAGAGAGGGCCAGCTGGTCAGGTGCTCCTGCCTTCCTGGGGCAGACAGCTGGTCTCTGTCATTTGTCTCACTTAGAATCCTTCCACTTTAGAAGTATCACCATTTCTTACTCGGTTACAAGCTTCTGTATCTGTGGCTTCCATAACACCCCTTAGATAAGCATTTTATGACCTCTCTAATCTTTCTTCCTTTTCTTTGGAGCCAGACCTAAAGATGATCATCAATCTATTTGGGTCATTCTGTATATAGCATGTCTTAACTCTCTGCCTATCCTTTAGAACAGTCATCTTTTAAAACAGTGTGCGGATCATAGGAAGTGCCAAGTAACTGGTGTCTTATTATCTTCCTTTCTATCTGGTACATTTCATTTCTCTGTCCCTTTGTATTATCAACACAGGCAAGTGAGCATAGTTTGGCCCCCATTCACTACAGTCTCTTATCTGAGCCATTCATTTGATGCTCTGCCTTGGTTACTCATCTTGCTAACACATATTCCTCACTGCTGTCCCATTAATCTTTTCCAGGACATTCCCATACTCTGGAATGTTCTGTGGGTCCCCACTCTCTACCAAATTAAGTTTTGTGACCATTCTCAGCTTCTGTGATCTGTCCATAACCACATTTCTCAGCTTTTTCATCTACTTTTCTCCATCCAAATATTAAACCAAAATGGATGTCTGGATCTTGCCTCAAAATGCCTGGTATTTTCTCACTCATGCTGCTTTGTCTGTAATTCCTTAGTATGCCATCTCAGTCTGTTGAAATCCTACCTAGTCTTCAAGGTTTATTACAAAAGCACCACTCTGGGTGGTGCTCAAATCTCACAAGCCTGGTCAGGCACTTCTTGCCTCTTCTAAACCACACAACACTCTTTTGTCCTTTGCTTGCTCACTTTTAGTTTTATTGGAGTAAAATTTGCATACTTTAAAATTTAACCATTGTAAGGATTCAGTTAGATGAGTTTCAGTAAATTTACAGTGGGGCAACCATGACGGTAACTCAGTTGCCGACATAACCTTCATTGCGGAAATTGTCCTTTGCAATCTGTCTGCATCACACCCTTACCCCTCCATCCCCACCCCAGCCCTGAGCAACCACTCTTTTACTCTCTGTCTCTATAGATTTGCCTTCTTTGGACATTTCATGTAAGTGAAATTATGCAATTCGAGGTCTTTTATGTCTGCTTCTTTTCTTAGCATTTTTTTGAAGTTCATCCATATTTTAGGATGTATCAGTACTTAATTCCTTTCTTTTTTTAAAGATTTTATTTATTTATTTGACAGAGAGAGAGATCACAAGTAGGCGGAGAAGCAGGCAGGGGGGAGAGGAAAGCAGGCTCCCCGCGGGGCTCCATCCCAGGACCCTGAGATCACTACCCGAGCCAAAAGCAGAGGCGTTAACCTACTGATCCACCCAGGCGCCCCAGTACTTAATTCCCTTTTATTGCTGAATAGTATTATATGGCATGAATATGGCACACTTTGTTTATCCATTCTCTAGTTGAGGGATATTTGAATTGTTTCCAACTTTTGGCTATTATAAATAACGTTGCTGTGAATATTAACATAACAAATTTTGTGTGAACATATTTTGATTTCTCTTGTGTGGAAATCTAGAAATGGAATTGCTAGGACATATGGAAAGCATATGTCTAACTTTATAAGGAAATACCAAGCTGTTTTCCATAGTGGCCATTTTATATTTCCATAAGCAATATGAGGGTTCTAGTTTATCTACACCCTCACCAACACTTAGTATTGTCAGTCTTTTGGATTGTAATAATTCTGATGGATTTATAGCAATTCTAGCAGTGTCTTATTGTGATTTTAATTTGCATTTCCTTTATGACTAATGATGTTTCTGTGTACTCTCTCTCTCTCCATCTCTCTCTCTCTCTCTCTCTTTTTAGATGTTGCTATCTGTGACATTGCTATACTAACTCCTCCCTCATACCACAGAACTTTTAAGGCTTGGGCCTTTCTATAAATTGGGGTAATAATAGACCTTCTTCATAGAGTTCCTGTGGGAATTAATTGAAATAACACATGAAAAGCATTTGCATATATGTTTCTTGTACATAATATTCATTGACTTATTCATTCATTATTTTATGAGAACCTCTTATATACTTAGCACAAAGATTCAGAAATGAGTAGCATGGTCTGTGCTCTCAAGGAAACCATGACCTCCTTCGATGGGATGTCTCTCAAATACCTCAGACTCACTGTGTCCCAAACACAGCTCATCACCAGCCCACTAAAGCCTGCTTCACACTCTCCTTTCATTCAGGACCCCCATTTATGGTACTGACCTCCTAGAACTGTAAGAGCTGCCCTTGATTGCTCCCTCTTACTCACCTGCCTACCCTTCTGGCCTCCCACTAAATCAGGCTGTTTTCTGCACATCTGGCTTCAGTCCCTCCCCACCTGGCTCCCCCATTTACCCTCAGAGCCCCTGGACATTCTCAGTCACTGGGCTCATTGTACTTAGTCTATGATTTTCTGTCTCTGTGTTCCAGACTCTCTCCATTCCGTGGATGCCCTGGAGGGTCGGGACCATGTTTTACTCACTTTTTTATCATCAGCTGCCAATAGTGCACCTGGTATACCATGGGTACTCAATAAACGTTTGTTAAGCAAATGAATGAATGAAACAATACCTAGAAATGCTGCGTTATTCCGTACCTTCATGTATTTGTATATGCCTCTCTCTCGGATTCGGATGTTTTCCTTCTTCAAAGAGCGTTTTTTCTAAATATCAGGAACCCTTATCTCAGGGAGTATGGGAGCAGTACAAGGAATTGTCTCTTTATACTTTTCCTGTTGCCTGGGCTGATTCCAGGAGCCTTGCAGAGGTTCTAAGTTGCAAGCTGTATCATTAGTCTCAATGACTCTTTAGTGTGTTGGTGTAGTTACAACAATGAGAGGGCCAAGTGGGAAGTACTGGAGGTGTGTAGCAAGCTTACCTCACTAGGAACGGGAACATGCCTCAACTAGAAGGAAGAAAAAACCAGGTTTTTCTTAAGTTATAGCTTCATTTTCATAAAAAAATCCTTTCCAACACTTCTTAGAATAAAAATATCTCCACCAAATTAAAGAAAATGAAGTTGGAAAGCAATTACTCAGAGGTCAGGAGTCCCTGTCTTACTGCTGAAGGCCCCAATTTAATTTCAAATTGAAGTTTGACAAGAGAGAGCCCCATTCAAACCATCACTTTCAATTTTCCAAATATAATTTTTATTGGTCAGTTTCCATTGCTTGGGAATATTAAACAATCAATATTTACAACAAACACCAGACATGACTAGTACTTCTGAAATCCTGAAAAGGCCTCGACTGGATGTGGGGTGGCTGGTTGTTGGTATGTCATTATGTGGGATTAACAAGTAACTGCTTTTTTTTATTTGTAGGAGCAGAAACATTATAAAAGGTATTAGCTATTAAAATTACAGGAACCATAGGGCTAGGACGGATCGCTTCTTGTGCATAGTACATTGTAATTATCATTTGCTGGAAATAACTATTCCTGATTTTTTCTGTAAATTGCTTGCCTCAACAATGAAGTGTTGATGGTGACAAATGAGCAGAAGGAAAATTTACAAAAACAAAAAGCAAAAGAATATTTTTACGTGACTGCAGCCCTCTCCTTTCTTTCCCAGAGTTTAATCAATCATATATACATTTATTTACTAAAGTTACCAAGGAGTTTGAGGATGAGAAAGGCAGCACAGTTTGGTAGAAAGGACATTTTGGATAAGAGAGAATGGGAGAATATTTTTTTATTCGAGTATAATTAAATAAAGTGTTTGTTACATTAGTGTCTCGTGTACAATACAGTGATTCAATAATTCCATATATTTCTCAGTGCTCATCAGGGTGAATGTACTCTTAATCCCCCTTATATATTTCTCCCATACCCCTACCCATCTCCCCCTTGGCAACCACCAGTTAGCTCTCTGTCTTTCAGGGTGAACAGGAGAAATTTTCCATACTTGTTCTGTCGAGTTGGCTCTGTGACTTTATGCCAATGTCACCCTGCTAGACCTTGGTTTCTTCTGTGCAACGAACTCTAACATTCTTGAGATCTTTTTCATCTATCTAAGTTTTCTGATTTGGCCAATGTCTATTCTCTTTTTACGTCTTCCAAGATCACGAGTTAGGGACATAAAACAGATTTTGCTTCATGGGCCAGCTCTGGTGGTTGGTAATGGCAGCCTGTAGTACTACAATGAGGAAGACTTGGAGACTACATCTTAGCTCAGGGGGAGGAGTACTGATTAGGGATGTCTGTCATAAGTATAAGCTTAGAGAATAGTGATGTATGCAAGGTACTTGCAAATATTATGTATTGTCCGAAATCATTGGTGTTTTTCTGGCCCAGTCCAAAAGCTCTTGTAGAACCAATATTCTCTTCTACTTATTTTTGGTTCTTTTAAGAAGGCTGTGGTATAAAAGCTACAATAATCTGAGTACTTAGCATTTTGCCAGGGAATTATTTCTATGTGCTACATCTCATATTTTATCAAATGTAAGATGCACAATAATTTTACATGCCCATAAGAAAAAGAACATGCTACCAATTAAACTGTAACACAGTGGCAATCATTGCATTGATTGTACTTCAGAGATATTTAAAAAAAAAGTTGGACTGGAAATCCCTACTGACTGATAGAGCACATCTTTGAGTCCTCACAGGTAACTATCATCACACGCCCCATGGTTTGGGAGAATAGACTGACGGAGCACCAGAGGATGAAAGCACCATGGCCAAAGCCACACAGCCAGTGGCAAGGTGGGATGCAAACCAGGGATGTCTGACATCAGAACATGTGTTTGTTGCACTGTCCCATTGGTCTTGGAGCAGTGTGAGGAAAACTTTCTAGGCTCACTTGTGTAGCTGAGGGGACTGGCTCAGGGAACCTTCCTTGGCCAGTGCATTCCACTGCTGACTGCTCTACAGAAGGCTGTCCCTAGTGTCTGGCCTCCTTAGTGATGAGGATGGACAATCTCATAGGGAGAATCAACCAGGGAACTTAAACACTGCCAGAAATTCTTGGAAGGGAAACAATCTGGTAATTTTGTTGAAATTGGGATCTAGCTTTTATTTTGGGTAATTAAAATAAGCCTCTGGGTGATATATTTTGGGCCTAATTACCCCGGTTTTTGCAGAGGAGTCTATTGAGTGATTAAATAAAGGTAAATGCAGTTGGCTTCATGCCAGCTCTGGAAATTCAGAGCAGTTTGTTCAAAAAGGGGGAAAAAAAAAAGCTGGAGATCACCCCATCCTCCAGTGCTTCACCTCATAGTAGCGCTGAAGACTCCGTAAAACACCTGAGTCAGAGGCAGATGGGCGGCTCAATCATTAAGCGTCTGCCTTCA
This sequence comes from Mustela lutreola, assembly GCF_030435805.1. Classification (NCBI taxonomy): domain Eukaryota; kingdom Metazoa; phylum Chordata; class Mammalia; order Carnivora; family Mustelidae; genus Mustela; species Mustela lutreola. The sequence goes on from NC_081294.1 coordinate 59,689,422, forward strand.
GCTCAAATCATGATCCCAGGGTCCTGGGATCCAGCCCTGTGTCAGGCTCCCTGCTCAGCAGGAAACCTGTGTCTCCCTTTCCCACTCCCTGCTGCTTGTGTTCCCTCTCTTGCTATGTCTTTCTCTGTCAAATAAATAAATAAAATCTTAACAAAACAAGACAAAACAAAAACATCTGAGTCATGCATGAGTCAGGCTTTTAAAGCTCTGACTTCACTTTCCAAATGGCAAATGGCCCACCCACATGACCACTCTCTGACATACTTTGAGCCCACAGACTCCAGAATGCTTGGGCAGGGGCCACAGCAGGACAGTTAATGCCAACTCCACCCAACTCTGCCCCATGGAAAGCAGGCGACAGTCTAGGACAGGCGGGTGTGCAGTTCCAAGCCAGAAATGGTTGGTTGACTCATGACATTCACTCAGCAACCCAACACTTTGTTAATAAACAGTATTTCTAATAAAGCTGTCACATATTGAGCAAATAGTCTGTATTCCAGTCAGAGAACTAAGCACCCTATGTGTCTTACTTCTTAACCCTCATATTTTACAGATGTAAAAGTACTCATATTTTATAGATGAGATAACTGAGGCACAGAGAGGTTGTATAACTTGCCTATAATCATGCAACTTATGAGTGGAAGAACCAAGATTTGAACTCAGGCAAAACTCTTTACAAAGTTCCTCCTTTTAAATAGCATATTGTGTACTCCTATGACCCTAAGTTGTTCTTTGGGCATCAAATATTTTAAAGGTGATAATAAACCACTTTGCCTCAGCTGCTACTCTGCCAAGACCATGCAGTCTGATGAGATGACCTACGTGGCAACTTTCAGAAACCTCTGAAATGGCACTGAATTTTGGTGGCTTGGTAATGACAATGATATCTTTAGGATTGATCTCCTCAATTCTGGGAACCTGTAAAATCAGAATAAGAACCTTGAGAGTTGGTATTTATGAAACACCAGGTTAAACAGAAAACAAAGCTAGAATGGAGATGCAAAATTATCTCACACCTCCTTCTCCTTTTGTGTGCAGTTTGTCCCTGTGCTCTTGAGCAGACTGCCAAGTTCTAGGTCTAAAGGCCTCTCAAATCCAAAGCTTCCCTCCACCACCCATGCCACCAACCCATTTCTGCCCATGACTATTTCTCACTGCTGCCACTGCTGCAGCTGCAAACAAGACATGCTGTCTCCTCTTTGTCCCTTTTGAATTCTTCACACTGTAGCCCATGTGGTCTTATAAAGTAGAACTTTCTGGTGAGAAAGCATCAATGGCCCTATAGTGGCCAAAGATAAAGGTCCAGCTGCTCACCATGGCCTTCAGTGTGCCCAGTATAATGGCCCACCTCTTTCCCCTGTACTCTTTACCTCCCACTCTGGTGCTAACTCGATGGAACTGCTCTGTTAATTACAGAATGTTCCTTTTCTCCTTTGCATTGCATTCCATTCCATTTCCAAATGGCATTTGGATGACATTCCCTCTGTCTAGAATATGCTCCTCTTTCCCGTCTTTACAAAACCTCCTTGTAAACACCTCTTTCTCCTTCATGTCTTGGCCCCAGAGGCACATCTTGACCCATGTTTCACTCATGTAAGTTGGGACCCCTCTGCTCGCTTCAGCCTGAACCTGCCTCACATACTTATCATACTGTCATGAGAACATTCCTCTTAGCTCTACAGAACAATGTCTTCATCAGCTCTGGATCTACAGGAAACACCGGGTCCCTGACATCCTTGATGAATCCCTCGGTTGAATCCCTCTGAGGGAGTGGAAGATTTCTGCTATTTATTTTATTTACATACAAACCATCATTCTTTTCCTTAACATTGTTACTATTATCACCCTTATGGCATGATTACATTAGGAGGTAAGAGAGGAGAGAGAACTGTTATTGAATAACTGGACCAAATGGGAAGAATTGGGGGAAGGATGTATTTGTTTTCTTCAAGGGATGCATATGTCAGTGATAATCACAATGAACGTTTCTAGGGTGCTTACTCTGTGGTGTGGCAGAGATGGCACTTTGAGGATATTATCACATTTAATCTGTGAGGTTGACAGAAATTATGATCCCCTCCCAGAAAGGAAACAGTGGTCCTAGGGTTTAAGCCTCTTGTCCAACATCACATACTTGAGAAGGAGGAAGATAGAGTCCAAATCCAAGTCTACAGAGTTTGAAGCTACCATTTTAAGCAGTTCATTGTATGCCCAGGACATTATTTTTCTGAGATAAAACTTGAGAAAGATGAAAAGACTGTGTTAGGCGGAGATCAGGTTAAGAAAGAAAATAAACATTACACAAGAGACTTGAAATTCCAGTTGGTAAAAAAGAAGTAGCATCATTGGGTTGGGGTAACTTGGTTGCTGTTTGATCTGGTCATGCAGAGGGTGCTTATGTCCTGTAGGTGAGGAGGCTTTGTTTTAATAAGCATTTTGGCAGTTGCATGCCAAGGAGTACATGGCCTAAAAAAAAAAAAAAAAAAAAGAATCTCATCATCCAAGGAACCCATAACGTGTGCACAGAAGGCAGTTATTAAGGTAGACTTCATGTAACTTGGTCTAGTTCTTGAATGGCATGAAAATTTTGGATAGGTAGAGAGGGTTAGGGGTTTGTAAGAGGGAGCAGCAATTCTTTTTTTTTTTTTTTTTAATATTTATTTGACAGAGAGAGAGAGAGATCACAAGTAGGCAGAGAGGCAGGCAGAGAGAGAGAGGAAGGGAAGCAGGCTCCCTGCCAAGCAGAGAGCCTGATGCGGGGCTTGATCCCAGAACCCTGAGATCATGAACTGAGCTGAAGGCAGAGGCTTAAACCACTGAGCCACCCAGGTGCCCCAGGAGCAGCATTTCTTGTCTTATCTCCATCTCACAGTCTCTGAAATCTTCCCTCATTCTTCAAGATCATCTTTCTTCAGTGACCTCATTGTTCTTTGTCCATTTTTCAATTACAGCGTTACCATATCATAATGGAATTTTCTTTTACCTATCTATGTTCCACAGTAGACCAAGATTCTTGAGGAAGGGGACTGTATCCCATGATCTTTGGGGTTCCTGTCTGTAGGCCTAGGGTTGGCAGGTGGCAGGCATTTATCTAAGCTATGGGAGTGAATGAATGGAAAGAACACACTAATTGAAAGTACAGATTAATGTCTAGCTTTAAAAGAATTCTGATTTAAAAAATAAGATGAGAGAAAATTTGTTTCATGTTGAACTTTTATATAAAGATTTTTTATATAAAATTCCCAAATAATTTACTAGCTCTATGTGGTAGAATTCTTTCAGACAAATTAAAGTTTCAGAGCTGGGGCATAAAAAGAGCTGGTTTCATTCTCCAAACCTTCCTTCTGTTCCATGATGTGCCACAGATGTGGGAATTAGGGGGAAATATTAGTTTCTAAATTTGTTAAAACAGGTACTGCATGATCCCTGGTCTGCCCAGTCAAGCAGACCTCTGCTCTGCGATCAGACGGGACCTAGATGATAAGCACATTACCATTGCTGCTGCTGCCATGACAGTCTTGCACATGGTGCCAGGACACATGCCTTGTGGTTCTACATGGGAGGTGAGCTGAAACCCTGAAAAAGCTGGTGACTGTGTTGAGGCCTCCACTGGCCAGCAGCATGTTTCCTATGCTGCTCTTGTCATCATCCAGAGAGGCAGGGGCAGAGACTGAGTTTGGGAACTGTAAGGTGAGTACTTAGGAAATGCATGACTGGTACATCATCATCCTAATGAAATTACTCCAAATATCTCAGTGTCTTTCACCTTCTGTAAGTGGAGCTGGGCAGATCTGATTTTGAACAAGTTATTTCAAGTGTGTTATTAAAGGTTAGACTTCAATGTATCCCCTGTACTATTATCTGGCACTAGAAGAGAGGTCAGCCTTTTCTTGTCCTTGGGGAACTTTGGAAACTTTAGAATGTCTGCCATTTAGCTATTGAGCACCCTCGTGCCTAACATGGCTTTTTAAGGCTGTGGAATTGGGGCACAAGATCTGGAGTTTGAAAGGCTTTTGCTAGCTGAGACCTGGGTCCTTAAGGAGTAAGAAGGTCTTATTCCAGGGATAGGAAGTCTCTTCACTTCACAGCTCTCCTCCTCATTGCCCTTATCTGTAAAATAGTGTTAATAATAGTTAGGACCTGTCAGTCCCACTACAAGGATTGGATTGAATTAAAAAAGTATGTGTAAAGCTCATAGCACCCTATGCACCCACCTAGCAGGACTTTGGTAAATAAGAACCATTATTATTCTCCTTTGTGCTGGAGTCTCCTCTCACTTTGACACAAGTGTCGTGACTCAGATGAAAAACTACTCTGTGGCCCTGGCTTGGGATCTCTCCTGGATTTGGGAAGTATTTTTGAGCTATTGCTATAGCTGGGCTGTGAATAAAGCCCCCTTGAGACGAAACTGGCCACCATATGTCTGCTACAAAGGCTTGAGTCCCAGACTAGGAGAAATTCCATCACAGAGTGTCCTTCCCTGTGGGGATTGTTGTTGAGGGACTGGAGCTGTCCCATGAAAAGCCCAGTTGGGATAACCTCCAGTGTAGCAGACTTCTCCTACACGGGTCTGGTCCATCTTCTTCTGTCTGGTACACTGGCCTTCTAAAGAGACTCAAAGAAATCAATTCTGTCAAATGACCCCTCAAGATCAAAGCCCCTTTTTCTAGATTTATGCTACATTCATATAATGATGCATTTGCATAGCCATTAATTATTGTTTATGATTTTTTAATAACATGAGGAAATTCTATGTCTTAAATATAGAAAAAGGGCCAGAGGACCCTAACAATGGCAAGAAAGTCATCAGGGACCCTGAAGGCCAGGGAGGGGAACACATGAGGCCCCACATCAGAAGCTCTGGATCTTCAGAGGTCAGGCATGAGGACCCTGCTCTGAATCTAAAATTATGTCCATATCTTCTGCTTAAGCAACACATGATTTGTACATTTCTGTAAATTCACTTTTTCTAAAATGATTTTGCTTTCCTTTTATAATCAGGGAAAAAAAAAACCCTCAAACACTATTTCTTTAAAAATAGGAATTAATGAGATAGTCAAACTTAGTGAAGCATTTTCATGTATATAATTTTACTTTTCTTCTAACCAGCCTGTGAAGCCAGAAAGGCAGATGGTTTCATTTTAAAGACAGATGTGGGGGATGGAGGTGAAAGTACTTGTTCAAAATTGTGCAGAAAATCAGAAGCAGAAGTCAGAACTCCTGGCCTTGTTCTGGTCTCTCTACCATAGACTATTTTTTCTCTTAACATTTTCATTTTCATATTTTCTCCCAGTTCATTCAACAAATATATACGAAGCATTTATAGGATCTTGGGCAATGTGATAAACACCAAAAAGGCTATAGAGATGGAGATGACAATTTCTGTCCCCAGAACTTTGCTCCCTGGTGGATATGTGCATGAGAGATTGACAAAAGAAATGTCAAGATAATATAAGCAGCAGCCTGTTCAAAGTGCCATGAGTACTCGGAGGACGGAGTGACTAATCCCATGGCAGGGGCGGGGGATGATCAGAAAAAGTTACAGAGAGGAGGTGACATTTAAATTGCAACTTGCTGTCTGCCATAGGAGGTAAGAGCCCAAGCTCCCAAGTTTGGCAGACCTTGAAGGAACTCCAGCCTTCACCACCTCATACTAATAGACTCGGACACATTACTTATATTCTTCCAAGCCTCAATTATTCTCCTGGAAAATGGGGGTAATTGTAAACTACCTTGAAACAAATCATTTAATGGAAGGAAAGCATTTAATAACAGCCCATTTTTAAAAAAAATTTATTTTCTATGGGGCACCTGGGTGGCTCAGTTGGTTAAGCAACCGCCTTTGGCTCAGGTCATGGTCCCGGAGTCCCAGGATCGAGTCCCACATCAGGCTCCCAGCTCCATGGGGAGTCTGCTTCTCCCTCTGACCTTCTCGCCTCTCATGCTCTCTCTCACTGTCTCTCAAATAAAATAAAAAAAAAGAAAAAAAATTTATTTTCTATAAACATATAATGTATTTTTATCCCCACGGGTACAGGTCTGTGAATCGCACGGTTTACACACGTCATAGCACTCACCATAGCATATACCCTCCCCAATGTCCATAACCCCACCCCCCTCTCTCAAACTCCTTCCCCCTAGCAACCCTCAGTTTGTTTGTTTTGTGAGATTAAGAGTCACTTATGGTTTGTCTTCCTCCCAATCCCATCTTGTTTCATTGATTCTTCTCTTACCCCCTTAACCCCCCATGTTGCATCACCACTTCCTCATATCAGGGAGATCATATGATAGTTGTCTTTCTCCAATTGGCTTATTTCGCTAAGCATGATACCCTCTAGTTCCATCCACGTCATCGCAAATGGCAAGATTTCATTTCTTTTGATGGCTGCATAGTATTCCATTGTGTATATATACCACCTCTTCTTTATCCATTCATCTGTTGATGGACATCTAAGTTCTTTCTATAGTTTGGCTATTGTAGACATTGCTGCTGTAAACATTTGGGTGCACGTGCCCCTTCGGATCACTACATTTGTATCTTTAGGGTAAATACCCAGTAGTGCAATTGCTGGGTCATAGGGCAGTTCTATTTTCAACATTTTGAGGAACCTCCATGTTGTTTTCCAGAGAGGTTGCACCAGCTTGCATTCCCACCAACAGTGTAGGAGGGTTCCCCTTTCTCCACATCCTCGCCAGCATCTCTCATTTCCTGATTTGTTAATTTTAGCCATTCTGACTGGTGTGAGGTGATATCTCATTGTGGTTTTCATTTGTATTTCCCTGATGCCGAGTGATAATGGAGCACTTTTTCATGTGTCTGTTGGCCATCTGGATGTCTTCTTTGCAGAAATGTCTGTTCATGTCTTCTGCCATTTCTTGATTGGATTATTTGTTCTTTGGGTGTTGAGTTTGCTAAGTTATTTTTTTTTTTTAAAGATTTTATTTATTTATTTGACAGACAGGGATCACAAGTAGGCTGAGACACAGGCAGAGAGGAGGAAGCAGGCCCCCTGTGGAGCAGAGAGCCTGATGTGGGGCTCGATCCCAGGACCCTGAGATCATGACCTGAGCCGAAGGCAGAGGATTAACCCACTGAGCCACCCAGGCGCCCCAAGTTTGCTAAGTTCTTTATAGATTTTGGACACTAACCCTTTATCTGATATGTCATTTGCAAATATCTTCTCCCATTCTGTAAGTTGTCTTTTGGTTTTGTTCACTGTTTCCTTTGCTGTGCAAAAGCTTTTGATCTTGATGAAATCCCAATAGTTCATTTTTGTCCTTGCTTCCCTTACCTTTGGCAATGTTCCTAGGAAGATGTTGCTGCGGTTGAGGAAGAAGAGGTTGCTGCCTGTGTTCTCCTCAAGGATTTTGATGGAGTCCTTTCTCACATTGAGGTCCTTCATCCATTTTGAGTCTATTTTCGTGTGTGGTGTAAGGAAATGGTCCAATTTCATTTTTCTGCAATTGGATGTCCAATTTTCCCAACACCATTTATTGAAGAGGCTGTCTTTTTTCCATTGGACATTCTTTCCTGCTTTGTCGAAGATGAATTGACCATAGAGTTGAAGGTCTTTTTCTGGGCTCTCTATTCTGTTCCATTGATCTATGTGTCTGTTTTTGTGCCAGTACCATACTGTCTTGATGATGACAGCTTTGTAATACAGCTTGAAGTCCAGAATTGTGATGCCACCAACTTTGGCTTTCTTTTTCAATATTCCTTTGGCTATTTGAGGTCTTTTCTGGTTCCATATAAATTTTAGGGTTATTTGTTCCATTTCTTTGAAAAAGATGGATGGTACTTTGACAGGAATTGCATTAAATGTGTAGATTGCTTTAGGTAGCATAGACATTTTCACAATATTTATTCTTCCAATCCAGGAGCATGGAACATTTTCCCATTTCTTTGTGTCTTCCTCAATTTCTTTCATGAGTACTTTATAGTTTTCTGAGTATAGATTCTTAGCCTCTTTGGTTAGGTTTATTCCTAGGTATCTTATAGATTTGGGTGCAATTGTAAATGGGATGGACTCCTTAATTTCTCTTTCTTCTATCTTGTTGGTGTAGAGAAATGCAACTGGTTTCTGTGTATTGATTTTATATCCTGACACTTTACTGAATTGCTGTATAAGTTCTAGCAGTTTTGGAGTGGAGTCTTTTGGGTTTTCCACATAGAGTATCATATCATCTGCAAAGAGTGATAGATTGACTTCTTCTTTGCTGATTTGGATGCCTTTATTTTCCTTTTGTTGTCTGATTGCTGAGGCTAGGACTTCTAGTACTATGTTGAATAGCAGTGGTGATAATGGACATCCCTGCCATGTTCCTGACTTTAGCAGAAAAGCTTTCAGTTTTTCTCCATTGAGAATATTTGCAGTGGGTTTTTCATAGATGGCTTTGATAATATTGAGGTATGTGCCCTCTATCTCTACACTTTGAAGAGTTTTGGTCAGGAAGGGTTGCTGTACTTTGTCAAATGCCTTTTCAGCATCTATTGAGAGTATCAAATGGCTCTTGTTCTTTCTTTTATTAATGTATTGTATGACATTGATTGATTTGCGGATGTTGAACCAAGCTTGCAGTCCTGGAATAAATCCCACTTGGTCGTGGTGAATAATCCTTTTAATGTACTGTTGAATCCTATTGGCTAGTATTTTAGTGAGAATTTTCCCATCTGTGTTCATCAAGGATATTGGTCTGTAGTTCTCTTTTTTGATGGGATCCTTGTCTGGTTTTGGGATCAAGGTGATGCTGGCTGCATAAAATGAGTTTGGAAGTTTTCCTTCCATTTCTATTTTTTGGAACAGTTTCAGGAGAATAGGAATTAGTTCTTCTTTAAATGTTTGATAGATGGGACGCCTGGGTGGCTCAGTTGGTTAAGAGCTGCCTTCGGCTCAGGTCATGATCCCAGCGTCCTGGGATGGAGTCCCACATCGGGCTCCTTGCTCAGCAGGGAGCCTGCTTCTCCTTCAGCCTCTGCCTGCCATTCTGTCTGCCTGTGCTCACTCTCTCCCTCTCTCTCTGAAGAATAAATAAAATCTTAAAAAAAAAAAAAAACTTTTAAATGTTTGGTAGACTTCCCCTGGGAAGCCGTCTGGCCCTGGGCTTTTGTTTGGAGGTTTTTGATGACTGTTTCAATTTCCTTACTGGTTATGGGTCTGTTCAGGTTTCCTACTTCTTCCTGGTTCAGTTGTGGTAGTTTATATGTCTCTAGAAATGCATCCATTTCTTCCACATTGTCAAATTTGTTGGTGCAGAGTTGCTCATAGTATGTTCTTATAATTGTTTGTATTTCTTTGGTGTTGTGATCTCTCCTCTTTCATTCATGATTTTACTTATTTGGGTCCTTTCTCTTTTCTTTTTGATAAGTCTGGCCAGGGGTTTATAAATCTTATTAATTCTTTCAAAGAACCAGCTCCTAGTTTCATTGATTTGTTCTATTGTGTGGTTTTTTGTTTGTTTGTTTGTTTGTATTTTTTTTTGGTTTCTATTTCATTGATTTCTGCTCTGATCTTTATGATTTCTCTCCTCCTGCTGGGTTTAGGGTTTCTTTCTTGTTCTTTCTTCAGCTCCTTTTGGGTAGGGTTAGGTTGTGTACTTGAGACCTTTCTTGTTTCTTGAGAAAGGCTTGTACCGCTATATATTTTCCTCTCAGGACTGTCTTTGCTGTGTCCCACAGATTTTGAACCATTGTGTTTTCATTATCATTTGTTTCCATGAATTTTTTCAATTCTTCTTTAATTTCCTGGTTGACCCATTCATTGTTTAGAAGGATGCTGTTTAGTCTCCATGTATTTGGGTTCTTTCCAAATTTCTTCTTGTGATTGAGTTCTAGCTTCAGAGCATTGTGGTCTGAAAATATGCAGGGAATGATCCCAGTCTTTTGATACTAGTTGAGACCTGATTTGTGACCCAGGATGTGATCTATTCTGGAGAATGTTCCATGTGCACCAGAGAAGAATGTGTATTCTGTTGCTTTGGGATGAAATGTTCTGAATATATCTGTGATGTCCATCTGGTCCAGTGTGTCATTTAAGGCCTTTATTTCCTTGTTGATCTTTTTTTTTTTTTTTTTTTTTTTTTTTTTTTTTTTGTGAAATAATAGTTTTATTTTATTTATTTTTTTTTTTTATAATTTTTTATTTTTTATAAACATATATTTTTTATATACATATATTTTTATCCCCAGGTCTGTGAATCACCAGGTTTACACACTTCACAGCACTCACCAAATCACATACCCTCCCCAATGTCCATAATCCCACCCCCTTCTCCCCAACCCCCTCCCCCCGGCAACCCTCAGTTTGTTTTGTGAGATTAAGAGTCACTTATGGTTTGTCTCCCTCCCAATCCCATCTTGTTTCATTTATTCTTCTACCCACTTAAGCCTCCATGTTGCATCACCACTTCCTCATATCAGGGAGATCATATGATAGTTGTCTTTCTCTGCTTGACTTATTTCGCTAAGCATGATACGCTCTAGTTCCATCCATGTTGTTGCAAATGGCAAGATTTCATTTCTTTTGATGGCTGCATAGTATTCCATTGTGTATATATACCACATCTTCTTGATCCATTCATCTGTTGATGGACATCTAGGTTCTTTCCATAGTTTGGCTATTGTGGACATTGCTGCTATAAACATTCGGGTGCATGTGTCCCTTTGGATCACTACATTTGTATCTTTAGGGTAAATACCCAATAGTGCAATTGCTGGGTCATAGGGCAGTTCTATTTTCAACATTTTGAGGAACCTCCATGCTGTTTTCCAGAGTGGCTGCACCAGCTTGCATTCCCACCAACAGTGTAGGAGGGTTCCCCTTTCTCCGCATCCTCGCCAGCATCTGTCATTTCCTGACTTGTTGATTTTAGCCATTCTGACTGGTGTGAGGTGATATCTCATTGTGGTTTTGATTTGTATTTCCCTGATGCCGAGTGATATGGAGCACTTTTTCATGTGTCTGTTCGCCATCTGGATGTCTTCTTTGCAGAAATGTCTGTTCATGTCTTCTGCCCATTTCTTGATTGGATTATTTGTTCTTTGGGTGTTGAGTTTGCTAAGTTCTTTATAGATTCTGGACACTAGTCCTTTATCTGATATGTCGTTTGCAAATATCTTCTCCCATTCTGTCAGTTGTCTTTTGATTTTGTTAACTGTTTCCTTTGCTGTGCAAAAGCTTTTGATCTTGATGAAATCCCAGTAGTTCATTTTTTCCCTTGCTTCCCTTGCCTTTTGCGTTGTTCCTAGGAAGATGTTGCTGCGGCAGAGGTCGAAGAGGTTGCTGCCCGTGTTCTCCTCAAGGATTTTGATGGATTCCTTTCGTACATTGAGGTCCTTCATCCATTTTGAGTCTATTTTTGTGTGTGGTGTAAGGAAATGGTCCAATTTCATTTTTCTGCATGTGGCTGTCCAATTTTCCCAGCACCATTTATTGAAAAGGCTGTCTTTTTTCCAATGGACATTCTTTCCTGCTTTGTCGAAGATTAGTTGACCATAGAGTTGAGGGTCTATTTCTGGGCTCTCTATTCTGTTCCATTGATCTATGTGTCTGTTTTTGTGCCAGTACCATGCTGTCTTGATGATGACAGCTTTGTAATAGAGCTTGAAGTCCGGAATTGTGATGCCACCAACGTTGGCTTTCTTTTTCAATATCCCTTTGGCTATTCGAGGTCTTTTCTGGTTCCATATAAATTTTAGAATTATTTGTTCCATTTCTTTGAAAAAGATGGATGGTACTTTGATAGGAATTGCATTAAATGTGTAGATTGCTTTAGGTAGCATAGACATTTTCACAATATTTATTCTTCCAATCCAGGAGCATGGAACATTTTTCCATTTCTTTGTGTCTTCCTCAATTTCTTTCATGAGTACTTTATAGTTTTCTGAGTATAGATTCTGTGTCTCTTTGGTTAGGTTTATTCCTAGGTATCTTATGGTTTTGGATGCAATTGTAAATGGGATTGACTCCTTAATATCTCTTTCTTCTGTCTTGCTGTTGGTGTAGAGAAATGCAACTGATTTCTGTGCATTGATTTTATATCCTGACACTTTACTGAATTCCTGTATAAGTTCTAGCAGTTTTGGAGTGGAGTCTTTTGGGTTTTCCACATATAGTATCATATCATCTGCGAAGAGTGATAATTTGACTTCTTCTTTGCCGATTTGGATGCCTTTAATTTCCTTTTGTTGTCTGATTGCTGAGGCTAGGACCTCTAGTACGATGTTGAATAGCAGTGGTGATAATGGACATCCCTGCCGTGTTCCTGACCTTAGCGGAAAAGCTTTCAGTTTTTCTCCATTGAGAATGATATTTGCGGTGGGTTTTTCATAGATGGCTTTGATGATATTGAGGTATGTGCCCTCTATCCCTACACTTTGAAGAGTTTTGATCAGGAAGGGATGTTGTACTTTGTCAAATGCTTTTTCAGCATCTATTGAGAGTATCATATGGTTCTTGTTCTTACTTTTATTGATGTGTTGTATCACATTGACTGATTTGCGGATGTTGAACCAACCTTGCAGCCCTGGAATAAATCCCACTTGGTCGTGGTGAATAATCTTTTTAATGTACTGTTGAATCCGATTGGCTAGTATTTTGTTGAGTATTTTCGCATCTGTGTTCATCAAGGATATCGGTCTATAGCTCTCTTTTTTGGTGGGATCCTTGTCTGGTTTTGGGATCAAGGTGATGCTGGCCTCATAAAATGAGTTTGGAAGTTTTCCTTCCATTTCTATTTTTTGGAACAGTTTCAGGAGAATAGGAATTAGTTCTTCTTTAAATGTTTGGTAGAATTCCCCCGGGAAGCCGTCTGGCCCTGGGCTTTTGTTTGTTTGGAGATTTTTAATGACTGTTTCAATCTCCTTACTGGTTATGGGTCTGTTCAGGCTTTCTATTTCTTCATGGTTCAGTTGTGGTAGTTTATATGTTTCTAGGAATGCATCCATTTCTTCCAGATTGTCAAATTTGTTGGAGTAGAGTTGCTCATAGTATGTTCTTATAATAGTTTGTATTTCCTTGGTGTTAGTTGTGATCTCTCCTCTTTCATTCATGATTTTATTTATTTGGGTCCTTTCTCTTTTCTTTTTGATAAGTCGGGCCAGGGGTTTATCAATTTTATTAATTCTTTCAAAGAACCAGCTCCTAGTTTCATTGATTTGTTCTATTGTTTTTTTGGTTTCTATTTCATTGATTTCTGCTCTGATCTTTATGATTTCTCTTCTCCTGCTGGGCTTAGGGTTTCTTTCTTGTTCTTTCTCCAGCTCCTTTAGGTGTAGGGTTAGGTTGTGTACCTGAGACCTTTCTTGTTTCTTGAGAAAGGCTTGTACCGCTATATATTTTCCTCTCAGGACTGCCTTTGTTGTGTCCCACAGATTTTGAACCGTTGTATTTTCATTATCATTTGTTTCCATGATTTTTTTCAATTCTTCTTTAATTTCCCGGTTGACCCATTCATTCTTTAGAAGGATACTGTTTAGTCTCCATGTATTTGGGTTCTTTCCAAACTTCCTTTTGTGGTTGAGTTCTAGCTTTAGAGCATTGTGGTCTGAAAATATGCAGGGAATGATCCCAATCTTTTGATACCGGTTGAGTCCTGATTTAGGACCGAGGATGTGATCTATTCTGGAGAATGTTCCATGTGCACTAGAGAAGAATGTGTATTCTGTTGCTTTGGGATGAAATATTCTGAATATATCTGTGATGTCCATCTGGTCCAGTGTGTCATTTAAGGCCTTTATTTCCTTGCTGATCTTTTGCTTGGATGACCTGTCCATTTCAGTGAGGGGAATGTTAAAGTCCCCTACTATTATTGTATTGTTGTTTATGTGTTTCTTTGATTTTGTTATTAATTGGTTTATATAGTTGGCTGCTCCCACGTTGGGGGCATAGATATTTAAAATTGTTAAATCTTCTTGTTGGACAGACCCTTTGAGTATGATATAGTGTCCTTCCTCATCTCTTATTACAGTCTTTGGCTTAAAATCTAATTGATCTGATATAAGGATTGCCACTCCTGCTTTCTTCTGATGTCCATTAGCATGGTAAATTCTTTTCCACCCCCTCACTTTAAATCTGGAGGTGTCTTCGGGCTTAAAATGTGTTTCTTGGAGGCAACATATAGATGGGTTTTGTTTTTTTATCCATTCTGATACCCTGTGTCTTTTGACAGGGGCATTTAGCCCATTCACATTCAGGGTAACTATTGAGAGATATGAATTTAGTGCCATTGTATTGCCTGTAAGGTGACTGTTACTGTATATGGTCTCTGTTCCTTTCTGATCTACCACTTGTAGGCTCTCTCTTTGCTTAGAGGACCCCTTTCAATATTTCCTGTAGAGCTGGTTTGGTATTTGCAAATTCTTTCAGTTGTTGTTTGTCCTGGAAGCTTTTAATCTCTCCTTCTATTTTCAATGATAGCCTAGCTGGATATAGTATTCTTGGCTGCATGTTTTTCTCGTTTAGTGCTCTGAAAATATCATGCCAGCTCTTTCTGGCCTGCCAGGTCTCTGTGGATAAGTCAGCTGCCAATCTAATATTTTTACCATTGTATGTTACAGACTTCTTTTCCCGGGCTGCTTTCAGGATTTTCTCTTTGTCATTGAGACTTGTAAATTTTACTATTATGTGACGGGGTGTGGGCCTATTCTTATTTATTTTGAGGGGCATTCTCTGAACCTCCTGAATTTTGATGCTTGTTCCCTTTGCCATATTGGGGAAATTCTCCCCAATAATTCTCTCCAGTATACCTTCTGCTCCCCTCTCACTTTCTTCTTCTTCTGGAATCCCAATTATTCTAATGTTGTTTCGTCTTATGGTGTCACTTATTTCTCGAATTCTCCCCTCATGGTCCAGTAGCTGTTTGTCCCTCTTTTGCTCAGCTTCTTTATTCTCTGTCATTTGGTCTTCTATATCACTAATTCTTTCTTCTGCCTCATTTATCCTAGCAGTGAGAGCCTCCATTTTTGATTGCACCTCATTAATAGCTTTTTTGATTTCAACTTGGTTAGATTTTAGTTCTTTTATTTCTCCAGAAAGGGCTTTTATATCTCTCGAGAGGGTTTCTCTAATATCTTCCATGCCTTTTTCGAGCCCGGCTAGAACCTTGAGAATTGTCATTCTGAACTCTAGATCTGACATATTACCGATGTCTGTATTGATTAGGTCCCTAGCCTTCGGTACTGCCTCTTGTTCTTTTTTTTGTGGTGAATTTTTACGTCTTGTCATTTTGTCCAGATAAGAGTAAATGAAGGGGCAAGTAAAATACTAAAAGGGTGGCAACAACCCCAGGAAAATATGTTTTAGCCAAATTAGAAGAGATCCAAAATCGTGAGTGGGGAGAAAGGGGATAAAAAGAGGTTCAAAAAGGAAGAAAGAAAAAAGAAAAAAAAAAAAAAAGAAAAGAATTTTTTTTAAAAAAGAAAACACCTAAGAAAAATGTAAAAAAAAATATATATATATTAGATAAACTAGTAAAAAATCGTTAAAAAAGAAAAAGGTAACAGTTAAAAAAAAAAAAATTTTACCCGAAGGCGAGAAAAAAAAAAAAAATGAAAAAGAAAAAATTAAATTAACTGCAAGACTAAAAAAAATCACAGGAAAAAAGCCATGAGTTCCGTGCTTGGCTTTCTCCTCCTCTGGAATTCTGCTGCTCTCCTTGGTATTGAAACCGCACTCCTTGGTAGGTGAACTTGGTCTCGGCTGGATTTCTTGTTGATCTTCTGGGGGAGGGGCCTGTTGTAGTGATTCTCAAGTGTCTTTGCCCCAGGCGGAATTACACCGCCCTTACCCGGGGCCGGGGTGAGTAATCCGCTCGGGTTTGCTTTCAGGAGCTTTTGTTCCCTGAGCGCTTTCCGTAGAGTTCCAGAGGACGGGAATACAAATGGCGGCCTCCTGGTCTCCGGCCCGGAGGAGCCGAGAGCCCAGAGCCCCACTCCTCAGTGCGCCCTCAGAGAATAGCGCCCAGTTACTCCCGTCTGCCTGACCTCCGGCCGCGCTCCGAGCTCACCGAGCCTGCGACCGGTTCAAGGTAACACGGAGCTGCGAGCTTACTGTCGGCTCTGTCTCTGTAGCCGGCTTTCCCGTTCCAATACCCGCAAGCTCTGCGACACTCAGACACCCCCGATCCTTCTGTGACCCTGCGGGACCTGAGGCCACGCTGACCCCGCATGGGCTTCGCCCCGGTTTAGCCTCTGGAGCGATGTCCCTCAGCGGAACAGACTTTTAAAAGTCCTGATTTTGTGCGTGGTTGCTCCGCCGCTTGCCGGGAGCCGGCCCCTCCCCCCGGGGTCTATCTTCCCGTCGCTTTGGATTCACTTCTCCGCCAGTCCTACCTTTCAGAAAGTGGTTGTTTTTCTGTTTCCAGAATTGCTGTTCTTCTTCTCTTCGATCTGCCGATGGATTTTCAGGTGTTTGCAATCTTTAGATAAGCTATCTAGCTGATCTCCGGCTAGCTGAAGCAGTCTCAGCTTGCTACTTCTCCGCCATCTTGACTCCTCCCCCACCTGAAATATCTCCTTGTTGATCTTTTGCTTGGATGATCTGTCCATTTCAGTGAGGGGGGAGTTAAAGTCCCCTACTATTATTGTATTATTGTTGATGTGTTTCTTTGATTTTGTTATTAATTGGTTTATATAGTTGGCTGCTCCCATGTTGGGGGCATAGACATTTAAAATTGTTAGATCTTCTTGTTGGACAGATCCTTTGAGTATGATATAGTGTCCTTCCTCATCTCTTATTATAGTCTTTGGCTTAGAATCTAATTGGTCTGATATAAGGATTGCCCCCCCTGCTTTCTTCTGATGTCCATTAGCATGGTAAATTCTTTTCCACCCCCTCACTTTAAATCTGGAGGTGTCTTTGGGTTTAAAATGAGTTTCTTGTAGGCAACATATAGATAGGTTTTGATTTTTCATCCATTCTTATACCCTGTGTCTTTTGATTGGGGTATTTAGCCCATTAACATTCAGGGTAACTATTGAGAGATATGAATTTAGTACCATTGTATTGCCTGTAAGATGACTGTTACTGTATATTGTCTCTGTTCCTTACTGATCTACCACTTGTAGGCTCTCTCTTTGCTTAGAGGACCCCTTTCAATATTTCCTGTAGAGCTGGTTTGGTGTTTGCAAATTCTTTCAGTTTTTGTTTGTCCTGGAAGCTTTTAATCTCTCCTTCTATTTTCAATGATAGCCTAGCTGGGTATAGTATTCTTGGCTGCATGTTTTTCTCATTTAGTCTTCGGAATATATCATGCCAATTCTTTCTGACCTTCCAGGTCTCTGTGGGTAAGTCTGCTGCCAATATAATATTTTTACCATTGTATGCTACAGACTTCTTTTCCTGGGCTGCTTTCAGGATTTTCTCTTTGTCACTAAGACTTGCAAATTTTACTATTAGATGACGGAGTGTGGACCTATTCTTGTTAATTTTGCGGGGGGTTCTCTGCGCCTCCTGGATTTTGATGCTTGTTCCCTTTGCCATATTAGGCAAATTCTCTATAATAATTCTCTCCAATATACCTTCTGCTCCCCTCTTTCTTTCTTCTTCTTCTGGAATCCCTAGTATTCTTATGTTGTTTCATCTTGTGGTGTCACTTATCTCTCGAATTCTCCCCTCATGGTCCAGTAGCTGTTTGTCCCTCTTTTGCTCAGCTTCTTTATTCTCTGTCATTTGGTCTTCTATATCACTAATTCTTTCTTCTGCCTCATTTATCCTAGCAGTGAGAGCCTCCATTTTTTATTGCACCTCATTAATAGGTTTTTTAATTTCAACTTGGTTAGATTTTAGTTCTTTTATTTCTCCAGAAAGGGATTTTATATCTCCCGACAGGGTTTCTCTAATATCTTCCATGCCTTTTTCGAGCCCGGCTAGAACCTTGAGAATTGTCATTCTGAACTCTAGATCTGACATATTACCAATATCTGTATTGATTAGGTCCCTAGCCTTTGGTACTGCCTCTTGTTCTTTTTTTTTTGTGGTGAATTTTTCTGCCTTGTCATTTTGTCCAGAGAAGAGTATATGAAGGAGCAAGTAAAATACTAAAAGGGTGGCAAAGACCCCAGGAAAATTTGCTTTAACCAAATCAGAAGAGACCCCAAATCGTGGGGGTGGGGGGAGAGAAAGGGAATAAAAAGAGGTTCAGAAAAAAAAATGAAACAATTAAAAAAAGAAAATGAATAAAGAAAAAATATAAAAAAATAAAAAATGTATATATATATTAGATAAACTAGTTAAAAAACGTTAAAAAAGGAAAGGGTAAAAGTTAAAAAAATTTAGCAGGAGAAGAAAAAAAAGAAAAGAAAAAATTGAAAAAGAAAAAAATTGAAAAAGAAAAATAAAAAAGAAAAATAAACACCAAATTAAATTAACTGCAAGACTAATGAATCATAGGGAGAAAGCCATGAGTTCAGTGCTTTGCTTTCTCCTCCTCTGGAATTCCGCTGCTCTCCTTGGTATTGAACCTGCACTCCTTGGTAGGTGAACTTGGTCCTGGCTGGATTTCTTGTTGATCCTCTAAGAGAGGGGCCTCTTGTAGTGATTCTCAAATGTCTTTGCCCCAGGCAGAATTGCACTGCCCTTACTAAGGGCCGGGCTGAGTAATCTGTTCAGGTTTGCTTTCGGGAACTTTTGTTCCTTGAACGCTTTCCACTGAGTTCCGAGTTCCGGAGGAGGGGAATTAAAATGGTGGCCTCCCAGACTCCAGCCTGGAGGAGCTGAGAGCTTGGGGCCCCACTCCTCAGTGCACCCACAGAGAATAGTGCCCAATCACTCCCGTCTCCCTGGCCTCTGGTGGCGCTCCGAGCTCACTGAGCCTGCGACCAGTTCAAGGTAACCCCAAGCTGAGAGCTCACTCCTCAGCTTTGTCTCTGTAGCCAGCTTCCCCCTTCTAATACCTGCAAGCTCTGCGATACTCAGACACACTCGATCCTTCTGTGACCCTGTGGGACCTGCGGCCACGCTGACCCTGAGGGCTTCACCCTGGTTTAGCTTCTGGAGCGATGTCCCTCAGTGGAACAGACTTTTAAAAGTCCCGATTTTGTGCTCCGTTGCTCCACTGCTTGCTGGGAGCCGGCCCCTCCCATCACCGTCTATCTTCCCATCGCTTTGGATTTACTTCTCAAAGTGGTTGATTTTCTGTTTCTGGAATTGCTGTTCTTTTTCTCTTTGATCTCCCGTTGGATTTGTGAGTGTTTGCAATGTTTAGAAAAGCCATCTAGCTGATCTCCTGCCACCTGATGTAGCGTCAGCCTGCTACTTCTCCACCATCTTGACTCCTTCCCCAATAACAGCCCATTTTAACTTCAAGAAACTAGAGACGTTATTATCACAATTAGTAGTGATATGACTAATATTCATTTATTTCCCCAAATGAAAATTATTTCCCATGATAGATAGGTGTTGGGACAATGTCCCAGGTAGAGGAAACAACAGCTAAGTCACTGATATGCAATAGGCTCTGACTTTTTTGGAAGGTGGCATGGAGGCAGGCATGGGGGGGGGTGTAAAGTAGTAGGAAGTTGGGTGAAGCCTACTAGGTTGGTGTCAGACTGTGAAGAACCTTGTTTGCTGTAGGAAGAATGTTATGTTCTAGGATGGCGGCAGGGTGCTATTAGAGATATAGAAGCCAGGGAATGGCCAAATGTGTGTCTTAGGGAGATCCCCAGGTAGCCAAGAAGAGCTAGGTCTGACAGAGCTGGAAAATTGTGAGAGAAAGTAGCCCTTTAAAGCCAGTACAGTACAGGGGTCTACATGGAATAGACAAGGGCTCATGATGGCAAAGTTATTCATGGTTAAACAAGGACCTCCTGCACATAAGACTTTATAAGGTGAGAAAGGCAGTTCCTACTCTCAGGACACCATATACAGTAGGGAAAGAAAAAAGGGAAGAACTAGAAATAGCTATAATTTAGGACAAATAATCATCCCAAGAGAACAATAAGGACAGCATTAAGAGGGTCAAAAGGAAGGGGAGGGTGCTTGGGTGTGACATCCAGGTGCATGAATCAGAAAAGGCTGTGTGCTTATTGTCAGAATCCTTCCCCCCATCACTGGACCATAATAAGCTGTATGAGGCAAGGGCTGCATCTATGATTTTCTTGACCAGCACCGAGAAGGGAATCAATAACTCTTGGAAAATAGTGATTGTGGACTGGGGTTCATCTGAGTTTCCTGGTGCTGCTAGATGCGTGGTTGTAGAGTGAAAGGAGAGATCTATTCCAGGAAATCCAGTCTGGTCAGTGGTGAGCTCGTTGCAGGCCTTTGAATTTTCTCCCTTTGATCCCTAACTACAGAAAGCATACTTTTTTTCCATCTTGAAACAAACAAGTAAACAAAAAACAATGACAACAGCTCATTATGTCCCCTCTTCTCGATCACCCACCTGATATGTCTGCATGTGGGGCTGGATTCAGTCGGGCTTTGGGTACTTGGTGTAAGAGTTACATGAACCACTCTTGATTTCAACAATTAGAATGACTCAGCCCATTTGGCTCAGGAGAAAGAAGGCTTTTGTGTCAGCATAACCAGGGTATCACAGTATCACATGTGCTACCTGGGAAACCAAGTCCAAGCACCAATGGGAGGTCATTGTGTTTAGCTGATGATTTAAAAAATGCCTATAAAGATTTTGCCAGGGGGAAAAAAGTACTGGTTTAATTTGAGTGAAATTTAATATAATATAGTTATAATATAGTTATAATATAGTTATGGATTCTGAGAATTGGTGAAGCCATTCATGATAATAAACCTCTTATTTGCTTTGGTATGATGTTTATTGTCTTTTCATTTTAGTTGTGGCTTAAGCCAAGGCAAAATGCTCTGCCCATTGTGCTTTTCAGTTAGACAGACCCTGTCTCCTTTAAATTACGCTTTGTGTAAAATGGACTAGGTCACATGTAATAAATTTTGGCATTTTAATGGAAACTTTATAGAGAAAATAGTTAACAATCTGCTTTAATTTCAAAACTAATTTTCTCTTTCATACAGTAAGGCAGTATCTTGGTAAAATGTGCAAAATGCATGGGGATTTAATTATGATGGCAATTTGTTCTGAAATGAGGATAAGCTGGACTGTCAATATTCTGAATAAAGGTGTTGGGGGTTGCAGTGAGGGTAGAAGTATAATGGCTTGATGTTCCCGGGTCCTGAGTGCCACGTGGACCATAGTAGAATTACAAGTCCTGGCACATTACTTGCTAGTCAGTAGAAGGATGGATGTTCCTGGGGGGAAAGACAGGGCCTATACACTCCAGTGGGATCATCGCCATATAAGAACTGATAGATAAGGAAAAAATTGGGAATCATTTTTTTCATGTCTATCCATTGGATCCAATTCATTCATTAATTTATTGCTTCAACAGATATTTCAATTCCATTGTGTTAAGTGCTAGAGATACAAAGATAAGCAAAAATAAACAGGGTTCCTACCTTAAGAAGATTATAGGCTTTGAGAGAGGAACACGGTCATCAAAGAATGACACAAATGTATGTACAAGATTAACTGTGTCAAGAAATTTGAAGGAAGAATCCCTGGTGCCAGGTGAGTGTCCAGAAGGGGTATTTCATATGATCCAGGGAAGTGGTGGTAGTTAGTAGTCTTAGAAAACGTTACGTGTGAAGCCCCAACAGAGCTGGAAACTGGGCAAGGAGGACGGCATATTGTGTATTATTCCAGGCAGAAGGAAAAGTGTACACAGACCCTTAAGGATGTGTTAGCGTAATGGGTCAAAGGGAGCCAGGGTGACTTGATGTGCCTGAGATGCATGCTTCCATGGGAGAGGCAGGTGGGCCCTTCTGGGTTTGTAGTGACAGACCCAGTCTTACATTCTTAAATTTATCAGGAAACTGAAGTATGACATGGGTCAGATCTAAATTTTGTGGTGATTGCCTTTACTTGCAATGTCTAAAATGTGCTAGAGGAAGAGGAAGTACATGTTGGGGGACCAGTAGGAACACACCTGTGGCGATCAGATAAGAGGAGGGGTTTGGAACAGGGTGGCAGTATTGGAGGAGAGGCATGCTTATCTTGGCATCTAGCTCACTATGGCAGTGAGAAAACCAAGCTCTAGGTTTGGTTTTCTGTAGGACCGAGGCCCTGTAGGAGGCAGGCCAAAGTCATATGTTCAGGAAACCTCAGGAGTAGTGATGATAGAAGTGACTAATAGGAATTCAATCTATAAGTTGGTTGAAAGATGGGGATGAAGTTGAGGCAAAACCCAAAAGGGCTTATGAACATTATATTTTCAAACATTGTTTACACCAGACATAAATGGTGTTGGTTGGGTGTGAATTTGTCCCATAGCTCTTTTTATTGCAAACCATGCTTTAGAGCATAATGATCATTAAAAAAAAAAAAAAAAATCTACATTTCTTTGGACTTAAAAAAAGAAATGTGTTTTTGGTATACAGCAAATTGCCTTAAGCAGCTTGAAATGAAAGCCTTTTCAAGCAAAGGCCACGTTGAGACCCCTGCTCAGCTGGTGAGGCAGTTGAACCTGCCAGTCAGAATGGGTCTCAAGTTTAGTGTCAGGGGTTCCTGGGACTTCCCTGAGTTGTGGTGGCCTGTAAACTTCCCATACTACTCCCACCACTGCATTGCTCCAGCACTGAGTTCCTGACTATTGCTGTGAGCACGCAGACAACTCATCTAGCTTTACCTGACTGCCTTGTGCTTAAAATGGCAGGCACCCAACTCTTGCAGTGTCTTTCACCTCAAGGACACTTGATTCCACACAACAAGGGTCTTTCATTTCTGAGCTCTATGCTGTGCTTGATATGGCTGCATATTCTTCTGGATCACTGATGACTGTGTCAGGGCACGTTCACTGTCATGGTTTCTGGTCTTAATAAGAGTTCATTCCTTATCAACACCATTATTTTGCCCTGAGAAAATCTAAAGCTTGATTCTGAAAACCCACTACAGACCCATGAAAGCATCTTGCATCTTCTCTCCCAATTTGCTTCAATCAGCAAATGAATGGATATACAATTATTGAGCACCCATTGTGTGCTCTACATTTGTGCTCAGGACTTTCACTCACTTAAGTCTCAGACACCCTTATAAGGCAAAGGTTATGTTCAGTATTATAAGGAAAGGAGTCAGAGGCTCACAGAAGTTAACTTTCCCAAAGCCACTTAGCAAAAAGAAGGTGGCAAAATGTGTCAGACCCAAGACTTCTGATTCTATACCCAAGACTCTTCCCACCTTAAATTGGTAAACAAGCTGGCTTTAGATGGTTCATGGACAGTGAAGGAAAAAAACAAGTGAATCACATGATGGGAAAGTTGTTTTCCTTTCAGTTCCCTATCAAACATTCCAATTAGTCAAATAGAAAGTGTGTTTGGTGTTAAAGTGGATTTAGCATGTGTTGAATATCTACTAATCTCCCTTTTTAACACTAAAAAATTTTAGCAAGAATTTAACAAAATCATTTTGATTCTATCTTCTTTTTTTGGAACATAATATTGGTTTCCTTATGATGGTGATATAAAACTGTCTTTTAAGGAAGAAAATTAGAGGAAAAAATTTAAAAATGTTGAATAAATTATGTTGTATGGACACAATAATGACAAAAAATCATGGAAGTATATCCATCTGAATGAAGCTAGGACATACTCCATTCATTTAAACCACCTCCTTTGCTCCCAGGACATGTGGGTCTTCATGTAATCACTGAGGCACTAAGTTCTAAATGTGTTCATTGTTGATTTGTTTTCCTGGGAAAGATACAGAAGCAATTATAATAAAAACTATCCCTGTCACTAGAACCACTAAGTCGTTCTTTTTAAGTTTAAATTTTATAACGCAAATCAACCCAAGCTAGTAATGGAGTCTTAAAACCTAGGAAAAATATGTAAGTTTATTGAAAAAGATAATATCCCATTTAAAACAGTTTAGAAATTTACAAAACCTTACATTGGTACATAGTCTTTAAGAAGGTGCTCTATAGATGAACTGGTATGAAGTTCCAAGTATAGTGAGTACCTATTTTTTTTTAACTACAGAGAAAGCAGCTACATAAACTCCTGCAACTGAAGTTGATGTATCGGTCTTTTTCCCTTCAATTTTATAAAAGTAATTTTTGCTAAATTAATATCTCTCCATGAAACCATAGAACCTCAAGTACATCATTTCTGTAGAATATCATGGTAGATATTACATAATATTTCACAAAGAAGTGATTTCACATGGAAGGTGAGTATAGATATTTGGCATATGGATCTGTATGCTGTTTGAAACATAAAGATGATCATTTTTCAGCAGGAAGTTGTTTACTGAACCCATTTCCTTTCTAACTATTTAAAAGTTTCGATATCCAGAAGAGACCCCCCTTCCCGATTTCAGGTTGGTGGCCTGAGTAGTGCTGTGTTGTGCTTTGGTATAGAATTATCATAGCCTCATTTGTTGTTGTTTTGTTGTTATTGTTGTTGTTGTTCTCAAAATGTCAACATTTTCCAACCCCAATTTCATTTAATTCAGTTGAGGATTTATCTCAGGTCCCCAACCAGTGTACGTGTACAACAAGATGAGCTTCATTATCCAAGGGTTGGATTATCCTTTTTGTGTGAGTTTCCTCAGACACCTTTTCATCATTCCAGGCTAACTCTGTCAAGTGATCCCACTCAGCTTTGGGTTGTTCTGTTTTCTGCTCATTTTGATGTTGGAATGTGCACAGAGCTTATAAAATAGGTAGAGTAAGTATTTATATCTCCATTCAAGAGTGGACAAACAAGTCCTGAAAATGTAAGCAATTTGCCAAGGTTAGTGTAATAGACTGTTCTGTTGCCTGGGTCTCTTAGTTCCAGGGACAGGATTATTTTCTTCTAGCATGCTACCTGAGAATACAAATTAATTTGAAAATTAGTGTAAGCAAAACAAATTAAGATGGAAGCTCTACAATGAGATAAAATTATATAAGAGATCCCAAGTTATCTTGTTTTATTGGATTATCCTCTGTGCTGTTCTTTTCCACTGTTGGGGCCAACTAAGAGTTGATTGTGTGGATACAGAAAGATCTATGGCTTTTAGCCAGTGGTAGCATATCTTATTGAAATGTGACTTCTTAAGTATGACAAGTGTATTTATCTTAATTCCAACTTAGTGTTATGTATTCCGGTCTCATTTTGTGGGTTTAAACACTACACTAGAAACAGAATGAGAACATCTTGAATGACATTCCAAGACTTAAATAGTGCAAGCCGAGAACTCTTTGCCAAATTTCCCTCTCACTCCCACTGAAATAGCTTTGTACACTGCAGTACGGTGACAGGGAAAGGTGAAGTTGTCGGAGTGGTTTGCTCAGATAGTCTCAGTTTGCAGTGTGGTACATATGTCCTACGTGCACTCTGCAGACTCGAACTCAGACACCTGATCTTCAGCAAAGGGGATTATGAAATGTCTTCTTCACTGAATGCTTGCTGAGCTTTAGGATCCCTTTTCTAAGCAGCATCAATACAACCAGAGCCTGGTAGAGAATTTAATGCAAAGGATGCGAGCCTTTCCAACCTACCCCTTATCCCTAAGAGTATGTAGCAATTAATTCTATTACTTTAGTAGTTTGTTCAGCCATGCAAGTTTGACTGGACCCACACATATGAGGGTCTTGCCAAAAGAATGAGTCAGACTTCAAAAGAATTCAGACTTTGGGAAGGAAAGCTCTTTAATACTAAAATGGAAAAAATATATATATTCTCATCCCCAGTCCTGCTGCTTCGTCAATCAGGTGACCATCACCTGGTCATCACAAAGGGAGATTATGAAGATTAACGTACTTTGGAATCTATCTACAAGGCTGTTGCTGGGATGAATGAACAAGAACCAGTGTTGTGTTTTATCTTAGTCTTATGTTACTGGTAAGATGAATGGTCAGACAAGCTGCTGGAACTCGTGGTCTTAAATATTGCAGGGACGTTAACTGTGGAATCTTAAAGTCCAAGCCCAAATCAGGTCCAAATCATTTGCTGACAGGTCTCAGGCCCAAGGCTGAGAACATGATGGTTTATGGCAGGATCTGCAGCAGTTACAACTGCAGGATAGCCATACCACCAAGCTCCTTAAACCCTGCTGTAACCTCACTCTGCCATGGCCTGTAAAGCTTACATAGCATGAGATGACACATCCTTGATTTACAATCTAAGGGCTAATTAAAAATGAAAATGACCCAACCCACCAAGTGACCTTGCATTTTTATGCCCTACCTACTTCTGTTGTGCTTCTATATGTCAAAATCTTAGAACACTGTGGTTTATGTCTCTCTCTCTCTCTCTCTCTTTTTTTCCTAGAGTATCTGCTTATAATGCTCCTCTATCTTCCTGTCATGCACAAATTTTTTTTTTTTTCCTTTTGGGATGATGTACCAGGATGGAAAGAAGTGTTTAGCATCATGGAGGTGTTGGAAAATGTCATAGGGTTTTGATCATGGTGGGAAGCTAGACTCTCAAAGGATGTGGCCTGGCCATGTGTGACAGCAAGCTAGGCGAGTGGTCACTCTAGGGTCCATGCAGTCCTCAGCAAGCAGCATCACTCATTCAGGTGACATTAGTAGTCAGGTGTCCAGCAGCAGTTAAACCAGCCCGAGTCTTTCCCATTTCACAAGTTAAATGGCTAACCACCTGGGGCCTGTGCTAAGAAGTAGAGAAGGCCTGAGGGCAGTGGTTTCCCCACCTTGGGGAGGTATCTAGGGGAGGCAAAGGGAATGGACCCAACAAGCTCAGATCCACCAGAAGCATTTCTTCTTCACTTTCTTGGTCTTCCTCCTTAAGTCCTGTTTCTCAGGGGCTGGGGGTTCTGCTGGGGACTTCGGTGGAGGAGATGCCTCCTCCACTGGTTCCGCTTCCTCCAGACTCTGCAGAACTTCATGGAACCTGCCTTCCTGCTGCCGAAAATCATATTCTACACTGAAAAACAGAGAGAGGGAAGGAAAGTAAATTCAAATCAGCACATACTGATTTAGCATTACTGAGTGTCTGACTGACATGGAAGAGTGTAGGCTTTGAGATCAAGTCCCACATGCTTAGATACCTACTGACCTTGGGAAGATTGTGCCACTCCTCAACCTCCATTTCCTCATGGATTGAACTGGCACCTGAAATGCCTTCCTTTTTTGGATATTCTTAAGTCTAAAAGAGATGTGTAAGATAGCAGCCTGATAGTAGGTGCTCCGTAAAAATTACTCCAATCTCTCTTGCACATTTATTTAATGCTATTGTTAATTATTTTTATACATTTTACACAAAAACTGCATTATAGAAGATTTAAGTAATACAGATGAATATACAATAAAACTGATGACTCAATTTCCTCATCAATAAAACGGACACAACAACAGCAACAATCTCAAAGGCTTTCTTTGGAATTAATATGTATATTAACTAAGTGAGAGAATACAAAGGAAATACTTATAGCAGTACCTGGCTCTATGGAAGTAAACCTTCCATATTTAGTAGCTCCTATTAGTGTTGTTATTAATATCATTATTGCCATTATTACAACTAATACATTATGCCTTGTTCTTTGCCTTGCTTCTCAATTTAATAATGTGGCTTGGAGAGTTTTCCATATACACTTACCTCAATGTAGACATATTTAAATTCTTTCCTTTAACACATATTTCTTAATCCCCACTTTTTCTTTGCTATTTTATTTGTGTGTTTTGGAGTCATTAATATACAGACTCCATTGTATTATCTGTACACAGATCTGTGAGGTAAACATGATGCATTTGGGGACTGGTAATTCCCAGGAGTTGAGAAAGTCAGAGGTCAGGAAGTACAGAAGCTCTGGTTTGTTTACCAGTGGGGGGTCACACTGGGTACTCACACTTCCCATGCCCTTGAGGGCTTGAGAATCAGGCTTGCAGGTGGTCAGAGTTTGTCAGCTTGATTCATAACTCTGGCTCAGTTTTCCCAGAAACTGGAAAGCAGGCTCAGAAGAATGAATCTTGCAGATGCCCCTGAAGGCTGTGCATGGGCTCTCTCTGCCCTTAATAGTCCACTTTACACCCTAGGAGATTTACTTATGGAGGACTCTCCATTGCCGCGATGATTATAAGAAGACTCTTAAGCTCTTAGCTGTGTTTTCACCTGGTTTCATTCTAGAGGCCTCAGATGGCCCAAGGTGAGTAACCACTGTAGGAGTGTGGAAAGTGGAGGGAAATGCAGAGTCACAGAAGCAGTATATTCTCTTTGCTTGGCAAGGAGAGAATTGAAAGGTTTCATACAGAAGACAGAAGACCCCCACAGTGGTCTGTGATGTGGCCATGACAGTCTGAAGTCTTTCACCCAGCCAGAGATAAAAAGGAGCTATCGTTAAAGGGACACCTGTCCTTATCTACTATCTCCATGTCACATCACAAGAGACCCAGTTTCAGAGTAGGTGCTGCTAGAAAGGCAAATCATAATTGTCACACATGACTACTGAAGCCCCCAAATGGGCATTCCAAGCTGGAAGAAGCTGAAAAGTTAGAAGAGCCAGACGGCATGTTTCGTAGCCAGACAGATGGGGTGTCAGTGCTAAGGGAGTATTAGGAAGATGTTTCTGATTATTTTGTTTCTGCATTTTTCATAAGCTTCACCCAGATTTTCTTCTCCTTGGTGTTATCCTTTTTTCCATCCCTCCCTGGTCTCTTCTACAGAGACATACTTCTGGCTGGATGACCTATATAATGGCTGTGTTTTCCAAAGCAAAGCTCCACAACTGATTAGCTGTGAGATCTTGAAGAAGTCATTTCTCTTTTTTTTTTTTTTTTTTTTTAAGCCACAGGGTCCTCATCTCAAAATGAGCATGGTACCTACTCATAGGATTTCAGTGAAATTTAAAGGTTATGCATGTATAACACCCAGCTCAGAGCAAGACACCAAGTATTCAGCCAGTCATTCAACAAATATTTATTGGGTATCACACATGTGCCAGACCCTATGCTAGGCGCTAGGGAAGGAATGGTAGACAGACAGACATTATTTCTGGTTTCCTGGTATTGGTAGTCCAGTGGCTCTATGTCTTCAGTAATGTCAGTCAACATCAAAAGCAATTAGGGACATTTTAGTTAAAGCTGAAGATTTGCCAGGTCATTGAACAAAGACATCCACAAACTCAAACACTGAGGCTTTCACTTCCAGGATGCACTATCCAGCACTGTACTCCTCTTTGTCTCTGGGCATGGGGTGAATTTTTGTCTGCATTACCTGTACCTCACTCTCCCCAGTAGAAACTTAAGAGATGGATTCAGAGGCTGGGAAAGAATTGATCTCCAACAACCTCTGCATTGCTTCAAGGAAAACATTTAAAGCAATAAGTTGCAAATTCTGATTGTTAAGCCCACTAGCACTAGTTCACAGATAGGGCACAAACACATTCACAGTTCTGCTACCTCCTAAAATATTCCTAGCCTTCCCTACTTCATCCTAGAACACCATATAGAGCCCCAAAAAGTGGGTACCTCCTGCTCATTCTCAGAATTTCCTGTGCTTTCTGATAAGGGATAATTTATCCATCTATCCAATCAGCCAGACAGCCAACCAACTATCCATTTATCCAACCAATTATCCATCCATCCATCCATCCATCCATCCATCCATCCATCCATCCATTCATCCTACCCATCATCTAGCCATCCAGCCAGCTGGCCAGCTGGCTAAGCAGCCATTTCCTGCTCTGGGCCTGACACTGTGCTCAGCTATAGGAATAACAGTAAGATAGACAGATATGGATACTGCTCTCATAGATCTTAGATTCCAGCACATGAGATAGATGATTAAACTAACAATTGTTTTACAGATTGCTTTGCATTTATCTCAACTACCCCTACCTACTACCTGTTCAAACACACACCTCTACCACATTATATGAGCGTACACATAAACTGACCTCCTTCTTTTCCTTATATGTAACTTTTCTCTGACTTCACAATTCAAACAAACAAATGACAACAACACACCCCTTGAGTTTGTTAAGATTCACAATAGTGTCCCAATACCAGTTAGAAAAAATAATGCTCTGGAGAATTCCAGAATATGTATAGAACTGGCATGTCTAGAGGGAGAAGAGCCAGGAGACAGAATGTTAACTCTGTCTCATCATCACAACTTAAAGTTCAGCCCAATATAGAGAACAGAACAGGGACTGTTCTGTGGAACACTCCTGGGTTTGAACTGAGAATACCGCTTACTGGCTGGGTGACCCTGAGCAAGTTGCTACTCTTTCTGAGACTCAGTTGAAAGCGGGGATTATAAAGCCATCTCACTGGGTAGTTGTGCAGATGGGACACAATAACAGGTGAAATGTCCTCACGTAGGATATGGTGTCTGCCCACTCCACTCTTCACTAAGTCTCTTGTCTTCCTATCTTAGGGACTGAATGCCTTACCTCTTCACTCATACCTTTAGCTCTTCAGTAATTGTACACCTTGTCAGGAACTCTTCACTCTTCCCCTCCATATACGTTCAGGGAAGAATACACTCTTTATGTTTCTATGGAAACACCACAGGTTTCCATTATAATCTTTAGAGCTCAGGGAGCTCCCCACCCCCCTCCTATAACTGTCCCCACTGGTCTTGACAATTTAAAGGGGATTGAAAGTGACTTTCTTTTCAAGGCCAGACAAATAGCTGAATATAGGGAAACATGTACACTTTGGAAAGAAATTGATTAATGTTTTTAAGGCCAAAGCAATTTATTAACATAAAGGAAAATTGTCACTTTTCTTCTTATTCCTCCATTTGACAAACTACTGTTTAGTTTGGTGGGGGGAGGACAAGAAGTATGTTTTGTTTTGGTAGCAACTGCCTTATAAATAGGCAGGGGGTAGTGCCCTCTCTCATCTGTTTTCATTTTGAGGCTGGGTAGAGAAGAGGAGATACCACTCAACTTCCTACTCACCCAACCTACACCAATTCAGCACCCTCTTGAAAAGGAATAAGCTGCCTACTTGGTAAGAATTCAAATAAACTCTTAACAAAGGATTCTTTATAGATTCTGGAGAATGATTGTTTGCCGTGGGCTTGGTATCAAGGTCAACACCAGTAACTCTCCCAACCTCATCTCCACTTGTTTTCTTCCTCTTAATCTTCCTACCCTGACACCCTTACCATTTTCTGCCACTCATATTCCATAGGGAGGACAGAAGTGTTGAGTGCTTGGCTTGTGCAGAACTCTGGTTCACAGCTTTGGGCAAATGGTGGTCAAGAATTTATTATAGTGTGTGATTCAAGCCTGGGACCATTGAGATAGTCCAGAGCACTCAAGGTTTGTGAGGTTAGTCCTCTGAAGATGGATGGAGTACCTAACCCCTGGCTCAGGGGTGCCCAGTTCACTGGGGAGCCTTAGAGTCCTTTCTGTCCACAATGCCTATGCGTGGCACCACACCACACTTAAGAGAGTGAGCTGTGTGGAAAGGAGGAATGGAAGAGAGCTCTCAGGTTTTCTTCTTGAGGGCACCTCACTAATCTAGCAGATAGATCAATACTTCAGCCATCATGCTAGTTGAAAAGTAGAAGGATGTTTTTATAGGTAATTGGAAGGAGAGAGAAGCCTAGGTTGTGGCTTGTCTGGAAGAAGAAATAGTAAGAAGAAAAAGTAGGTAAATACATGAGAATATAACCAAACAGCAGAGCTAGGTTGTGGATGCAGTATCTTGGCTGAGAAAACTGAAGTGCAGTGAGCCAAAGGGAGATAAAAGTTTATGTAGAAGCAAACAGTAGAAACCTCTTACATTTATATAGCACTTTTATATCACAAACCTTTTCAGATCTGTGTTTTTCTTTTACCTTTATAATAGTCCAGGAAGATGGGAAAATTGTTATCCCCATTTAACTGACAAAGGGTTTGGCAAAAGGAAAGTCCCACCATGAGTTATGATCAGAATCTAAGCCTGGTTTCCTGACTCCCTGTCCTTTGTTTTTCCTAAAGAGAGATCAGTTGTTTTATTCCAGGGCTTGCCTATTATGGGGGGGGGGGGTAGATTGGGGGGTCTTATTCTAAGAAGAAAGAAAGAATGAGAATACCTGCAGTGTGTTAGGTGAGGACATATGGTATTTAAGTGAATAATAATAACAGGAATGAGGAGAAGTAGGAAGGTGGGGAGGAGGAGGAAGTGGAGAGAGCAGAGGGGTGGCAGGAAGACAGGGAGAACTACCATTCCTCTCATTTATGAAGAGTCATCTGTAGTGTGAACACTATACTACAAGCTCAATGATTCTCACGTGTCTCATGTAATTTTCATAGCCCCTTGAGATTAGATGCTAACTTCATTTTACACATGAGGAAACTGAGGCGAGGGGAGGTAAATATTCTGCCAAGAGCACACGCTAGTAAGCGACAGGGCCAGGATCTGCACCTATATTGTCCAGCTCCAAAGCTTGACTACTGAGGTATTCTGTGCTGAAAGAGCATAGTAGTCTCTATTTGTGTGAGATCCTAGGTGCCAAATGTGTATGGGGTAGGTGTGGTGAGGCAGTGCTGATCCAGGCCTGGTGCACCCTAAAGACCTCTCAACCCCCTGTGGAACTGGAAGAAACCTGCGACTGTGGCCCATGGTGACACCTTCTGACCCAGCTAACCAACCCACTTCAAAACAGTGCTTCTAGCTTGCAGGGCAGTTCTGCCCATAAGGCTGTTTTCCCAGAGGAGGTGGGCGCTGCTCCTAAGAGGGAGCTTACTCAAGGCCATACAGGGACTCAGCAGTCTTGGGTCTACTGGAGGCTACTGAGGTCTGTGGCTGTCTCTCTGCACTTTCTTCTTAGCAGGTGAGTCTTGCTCTTTTATAAAGAAAAGTGGCGACAAGCCACTGCCATAAACCATAACTCCTGGCAAGTTGGCTGAGAAATTAATGATCCACAGCATCTCTCTGAAGACAAAACATCTCCCAAAACCCTCTCCATCCCTTCATCATCTCTGTCAGAGTGCTTCTGCGACCCCTCTTACCACAGAACTCAGGTGCACTACAGATTTATTACTGCCTGCAACTTCCTTTTTTAGAGAATTAGCCATCAGAATCAACGGAATCAGCGAAGGTAGTTTGGTTCCTCTCCACTTGGATAAATCACGCCATTTTGGAAAGTGTCTCTGGGGGAGAATTACAGTCTGGGAAAGTAGGAGCTTTCGCTAGTTTGTTTTCTTTTCCCCTCAACCTGGAAGGGATTTTGTTCCTAACGCTTTCTTCTAATGACCAGATTGCTCATTATTTATAGGGTATAATTTTAAGCTTTACAACTTGCAGCCATTTTAAGTTGGCAAGTGTACCCCTTCTCCTAGGGCCTCTGTCTGCTGATGAGTCCTCAGAGAACTGTAGGTTCCCTTCTCAATACATAAGTAAGTAGGACCAAGCTGCAGAAATCTTCACTGCTGATCCCTGACTGTGAAAGAAATCTGTGCCCTGCCTTCTGTGGCTCTGTGTCAAGAAGGTCTTTAGGATTGGCCTCCAGAAGTGGCAGATCATCTCAGAGAACTTTAACATGTATATTCATTGATTCTCCAAGGTCAGAGTAAGAGTGGCAGGGGCAAGAAAATCTCCTGAAAGCAGGATCGGTTTGCACTCTTGCTACATTGAATTTTGGACAAGTTGTTCATGGAACCCCTCTTGAGTCCTGGTTTCCTCATCTGCAGAGTGATTACAACAACCAGACCCCCATTTTAAGATTGTTGGGAGTCCAAAGTGAGAGGATACATGTACAGTGTTTAGCAAAGCTCTTGGCACCATGCCTGGTTCAATACATGGTAATGATTGTTACATTAACTTTACAGAGAAATAAAGATTGGGTCATTCTGTGGTCAACCGTGTCCTCTGTGCCAGCAGCCATCTATTTGTTATTCCTGTGAAATTCTAAACTTGATTGATTTTATATTTATACTATGTTTCAGCCTCTTTAGCTATTAATGCATTAAAATAGGTTTCATTTTTATTTCAGATAAATTGCTGATGCTATAAATTTACTTTCTCCTTGCATTCTAAGGAGAAGAAGAAAGGGACAAAGCTACTGAGAGAAATGGGGGCTAGAAGCAAATGTCTTAGGGATCAACCTGTCGGAGCTCTGAGAAATTTCCACATGTGCTCTGAACTCTATGTTTTCTTCCTAAAAAGAGAGAGCTGAGCCATGTTTGGTGGCACTTATTGGGGGGATGCTGGGTGGTGTTGCCCTAATGTCCTTGTTCCAGCATCTGGAATAAATGCTGTTCAGTCCGTATTGAAATTTGGCGAGGGCTGCAAACGCCCCTGTGATTACTAGAAAGAACAGACATGCTGTGTAATTTGTAATTATTTTTCACCGCGGACTTCATTGCTGGCCAGAGGGAGGACGGCGGCTGGAAGGCAAAGCTCGCACAGTCCACCCAGCTCCATGCTGGCAGAGCATCAGCAGCAGACAAAAGGAAAATACTAAATAATTTAGGTGGAAAGTGGGTTACTAAACCCACAGGCCTGGGCGCATATTGCATTTCTAGTAAGATAATGCCTTTTTCTCTAGTTAGGTAATAGTTCTAAGTGGAAGGGAAGGCCAAGCCCCAGTGGTTGGAAAGCTTCACCACAGAAGGAAACTCAAGGGAGACACTCAGCGCCACTGACCGTGTGGCCCTAGGTGGCTCATGTAAGTCTCCAGAGCCTCCTTCCCCAGGAAGGGGCCGGCTCGGCTTTCCTCCTGCGGGGCACGCAGCTGCAAGGCTTTGGCCTGTGTTCTGGAGAGGCTCCTTCTGATGAGTTCTGAATATCTAAACTGCGAGGGAGTCACATTGGGAACAATGGGAATACAAAGGGAGGCCCTTGCAGCAAATCTTCGGAATATCCTTAACTTCTCTTTCTGGTCAGAAGGAGTTGTAACGGTGGAGGAATCGGGAATGGTGAAAAGGCGGCCCGTGGTCTGTGGAGCTTGAGGGAATGAGAGGATGGTGGTGGAGGCGCCTGGCATTCGGGGTCATGCATATTACCTGGTTCGGGAGCATGCGGCGACTACAGCTCTCTCCTAAGTCGGGAAGCTGGTGCGGGCCAGCACCTTGCATACCCACCCTATCTGGTATTTATGATTGCTCCTCCAGGACTCGCCAGAGGATAGCTCCTAGCATCTGGGCTTAGCTTGGGTGCAACATTGGGCTTTACATGGTCTTAACCTTAATTGGAGGAGCAATGTCAGCAGGGATTGCCATTGTGTTCTGATCTCAGAAGAGGCCTGAGCAACTGGGAGACGTGGCAGGAAGGAGCCGCTGCAAGTGAATGCCCTACGTAATGCATAACGCAAGCCTGGGCCCCAAAGTGGACTGACAGAGACTCATTTTCTCTTCTCTTTGGAAATAGGAGGCCTCAAAAATTACTATATGAGCTAGCCCTCTGACATCCACTTCCTTTCCCGTTGCGTCCACTCTCATCTGCACCCTTGAGTTAGGTCTGTATATGACTACCTAACCCTATAATTAGTAGAAAAGGAAACGTCTTTCCAATGATGCATTCAAAACAAAAGCTATTTGCTGGGCTATTTTATTGGCAAGAATTTTCTTTTCATGGGCATGTAGGCTGGTTCTCACAAAAGTTTATAGTAAATCAACTGCATCTTCTTTTAAGACCCTGATTTTTGGGGCATCTGGGTGGCTCAGTTGGTTAAGTGGCTCAGGTCATGATCCCAGGGCCCTGGGACTGAGCCCCACATCGGGCTCTACATCAATGGGGAGCCTGCTTCTCTCTCTCCACTGCTTATACTTTCTCTTCAAGTGCACATGCTCCCTCACTCGCTCGCTCTCTCTCAAATAAAATCATTTAAAAATAAAATCCTGATTTTACCTAATTGAATGTCTCTTAAGCTTTATTGGGATCGGAACTTCTCAAGGCACTTGCTGCAACTACAGACTCCTGCCATCCTTCACCCCACCTTCTGCTCCAGGAGGTTAGGGGGTCAAGGCCAGCAACCAGTATTTGGATACCCAGGAGTCTCCTATGCTGGTGCTCCATGATTACCCTTTGAGAACATTACTTAAAGCCTGCATCTAAAACAAAGCCTTCATGATGCCCTTGGCTGAGGGGAACTTGGCCATGTAACATACTGCTGACACCCCTCAAACAGGTCTGTCCTCTAAAGGCAGCATGCTATGGAATCTAACTAGCAGGCCCTAAAAGTGAGTCTCAGTCTTGTCATGGCCACTTACTAGCTTCAGAGTAACTGTGCTTGTGCCTTACTCTCTCAGTCCCAATTGTCTAATCTGAGTATTGTGTAAGTACTTGAGCCTCAGTTGCCTCATCTGCAAAATGGGAGTATTTTTTATCCATCTCACATGGTGGTGAGGATTAAATGTGGGAACAGAAGGTATTTATAATGACCAGTAATAATAGACACTGTCTTATTTCTTTCCCCTAATTTTCTTCCCAACAGATCTCTGCTGTCAGCTAGCTGCTGTAATTGTAAAAATCATTAAAAAAAAAAAAGGCAAATAAACTGAACTCCCATTAGATGCAATTTGTTTATGAATCATGAGAGTTTAATTTGGTTGTATTATTATTGCTGCTGAAAAAAAATCATCACGAATTTAGTGGTTTAAAACAACACAAATGGTACTCTTAGAACTCTGGAGATCAGAAGACCTCCAGAACTGTAAAGCATGGCGTCAGCAGAACTGTGTTCTTCTGGAGCCTCTGTGAGAGAGTCTGTCCTTTGATTTTTTTCCACTAGAGGCTGTCCACATTTTTTGTTTGTGATTTCCTCTCTTGAACCTCTGCTTCTGTTGTCATAGCTCCTTCTCTGACTCTGCAGAGAAGACTCTCCTGACTCCCTCTTCCCTTTGTAGGGATCCTTATGATTAAATTGAGCCCACCTGGACAATCCAGGATATTCATCTCATCCCAAGATCCTTAACCACATCTGCAAAGTCCCTTTTGCCAGGTAAGGTAACAAATTCACATGTCCAGGAATTAGAATAGGGACATCTTACAGGGCCTTTATTTCTACTCTGGGTTTTGATATTTTACCAAGAGAGACTACAGATCTAATATCTTAAACCCTTCTCCCTCAGAGATCACTGGGGCAGTTCAGATACCATGGAAGGGAGATATTTATTTGAGCATGGAGGGAATTCGTGGTTTGCCACAGACCAATCTGCCTTTCCAATCACAGCCGGTACAGAAGTACTGGGCAATAATGTTGGATGGCCATGATGAGCGAGGATCTCAACATCCTGTGAAACTGCAGCAGGCTCTCTGAGTCATCTAAGGAGGGTGTGATGACCTTCCATCTTGTGGAGAATCTGTAGCATCTGTAGCATTCTGTAGGTATTTGAAAATTGACAATCTCTATACTACATTTGGTTGTTGTTTGATTCAGTTCAAAAACATCTGCTGAGGATCTGCTGCCTTTCTTCCCCAATAAGAACATTTGATTAATTAAGACCCTCCACTTCCCCACCCAAGAGTAGTGGCACACACAAATGGTAATAATGGTTGTACTCTGGGGCAATCTAAATCACTGTCTCCAACCTTTGCCCCAGGCAATGTAGCCATTTCCTTTTTTGACAAATCTCTACGGAGCACCAACTATGTACCAGACACTGCCCACCACTTCGAGATAATAGCCATTGGCTGAAGGAAAGAAACTCATCAACATTACATTACAATGCAATAGGATGAACAGTATGGCAGAAGAACATGCATGCCATGGGGTTCCCCCACAGGAAGTAATGTAAGGTTATCTAGAGGAACGGGCTTTTAAGCTGCAAGAGGAAATTTCCAGACAAGGCAGAGCAGAAAAGGCATTCCAGGAAATGAGGGAGCTAATGCAAAAGAACCAAGGCATGATAGAACACACAGTATTTGAAACTAGCCAGAGATCCTGTGGCTGAGGAGAAATGGGAGATCCAGCAGGTAAGAAGGTTGGTATCACATTCAAAGGACCCTGAAAAAATGAGCTAAATGCAGCCACAGAAACTAGGATAAAGTTGTTTAGCAGGAGAGTGACATGTTAAGATTTTACTTTTCAGGTAATTTAGCAATCTGTGTGGAGGATTCCCTAGGATGGGGCGAAAGGGACCTATGGCAAAAAGATAAAGCCGTGTTCTAGTGACAAACAATGAGGACCTTGACTGACCAGAGACAGAGCTGATGAAGCTTAGGGGATGGATTTAGCAAGTAGGATTAGTAGCCACTTTGATGTGTGCTATGAAGGAGAAGAGTGAGGAAGAAGGAGAAGAGTGAGTGGGAACTAAGATTTATGGTGTCATGGTTAATGGTGTTGAGAACATCAGAAATAATAAGAAGAAAATACAGCATGTGTTTTGATAAATGGTGAATTTGAGGTGGCTTTGAGATATCCGTATGGAAATAAACAGAGAGAACAATCTCATGAAACAGGTAGGGGAGGGTGGTATCACAGAAATAAATTTAAAATCCATGAGTGCAGTGGGAACCATGAAAAGAGGCTAAGGCTGAGAAGAGCTGGCAGGAGACAGCTGTTCAGATAGATCCCCCCACCCCTGCCAACGGCCCAGACACACAACAGCTCTTTTGCTGCTCTCTCCTCTCTAGAATCTTTCAAACCTTCCGTGGTCAACCTCTCCCTTCACCTATTTCAGATGTAAGTTTGCAGCTTCCTCTTTGCATTTCCTAAGCAACACATTTAGATGGGATTATGAGAAGGACCTACAACATCTGAGGCATTTTACAGCTTAGACCAAGCAGATATTTTTCTGGGATTAATGTCCAGAAAATAAATGCATGATTTGTGTAGCCAGAGACCTCCAAAGAGACTCTGTGATTATTTATTTTTTTTTTTACAGTGAAGACAAAATGCTGGAAAAGCAGAGAAGGGGTGAGGGACGGAGGAGGGATGTAGCATGGAGGGGCCCCAGGGCCTTGAGAAGAGGAAAGAGAGCTTATTCCTTGGGATAGCTTTTTCCAAGCTTCATGGTTCATTCACCACCTTCCAGGTCTTTGTGAAACTCCCCACACCATCTGCACATTTACTTACTTTTTTTTTTTTCTCTCTCTAAATCCATTCACTTTTAAACCTGAACACTTATTCAAAGCAAGTAATATCACTTTTGAAAGTGAAGATCCACATCTCCTACAATGAATATATAGAGGGACTAGTTTTCAAAGTTAAAAACTTCAGTAAAAAATTTAAAGCAGTTACCCTCTGGTTAGATACTACTGCTTGTCTACGGCTATGAACCTGAGAGCAGCTCTCTCTTGGCAAAGAAGTGTAATAAGCAAGCATTACAAAGGCTTTGAAGATACTCTAGTACCAAACTCAGATTTCCCCTGTTAGATAATCAGAGGAATTGAAATAAATTTGGAAAAAAGGACAACCTTCTCATCATGTAATTCACTGTTACTTAATGTTGGTACCACAGGTGGCATTCACCCAATCCTCTGAGTAACTTGTCCTAGGATTAACACTAAAGAAAGGTGAGGAGAATGACTGGGGATTAAAACAGCCTGGAATCAGCTTAAGGTATAGAGTTGATTCCCACACTCTTCCCTTGGTATCTTCTGTAGTCACAATTCCAAGGAGCCCATCCTCCCTGCTGTAAGGAAGTCCCTGAGATCCCCTAAGAGCTATGCATGGAATCTGTAGGCATTTGTATTAGTGCTATTCTCCTTGGTGAGGTAAAACTGCCAGAATGATCCACAGTAAGAAGAAAGCCAAGGAGGCATGGGGTCAGGGCACCCAGAGGGCTGTTCTTGGAGCAGGGAAAATGAGTTGGATAGAACCAATGACCTCACATGTCTTGATGGAAGCAAGTAGCATAGCCATAGCCTTTGGCTAATGAGACCATTTGGAAAACCTTATGTATTGCTAACTTAACAGCAACATCTCCACAGAAGAAGACCCAGCAGGCAACTATCAGGCGCCCATGTGCTTTATGTACAGTGATGGGGACAGGGCCCATCCATCATCAGGGAGAGGGACTGAAGCTTAACAAGGCCTGAGGATGAGGATTTCACATCACTTATTCATCAGTTTGTAAGATCTGACTTTCCAGGACACAACACAAGGTTTGAAGTCATTTGAAATGTTAAAAAAAAAAAAAAAATGACAACTCTCATCTTCCCACTGTTACTCTGACGGGGATGTTGTTTTCTGATCTCTTTGCTTTCATCAAATTAATTGTCCGTTCCTTTGCAATGGCTTAGATACAAGGTTGTAGATACTGTCTGGGAGAGCAGTCTGGCTTTGAATGGTAATAAGGGATGGAGGCATACAGTGGCTGTTCTTGGAAAACTAGGAAGTGATATGTGTGTGTGTGTGTGTGAAGGTTTGCTAACCTGTGAAGGGGTGTTAACTTAATTTAGAATGTTTGCTTGGGATGTTTAAAGTACATACTAGAAAAATGCAAACATTCTCAGACTTGTTGGAAGGTCATAGTTTAGCCAAATATTGCCACTTTGAATTCAGCATAAAACATCCGAATGTCAGGACTGAAAGGGACCATAGGGACCATCTAATTAAAAGCCCTCATTTTTCACATGAGGAAACTCAAAGGCCAGAAATGATTTATTTGCTCAAGACCAGGCCGTGACACTCACTGTGCATTGGGAAATAACTACTTCTCCTTTTCACTTACAGAGCTAAATAAAAAGTCATCCTAAGATGGTAGAAAATACAGCATTCTCTGCTGAAAGAAATAAATTATCCAAAATTTAAATGGAAGTTCATTAAAAATCATTCTTCTTGTTTATGATGAATAGTTTTTGTCCTCCCTAAATGTCTAGACATTCAATAGTTTTTGTCCCCATAGTGATTAGGAAATTGACTTAACATAGGAGATACAAAAAATAGAGTAAAAAAGGTAAACAATTGATAAGACTGCCTATTTACACACTCCTATACCAGAAACCTTCTCCAGGACTCCCTTTTTCGAGGGGATATTTTACACTAAGATAAAGGGCATTTTCTGTGAGTGGTCCAGAAACTTGTGTTAACTGATGAAAAGACATGGTCCTGTGAT
This sequence comes from Mustela lutreola, assembly GCF_030435805.1. NCBI lineage: Eukaryota > Metazoa > Chordata > Mammalia > Carnivora > Mustelidae > Mustela > Mustela lutreola. The sequence continues at coordinate 59,730,327 of NC_081294.1, forward strand.
TCCCAAGCATAAGGAGTTGACATTTCACTGAGAAAATGCTCAAGGTCCTAGGCCCCAAGTATAGAGGCCTCCTGACTTGTGTTTCCAACACCTCTTTACCTCCCAGTTCCTTGTTAGGATGAAATCCCAGGATTCCACTAGAGAGAAAGAGATTTTAAAAAGAAGACACAGACAATACAGTTGGGCTTCAGATTGCTTAGGCTCTCACTGCCTTTCTTCTCCAAAATAGAAAAGCAATAGAGAAAGCTCAACTGTATATTTTAGACAGACACAATTAGATGCCATCACCTGAAATGTCTGCTTTTGACCACTTTCCTATCATGCTACTGAAAGTGGACTGCCAGCTACGGGAGCAACGATCTTTCTAGTAATAACAGTAATAAGCCCTTGGATTTGTACAGAGGCTTGCAGTTATAAAGGCATTCACAAAAATGAGCTTATTTGCTCTTCATGGCCACTCGTAATAAGGGTAATTGTCCCCACTCCACAGATGGGGCAACTGAGCCTGAGGCAGTTGAATGGGCATCAATCTTGGGGATCTTGACTTTATGTTTAGCACATTTACCACTACGTAATTTTTCTCATCTACCGCTATACAAATCTACTTTACTGTAGCAACCATACACACCTCCCACCCCCACCCCACCGCTGCTAGAAGGAAATGATGTACTTAGTAATGAACGCAAAGTGCTTAGCACAGTTCTTGATACCCAGGACATGCTTGGCATGTGAGAGCCACCGTTGAGGAAGAGGCGGTGTGGTGGATTGACGTCCCGAGGCTTGGGATCAGAAAGATCTGGATTGGAGTCCTGAGTCTGACCTCTCTGGCTCGCTGAAAATGTTTAAAGCGAAACTAGGTCACATGGCTTAGCATTCCTGAGGACACGGACACCTGCCTCACAAGGCGGAACTGTGAAATGAGATGCAGACACCACGCAGAGCTTAGCGCCGTGTCAACACTCAGTGTGCAGTAAGGGTAGGGCATTCAATGTGATTTGCTCACAGACCTTCTTGTGCAGAAAGAAAGCAATGTCTGCCTTGGAACCAGATGTTAACATTTCATAGTTAAACACCTTGTTTTAATTTTTAGGTTTCAGGTATTCAAAGGCCTCCTGTTTTTGCCTCTCACTTGGCTCTCTGTGTCTAAGAGAGTTTACAAGAGTGCCCTGTGGCCCCCACAGCTTCTGTGCTCCACAGCAGAGGCCTTGGTTTTGGCCAGGTACCTGTATATGATGCACGCCGTGTTCTGGCAGGTACTGCAATTGTTGAGATCTTGGCCAGTTCGATAAAAGTTGCGCCTGCAGGAGAGAGCATTTGCTGGATGAGTCCATGGACAAAATCCCCATGGGATGCACACATTCTAGCTACTGGTTTCGTACAGCATAGCATTAACCCTCTTATCAGTAGCAATGCTCTAGAGTTGCATAACAAATAAAGAAACAAGAAACCTGTGATAATAGGACCTCACTTTTCTAGAGGGCATTATAAATGTTTAAGCACTTTTGTTATCTGAGGTTTTCTTCATGCTGACAATAAGTCGGTGAGATGAGTCAGTTACTTTTACCCCCACCAACAGTGAGGGAAACTGAGGGACCTTGCATATAGAAGGGAGATTATTAAAACCCCAGACTGTTTTGTTCAAAGCGTTTCTACCTAACACCACAGTGCTTCTTTCTTATAAGGCAATGTTGGGTCTGATTCATATCAGCAAATACCACTTAATAACTTCTTCCTTCTCCTGCCCTTTTGTTGATTAGCTTTACTCATTCCTTCTTCCCAGGCTTTGGGGGGGCATTTTTCAAAGGACAAGAATTCTACACCTAAGCAAACCACTGCCTTCCCCTCCCCAGACTGGTGCTGAGTCACCCAGGAAAGTATTTTGTTAACTTTTTCTCTTTGCAGAATTGTGATCTCATTTCAGTTCCTATTTAGTGGATCAGGGACGGACTGGCCAAATCCATCGACGTGGTCAGTGGGGGGGAAGGTCAATGGTAACCTCAAGTTCCTTGTAAAAAGCACACAGATAACTAAAATCCTGTGCAAATACCGCAACTTGCTGGAAGGATGGAATGGGGGAAGTAGCCGTGTGCTCTCATCTTCTGCGGTCATTTACTATCTGCCCCCCCCTTTATAAAAACACTTTTTGATCCTGTTGTTTTGTTGCCCCCCTTTCTCCGGTCTCTTGATATCTGGACACCAAAACAAATAACAATGGAAATCCACCAAAACCTAGAAAGGAACGAAACCACAGAACCTCAAAGACTTTGGAGGCATTATATTAACAGGAACCGGTGCTCTCTCTGCCCCTGTCCTGGCAAAAGGCGTAACCCAGTAGTTTTCAATAGAAACACGTTCACCTTACCCTTCTGTGAGAGCTCGAGCTTTCTCCAAGTCCTGAATTACATTCAAAAGGACTTTAATCTTCTCCTGGTTCGAGAGCAGCGATTCCTCCACGGACTGCAGCCGGCCTTGGAGGTCCCAGAGCTCCCCCTGTGCCAGGTGAACTGGATTAATCCCACTCGTCTCTCTGTCCCTCTGAAGTTTGGTCTCCCTTCTTGGAGGAGGAGATGGGAGGTGATTGCTCCCCGAACCATTCTGAAACTCCATGGTGTCTGACTGGGTGGGGTTCTTTGTCGTCTGCTCCTGACACGTGGGGGCAGAAATTGACACGCCGTTAGTTTTGAGTGACAGCAGATCCTGGTGATCGTTACTTGACGAAGAGCAGTCTGAAGCCCCTCCCGAATGGGCGGGCTGGCTGCGAGAGCCTGGTGAGGGGGAGCTGTGAGTCCGTGGAGGTGACGGAATACACGTTTCCTTTGATGGAGACGACAGTGGGCCAAGGTCTTTGTCCTCAGCATTGTCTTTGGGCAAAAGCAATTCAGGTTTAAGTTTCCCCATGCCTGGTGTGTGATTGGCATCGCTGGTGGCATTTAAGCAGGGAGGGGATCTTTCTGAATCTGAGAGTGGCACTGTTCTCGCATCTCCGGGACACACGTCCACCAAAGGATATACGGAGTTGCTCAGGTCACCTGACCTGTCCGGACTGAAAGTGGACTTTCTAGCTGCCCAGATAGGACTGTGGTAAATATCATCTGGGACCTGAATGGCAGCAGTTGCTTTCTCTGAGGCCTTCCAAGTCCCTGCTTCCAAGCATACACTAATAGGCCCATTGCTTTGCACCTTGGACATTCTAGGAGGAAACGGGTGGGACACTTTGACTCTTCGAGGCCCATCCTCAAGATGCTGAGCCAATCTTAAGTAGGCAAGGTCCGAGGATACAATGTCCTGTTCGGAGAGGTTGCCGTTGACCTGGATGGCACTTGGGGAGGCTGTTGGCATTTCTACCAGGGACTTGCTGGCTGTGAGTCTCTTCCTTTTGAAAACTGGGAAATGCTTCCTGAGACTGGGGGAGGTTTGGATCGCAATGTTCTGAAAGCCCCCTGCCTTCTGGGGCCTGGGGAAGGAGAGTGAGTAGGTGGGGAGGTGATGGTGCCTGGAGGCCTGAGTCTTGCCCATCACAGCTGGGTCCTCAGAAGCTTGCACATCCACCTCAGCTAGGCCAGGTGGAGTCTTACTGGTCCCATCTTCCTTAAACCGTACCTGCTGAGATTTGCTCCTGCGATGATGAGGTTGTTTCACGAACTCCACTGACTCTAGGCTGTTACGCTTTAGAAGCACAGGCCGCACTTTCATATTTTGCTGGGCCATTGAGCCTCAGTTAGAAAGACTGGGACCATACACTTCTCCGGGGCACATTTCCTTAGGTCTTTGGAGCAGCATCTAATGATAGCATCTCAGACTTAGAGATCTGCCAGCCAGGATGAAGTGGTCCTCTCCTCTGTGTATAGGAAGCTCCGTTGGCCATTCCCAGCCAGTAGATTCTCCTTGGGAGCTATTCGTAATGCTTCCCCTGCAGTTAAAATACTATTTCATCACGGTGATAATTGCCACTTAGATAAACAACGAGTTAGGCTAATCATTAAACATCTCATCTACCAAGAGAGCTGGTGGGCTGTTTATCCAGAGAGGCTGGCAGGCAGTTCTGATCCTGGAAGAAGCTTGCTGTCTTGAACAAAAAGACAACAAAAGTACCATTTAGGGGATAGCGCCAGACTCCCAGTGTGTGAATTCCAAAAGAAACCTGCTACGTCCAGAGCATACGGCTTCCTTTCCCGAAGCATCAATTTCCGCTGTAAAACTGTAGGAAACTTAAGCACATCTACTTTCTGTAACATGTAAACTGGTGGGGAAATCAGTGACTTGGGGGCTGGATTCTTTGACGATACATGATGTCCCTAAGGGAACATCCCCATTTGTGTCAATCACAAGTTCCTCCTTTGGGACCATTGCTTTCTTTCATGCTGTTTCCCTGTTCATCACAAAACCCAGTGGGCTGTGACCAGGATAGGACTGAGGCATCCGAAGGCATTCAGAGGGCAGAATCCCTGTTGGAGTGTCTTGGCTGAAGCTCACATGTAGGCAATGTGAACGCCGTCCACAGCTCTGGAAATCTGAGCGAGAACTGAGCTCACTTGGCCTCAGGGCAGGAGTCTGAGGCCAGGCAGTCTCGCCAGCAAGTGGGAAGCGTCTGGAAAGAAAGAGAGAAGTGTTGCAACTGAGAAGGCAGTTCAGACCTGGGTTTCTCTCCTAATACCAGCACCTTGACCAAGTCCATTAGGGTGGCTTTTCTAGGAGTAAGTCAGCTGACCCCTTTTTCTGTTCCCCTAGTGAGCCAGCCACATTGTGGCTGTAAGACCTTGAAACAAAATGCCTGACTGCTTGGACTGTTTCCTCCTCCCACTCCCAGGCATCACCCAGTGAACTTTCATTCATCTTTGAAGTCCCAGCTTATATGCCACTTCCTCAGGGAACCTTTCCAAGGACTCCTCCCTCATACACACGTTCAGTGCTAGACCACAGCAGGGCCCCTCCAGTACCTTCTCTGCACATCCTTCATAACACAGACTGCAGCCATCCCGAAAGAATCATCTGCGTCTGCATTTATTTAGTGTGCAGCTTCCCCACTAACCTGTAGGCTCAGTAGGACAGGGACTGGAGGCTTTTTTTTTTTTTTTTTTTAAACTGCTTGGGTATTTCCAGCCTGCTTCTAGGCTCACTTTGGGTATATAATGAGCATCTGTTGAGAAAGTGGATGGCTGAATAAAAGGCAGATCCCTTGGAAGCCATGGAGGGCTGGGTGTGGTGAGGGGGTCCTACAGCATCCTGGCAGCGCAACAGGGCAGTGAGTTACCTCTGCTTTCACTGCAGGGTTTACCTAAGAACAAGATTTTCCCCTAATGTCTTCATTTTTCAATTGCTTTCCAGGCGATGAAGGTGCATAAAATTATCCACGGAAGATGTACCTTGTAGCGAAAACAGTTACCATTTATTGAATACTTATTTTTGCCATACTGAGGACTTTACATGCATTAATCATAACAGTTCACATTTTAGAAGTGCTGTTCTAGGCACTTTCCAAGCCATAGCTCATTCATTCCCTACCCTAGAGAGGCGGATGCTATCATTATCCCCATTTTATAGCTGAAGCTGAGGCCCAGAAAGGTTAAGTAACTTGCCCAAGGACACACAGCTAGCGTGTGTCCAAAGCTAGCGTCTGAACTTACACAGTCTATGCTCTTAACTTCTACACCCCATTGCCTTTCCAATTTTAGTATATGTGCCCCCTACGTGAGCACCCCTGCCCCTTTCCAACATTGCATTATCTCACTAATCCTTACAGCATAACTGTGAGCATCGAATCCTTCTTGGACTGATGAGGAAGCTGAGGTTCAGGGAGGGTAAGTACTCCGTGAAGGAGCCAAGATGTGAACCGGGGAGTCTGTGATTCCAAAGCCTGTGTTCTTCCCCTCGATGTTTTAAATTTGTCCCCTTGGGATCTGCCTGCATTGTGAGGCAGGCTATACCAGTGATTTGAGAACAGAGTTTGAGGAAGTGTGCAGGTCTGGAGAGGTACAGGGGACTGTCCCCTGCACTTGCCATAGTAAAGAAAACCTGATTTCTAGAAGTCGAGTGGATCCCACAGCACCGGACTAGGCAAGTGCGAATGACACCCGGGTTGATTAAAGGATTTTACAGGACAATAAAAGTGCTAAGTACTGGGATTATCTTGGAGATAGTCGGCTGGAGATCATTCCAGCCAGGAATTATTAGATATGCCCATGGCAGTTTCGGTTTTTTTGGGCTCCCAGCTACCTTGAGAAAGACCAGCTAAGCCTGTGAGGCTGCGGCAGTTGAGTGGCCTGTCCGAAAGGGAATAGGACCCATCTGTAATGCTAATGAGTTATCAAGTTGTCAGGAGCCTTACAATTACTCCTCACATTCTGAATGTACCTTAGACCTGAGTTAAAACCCTTGTCCCTTCCTGGCTGAAGGGTTTGGGGGTAATACTTACCCTCTCTGAGCCTCTTTTTTTTTTTAATCTGTAAAATACAGATGATGCTCATAGCATAGATACTCACAGATACACGGGTCTAATGGGAGAAGTCAATGAGACATTTATGCAAATCTCTCAGTGCAAAGATCAGCATGCAGTAAGCGGTCAGTATGGGTTCATTATTGCTCTGAACACTGTCGTCCTCATCTGCAGCCAGGTTTCCGTGTTTGGGGTGCCAGAACAACTCGCCACAGCTTTTCCCAGAGCAGGCAGAGCCACTCATGGGACAGAATGGACAGAGTTTGGGGCAACCATCTCACACTTGCCTCACCTCTCTGAAGAGTGGGGTTGGCGTCTGAGAACGGCAGCACCCCATAGCTCTCTGGGGAGTTAGCCCTGCCGGTGATGGGCTCCTACACCACTCTGTAGGACGGTCCTGAACAACTCCACTTTCACAATCAGTTTTATGTTTTTCAAAGACTGCAGAATTTTTAGGTCTTAGAAAACTCCAGTTGTCTGTCCCTTCATTATTTGACTAAGTCCTCTCTGCATCATCCTCTTCATGCAGTAAGTAAGCCTGTCGGGTTACTAGTAGTGACAGGCAGCTCGCTACTGAATCTCATAGTAGATAATAATTATCGTTATTAATGGTTCCAAATATGGATTTAAAACTTATTATAACCATGCACTGTGTTATTGACATTTATTCCTTAAAATGGCCTTCTGTGTATGATCCCCATTCTGCAGAATGAGCAGTTAAGACTTGTCAGGTTAAGTCACCTACCTGCCTGAAACCACACAGCTCATACACGAAATGTTTGTGCTGCAGAGCCTAGATATTTTGATAATCTACTTTTGTGGATTTCTTTGCCTAATTGTCCACTGCTTCCTTACTCTCCCTAACTATTCATTCTGGATGAATGTTAGCACTTCATTCTGGATAACTTAACTCACTTAGGCTACAATTGTGTGAAGCTGGTTTTCATAAGAGCTAATATTTATTGAACACTGGTGATGTGCTAGACATTGTGTAGGTGCCTTTCATTTAGTCCTTGACCCTTACCACAATTCTAGAAGCAGGTGCTATCTGCTTTTATCTGCTATTATTTTATAAATGAGGACACTGAGGCACAAGAGGTACTTTGCCCCATCACTCACCTAGTAAATGACAGAGCTAATATTCAAACCTAAGGACTGACCTTGGAGCTCGGGCTCCAAACCACTGGCCTTTCCTGACTCCTACAGGACTGGGGAAGGATGAAGCTTCTTGTGTAAGGCTGTCAGACAGTTTCAAAATCCCTCCACATTTTTCTTCTGAAAGTCTGCCATTATTCTGGTTTAGCCCTGCCTTTTCTCCAGAAAATTTATATACCCTTGAGATGTTTGCACTTGATCTTTAAAAACCATTCGTTTTCCATTTTCAAGGATATTACATAGTCATTGTGTAAAAATTCAAATAATGTAGATAATTTTAAAGGAGGAAAAAAAAGCACCTGGAATCTCACCACCCAGAAAGAGCCACTCTGTACCACCAATCTGGTGATGTTCATTCTAGGCAACTTGCTGGTAACATCTGCAACATTCATTGTGTGCCTCTTACATACACATGCAGGTTTATAGAAGCCTTTTTTTGTTTGTTTGTTTGACTGAACAACATGGAGAAAGTTCCATGTTATGGCATGTAGATTCACACCGTTCTTTTAGGTAGGCTAATAGGACTCTGCTGTCTGGTTATCTGGTTGGTTAACCATGACCTATTTGAATAGTATTTAATAGTATTTTTTATAAATATTTAATATTTAGGTTGTTTCAAAGTAGTTGGTTTTATTAATGCTGTAAATAACATTTTAAAAGTATGTGAACCTTGAAATTATTTCCTTGGAATAAATTCCTAGAACAAGAATTAGGAGGTCAAGGTATATGTATACATATATATATACATATATATATGTATACATATATGTATATATGTATATATATATGTATACATATACCTTGACCTCCTAATTCTTGTATATGTATATTCTTATATATGTATATATATATATGTATATATATATGTATATATATGTATATATATGTATATATATTATTGATATTACCGCTCTTCCTAATAGTAAGTTCTAGTGCCATGTACCCCATCATTACTACATACGAAGGCCTTTTTACCTGAGTCTCTTTGTTGCCGTGTTTGGTAAATTTCAGATGATTTTTTTCATTACTGTCAAATTGGGGAGGAATTGCATCTCACTATTCTCATAATGAAATTTATTTAAGATTGGGCATTTTTCCATATGTCTATTGGTTTATGTTACATTTGGAATGAAAAGTGACAATTTGAATAATTAAGTCAATGTAGAAACTGCTGTGTCCTAGACATAACCTAGGAAGCTTAGCAAATATAAAAATTTCCACTTTTAAAAAATGAAGAGTTATATATCCAATTCTTCTGCCCCCAGTACCCATTGTGACCTTTGCACAGATATGTCCCAGAGAGTACACCTGGCGAAAGGGAATGACCCTCTGTAGGCTTCAGGTCTCACAGACTCCCAGTGGCCGTTAATTGATAGGGAGTTCCCTAGCCCTCAGTGGTTAGGGCTTAATTAATGTCTTGTCTGGAGTCCAGAATCACTCCCCAGAGATAGTTTCAGTAGTCTGTTGCACACCCAGTGGCTAGGAGTTATTGCTGATCTTTGCAACACTTTATTCTCTCCTCCCTTGACTATTTATGTACTGAACACACACTGACTGTTTATGTTCCAGCCATGCCTTTGGGTAGTCCTTGCAAAATAAATGCCCATTTAGTAGGCACAGCAAGATTTAGTACTATCTATGTAGATCAGAAACTTCAGACTTACTCTAGAATAGACTCCCAGTCCTCTTCTCTGCCATGTAATTAAGCTCTACAATAAAGAGTAAAGAAAAAAAAAAAAGCTAGGCTTTAGCTGATGATAGACTTGAGCTAGAATCTTCCATTTTCTGACTGTTAGCCTGGAACAAGTGACTTGGCCTTTGTAAAACCACGCAGAATTGTTGTGAGGATTAAATGAGATTATCTATATAAAACGGTCAGCATAGTCAATATTAGCTCTTCAGATAGATCCCAACTGGAGACCATGGGGTACATGTGAGTGGGCTTTGGCTCACTTACTTTTCCTTGGGAGAGTAAACTGAGGTAAATATACGGGAGGAAATGTGCAATAATAATATTCCCAGAAATCCTATCCATCGCCCTGCCACCTCCCGTGCTTTCTATACCACTTTGGCATTGCACTCGTCTCCCTGTGTAGTGACTATCCGCTGGCCTTCAGCTTCCCCAACTCAACTGCAGGCTCCCTGAGATCAGAAGGTGGTCATACTCTACTTTGAACCCTCTTCTTTATCTCCAGCTTGACACAGAACAGGTGTTTCCTTCTTGTCAAGCAATAAATATAATCCCATATTACCTAGTTTGCTTTAGGTTCTATGGCATGGAATAGCTGTTGTCATGGAATACATATTTGTACAACTAATTAATTAGGAGTGAATTAATTAATTCACTTACAAATTGCTTTCCCTTTTAATGATATATTATCAATGATATATCATGAGTAGTTCTCTGTCTGCCCTTTAGGGTACTATATTTGCTCTATTTATGACTCAGATTGAATTTGGTTATACTTACTGAGGACACATTTTGACCCGGGGACTATGATAAACCTTGTAGAGATTACAATAAAAAGTAACACTTGATTCCCATTTAGTACTAAGGAGATCCCTGATAATGTAGCCTCATGTGGAATGAATCCCTTGGAAATGCTACAAAAATGGTGTACAGAGTTGGGGATGACTTGGAGGAAGATATTTGATTCCTTTTATATTTTCAAATCCTGCTTCAAGTATCAAGGGACTTTACATTTTAAACAGGGTTAGACTTTCTCCTCTAGGCTGGGAGTCAGCAGGTTTTTGTTGTTGTTGTTGTCTTTTTTTTTTTTTTTCCCTCTCTCTAAAGGTCCAGATAGTGAATGTTTTCAGCTTTCCTGGCCACACAGTCTCTGTTGCCACTGCTCACCAGCCATTATGGTAGGAAAACTGTCGCAGACAATATGCCCACAATGGCTATAACTGTATTCTAGTAAAACTTCATTTATAAGACTGGCGGTAGAACAGAATTGGCCTGAGGGGCAGGACATAGTTTTCCAACCCCTGCTTTAGGCAATGGGGAGTATGGGTGGGTTTTGAGCAGGAGGTGCTTGATTAGATTTTTGTTTTCCAGAAAAGTTTCTAGCTGCTGACATGTTGCCATCTCCTTTCACCTTCTGTACTTAGAGTACCCTTACTGTTTATACCACACTTTACCACTTACAAAGCATTTTCAAATCCCACATAATCCCCGCTAGGAAGGTTGGGAATCATTACCCATGTTTTAAGGAAGAGGAATCAGTTCTAGAAGAGTTAGATGGTTTGTCCTAAGTTACAGAGGTGGAACTAAAACCCCAAATCCTCTGATGCCAGCTTGGGGCAATAGTGGAGACCCCTGACCTCCATCTGCCCACTCTATTTGGCCAGCCAGATATCTATTTTATGTGTTGGTTATTTTCCTCCAGCTGAAGGGTACATTCTTAAAAGAAAGTAATATATCTCATAGTCCTTTTATATTCTGCAAAGTATGAGGCCAAGATTTTGGGGAAGACACTTAAGAAATAATTACTGATCACTCACCACTGGATCTTGTGGTTCTTCACATTCAAGTTTCGACTCCCTTCCATTTAAATTCAGTTAACTGCTTGGTCAGATCTGTTGGCAAGTATTACTGCTTATCCATCTGAGATTGAAGAGTTAATGTTTGTCCTTTGTTTGTCCTTCCAATTGAAAAACACCCCAGCAGGCTTCTCAGTAAGGAAAAGAGAGCTGTTTACTTTTGGGGGTCTGTCTGAGTCTGTACTTTCCCCAAATGGTCAAGAAGCCAAAGGGAATTGGCTTTCTTTTTGCCTTCTGGAATTACTAAGCATAGGTGTACTTGGGGGCAGAATTAGACACCAAAAAGCAAGATTAAGATCAAAACTCACATATTTAGAGTCTAGAAAGGTATTGGATATGTAGTGATCATGAAACCTTTTTCTCATTTCTCAATGTGCCATGTTTGACCTTTTCTCACAATTTCTGCTATTTATACCTGCGTCTCCATTATCTATCATCCGCACCACCAAAGAGAGGTCTCCGTTTTGCCCCCTTTACCATCCATCTACCACACAGCAGCCAGAGTGATATTTATGAAATTTAATCAGATCACATCAGAGCCCTTTATGAAACTCCCCAAAGATATCTACTGAATTTAGAGGAAGGTCCAAACTCTTTACAAAATCTGCAAGAATCTACATCACCAGGCCTTGACATGCATCTCATGTCATACCACTTTCACCGTTGCCTTCTATGACCTGGATCCCCCAGTCCTGGACATGTAGGATTCATTTTCATCATCTAGCCTTTGCACTGGCTGTTCATTTTGTCTGGACTACCCTTCTCCCAGATCTTTTCAAAGTGGGTCTCTAACTGATGATATCTCAGCTCCAAGAGCGTCCTCTCCAGGATGCCCTCCATAACCTCTTCTCCGTCCTTTGTGTCCTCGGTGGCCAGTACCCTATTTTTTAGGTTTTTTACATATTTGTTGATTGTGTCTTTGTTTGCATTTATGGAGAACCTCAAAAAGCATTTGCTGAATGAATGAACAAATGAATTCCTATCATTAGAGTCTTCAGAGAATCATTCAACTTTACAAATAGAACAGAGAACTTTAACCTTTTGATCTTAAGGACCATTTAATTCAATGGTTTTCAGATCTTCTTTAGCAGTGAAATCATATTTCTAAATCCAGCTTAAGCCCAATCCCGATATCTGAGACAGAATAAAGCTAAGCTGTTCTGGAGAAGGGGGTTGCAGTGCTCCTCCATTCATTCTGAGTCAGGAATCCTAGGGCTCAAGCAAGCCCATGTTGATAATGACTGAAGCAAACCCTCTCATTCTACAGATGGGAAAACCAGTGCTTAGAGCAGTTCTCTTCCAGCCAAAAACTCTTCAAGAAGAAAAGGGTCACTGGTTTGCATCCTAGTCCCCAGCATGGTTTCTGGCACAGAGCAAGAGCTCAGGTAACATGAGTTGAATTGTTTAGGTGACACACTGAGTTGAAGGACAAATGAATTGGGTGCCAAATCTGGAGGCTCTGATCTTCCAGTGCAGCAGTGAGAATGGTAGAGGGACCATAGCTTCTATCTAGCTAAGATTCAGGTGCCTCGCTTGGAATCAGGCATAGTGGACAAAACCAGCATTATGATCCCAAAGACCTCTCATATGGATGTAGAAGCCACTAATGCTATTATCTTGTACCTTTCCAACCCTCTGATTCCATTTGTCAAAGAAAGCAGGGAAGATAGTATTGCCATCTCCTTTTACCTCCTCTTTATTCTTAGTCTCTTTCTTCTTCCTTTCTTTTCTAGAAAATTATAACATGATGCAGGCATGCAGAACAGCATAGAGGAGAGTATAGTGAACGAAACAATGTGAACCCACACTTAGCTTCAGAGAGAAAGTGTTACACATCCAGCAGACACCTTCCTCCTCTGTTCTTTCTCCTCACTCCTTTAATCCCTTCTTCTCTTCTGTTTACTCCTCTCCTCTCTCCTGATTTCTCCCCTCATCTCCTCCCCCAACTCTCTTTGCCCTGCCACCTCTCTTGTCTTCTATATCACACTTTTTCCTCCTCGTTCTTATCGCTTCTCCCTTTCTTTTCTTCCCCATCAGCCCCTTCTTTTGCTTTCTTCTCTCCTGACTCTTTAGTGAGCGCGTGTGGGTTAGCGACTCATTCCTGTGGCTGTTCACTGTCAAGGATGGGAACTCAGCATCTCTTGGAATTGCTTCTCCTACAAATTTTAGGTTATCTGCCCTTGCAGTGATAGTTCTTTGGCCATATATCCCCCTGGCTAGAAACACTGGGTGCTTCTGCTGTTACTTCTGAAAGATCCTGTCCAGCTTGCTTTCTCTAGGGTGAAATTTTACTATAATTAGATGCAAGTGCTGGACAGTTTGTCCAGATTTTTCTCATAGAGGAAACAGCAAAAACCTGATACATCTCCATATTTTACTCAGCATTTCCAGAACATTTTTCTTTTCTTTTTTTTTTTTTAAAGATTTTATTTATTTATTTGACAGAGAGAGAGATCACAAATAGGCAGAGAGGCAGGCAGAGAGAGAGAGAAGGGGAAGCAGGTTCCCTGCTGAGCAGAGAAGCCAACGTGGGGCTCGATCCCAGGACCCAGGGATCATGAACTGAGCTGAAGGCAGAGTCTTTAACCCACTGAGCCACCCAGGTGCCCCTCCAGAACATTTTTCTGATATCTCTCCCTGCATTTCTATTTCTCTATATTACTGGGGACATTTTCTACCACTTTTCAGGTTATACTCTGTTGACTTTGAAGAATTTGACTTATTCTTCCTGGGACCAGACACTGGGAAAACTGCCTGCTCGGACATAAGGGAGAATGTGGACCCTTTTGGAATTATCATTAGAGGAATAATTCTATATGTCAGCAGGGAGTGGAGGTTCAGGGTTGAGTGATTATGCCTCACCTCCTTTATCAGCTCAAGGCCAGAAAAGCCAACAAATAGACCATTGATTTGCATTCCTATAAACAGATTCATTCATAGGGTATAGTTGACTCAGGTCACTTCTAGGTTTTTTTTCAATGTTGAGACTTTGATACTTCCTATTTCAGTAGTGAGGGGCGATGATCTAGTGGCAGTGAAAGGCAAGAAACTCCTTCCCCATTAGTAGCACCTTCTTTGGTTCTGTGGCAGCTGGGAACTCTGTTACCCTCTTATAGTCTGAGATTTCATTTGGCAATTTCATCCTGCAGGTTATCTACAGCTGTTATGAATAAATTGGAAAAGTCTTCCCATTCCAAAAAGATTTATGTTCCTGTGTAAACCCATCCAACACATTTGGTTGATTAAAATGCTTGTACTTAGACTAAAATAAGAATGGCTCCAGTGACCCTTCCACACTCTTTAGTAGCAATGCTAATGTTTTCACAGTGTTTTCAGATTTACCAGCCAATTTTGGCCTTACAACAAGTTCTGCCAAGACCAGGCATTATCACTTCCATTTTGCAGATGAGGAAACTGTAGAAGGAAAGATTTGACCAAGAAGAGTGTGGTCTGGCAGTACCCAAAGACCTCAAACCTTTATTAGATCAGGGAGCTTCCCTGGTGCCTGGAAGAAATTGAGTGACAACCAGAGCTGCCTTGAGTGAGGGCCAGCAGAAGCAAACTACAGCCTGGGCTTGCCAGGGACCCCACTTCTGATATATACACATACACCACACACCCACCAAGAATAATTGTCAAGCCTTGGACTCTGCAGTGCTCCATCCACTGTGGTACTGCAAAGTGTTGGCAGTCAACTGCAATGAAGGCTTTTCCACTTCTGGATCCCTGCCTACACTGCAGAATTTTAACAAGGAGAAGGGAAGAGGGGGAAAGTTTATGGTCTGATCTAATCACAGATGAACTGAGAGCTCAGTGGCAGCCAGTAGTTGCAAAAGCAGAGGACTTCAAAGCTGTTACAGAACACACCTTCTGTTTCTGAGGTGAGCAAATGGTGTGCCTAGCCAGTATCATGTGTGGCACCTAGTAGGTGCTCAATAAGCAATGGCCTTATTGTTCTTATTCTTACCATGACTATGACTATGCGTTGGGCCCCAGGTCACACAGAGATACACAAAATTCCAGGACCTGAAAGTCTCTGCTGCGGGCTGTAGCAAATCTCAAGTAGCACTAAGGATGGAATTAATAAAAATGAAACTTTAAGGGAAAAATGCTATCAAATGTCTCTTGTTTTATTGTTGTTCTTTGTGAGACTGGTTTTTCCCAAGGGACTAAGAAGCTCTCTATGGCTTTTTGTTGTCCATTTCCTTCTGACTCCTTCCTGGTTCTCTGTTATAGGGACCTCAGATTATTGCTAAATCCAGTATCCCTTTCTGGACTTCCCATATGCTTTCTGCTGGGGTAGTTGTGAAGCCCTGTCTGCCTCCCATACAAATCACAGGCCAGTGAGGACATATTTCATTGCCTTTCACTTGACGGGGCCATGGCATTTGCCTAAGAGAAAGGGCTTCCTTTGACACACTGATATTGGGCAAATCACAAAAGCATAAAAGCTCATGTTTCAATATCTTCTCTCTTCCTCCATCTTTCTTCTTTCTTTCTCTTCCTTTCATTAACGCTTTCCTTCCTTCCTATTCTTCTTGCAACAGCAAGGACATATGCACAGAGAGCCAGGCATTATCTTCTGGCAGCGGTCCAGCCTACACCCAGTCCAGCTCCCTGGTCACCCTCCAGGGTGGAGAATGGAGAAAGGCACTGAGCTGAATACATGCACCCCTTTCCTGAGGGCTCTCTTTAGGATGTCACTCTTTGACATCTGTACTCAACCAAGTCCCTCCCACAGTGCCTAACCTGGACAGAAGCAGCCTCCTCTTGTGCTGAGAGGAACATCGTCCTCTTCAAGTCCCCCAGTGCACCTCGCATCCCTCAGACTTCAGCCACTGCGGGTCTGGCCCTCGCTCCATGTTCTCAACTCTGACCAAAGCCCCTAGGAGTAAGGGTAACATTCTGTATTCTGGAATGGAATACTAATACTTCTTTAGTGAGACCACAAAGAGTTATTCCCATGTTTATACCTACCCTGCTGAATGACCTAGAAGAAGTCACCTAATCTCTGTGAACTCCATTTCCTTCTTTCAGAATGAGAAGAATAACTGGCTTATGGAATTAAGTATCTGGCACATAATAGGTATAGTAAGGATCAGCCAGCAGACTTCTTGGCTTCCTATCTCCCTTTTCTCCTGTTTTCCAGCCTGTGCATTGTTCCCTGGTTGTCCCACCTCACCCTTGTCTTGCCTGAACATGGACCTTTATACAAATGATGTGGTCTCAAGCCAGAGCCTGGCCACCCTCCATGATCCCAGCTGGGCCAATGCTTGGGGCTGTCCGTCTGATTCCCAGTGCTGTGTTGCTAGACAGCAGCACAGGATTGGAGGGAGTACCCAGAGTATACAGACAGACAATGAAGGAGCCAGAAACTACTGTTACTGGGGCCAGTGGTGAGCAACTCCTCAAAGCCCACATCAGTATTCCCTAGGATGAGATCCAGAAATTTTGGGCCCAGAGTTGATGTGGAATGGCTTGAAGTGGTCTGATAATTTAGTTAGTATAGCACAGTGGACAAGGACATGAATTTTGAAGACGGACTGTCTAGGTTTCAAACTGGCGCTGCTATTTTCTGAATCTATAATGTAGGGTAAATTACTTAACCTCTCTGTGCTTTAGTTTCCTTATCTATAATATGTGGCTAATAATATTACTTCATAGGATGACTGTAAGGTTTTAATTAAGTCACACTTGTAAAGCATTCAGAAAAGTGACAGTCTGTCCAGAGGCATTTAATAAATGTGGGCTCCTTTTATCATTACTAGTATCATTACTATTGGAATCATTATCATCATCATTATCAAAGTGTGAGAACCAGCAAAGCTGCTGCACATAGTGGGTGAAAGAATTGATTGATAAAATAGAGGTGGATATATGAAATAGTTTACATAAAAAATAGATACAATAAAACTGAAAGCAATAGCAATTGATAGGAGATAGGAGACAAAAATCAAATTAGGAAAGAGGAGAAAATCAAGCATAAGCTTTGCTGTGAGCTTCCTAGTAACCCACGGCAGAAAGGGAAATCCAATAAGACATGCCATTATCATGATTTAGTGCTAGGAAATATATAATATCATCACTAGAAACTTCAGCTCTAAGAAGGTCTTATCATAAGAATATTTGGTTTGATTTTTTTTTTTTTTTTGCAAATCCAAGATTTCAGGTTTCAACTCCATAAGAAAAGAGAATTATAATGAGATTTGGAAAAAGTATCATAGTAAAAATGGTTGAAGGAATGTGAGCTCTTTAACCCCCCAAAAAAGAAATGGTTGGAAGAAACATGATGTTCCCTTTGAAAACTTCACTACCACATGAAGTGGGGAGTAGCATTGTTCTGCAGTGTTTCTGAAAACAGAACCAGAACTCCATGGTGGAATATCTCAAGAATATAAGTTGAGTTTCAGCTAAAGACATAAATTCACACAAACTCAAGTAATCCAACAGTGCAGTCAAGTGACCCATGAGGTCTCTATCCATGCAAATGTTGTCTAGATGGCCAGCCTTCAGGACTATGCCGGAAGGCTCACTGCATTGTCAGGGAGCATAGCGATGGCTCCTGAAACCCTTTCTTTCATATTCTCCAAGTTTACAGAAGATGGGAACAGATTATCAAAAAGAGAGACGAGCTTGTCTCCCTCGAATGTGGATTAATGACTCCAACAAAACCATTCCCTACAAAGCTACTCACTTAGAAATCAACAGATAGTCTGGCTACCAAGTCACTTTTTAAAATTACTGTTTAAAATAAAGACTATTAGAAAATCAATTGGCTAAGCAATTGTCAGTAGATTTGGGGCAACCCTCTCCTCGTTGGAAGTGAGTATATTACCTGCCACCAACCTCCTGTATGTGTCCCAGTTAAAATCAGCACAAGGAGGTGTATATCCCCCAGGATCCCACAGCCCCAACCCAGCTCTCTTCCATCAGGGCACTTATCACCTGTGCTGCTGTCCTCTTATTCTCAGCAGAGCTCCTTTGGGCAGTGCCATCTTGTTCAGCATCATATGAGCAGTTCCAGTGGAGAGCTTGCCCCATAACAGACATCTTTAGCTTATAGTTAGGAGCATGCGTTCTAGAGTCTGACTGCCTGGGTTTGAATTATGGCTCCATCATTTACTGGCTCTGAGGTTTTCAAGACTCCGTTTCCTTATTTGTAAAATAGGATTGATCTGAGTACCCCCTGCACACTTAGACACACACACACACACACACAATTGTAGTATAAGTTAAATAAGAAAATAAAAGTTAAGCTTTTAGCATAGTGGTTGCTTAGCATATCAGGGATTGGCAAACTATTTCTATCAAGAGTCAGATAGTCAATATTTGCAATTTTCGATGGTCTCTGATACAAATATTCAGGTCTGCCATTGTAGCATGAAAGCATCCATAGATAATAATACATAAATAAATGTGCATGTTGGTATTCCAATACATCTTATTTAGACGAACAGGTTGTGGGCACAATGTTTGCAGATCTCTATAATTATATACAGCAGCAAGTCAGATGACCAGAAGGAAAATTTAAGCAACCAAAGAGGCAAACAGGAAGAAACAAGGTGATAGAATGGTGGTTTCAGTAGCAGCACCCAGTGGTTAAGGATATGGGCTATAGAGACAGGAAAACCTGGGTTTAAATCTGGTTTAGATGAATGGTATACACTCTCTGAGCCTTGGTTTCCTCATATATAAAATACAAAGTGGCAAGTAAATGGGACCTATCTCAAATGGCTGATATGTGTGGATTAAAAGAGATCATGAGACATAGTGCCAGGCGCTTAGTACAATCTCAATAAATGTGACCAATGGGAACGTTGATGGCAAAGTGACTGTTGAGCTGAAATAAATCAAATTGAGTGATGGCATCTCCTTCCCTTAAGGATGCCCAGAGAGTATGACTCATTAGGGAGAGCAAGGGCTTTTGGTCCTGAAAGTGCCTGGCATCCTGCCTTGAGCCTTCTATTTCACTGTCTGTAAATGGGATCAGTATTCCCAGCTTTCTCCCTGCAGAGGCAGCTGTAATGGGACCATGGAGGGAGATCTTGCCTAGAAATATGATGTCAAGTCGGCACCAAAATCAATGATTGCAGTCTCCCTATGTGTCAGAAAGGAGCCTTCTCAAGTGGATCTGAGAAGAGCAGTAACGGAGAATATGAATTTTTGTCCACGGCTGTACAGAGCCACTTGAAGACTCAGGATTGGAACAGGTCTGGGAAGGCCCTTGGCTTAGATTGCTTTGTTTGATATTAGTGTCTTGGAAATGGACCTCTGTGCATATCACATTTTGTTCGGGAAGATATTGCAATCAAAGATGAGGCTCACAATGTTCCTTTCCATTCCTTGTTGACACATGAAGACTGCCTAACAAATGGGTCTTCCTACTGTTCATATTGTGCTTTTTTGTTCTGTTTTGTTTTGTTTTAACTCTAAAAGATTTTATTCCTTACTTTTTTTTTTTTTAAACAGGTTTTCCAGAAAAAAAAAAAGTATCTGGACTTTTACAGCACTAATTAGTGTTATCAGGCATCTCTTCCCTAATCATATAATAATTGGTATTGATTTTCAATTTATGTCATCTCTCTCCATTAACTTCATGGGATTCTCAAAAAACTACCTATCTTTTTTTTTCCCCCAGCCCTCGAAATCATAAACCTGTTTTTCCTTTCCTTTCCCTTCCCTCCCTTCCTCCCTTTCTCCCTTCTCTCTTCCAGTTTACTTCTACCAAGCACCCAGTGTGTTCCCTGTGTGCCAAACATCATGCTGGGTATCAGGGATACCTTTAAGTTCTCAAGTCCAGAGAATGAAATGGGCAAGTTACAGACATTATGGTACGAGGCAAGCTCTAAACAAGGTCAAGCTATGCTGGAAAGCCACCTTCACTGTGCCTAATCTGTTGCTGTAGTCAGGAAATTCTTCCCGGGGAAGGGAACCTGGGCCATTCCTTTAAGGATGAGTAGGAATTCAAGTATGTGAAGAAAAGGAAGCCAGAGATTTGAGGATGTGCCTATTTTAAATAGGGAAATGAAAGTTGTTCCTTTCACCTGAACTGGTTTACTGTAGTGAGGGCAAAGTCAAGTGGCAAATATCAGAAGAAGACTGGTGGACAGGAAATATGAAGGATTCTATAGGCCAAACAGATCTTCTGGATCTTAGGTAAAGTGCACATCTATGAAGTAAACTTAAACATCGAGTGTTTCTGTTTTGGCTGTAGTTATCTCAAGAATGTTGTCTTCTTGGTTCACTATTACTAATTAGAAGCTTTAATTAAAAGTTATACATGGCTTTGATACATAGAATGATGAAATAAGTTAATCACGAATAGATAATTATAAACTATGCTGAGTGTTATGAGAAAAAAAATGGGGTCTTATGATAGAATAATAGGGAGACCAAATTTCCATCAGGGGTAAGGCAAGTGCTTTCTGAAGAAGTGACATTAAAGTTCAGGAGGGATGGTGAGCATTACCAAGGGATTATCAAGCGGTAGGCATAGAAAGAAAGTGCTCCAAGCTAAAGAGTACTCTTCATGCCAGTCTTGAGGCAAGAGGTATTGGCCTCTGTAACAGATAAATAAGGCCAATCTAGCTGGAGTCCAAGGATCAGGACAACAGTGGCCCTAAAGGGAAAAACAAGAGCAATAAGATTGGTCTGGTCCTGAAAGCCATGTGAAGTCTTTTGGTTGATTCTGAAAGCAATAAGATGATTTTAAGAGTTTTAAATGGTGTGTATTTGGGAGGAAGGGGAGAGAGAGGGAGACACCCAGAGACAGAGAGACAGGAGCACATTTGTGTTTTGAAATGACTTTTGTTGTCATCCTGAGAAGAATGGGTCGGATCAGTACAAAAGTAGAACTGGGGCGACAGCAATGTGACTATTACAGTCAACCGGGTGAGAAATGGAAGTGGTTGGACTGGATAGTAATAATGAAGATGGTGTGAATTGGATACATTTAAAAAATTATTTTGGCTAAACTTCTTAGTAGATGGGTTATTGGTGGTGGGGGGTGGGCAGTGGGGAAGATGTGGAGTGAGGAAATTAATTTGATTGGAGTTGACTTGAGTTGGAAAACAATATTCTGAGTCTCTTAGACTGATGACTTCAGCTAGGGTTTTCCAGGCCCACTTGAAGGGATTTTCCTGGATCCTCTCAGCCATGGGCTATGATGTAACCATACTGGCTTATGTCTTTTGAGAAGGAACACACCTTCTTCTTCTATGTGGTGACCATCTTGTAGGAGCCTGTGGCTCTGTGGGCAGTGATGTCTTCTCCTGCTCTCAGGTTTGGAACATGAATGGTGTGTACCATCCCAACTAAAACACCACCCTTTGGAAGAGAAAGATCACCCAGGCATCCAGTCAAGCAAACTGCTTGGTTCTCTAGCTCGCTATGCAAGATTACTAGAGGAGCCATGATTGAGATGAGACTACGTCTTTACTCACAAGGATTACACTACACTCTTTTTAGTATTTAGAAATACTAAAAAGACCTAGGAAAGTACAGGAGAGTAATAATAGATTAGTCCAGTCATGTGTTAGCTCCCTCCAAAAGGAGCTGAGGAACTGCTAAGAAGTGTCATAGGAGTGAAAAGACATGATAATAACCAGTATCACCGAACACTCACTACAGATCAGGCTCTGTTTTAAAGGTTGTAAATGTGATTCCATTTAATCCTCAGAGCTACACAGTGAGCCCCACTTTAGGAAGCTGGGGTATAGAGAAATTGAGTGACTTTTCTAGGCTCCCATAGCAGCAAATAGTACAAGAGTTTGAATCAGAAATCTGTCTCAGAGCTCATGCTCCTGGCTTCTATGTGTTTAAGTCAGGAAGAGTAGAAGGCCCATTGTGGGGAAGGCCTTGATCTGGGCTGGAAAAGTAGGAAATACTGAGTCTTAATTGCTCTATAGGCTACACGCTCCTGAAGGTCTATAGGACCACTCGGGAACTAAGGTTTTCAATGTAGTGCTGGGTGTTTTATAGAGTGGAGAGCCCTCTAAAAAGGGTTGTTCCTGCTCATGGATATATTCCTTCCTCAAATCCTTCCCAAGCACCCTTTTCTGTAGGAGATGGGACGGGTACTGAGAATATAGCAGTGAGCTGCTATATTCACAAGCTAGTGAGGAGTCATAAAAGAAAAGGGTTTTTTAACAGCTGAATAATAACCCAATGAAATCTTGCATTTGCAACAATGTGGATGGATCTTGAGTATATTTTGTTAAGTGAAGTAAGTCAGTAAGAGAATGACAAATACCATATGATCTCATATGTGGAATTTAAGACAGAAAACAGATGAACATAAGGGAAGGGGGAAAAGAAAAAAAGGAGAGTGGGAAACAAGCCATAAAAGATTCTTAAAAACAGAGAACAAACGAAGGGTAGATGGAGGGACGTGGAAGGGGATGGGTTAAATGGGTGGTGGGTATGAAAGAAGGCGCCTGTTGTGATGAGCACTGGGTAATGTATGTAAGTGTTGAATCACTGAGTTCTACTCCAGAAACCAATATTGCATTGTATGTTAACTAAGTAACATTTAAATTAAAAAAAAGAGAAGTGTTGATTTAAATGCAATGTGATAACCACCCACCACAAGGAAGTCACATGCTATAGGAATCTACAGGAGTGGCATGCATCCCTGATGTTTTTGTGGTAGGTTGAGTGTGAGATATCACGGAAAAGGTATTTCTTCAAAGGAAGGTATATGAGCATGGAATATAAGTAGGACTTAACTAGGTGAAGGGTTTGGGGGTGGGCAAAGGGGAAGGGAAACACTTCAGGAAACCCTAGATACAAAGGCCTCTGAATATGGAACTAGAAGGGAGCAGATTCTTGGAGAACCAGAGGGTAGAAGGTGTTCAGGACAGGCATGAGACCAGAGGTAAGTATAGAAAAAGGCTGATGGGGGCTTTATCACCTAAGTCAGGGAGTTTGGGCTTCACTCTGAGCTCAGTGAAAAGCTTCCCACGGTGGGGTGCCTGGGTGGTGCAGTCAGTTAAGCATCTGACTCTTGGTTTCAGCTCAGGTTGTCATCTTAGGGTCATCGGATCAAGCCTCATGTGGGGCTCTACACTCAGTGCAGAGTCTGCTTGAGGTTCTCTCTCCTCTCCCTCTGCCCCCCTCCTTATGCTCTCTCTCAAATAACTAAGTAAATCTGAGCAAGGAAAGGAAAGTTAAGGAAAGAAAAGGAAAGATAAAGGAAAAAGTTTCCAATGGATTTGAGGGAAGAAGGTAATATGTTTTCTGGGGCAGTCTGGATCCTTTGTACATTTTGGGGGTTAAAGTGATGTGTTGATGGAGTCTTTGGCAAGAGGCCTGGTGATCTGGGCCCCAGGAAGTTGTTTTGTTTGGCTCTGAGGAGGGTTTTCCCTCTGAGGCTTAATGGAAGTTGTCCCTCCTCCCTTTTACATTGGTCTTGCCAAGTAGATGAGATGTGTTTCATTTTTTAAAGAGCTGCTTGTTCCCTCTAACTCAGCTACCCGTGGATGGGATGTCTACCAGTGCATTCAAACACACTTTCAAGGTCTCATTTCTGGGTAGCTTTCATTAACAGGTACTGGAGGGAGGCAAGCAGAAGGGCAGGAGGAGAACCTGGTAGGGGTGGGGAAGGGAAGGACTGGCCAGGATCATGGCCTTTACTGTGCCGGCAACCTCATGAGCCCCCTCAGCACATCCCTTTCTAATCCCATGGACTCCCCCCTCTAGTGAGGGCTCCTCAGTCAATTAGGAAGACTCCCCACCATTTAAATGGGCAGTGACCATCTGACACAGACACCACGGGTGGTCGCAGCGCACTGAGCATTAACTATATTAGCCACACCAGAATTCCCTACAGTAACACTTTATGGAGATAATTGTGGGTTAATTACCCCCCAAATCACTCCTAACAAAGATCCATTTCCATGTGGGAGTGTCTGGATGGAGGTCTAGGGGGCACCTTTGTGATTGTTCTCCAAACAAAGCAGTTCAGTTATAGGGAAGGAACTGGCTTCTGGAACCAGGGAGACCTAAGTTTGAATCCCTGCTCTTCCTGAGCAAGCCGTGGAAACTCTCTGACTGAACCTCAGTTACTCATTTACAAAACGGAGATACTAGTCCTAACCCTCTTACTAGCCTGTGGGCAGAACTAGATGAGGCAGTGGAGAGCATTCGGTGAAATGAGAAACCACTCTTTTTTTTTCTACAGTGAGTTTAGTAAGCATGTAAACCCACATGCATTCAGAGTAACTTAGGTGAGGGAAGTAGGCTGGGGGGAAAATTGGCAGTGAGAAAAATGCCATCAAGGGGACGGCTGCCACTCAGAGGCAATCCTCATTGTCAAATGATATCCAGGTCTAGTATGATTAGAGCTAATGATTTTTTGAAAGAAACCGGAATTTGGTGTTGAATTTCCCAACTTTTATTGTTGGTAACTAATTTAAATTCTTAAAAAATTGGGGGGCCAAACCAAAAACCTCTGATAGCTGCCCCTTTGTAACCTCTAGTTTCTCCTTTCTGCAAGAATAATTTAAAACTGGTTTCTAAGTATAAATATCTTCAGGCTTCCCCAGGACAAAGCATGTTGGGAGCAGTCACAAAGGAATGAAGTCCTTCCAGGGTAACACAACTCACTCACCAGGCCCTGTGTATGGGTTTGTATGATATCCAGAATCAAGCGGAAACAGAGAGGTGTGGGCAGGGCTTGGACAGATGCGCCATGTCATATACTGTGGTAGAGGGGATCCAGGAGGTGGCCAGCAAATTGGCCGGCAAAACTACGCCTAGTAGTTCCAGACCATCCCTGTGTGCTTTGCTCGCCACGGCTGCAATGTGGCTCCTTTGTGCTTTTCAGACTTGAACCAAGTGAGAATACGTCAGGGTACCTATAGCAGCCAGGGAATTTTTACTGACAGGGGGATATTTAACCACTCATTTCAGGAGTCAAATTGATTCCCTAAAATCAATTCTCTTGAACCTGACTATATCTAAAATGCCTGTTGCCTTGGGAAAACCTCTATTCCATTTTACCCATCAACATTTTCTCTTATGCTATGTTTAGTATTTTAGCAGGTTTAGAAGTGGATAGAGTACTAATTGCAAATGAATATGAGGATATTTTTCTCGTGCTGAGACTTACTAAGTGGTTCCAACTGTGACCTTTTTTCACTAATTCTTTAATTCACTCAATAAGTACAGAGTGTCTACTACATATCAGACATTGTGCAAAGGGATTTGGACAGTCAGAAAGTTCTGAGACCAAGTAACAGGCTTCAATGCTTGCTAGAAGAGCTGCGGTTTCCTCATATGTAAAACAGGAATGATAGTAGAGCTAACTCCTATGATGTTCAAAGGATTACACAAGGCAGTATATGCTTATGGCCAGAATTCAATAAGTATTAGCCACCAAATGATCATTTGTCTTAATTATCACCACAAACTTTAGGGTACTACTATTATCTCCATGTCTGATAGAGGAGGAAACCGAGTTTTAAAGCAATGATTTAATCTGCCCAAGGTCACACACCTAGGAAGTCTAAAGCTAGGGTTAGCTAGTCACTGAAGCTCATTGTTTTCAATCAAATCGCCCTGCCAGGGGCAAAACATTCCTGGCCTCCCTGCTTCACTGTCAAAATGAATTAGAAGCAATCTTAAATTTAAGCTCTGTAAAGACTACAGGGGATTTAGAGGCTGAGGAAGAAAGACTGCCAGCCAGTAACCTTCAGCTGGAAATGCATAAAAGGGCAATGATCATGGTGCTGAGAACGAACACAAATGCAGTTTAGGGGCAAATACTAGCATTCAGTAAGTATCTATTGAATCCTTCTCTGAGCCAGGCACTGTCCTTGTCACTGGGAATGCAGCAGCAAACAGAGCAGAGTCATTGCCCTCATGGAGCTTGTGATCTATTGTGAGCCTGTAGATGAAAAGATGTACAAATATAAATTGGGATTTTACAAATGTCAATCAAGGTGAAGCAAAAGATGTAGCTAGAAATGCATCTGGGATCCACATCTGATGGCCATTGAGGTGTTTTGTTCACTAATGAAATGGCTTTCTTGCTTACTGACAGGCAACTTGGCTTTGCATTCCATTTACATTATTCTCTGGGCTAGATAAATCAAGGTGTCCAGGTCATATTAATAAGCCCTATATTAGGAAAAGAGCCTGCTTTCACCTGGGGGCAGTAACAATACATCCAGGAGGGAGGTCTTGGTAAGATTCTTTTGGCCATTTCTCTTTCTTTCCTTCTTTTTTTTTTTTTTTTTGAAAAGATACATGCACCCTTACATTTATTGTAGCATAAATTACAATAGCCAAGGTATGGAAACAAGCCAGGTATCCATCCAGAGATGAATGGATAAGGGCTGCCCTTCAGCCAAATGACCACCAAACGACCACCTCCCTGCTTGCCTAGCCCAGGGTCCCTGCCTGCACCCCCAGATTTCTGTGTTCTTCCTGTCCCCCTCTGCTGTTGTCATACCCCTGGCCAGAGAAGCACCAAGGAGCAAGTAGGGATCCCAGTCATCCTCCTCGTCCTCCTGGGAAGGCACAGGCTGCAGCCCCTAGGCCAGGAATCCAGCGTGTGGGAGAAATTCCAGTTGGAAGAGGAAGTGCAAGACCATTTCTCCCTCTCTTGTAGAAGTGCCTGATAACTGGGTTCGTGCAGAGAAGGAGCTAGAGTCTGTGGCTTGTTTGCCTGGAACATTTTAGAAAGTTAAAGTAGTTAATGATAATGGTAACTACTGCTTAATAAAGACTATTTGCCAGACATTATGGTAAATGCTTCACATACATTATCTAATTTAATCCTTGCAAACAACCATGTAAAAATTGAAGTGCAATTATGCCTATTTTACATATGAGGAAATTAAGGCTTAGAGAGGTCAGAGCTTTGCTCAGAATCAGCTGGAAATGGCAGAGAGGCAAATGAAGCAGTCTGACTCTGTCTAGAGCAGTGGTTCTCATCCAGGGGCAATTTTGACTCCCAGGAGACATTTTAGAAAGTCTGGTGACATTTTTGGTGTGACAATGGGGAGAAGGTTACTACTAGCATCTAGCAGACAGAGGCCAGAGATATTCTAAACATCCTACGATATATAGGACAGCTTCCTACAATGAAGAATCATCCAGACCAGAATGTCAATAGATCTGCAGTTTAGTATCCCTACCCCAGAGCCCTGGTGCTTACTACTGTTCTATCCCCATAACTAAACATCTTTTTACACAGGCATTGTTTGGTGAAACATTTGTATTTTATAAAAGATTCTCAATCTCTGTTAATGTGTTGTGTTTACATCCTCACTTACTCTGTCTTCATCTAAGCACCTATGGAACAATTTAGATCAAGCCATTCCCAGGAAAAGCTTTTAATGAACAACCGAACAAGAAAAACCCCAGTGGGTTTTGTAGTCCCATTTCAGTTAAGGTTCAAGTTCACTAATGCCGGGAAGGAATTCATTAGAGTCTTGTAGGCTGTAGGACAAATGTTAA
This sequence comes from Mustela lutreola, assembly GCF_030435805.1. Taxonomy (NCBI): domain Eukaryota; kingdom Metazoa; phylum Chordata; class Mammalia; order Carnivora; family Mustelidae; genus Mustela; species Mustela lutreola. The sequence continues at coordinate 59,757,925 of NC_081294.1, forward strand.
TAGCTTCACCTTTAATTTAAGCCAGGCTTTATTTTTATAGCCCGGCTTGATAGCAACTTTCCATTGATAGCAACTGGATTTATTAAAGCATTTCTAACAGCTGTGGAAAATCAATAAAGTACGTAAGCACATTCTTGTGCTATTTGCATATACAACTCTGACTCCTCAGGTATGTTTAGACATACTCATATGTGCTCTAAGAATATGCTTCCGTCTATTCTATGTTTAAAATGTACTTTCAAATCAGGACATTTGGTCTTCTGAATGTGGTCCCAAGTTATGAGATAAGTTAAGGTCGGAATGATTAGAGAAAGGAATGCAAGTAAATTCCACCTGCAAGGGGAATGAAATTCCTCAAAATATATGGGTCCTGGATGGTGCTTTTGCTTACTCATAAAGTCAAGTAACTTATTACAATGTGAACACATGATTGGGCTTACACTACACATTAGACCAGACGGAGCTAGCAGACATATACAGGAAAAACTCCATCAAATAGCAGCAGGCATGCATTCTTCTCAAGAGCGCGTGAAACAATCTCCAGGATAGATTTTACGTTAGGTCACAAAACAAGTCTTAATAAATTAAAGAAGATAAAAATCACATCAAGCATTTTTTTTTTTTTCTAACCACAATGGTATGAAACTAGAAATCAAGCTCAAGGAGAAAACTAGAAAATTCACAAGTATGTGGAGATTAAATAATATATATACTTCTAAACAACCAATAGGTCAAAAGAGAAAACAGAAGTTTTCTTAAGACAAATGAAAATGAAAACACAACATACCATATCTTATGGGATGCAGCAAAAGCCATTCTAAGAGAAAAGTTTATAGCAATAAAACAGACATTAAGAAAAAAGAAAGTCCTCAAATAAATAACTTGACTGTATACCTCAAGAAAGAAAAAGAAAAACAAAATTAAGCCCAAAGTTAGCAGAAGGATGAAAATAACAAAGATCAGAGCAAAAATAAATGAAATAGATTCTGAAAAGACAATGAAACTAAGAGCTTTTTTTTAAAAAGATGAACAAAATAGATAACCATTAACTACACTTACCAAGAGAAAAAGAGAGGATTCAAATGAATAAAATCATAAATGAAAAGAGGAGACATTACAACTGAAGCTACAGAGAAACAAGGGATCTTAAAAGACTACTATAAATAATTATATACCAATAAATTGGACATCCTAGAAGAAATGGATAAACTCCTAGAAATGTATAACCTACAAAGACTGAATTTCTCTCTCTCTCTCTCTCTCTCTCTCTCTCTCACACACACACACACACACAGATACACAAAGGAAATTCTGAACAAACCAATTACTAGTAAGCATCCAAAATATTCCAACAAAGGAAAATTTGGAACCAGATGGCTTAATGTAAATTCCACTTAACATTTAAAGAAAAACTAATACCGATTCTTCTCAAAGTCTTCCACAAAAAAATAGAGGAGGGAACACAACCGAACTCATTTTATAAAACCAGCATTGTTCTGATACCAAATCCCAACAAGAGTACCACAAGAAAAAAAAATAACTATAGGCCAATATCCTTAATGAACACAGATGCAAAAATCCTGAACAAAATATTAACAAACCAAATCCAACAATACACAGACGAAGATCACACACCATGGTCAAAGGGGATTGATTCCGGGGATGCGAGAATGGTTCAACATCCACAAAGGAAACAACATGGTAAACTAAAGTAACAAAATGAAGGATAAAAATCATTATAATTATCTCAATACGTGCAGAAAAAGCACTTGACAAAATTCAACATATTTTTATGATTAAAAACTCACAACAGACTGGGTATAGATGAAACATACTTTGACATAGTAAAGACCACTGAGAAGTCCAAATTTAACATCAAATTCAAAGGTGAAACACTGAAAGCTTTTCCTCTAAGTTCAGGAACAAGGTAAGGATGCCCACTCTCACCACTTCTATTCAATATAGTCCTAGATGTCATAGCCAGACTGCTCAGACAAGAAAAAGAATTAAATTCTGATTTCTGCAAATCAGAAAGGAAAAATCAAAATTGTCTTTATTTGCAGATGATACAATATTCTACATAGAAAATTGTAAAAACCTACACACACAAAAAAAGCCCTATTAGAACTAATTAGCACATTCAGTAAAGTTACAGGATACAAAATCACTATTTAAAAACCAGTTGCATTTCTATACACCAACAACAAACTATCAGAAAGAGAAATTAAGAAAGTGATCCAATTTACTGTAGTGGAAAAAAGAATAAAATACTTTGGAATAAATTTAGCCAAGGAGGTAAAAGACCTGCATACTAGAAACTCTAAACATTGATGAAAAATTGAAAACAACACAAGTAAATGGAAATATATTCTATATTCTTGGATTAGAAGAATTAATATTGCTAGCTTTGCGCAGTGGCAGTATCGTAGCCAATGAGGTTTATCCGAGGCGCGATTATTGCTAATTGAGAAGAATTAATATTGTTAAAATGTTCATGCTACCCAAAGTGATCTATGGATTCAATGCAATCTCTCTCTCTCTTTTTTTTTAAAGTATTTTATTTATTTATTTGACAGACAGAGATCACAAGCAGGCAGAGAGAAAGGGGAGGAAGCAGGCTCCCTGCTGAGCAGAGAGTCCAATGGGGAGCTGGATCCCAGGACCCTGGGACCATGACCTGAGCTGAAGGCAGAGGCTTTAACCCACTGAGCCACCCAGGCACCCCTCAATGTACTCTCTATCAAAATTCCAGTGGCATTTTTTTTTTTGCAGAAATAGAAAAAAATTCTAAATGTTTTATGGAACCACAAATAGCCAAATATGCCCCAAATAGCCAAAGCAATTATGTGAAAGAAAAACAAAGAGGGTGGCATCTTTCTCCTTGATTTCAAAGTATAATTCCATAATTGAAAAAGTATGTATTGGCATAAAAAAAGACAGATAAATGGAACAGAATGGAAATACAAGAAATAATCCCATGCATATATAGTCAATTAATTTATGAAAGAGGAGTTAAGAATATGCAATGGGGAAAGGGTAGTCTCTTCAATAAATGGTGTTGGGAAAACTGGACAGCTATAGACAAAAGAATGAAACTGGACCCCTATCTTACACTATACACAAAAATCAATCAAATGGATTAGAGTTGAATGCAAGAGCGGAAACTATAAAACTGGAAGAAAACATAAGGGGATAAGCTTCTTGGCATTGATCTTAGTAATGATTTTTTTTTTTTTTTGATCTGACACCAAAAGCAAAAATAACCGGTGGGACCACATCAAACTCAAAAGCTTCTGCACACAAAGGAAATCATCAACAGAATGAAAAGACAACCTGTGGAATGGGGGGAAATATTTGCAAACCACATATCGGATAAAGGGTTAATATCCAAAATGTATAAGGAATCCATATAGTTCAATAACAAAACAAAGCAAAACAAAAAACAAAAAACAATAACAAAAGCAATACGCCAATTAAAAAATGTGCAGAAGACCTGAATAGGCATTTTTCTCAAGAGGACCTAAAGATGACCAACAGGTGCATGAAAATGTGTTCATCATCACTAATAATCAGGGAAATGCAAATCAAAACCAGGGAAATATCACCTCACATCTGTTAGCATGGCCATCATAAAAAAGACAAGAGATAACAAGCATTAGGGAGGATGTGGAGAAAGGGGAATTCTTGTGCACAATTGGTGAGAAAATAAACCAGGTAACCAATATGGACAAGAATATGGAGATTCCTTAGAAAATTAAAAATAGAACTACCAAAACAATCCAGCAATCTCACTTCTTGGTTTATATCCAAAGGAAGTAAAATCATTATCTGAAAGAGACACCTACCCTCCCATGTTTGTAACAACAAGTATGTTCCAAAGTGTGGAAACAAATGTCTATTGAAAGTAAAATAGAGTATATCTATGCAATAGAATATTACTCAGCCTTAAAAAAAAAAAAAAAAAAGGAAATCTTGTTTGTTGTGGTAACATAGATGAACCTGGAAGACATTATGCTAAGTGATATAAGTCATACAGAGAAAGATAAATACCACATGCTTTCACTTTCATGTGGAATCTAAAAAAAAAAAAAAAATCAATTCCTAGAAACAGAAAGTAGAGAGACATTTGCTAGAAGTTAGAGGGTGAGAGAAATAGAAAGAGGTTGGTAAAAAGGGTACAAACTTTGAGCTCTATGTTGAATAAGGTCTGAAGACCTAATATGTAACATGGTAACTATAATTGATAACACTATATTATATAATCATAATTTGCTAAGAGGGTAGAACGTAAGTATTCTCACCACACACACACACACACACACACACACACACACACACGAGGTCAGTATGTGAGGTGGTGGATGTGTTCATTAACTTGATGGGAGGAGTCCTTCCACAATCTACACATTATATCAAATCGTCACATTGTATACTTTAAATATCTTTACAATTTTATTTGCCAATTATGCCACAATCAAGCTGGAAAGAAAAATATTGAGTCAGGACCAATGTTACAAAACTAGGGATATAGTGAATTATGTTTGCATTTGTCCCTCATTTTATAGGTTTCAACACATTTTGACATGATTGCCTTATACCTTGAAAATAACCCTAAGGTTATTACCCCGCCATGTTTCAGATTAGAAAAAGGTTCAGAAAAATTGGAAAACTTGTCCAAGATCACAGAATTTGGCTCTGGTAGAGAAAGCCATTGTCAGGCACTATTGCTGTCATAATTACCAGCCCTTACAGTGAGCAAGGTCAAGCCAGTCCACCTGCCTTCAGCAGCTGCTGCTAATGGTGAAGAGACTGTGAATAATTTCCCCACCTATGCCTACATTTCCAAATCCTTCCTTCTTGATCATAACTCAGACTTAATGTGTTGGCCAGTATAACAAGAGCCACTTACCATATGAAGCTGCTTAAACTAAATTGGTTAAAATTAAATGGAATAAGAAATTCAATGCCTTGGTCACATTAGCCAGTTTCCAGTGCTAATAGCGACATGTTGCTAGCAGCTACCATATTGGACAGAGCAAAACATTTCCCCCTGTTGACCAACAGTGGATCTAAGTGACTAAATGAAGGAAATAAAACCTGTGAGATAGTATTTCAGAGAAGTGTTATTCAATTTGCAATATTCTTTCTTAAATGGAAATGTTTGCTTTTCTTAAAGAAGAGGTTTAAATGTTTGTTATGAACCCACTCTCTGGTATCAGGCTGGAGGTATTTAACTTGTGTTAAAATATATGACAGTCCTGCAAAGAGGGTCTGATCCACTTTATGGATGAAGACGCGGAGGTTCGGTTACTTCACGAGACACATGTCTTCTAAGAGGTAGAGGAGGAATTCACATTTGGATCTGCTCTCCAAATCCATACACCTACGTCACTCTACACCATGAGGCCCTCAATAAAAATAAGAACTTTGATTCTGCCCCAAAGTCCATATCACTTTGAAGAAGACACACTCCAAGATCATCACTTACAAAGATTATTACCAAGATTCGGAGTGTTTGGAAGGATCTGAGTGGATAAACAATAGCCGAGTCGCACAAGACACACTCCTTTTCTAGGGCCTCATCCTCTCATTTTTTCTTTCCTTTCATGCAACCAATTCCCCCTTGCACGACTTGAGTTACGAAATGACGCTCCACTTCTGCACCAGCATTGTTTCTTTGGGATTCTACAGGTCAGCAGGGGGCCTTTCTCTCAGCACTTAAAACAGGTTTGCTATCGAATAGTTGTGGTGCCAGAGCTCACTCTTAATGGCGCCGGAGCCAGGCCTGTTTCCACGTCTGTGGCCTGGTTTAGCAGAGCCACATGTTCTTATGACACATCTTCCTGGCCCAGATGGCTTTCTCAGCTTTAGACGATTAGTATCAGAAATCCAAATCCCAGGTCTGTCCACTTACAAGAAAGAGGAGAATCGCAATACTGGTATCTAATTGGCAGAAGTGGCCATCTGAGAGAAGCAGGACATTTCTCTGAGAGAGTTGCCTCATGGAATATGTGAGAGAATTTTCTTGTTGAGCCCTGAAATTACATAGGCAAGGTCACTACAAAGTCATTGGAAATTGCATCTCAAGACAGTTCAATGGCAAGGGACCAGCCCCTCACTGCTGATTTATTGCTTACTCTTTCAACTCTTTTAAAAAGATCAGCAGATAGATTGTGCTGCCTATAGTTGGAGACGTGCTTACTTTTTCTCAGGCCTGATTCATAAAACATCACTGACCTGTTTTTGGCACCATTCCCTTCTGTTTCAGGGAGCTTCTCTGAGGTTCATATCACTGTTTAGTTCTGAGTGAAAACAGTATGCCATATTCTCGGCAGGTAACCATAAAGGGGGCATGGCCACAGAGTCTCCTTGATGAACCATTATACCTGCCAGTGATGAGACTAAGGGAAACAGAGGCAATTTTAAGTGGGATCCTGGAGAATTGTGGACTAATGACCATGAACTTTTTAGGTCACAGCTTTCTAGAGAATATGTCCCTTCTGCCTCTGGTGAGGTTACCCGTTCTGGTCTATCTGGATCGTTGGCCCTCTCCAGTCCACTCATTCAGTTTAATGTCCAGATCAGCTTGACCATCTGCCCGCTGGGCACTTGTTTGGGCAAAGCACAAACTCTGAGTCCTGCGTACATTTGAGATGTGTGTTATCTGGAGGTGAGATGGAAAAGCAAAACCCCTTGGTCCAAGGTCCCCTGGAAAATGATTTCTACCTTTCTTGGTGCTCTTTGGCAAACTTGTAGGCAGCTATGGTTCTGGCTGCTAATATTTGGGTGGTTTCCTTTTTTTTTTCTTTCTGGGTTTACATTTTCATTAGTATTTTTACTTCTTTTTATTTTACATTGACAAAACGGCCCCTCTTCAGTTCACTTATTTAACAGTTCAGGTGTCACTATGCTTAAAAGCAGATGATTAGAAATATTATTATTAATTTAAGAGGTTTTGTCTTCCTCAGAACCTTATTAAGGCTATGTTGCATTCCACACACATACAGATCTTGGATGGCTGTCTTTATCATAGAAACCCCTTGTGACTTCTCTTTTCATGCAGTGTTGTTCGTGAGCCATCTGGGTCAGTGGAACTTTTAGAAGCAAGAGCTCTTCCCCCTACACTTAGCTACACATAAAATTGCCCTCCATATCCAGACTAGGGGATGTTTAATGTGGCCAGTGACATTTTTCCAAGTATGTTTATTACCTGCTGAGACAGTTCCTCTGAGACAATTTGAGATAAAACTTTAGGAGTAATTATGCTTTACGAGGACATAATGTCCTTCAGGCTTAATTTCACACGATGTTAAATCAATTCTCATGTTTAATACTTTTCTGTATTCAAGTTAAAGGGCACGATTTTAAATTTTCCCATCATTAGCCAAGAAGTTGGTGCCACATAAATGGTAGAAACTGACTGCACGTCCTTTTCCTAGTTGTGCAAAACCAGCACAAGATGGAGATGGTTTAGGTCACCAACTCATATCCACAAGTTCCTTAAAAAGTCTAGATACCACAAAAAGAAATAAAGAGAAGGATGTGACTATTGGAGAAAATAATGCTCCATCGCTTTTACTTCCAAAGTGCCACAGGGCTACTAAACATCTTCTTGTTTTTGTTTCTGTGTGGTTTGCTGGGTCAACATTGGTGTCTTCTCTAGCATGGTTTTATCATCCAAGATCTCTGAGACCAGAGGGCAAGGGCTAACTGGATACCCATGTGTGTCAGGCTGGCCAGCAACCAAAGTGCTTTGTTCTTTTAAAAAATAGCATCTACTGAAAAGACTCTTGATGTGAGGGACCCTGGATATTAGAAGAGGAAAGTGATTCTTTCTTCTGCTATGATGGATTTTTTTTTTAAAGATTTCATTTATTTATTTGACAGATAGAGACCAGAAGTGGGCAGAAAGGCAGGCACGGAGAGGGGGAGGAAAGGAAGCAGGCTCCTGAGAGCAGAGGGCCTGATGTGGGGCTCGATCCCAGGACTCTGAGATCATGACCTGAGCCAAAGGCAGAGGCTTTAACCCACTGAGCCACCCAGGTGCCCCTATGATGGATTTTTTTGTTTTGTCTTTCAGCTGTAGGCCAAGCCATTCCTTCTATCTATCTATCTATCTAATTTGAGAGAGAGAGCATGAGCAAGCAAGAGAGAGTGGGGAGGTCGGGGGGGAGAGGGAGAGATGGAATCTCATGCAGACTCCTCACTGAGCATGGAGCCCGATGCGGGGTTCGATTTCACAGTCCTGAGATCACGACCTGAGTCAAAATCAAGAGTCAGACACTTAACCGACTGAAGTACCCAAGCATCCCTCTTCATTTTTGAGTAGAATATATATTGCCTTTCTCAGCTCAGAGGTGGCTCTTTTTTGTGTGTCCTTTCTTGTTATTTGTTGACTTTCAGGACTGTTACTGTGATTGCAAAGGTCTTAAATAGTTTTTAGCTGCACACAAGTTTATCTTTTGTTGTATGATGAGTATGTGTGTGAATACATGAGTGTGTTTTCTTAAGGTCTTATAGGCATCAACTTTCTCCTCTATCTTTAAAACTACTGTAATATATAATTATCTCTGTCTACCTAAATTCCTTATATCAGAAACAGAATTCTTTTGGTGTCACTATGTGTGGTGGAATGTGTGTGTGTGTGAGTCTGTGTGTGAACCTTCATTCATGTTGTATTATACTTCTAATGCATGGAGGGGATAAGAAAATGGAGTTTCCTGGTTTATTGCCCAATGCCACCAGTTTTCAATAAAGAAGGTTCAAAGGAAGCAATAGCAGAAATATAGCCAGAGTGTCGAAATGTTTTTACAAGAGGTGATTCTTTTTTTCCCTTTCAATCAACTCATTTGAATAGATTACTTAATTAGCATTTATTGTTTGTGAAATTCCTTGTCCAGAAGTAATGTTTTAGGGCCTACAGTTTTGACGAAAGGCAATTTAGTGGGTGATAATCTTGTATAGAATTTTCAAATTGATTTCTTGGCAGTAAATTGTTCCTCAATTGTAGTGCCTTCTTAACTCTCATTAGATACCAAAGCTTCTTTATAAATGCATTCATAACCATTAAAATGTCGTCTCCAGCTTCCTGTCATTTGCAACTGGTCGTAACTTCAGGCACAAATGTTTAAAGGACAACAATACTTTTACTATTTCATTAGTGTGCGAAGAGAGTCAGAATGTGCTATTGAAGTTTATAGAGCTTTGCAGTTCCTGATGGAAACTGGTTGTACTCATCCCAAGAGTAAAGATAACCTTTCTCTTTGTACACAGAGTTGCTTCATTTAAATTCCACTCTGCTTGAGTCTGATTTATCAGGCTGATATATGGCTAGGGCAATATAGAGCCTCTCTAGAACCTGTTTATGATTTCCCTGCCCTCCTCTTTCCCCGTGAATTAGAGCAAACTCAATGCCAGGGAAACTCACTGACAGTAGAGTACTGGTTAGTTCTAATTTTCAACTGCTTCTCTGACTCTTTAGAAGATGGCACTTATTTTGAAGATGGAGAAACAGGTACAGGCTGAATTTATGTGTCTCTTAAAAATAAAAAAGAAGATGTTATTTAATTTATTACCAAAAAGGAGCTCTAAAAAGTTTGCCAAAAACAAAAACAAACATACTAAAATTCCCTATGAAATTTGTAGCAGTTTATAGGCTTTTTGCTTTATGGAAGTGAGTAGTTTATGAGAAGAGTTATTTCAAACTTTGTTATTGAATTCAGTGAGGATGGTGTGGAAATCATGGCCTCTATCTGGACATTTAGACTGAGACAAAACAGGTCTAAAAAATTATCTCACTGATCTAACCCTCTCGTTTTATCAATGAGGGATTAGATACATTGGTATTATAATAACAGACACAATACCGAGCCCATTTAAGAACTTTTTATGGACTGAGCAAGGGCCATGAGAACATTATCTCTTTTATCCTCAGTTTTTGCTACCAAACTGTTACAAAGTAGGTGGGAACATGTTCATTTCTACAGATGAAGAAACAGGTTCTTCAAGCTTCTTGACCACAACACACAGCAGGTGGGTGGCAGACTTGGAGTGACACTCTAGGTTTACTGAGGATTCTGGTTTGAATGAAGTTTTTGAGTAAAGAAACAAAATTCATGCTTTCATTTCTCAAAAGCTATATGGTATGGATGTCTTCTGGATTTTCCATTCTGAACACAACCCTTTGAAACAAGCCTTAGCTTCAACAAAACTCCTTTATTCTCTTTGATCTACTTTCCTCCTACACCTATGATTTGTTGATTTTTTTTTTAAGATTTTATTTATTTATTTGACAGAGAACACAAGTAGGCAGAGAGGCAGGCAGAGAGAGAGAGAAGCAGGCTCTGCACTGAGCAGAAAGCCCAATGCGGGGCTCGATCCCAGAACCCTGGGATCATGACCTGGGCCAAAGGCAGAGGCTTTAACCCGCTGAGCCACCCAGGCGCCCCTGATTTGTTGATTTTCAAACTGATGCTTCCCTCATGCTATGTCCTAAAGCTCGAGAAGACTTACCCCCCTGCCTTCTGAATCTTTTATAACCTGGATTAGTAATTTTTTCTTCCTTAACCTTTCTTAGATTAATCTCATTCATTCTCTCATTCAGAAAAGAAAATAATAGTGAGGGCTTACTCTAAATCAGGAACTGCTCTCCGGGTATATCAGTGAACAAGACTGACAGGTTCCTGTTTTCTGGAGCTCATACTCTTGGGTAGAGGGACCATTAGAAAAGTGCTGAATTGAAGTTCAGAAGATCAGGGCTAAACCAGAATGTGAAAACTAGCAGATGTAGTAAATGATTATTTTTAATTTGGCCTGTAGAGTGTCCTAAAAGTTCAGTTAATTGGTAGTATATTAAAACTAAGAGATTCTACATAAAAAAAAAACAATCTGGATTTCTGGGATCTCAATGGTGACCTGGGTCTATGTACCATAAGGTACCAATCCACAGTCCCTTCGATATGAATGGTTCTGTGCCCTTTGAATGGAGCAGGGCCTTTCATTACCTCTGCCCCAACCATACTTAGGCCCAGCAGCTACACTCATTTACATCATCTGTTGACCCCTGCAGACACTTCAGATTTTGTGATCAGCGGAGTAAATGATTTGTAGAGTCTCTCCAAATATTGACATGGCTGTGGTTGACTTGCTTCTGGCTTCCCATGACACCACTGTGGCCTCTCCCCTCCTCTGGTCCCCTGGACCAGAGCTGGCAGTCAGACAAAGAAATCTGTGTGGATCCAAAAGAGATTGGATCATCACAGGGCAATATGGAGGCACATTCATTCCCTGAATAACAACCAGTTATTCTTCCTACCAGGGTCATCATTTATTATCTCTTCCAGGCCTTGATGTTGAAGCCCCCTACTTAAAAATTTTCCAGAAATATAGTGCAAGTTATTAAAACCAACAAATCCAGAAAACTGGAAATTACCTCCGGTAAGAGCCAAGTGAATCAGAAGTGAATGAGGAGAGAACTTTTGAGCAAAAGCAAATAAAGTGTGATAATATTTGGAGAAATAATGCTGATTATTTGTATTCCTAGAGTTTGTTTTGGGTTTTATTTTGAAAATCTTGACTTAAATTTGGCAGTAGAAGCAATAAACAGCTAAATATTAGTTGTAGATCTATTGCATATTGTCTATCTCCCCTAATTTAACCCACTATTCTCATTTAGTTAGGAAATGGAAACCCAAGGACGTTAAGTAATTTGTCCTAGGTCATCTAACTGATCTATTTAATATCTCAAATGTTTTAATGATTTTGGCTTATTTCTCAGTTTGTCTGACCATATGGAGAAATGATCTGGGGGACTGACAGAGATCACACACACACTCCATTAGTATAAAACTTATATAAACAGAGCTGCAATCTCCACTCTCTGGGGTTGAACTGAACCTTTCCCCCACTCTACGTTATCGAGATCTATTTTCAATATTTATAGAAAATTTCAATCTTGATCATTTAAGCCATATAAAACCATCAAGGACCAATGATCAAGGTGTTTTACTGAGGAATCTACACAGGGAACCAGATGGTATACCAAAAGCAAACTGATAAATAAATCTATGAAATGTAAATGTGATATTGGTGATTGGGGCTTTGGTCCCCACAGTAGGTCTAAGAATATAATTTGGTTTGGAAAAATAATCTAATAGGGCAAATCCTACCTCTCAAAAATTTTTGTGCTGAATTCTGTAAGATTATAAGTAATATGTCACAGTAGACCAGAAAGATTTAAAAAGCTCCTTGATTGTCTCTTTCTCATTTTCTCATGTTTATACTCAAACATAACCTGGAGAACTCTTAAGGCAGAACAAAGGGTCATCCAGTAGTTAATGAGAATTCAGACTAGATTTGAGATCTTCCTGACTCTTATGTTTTACTCTGCCAGGAGGAAGCGTAAGCTACTAAAATTCTGAGAATAGGGTTGTAAGAGTGTAGGACTCACAAAGAACAGATTTAAATGAGCTTTTTCATGCCTAAATGTGAGGCAAAATAATTCCAGGTTTTTTTGTCAAAACAAGAACCTGTTGAGGTACCTGGGTGGCATAGTCAGTTGAGCATCTAATTTCTTGGTTTTGGGTCACATCATGATCTCAGGCTTGTGAGATCGACTCCAGCATTGGTCTCCACACTCATTGCAGAGTCTGCTTAAGATTCTCTGTCCTCTCCCTCTGCCCCTCCTCTCTTTCTCTCTCTAATAAAAAAATAAATCTAAAAAAAAAAATAAATTTAAAAAATGAGCCTGTTATTTATGACCCATGTCTGCATACATGTGGATCCAAGGAACCACCACTTTGGCAGGGACTCTTTTGTCAATGTCTCTCTGGTCACACTGTGTTCCTGGCCCTCCCAGATATCCCTGTCCCAGAGGTGAGGAAACCTTGCTGTGCAGACGCAAAAACTTGGAGTGGTGAGAGCAGTATAGTGGAGTGATCAAGAGTAGTAGGTTTGAACCATGGATCTGCCACAAGCTTGTCCTTGGGCAACCCATTTCTGTCTCAATTTTCTCACCTATAAAATGAAGATACTGATAGTACGTCTCTTGCAGTACTAATTTGTTTGTAGGATCAAACAAATTAAATCCTTGAAAATGCTTAGAATAGCACCTGCACATAATAAGGTTAAGTTAGGTTAGGGGCTGTTAAATATTATTTCAAAATGTCAGATATTGCTTTTATTTTTTATTTTTTAAGGATTTTATTTATTTATTTGAGATAGAGAGCGAGAGAGAGAAGAGGGGAAAGAGAGAGAGAGAGAACGAGCAAGGGGAGAATCACAGGGACAAGCAGACTCCTCACTGAGTATCAGGGAGCCTGACTCAGGACTCAATCCCAAGACCCTGAGATGATGACCCGACCCTAAAGCAAATGCTTAAACAACTGAGCCACCCAAGCACCCCCAGATACTGTTTTTAATAACAACAGTATTTGAAGTCTCTTCATGTGCCAGGTGTCAACCAAAGAATTTAGTATATATCAAGTCATTTTGTTTTCAGAATATATAAGCTATATCTACAGAATATACAAATTAATATGATTATTATCTCTATTTTCAGTTGAGAAAGCTGAGGCATAGAAATGTAATACACTCAGGTCACACAGCTATTAAGTAATGGAGCCCAAACTTAAAATTAGACATCACTATGGAACCCATGCTCTTAAACACTATGCTATAAAAAGTTGCAAGTCACCTTTGTTCTTACTCTTCCAAATCTAAGATTGAATTCATTAATTGCAAATATGTTAGATCCCTGAGAACGTGCAAAAAAAAAAAAAAAAAAAAGCCTATATTGCTTCTTTATTGCCCACAATTTAAGACCAGTGAGGTTGAAATAAGTAAGCCATCAAATCATAGCATTTCCTGGACAAAGACTCAGTCGTTTTAGCAAAGGGAATTTCACAGCTACCAATCTGGCTAGGGATTCCAGGTGCTTCTTACCCGCTTGTTTTCAATTGCTCTCACTAGTGTTGTCTCCCTAACTAGATTATAAATTCTTGGCAGGCTAGACCATGTTTATGCAACAGTTTATCTCCCACAATACTCATGAGTGTTGGACACTCTAAGGATCAGGAGATACCAGTGAATGAATTGTTCCACTTATTTTGTACCCTGATATCAATAATCCTTGTTGCTTACATGGTTTTTCAGTAGTCAAGGTAGGAATTCTGGAACTTACTTTGGTGCAAAGTTGGAGCTCTAGTGCTTTCTAATTGAATATCAATGGAACAAATTACTTGCTGATAATGAACTCATCATCTCTCTTTTATGTCTGCAAAGAAAGCTTTTTACTGAAGTGAGGCTCTGCTGGTAATCTTTGATTTCCAATCAAGAGAATTGTAAGATAAAATGAAAATTGACTGTTATTTGTTGATGATTATTTAGTTGATTTTTTTTAAGTGATTGTGAAACATTAGAAAGTCCCAGAGGAACCAGATACGCATAAAAAATAGAAGTAGAAAAGGGAACATGTCCATAGGATAAGCCCGTAGGGAGAGTAATTAAGGATGATAGAGCCGTACTGCCACACTCAGAAAGGGCCTTTTCCTGGCCATATCATGCAGAAAATGATGATCTTTCAGTGTGGAGATAAGACTGGTAATTAAGGAAGAGTTATGCTAAAGCTGCTCTTCCCCTTCCACTGACACTTTCATTCTGGGAACTGCAATGGGGCATTAAATAAAGAATGGTGCCATATTCTAGGGGAGGGGGACTTACGATCTATCAAAACTAGGACTGGAAGGAACTCTGAGCTACTGTGTGCCCTCTGTTAAAGAATTCTGCCTTTCAGGTAGGAAAGGCATTAGGTAACATCTGAAGATAAGCATAAGCTTTTCTACCATTCATTTTTGGAGGGGGAGCCAAACTTTAGATATAGAATAAAAGCTTAAAAATATCACGCTCAATTTGCTTTGGATAGCACTTGCCACTATTAAAATTACACACACACACACAAGCAACACAAAAACCCATATATTCTTCTTATCTAGGGAGACTATACATCCTGGTTTGTCTTAAATAGCCCCAGCTTCTGTCTGTTGTACCAGTATAATTATTAGCATATTTTTTAAAAGTTCTTGTTTAGATTATAAATTTATACTTCATCTATACTTTCGTGATTCCTCCGCTCAGTCTCTCAACTAGAAAATTGCTCACACATATGTGCAAGGAGGTTATGCAACTCTGTTTGTAATGTTGCAACATAGAAAACCACACAAATGCCCACTAGGTGGGGATTGGCCAAATAAACTTCAGGGCTTTCATCCTTAGGAGCACCATCTTGCAATTAAAAAAAAAAAAAAAAAAAAAGTGATGGATCGGTGTCTGCCGAAATGGATAAATCTTAGGTATGTCTCAAGAGGAAAAAAAGCAATTTTCAGAATATTGTCCAGTATAATAATGCTTAGGTTACTTTAAAAATGCAAACTAATTTAAAATATATTCTAGCCCATGTATATGCATATGTAAAGATGGAAAAATGAAAGGACTTTAACCAAACTAGCAACAGGGGTAAGCTGGATAGGAGTCATAGGTTTGGATTTGATATGGTGGTCAGGGATTAAATTTAACTATCACATTCCAGTTTTTACACAAGGACACTTAATCTCAGATTGCTTGTGGAATTGACAAATGGTTTAAAATATAATTTAAAATACTGTTCCAAGGTGATATAATTCAACTCATTGTTTGGAATTGAAGTTAACTGGGGCCCAGAGAAGCCACGTGAGTTTTCCAGGGACATAGCATCAATTTGGGGCAGAGCAGGGCCCAAATGAATGTCCTGATGCCCTGTTTTTTATTCTGTCACTAGACAACGCTCTCTCCTCCAACGTCCAAGAAGATTTATTAAGTTGATTTAACTCCACAGAAATGAATTTCCAGACACAAACTTGAGCGTGCTCATCAAATTTTACTTCTTCTAAACCCCAGACTAAAAAGTAATGGCCACAGCTGCTGAGCCTGTCCGTTTACCCCACACTGGTGACCACCTGACTTATTCTCTGGGGTCTACTATCTGCTGTAGTTGTGCCCCTATTTCTCCAGCATGTACAAATTTGTTGTGAACATTAAAGTGGCCATTATGTTTTAAAGAAGTGGTGAGCTGGCAAGTAGGCTTTTCCTGAGATTTTTATTCCAGTGATCCTGGGCTCTCCTGCCTTTGTTTGTGTCACCATCTTTCTTTGGATAAACAGTATGCTCTTGGACTTGTCCTCAACAGCAATTCTTTGAGCCTCAGTGAAACCTGCTAATGTATAGGTAACTGAAAGGAGCTAGAACATTATTCTTCCCTGGAGTGTTTTCATGTTAACAGAGATCAGGACCTGAAGTTAAATTTGATGGTGCTTTAAAGGCGGAAGCTTAGATGTTAACCAATAAGTTAGTGTTAGTGGAAAAGGTTTTATTGAACTTTTTTTTTTTTTTTTTGCCTTCCTAATTTTCCAGAAATTACACTGAGTGGCTACACTTCGTTAATATTAATATGGTAATAATTGTCATCAGTGCTGTTAGATTGAGAATCCAGTACTTTGTATGAATTATGCCATTGAGTCCATAAAGCAACTTTATAAGACAGAGACTATTTTTATTCCCATTGATTAGATAAACACTGAGAAAAAGATTGGCTTCTCAAAATTTAGGAATTGAGTGAAGGTCACCTAGTAGGAGACAGAGGTGGGTTTGAATCCAGGCAGTCTGATTTCAGAGCCCTCAGCTCCTTGCCACCACACATGCACCATAATAGTGATTATGTATTTATTATGACTGTACAAAATATAATTTAATATAATAAAATATAATATTATGTAAGACATAATTATATGCAATTAGCTGTGTGGGGACTCATTTGCATACTTTGCTTTTAGAAATGCCAAAGGGATGGGGTGGAAAGACTTTCTCTGGGAGTCATTAATAGAATTCCAGAAACTGGGTGGGTTTGAGTAAAATTTATCAGGGGATTCTTCGCTCCCTCCTCACTTCTCTCTTGGCTCAACAGTTTATTGGCTGGCACTCCTACTTGGGAGATGCATGCCACCCCAGATCTCACCATTCATACCACTTGGGGAGCTCACTTATTGAGTAACTGACAGTAACTGGTGAGTTTGGGAAGAGGACATAGTCGTAACTCAGCTAAAGTATTCCACTGATGTCATAAAAGGTGATAATGCAGCCCTGATGGCAGGTGATGGACAGCGTAACCCTTGAGAGCACACACCTCTGTGTTCATTAGTTTCCCAGACTTGATTTATAGCTGGAATCTGGCTCTTCCTTTGGACTTACGGGAAAGCCCAGGAGCTGAATGACTGAACTTACCATAATCTATGCAGGAGGCTCTTCTCAACTCTCTGACCTCCACCAAGGACACCTGGAACTCCTCCAAGCCCAGCAGCAGAAATTTGTTTTCCTAGAGATTGGCAGCTCTTATGGTCAAAATATATAGTTAAACAGTTTGCTAAATGAACTAAGATTCAGTTTGTTAGGTCTTCACTGTGTCCATAGAAATACTTTCTCTATTAACTTTGCAAGTATACTATTTATCTCTCTTAGTTATTTTTTCAATTCCATCTACAAATGTTCAAGAAAGAGTCCTAATGCCAGTGTCTTACTGCCATGAAGGAAAAGGCATGTCGGGTAATGGTCAATGAAAACAAATGCAGTGAAAACCTAGAAAAGTGTCTGGGACAGGAAGAGCACTCAGGGAATTGTATTTGTGATTTGAATCAAATCCATATTGCTCCTGATGTGAGATTTTGGATTATAACATTTTGGATTATAACATTTAAGATCATCCTTCCCTAACAAGAAACACTGCATAATCTTGACATTGTTAGCTGCACACTCTAACCAATTGAGCTAACCAGCTACTCTAACACCATGTAATATATATATATATATATATATATATATATATATATATATATATATTTCCTTCCTTCCTTCCTTTCTTAACAAGTTTTGAGAGGCTATCCAGAAAAATAAGCTCGGGCTTTTGAGAAATTGAAAACTGTTACGATATTTTTAAAGATGAGTCAAACTAAACCAAACACATTCCATGGAAACTCAGGCCCACAGATGAACAGTTTTGTGATCAAATTCATGAGGGAAACTCTGCATCTTTTATTCCTCTGCTAGGAATTTGCCATGTAACTTAAAAGCTCTGCGAATTCCTGCCTCCTATAAAGATGTCTGGTTAACTGTGTTTAACCCTGTGTTTCCCAAACTTATTTCATCAGAGCCCACATGTAGCCTCCATGGAGAGTAAGTGCTCAGGAGAATGTGTCTCCAAAGATGGGATAATGCCCATGGAGTACAAGGAGATAATTGCTTTTGCTGACCATTAGGGCCACTGTCCAGAACAGGTTATAAACAGCATTAAAGACAATTTTCTCCCAAGATCTTAGCTGACCTTTTAATTTCCTCAGTCAAATAGTGTACAACCCCAGTATTTGTCCTTTTGCTGCAAGGAGCATAGTACTATGGTGGTCACTTGAGAATGGAGACATGGTCTTCAAAAAAAAAAAAAAAATTGTCCCAGAGAGGTTGGAGGTTAGAGTTTTTCTGTAACTATCAGAATGCCATGTACTTGCTGGGACTGAACAAATATTATTTAAGAGCATTGTCATAACCCAAAAGGCCTTTCAATTCAGCTCATGCATTTCTTCACCTTTCATGCCAGCTCACCTTCGAAAAAGAATGTTAACACAAACTGCAGTAATGTCACTCTTTGGCATTTGCATAGCTGGGGTGCAACTTTTGGAAAAAGCTTCCCAGAAAGAATACCCAGAGATCATCTGCATTGCCCAAGGTATTTATTGCATCCAAAGAGTGAATTCTCTCATTTTGTGGATGAAGAGGTAAAGCCTCAAAGAAGATGAGCCCTAATTTATGCATGTGGAACTGCAGTAATATTCACTGGAATACCAAAAAATAACGTTAATGAATAAAAATAATGTCAGCAAACTAAAGCCATTAGCTGAACAATCTAGAATCAGTCTGTCTGGCCAAGTTAGAGCTTTCTTAATGCCCTTGCTGTTATATCAGAAGCAGGCCTAATACATTTAATTATCTCGATTAAGGTAGATATTGGCTGTTAACTTTATAATAATAACAGCAGTGAGGAAAACAGCCTTAATAATTGAGGATTTTGCAATTTATAGAGTATCATCTACATTACTTCCAAGAACACTCGAGTTATTTCAGTTTATAGACTTACAGTGCTCAGAGAGATTACGCGACTTGTGTATGGTCACACAGCTAATACAGAGCTGTGCTAAAGCCAGAACCTAACCCACTGCTTCTCCCTTAAATTGTATCATCTCATTCCCCAGAGTGCCTCAAATAGAGCGAGTGGTTTGATTGGCCATAACCTATTTCTTTTGAGTATCTGATAAATTCCAGGGGGCTTTCCAAGGAGAATCATTCGAAAAACAACTTTCAATTCATGCGTTGAGATTGAGTAACCCTTTTATCTAACAAATTCCTATATGGTGCTTACCATCATGGGTTTTCTAAACACTTTGTAAATACCAAGTTGTAGATTTCTCTTATCAGTCCTACCTTGCGGATATAATTTTACTCTATTTTACAAAAGAAACTAAGATCCGAGAGTCTAAACCATCTACCTGAGGACACCATGCCTTTGAACTGCGATTTGCACACAGGCTTTCTGGCTCCTTCTCTTTTCCTCTATTTATGTGAATGTGGGATTAGATAGAAGAATCAGCCTGAGGGTGATTCAGCTTGAGAAATTTTTTGTTTTGTTCTAAACATGAGGCTGTCTAGGTGTTAATCTTATATGGAAGGTTTGGCTTTTTTATTCATAGTTTCATATCATTTCTAAATTTTGTACAGTATTTATGTGTTACTTTGATAACTATAGAAGAGTATCTACTGAAAACAATTATTCCAGGAGAGAGTTGCAGCCTTTATGACTGGTGTTTAAAGTGATATGTTGGCAAACACACACACACGCGTGCGCACACGCACACACACAAGGGAAATTTTGACCTAAGAAATTTGTATTTTCCCCCTATTCATTGCTTTGTGCATGTTCCTTTGCGATCTTGAGTATATCTACACTATTCTGAGCCTCTGATTTCTCATCTGATTAGTGGGAAATAATACCACTTCACAGAAGGCTAGGAAGACTGAGTGAGACACAGAATGTGCACATGCTTTATGCTATAAAGTAAAAATGACTCTGTTTAGGTAAAGACATTTACAACATGTCTTTAAAAGTTTCCATTCTTGGCTATTTGCATAGATGTTACACAACTTGTATTTTGGAAAGTTTGCCAGGAAGAATTTTATCCTGCAGCCCTTTGCCAGTCAGGATGTGAGCTAGGGTGGAAGTTTTGTGGGATAAGCAATCTGCTGCTCCCTTGGAGAATTCTCTAAATTTGCAAGTAGAAACATCGCAGTTGGCAAAATGGAGCTGGAGTAATAACATTTATCATTCAGGTGAAGCTCTTGTATTTGCAAAGGGCTTGGTAATTTGTAATTAGCTGACACCCCCCTGCCTCCTCCTGCCATCCCTCACCTTCCTCCTGCCCTGCTTTGTCCTCTTGAATTCAGAGGCAGAGGCACCTGCAATCCTCCCACTCTGTTGCTCCCTACATGGTGTCCAGAAAATCCCAGTGGGCCACAGCCATCTGATGAGTCAGTACCAGGGATGAGTGTTATATCGTCCACACAAATGAGCTCTGGCCCTGTGGCCCGGAGCCAGGAGGAAATGAGGTCAGGCATAGAAAATATCAGGCTTTGGGCAGGAAGTAGTTTTAATAGATATAGGAATCCTCTGCCCCCATCTTCTTTGTCTCTTACCTTTTCTTCTCAAAGGCCAACTTCTAGCCTTGTCAGTTTCTTGGCATCTAGCAACTCACTTTTTTTGTTTCTTCCAGGCTTCTAGTAATTCATTTTTTTGTTGCAAGTCAGATTTCTCTTTTGCTCTCTCAGGTAGGATAGGGTTTTTTTGTTTGTTTGTTTGTTTTGTTTTGTTTTGTTTTTCCATTCATTTTCTCTCAAGAAGAATTAGGACCTGAAGATCTTGATGATCTTCAAGCTGCTTCTTGCACAATAATTTAACTCTCGGGGAACAACCATTTCATCTCTTTGGCTCCATTCAGTCATGTTCTTCATCTGAAGGGACTGAGACTTCTTATTAGCAACACTGTTCTGCTTCAGAAATGGAGAGCCCCCTCTATGTCTTTCAGTGGTTCCAAGATACTTCTTTCAAAAGACGGCTAAAAACTGAATAATTCATAAAACCATCTTTTGTGACCTTTTTTTTTTTTAAAATTTTCATCAGTATGGAGGATGCTGCAATTTTCTTTGGCCTGTCATATGGGCAGGTAGACATATTGTTGAAGGATAAGTTACAGTTCCTCAGTTTGGGGCTTCACTAGTAACTGTGTCATCCAGAAGCCCCTGGAACTGGAAGTGAACAGTGTGTGCCCAGGCACAATTGTTCCTTTTCAGTCTTCCCTTCAAAGGCTTCCATCTTATCAGGCAACCCTCAGTACTGTCTCGAACTGCTTCCTCCAAGTACTTAACCACTTATAACATTAGACTTTGCTCTTTCTCTCTCTCTTTTTTTTCCCCAGATTTTTTTTTTTTCTTCTGTGATGTTTTCACTCCACCACCCTCCTCTGTCTATATCCATCTGTTCTTTTTATGGAAGACCACAAAGTCTAACACATAGTAAAGAGGGGGCAAAATGGACTTTATAGTAGGGAGTGGAGGACCTGGTATGGCCAGGCTGAGCCTCAGTTTCCTTATCTATAAAGTGGCAAGTCAAAACCGCCTCATGGGAAGGGTGATGGGGATGCTGCAATGGATGGGTCAGAGTGCTGTCCTGGGTAGAATCCCACCCCTGCCATTGACTGGCTATGTGACCCATGGGGACCTCTAGACTTCACCATCTTCATCTGTAAAGCAGATGGATTGTGTTGGGAAGATTAAAAGAGATCATTCGTGTAAAGTACTTCACAGGGTGCCGGACCAATAGAGTAAGTCCTCCATAAAGATTATCTATGGTTGTTGTCATTATTCCTGGAAGTTAACAAGTTGTGATTCCCTGGAGAAGAGGGGTCTCCTAGCAGGCCCTGGTTTAGATCTCCTATTTCCACAAACTATGAAGAGCTTATAGGTACTTTGTGAGTGTAGCCATGTTTGCAGTAACCCATAACTTGGCACAAATGCCATTGTAGGGTATCATTGGCCTAGGTTTTTGGACCAGTTGCTTGAAGCTGACCTTGACAAAAGAAATCAAGTGGGATGCCTTGAGAAAATACGGGTCTGGAAAGCCAGTGAGGCCAAAGGGATCCAGGATCAAGAGTCCCTACAGATACAGACCAAGGACCAATGGGGAACCATAGGGAAACCGCTCATCTTCAGGTTTCTCAGAAGCTATATGCAGACCTATATGCACACCTTGTTCCTACCTTGCTGTTAAAAGGAAGGAGCTTTACATAGAGGATCATTTTTCTTACTTATGTTAACATCTTCAAAATGAGCCTCTTACCTTCTACTTTTTTTGAACTACCATCCAAGCCTTGGCATTACTGTTAACAAATGGGCCCTTTTTCCTAATTCCATGAGCCTTACAATGGGAAAGCCTTGATCTTTCATGAGCTTTGATGGCCAAATCCAAAGAGGTCATGGTGACTGAGGGAAGATGTCCCTCATGATGACTGAGGGAAGATGAATCTGATGGCTGCGTAAGGCTCCAAGTTGGGAACAGTGACCTGGCTCAAAGTCTGGCCAAGTTAGGGTGCACTAATCTAATCAGAGCACAAAATGTTCATTGCATCATCTTATATAATATGTCACTCATCATACCATGGTCTAGAGCTGGAGGGGACCATGAGGATCATTTGAAAATAAACAAACCAAGATCTCCAAAGTTTATAGCTCTGTAAGTAGAGATGAAGGCAGGCTAGATGTATTCACTCAATAACTAGTTATTTATTGAGCTCACTGTGTCTCAGGCACCATGTTGAAAACAAAGGATGAATAAGACAGGTAACAACCCCATGTCTAGATGTTCTTCTTCCTGAAAAAATGTCAGTAAACAGAAAAACAATTGTAAATTGTAATACAAAACAATTTAGGAACAGAGATAGGGAAGACCTAAAGGTTAGGGTGTATGTGAGGCAAGCACTTTGGGAGGTTGGCCAAGCATAACCTCTATGACATTCATGCTAAGAATCTGAAGATGAGATGAGCTTGCAATGTGAAAAGTGGGAAGAAGAGCAAAGAACGTAAGAGCATTCCAGCTGGAGGACATGGCATTTACAAAGGCTTGAGGCTAGGAGATCTTGGGCACTTCCAGAAATTGAAGGAAGGTCACTGTGGCTGGAATCATGAGGAGGCAAAGCAGCTTCAAATGAGTTTGGAGAATTAGGAGGGGCCAGATCATCTACGCCTTGGAGGCCACTGTAAGGAGTTTTGAACTGTGATGCAGGGCACTAGTTCTCAAACTTGAGCATGAATTAGAACCACCTGGAGGGCTTATTAAAGATAGATGTCTGGGTCTCATCTGTAGATTTTCTGAATCTGTAAGTGAGAGCTGGGAATCTACATTTATAACACATTCCCAGGTGGTACTGATGCTGCTGGTCTAGAGACCAGATTTGGAGAACCACTACTCTAAGGGCCTGAGGAGCCTATCAGAAAGATGTTTAATATAATTATCAGAATTTGGTAACCAACTAAGTGTGGGGTTCAGGAGGAAAGGAAATAAAATATAACAACAAAGGTATAATCCCATATGATCAGGGCATGAAATATGGAGGAAAATGTCTTTAGCTGATTTCAGATGATGAGATGATATGGTCAGCAGGAATCTTCCTTGGGTTTCAGTGGTTGTGGGAATTCGCAGATCCCTAAGACTTTCAAAGATGGGTGGTATAGAGGGCACAAATATAGAAAAAAAAGAGGTAGGAATATGAGGCTGTCAACCTGGAATTTCTCTATACCCTCCTAGCCAACTCTTAGCCCCTAAAAACTGCTCTGCCCAGGGCCAAACCGATGCTGGCAACAAACCCAGTCTACCAGCAGATGGGATCTATGGTTAGTCTTGCTGCCACAAATCTTATACCTAGTGATCCCTGGTGGGCAGTCTCATTTTTGTAATCCTTCTCCTACACCATCTTGTAGGAGACTGGTCTCTACTTCCTGCATCCTACGTTGGAAAAACAAAACAAAACAAAACAAACAAAAAAAACTCACCACTAATTTCTCTAACCAATGGCATTGACCAGTAGCAGTGCTGCTGGCCAGGGACACCCACTTTCCACCTGGATGAACTGGGACTAAGTGTGCCTTGCCCTGCCCTGGAATGCTCCACTGTTCTAATATGACTAGTCAAGTCCCCTAGTCAAGTCCCCTGGTGGAGCCTAAAATTGCTCCACCAGAGCAATTTTAGCTCCTTGTCCTCAGTATGTGCTGCTCAGAGTGAATCCAAGTTATGAGAGTAACTTTTTGCTCAACAGAAGACAAAACTAGTGAACGACATGAAGCATGGTCTATCCAAAAGAGAGGCCATGATGCCATGGAATGCACAGTGTCATTGAGGCCAAAGGAGAGAAAAGTTTTAGAAAAGGAGAGGCCCGGATACATATAAACTGTTGAAAAGTGTAAGAAACTTAAAAAAGACCCAAAAATCCATGATTTGTCAACAAATCATGACAACTTCATAGAGAGCAGCTATACAAGAGTGGGTGGATGGAAGAAAACAGCAATCAAAGCCCAATAACACACATGTAATGCTATTAGGTTAAATACTACACAAATAATTGAGTGATGAAAATTATTAATTGTTCACATGATGCTCGCTCTATGCCCCAGATACTTCTAGTGCAGCTTGAATAGTGGAATAATTAGCAGATAACTGCACTATTAATTATGCCAAGGCTTGCTTGGTGATAGGTTAAAGGCCAAATATGTAGGATGAGGGCTATCTGTGGATTCTTTTTATCTTTGTGCCCCGAGAAGAGTGAATGGAATGCTCAAGGTCAACTTGAACCTGCAACTGGCCCAGTAGACTGAAGTTCTACCATGCTCTGCCTGACAAGTAAATCACAGTATCTATACAGTGAGCCTACGCAGGCTCAGAGGCCACCTGCCACGTGTATGCAAATGGAGCTCAGGCACAGCAGTGGTTAAAGATGTTCTGAAGCTCACTGCATAAAACATTTATAAGCCAGACCCCAAGGACCAGTATTCTCTCTCTGTCACATCTATCCTTGGCCGCATGATAAACCTTCCCCATTTATTGTCCTATTGACATGAACCAAACTATCCCATATGGATATGAACAGACACAACGTCCATGGCCTTTCACATGTGGATTTTCCAAAGTGGATTATGTCAAATTGTATGCAGAATACCTAGCTTATCATGTCATGAGATGAGTACAGTAATAAGATGTCACCCTATTGGAAGAGGAAAGCTTTGAACCTATGCTGTCCAATAAAACCTTCTGCAGTGACAGGTACCAACGTGGTGGCCACTCATAGCCATGAGTGTCTGTGAGCACTTCAAAAGGGGCTGATGTGGCTGACAGACAAATTGACAAATTTCAATCAATTTAAATTAAATAGCCACATGAGAATAGTGGTTAAAACACAGCTTCAGAGAACACCCCAGCTTTGCTTCCTTCATACCCACCTCTGGCCTCCTCTCTGGGCTTGAGGAGCCTCAGAGGCTCTTGGGGTGGTGATGTGTGTCCTCCAGGATGACATTTCATCTTGGACAATCTCCCTCCTCCCATCAAACAAGAACTTCACTCGCTCCAAATGTGTAAAAATCTGCCCGGAATTACTTACGAGAGGTGAAGGATGAACATATTAACAGGCTATAGATAACAAGAAAGTCCTTTAAAAATGAACGTGGTGGCTATTTAATGCTGCCAAATCAATTTGTGCAAAATAAAGTGAGGCAAGGATGAGTTGTGGCTGACAGGGAGCAATTAAGTTTTGTGATTCTTCCTTGAATTATTAATTTCAGGAAGGGTTGTTTCTCTCTCAAAATCTATGTCTTCTTCACCCTAGAGTGACAGGTGGACAACATTTTTGTGTGAATTTCTCTAGATTCTGAGCAACGTTTTCTCTTGGTTTCTTTTCTCATGCTCTCAGCAATTCATCAAGGTTTGCATTTGGTTTTCTTCTTGCATTTGCAACATTTAAGCTATATAAATAAGTATTTTTATTTTTTTAAAGATTTTATATATTTATCTGACAGAGAGAAATCACAAGCAGACGGAGAGGCAGGCAGAGAGAGAGATAGAGGGAAGCAGGCTCCCTGCTGAGCAGAGAGCCCGATGCGGGACTCGATCCCAGGACCCTGAGATCATGACCTGAGCTGAAGGCAGCAGCTTAACCCACTGAGCCACCCAGGTGCCCCTAAATAAGTATTTTTAAAAATACTTATTTAAAACCTGAAACAAGGGAGAGAACATCCTCATCAATTTCATGGGGGGGGGGGGGTCCCTCATGACATGACGTGTCTGCACACAGCCATGGTGTGCATTCACCAGAAAAAGGAGAGCACACATGCTGGGAAAAGTGAATTCATGAAAGCTCATTTTCCTCCTGGAAAAGAGAAAATGTCTTTGTCTGGTCAGCTCATTTAGTGAAGTCACTGTGCTACTGAGATCCTCAATCTCAGGATTAAGACTTATATGGGATGCTTTCAATCATGGAGTCCTTCGTACAGAGCCTAGCCTCCCCATGAATACCTAAAGGATGACTCAGCTCAAATCAGCCCTTTGCTAACAAAAGCCATCAATGAAATGCTTTGCTATCCACAGTAGGTCCATGGAAAGGACACAAACATCAGAGCCATTCCTAGGGTCTTGTCTTAATGTGGCCATCTCTCAGCAATTGAATAATTGCTTGGTTGCTTGAAACTTGGGGTTTCTTTGAAGAAATCCTTCCCACCTTCCCACCTACTCAAGTATACTAAGCCCCTGGCCTATAAAATGAGATTTGGTTATTTTATGAGATAACATAGTTTCATGGAAAGTGCTTTAGGATCAGACCAACTGGAATTTTAATCCCAATTCTGCCACTGTTTCTAGCTGCTGAGTAATAAAGGGACAAAAGATCTCTCAGCCTGTTTCCTCATCTATGAAACTAGGCAAATGCCACCGTGTAGGGTGGCAGTGAGAGTTAAAAGGAGACATGTGAAGTTTCTGGTATAGTGGCTTACATGTGATGTGGTTCTAGTAGACATAGCCAAGAAATCCAGGAGAGAGTGCCCAGCCAGACCCAGAGACAGTGTGAAGCCTTCCTCCAGGGAACCTCTGCTTTGATCACTTCCCTCCTGCCAACCCTTTCCTTTGCTCCTCTTTCATCACTGGGTGGCAGAGAAAATATTATTCATTTATTCATAAACTCCCAAATAGCTCTGAGAGCCTACTGCATGCCAGGAACTACTCTGGGTGCCAGGGTTATAGCAGTGAACAGAGTCCTAACTGCACGGTGCTTATATTTTAGTAGGGAGATGGACACAGATGCCATAAACAAATGACATACCATCAGAGGGAGATCAATGCACTGTAGAAGGATAAAATAGGACAAGGAGAGAAGACGGAAGTGATAGAAACAAATTCCATATCCACGAGCAGCATGTGACCTTTAATGTCACCTGCACACATGCACACATGCACGCACGCACACGCGTACACACACACACACACACACAGAATGAGGAGGGTAGATCCCTTATTCTGCGAAGTGGGGAGGACACCGCATGAAGATCCTGAGGGTAGGGGATGGAGGAGGTGGGACTATGGCTGGAATGAGCTGGGCTGCAGAAGGGTTGAGGAGTGGAAAGAGAAGGTGCAGGGAGGTGGCTTGTGGTAGGGCGATCTGTGGGAGGGAGAGGTGGTAGCTACCACAAGGGGAAATGTAAGGAGAAAGAGACAGGGAAGGTGCTGGAGAGCGCCTGGTCAACATGATACACTCCTGAGCCTCCTCACGAAGCCCTCAGCAAAGATGTGCGTGACTCACTAAGCCTCTTGCTGTAGGTGTTTTCTGGTGCGGGGTGAGGTGGGGGTTAGATCTGGGTCATGTGGAACCGACCTCTGGGTGACAACCAGCCTAGCCCCCTGAGCCAGTATTTATAGACTTCTTGTTTTCAATAATCCAAACCTTGTAAACACGTGTTACACAGAAAAACTCAAGTCTCCTTCACTGCTCCCTAAATTTCAGCTTCCAATAGTGACTAATATTAAAAGTGAACTGTGCATCCTTGCTGATATTTTCCTATAAATACACACTCACAAATGCAGTGTTTAAAAATGAACAGTGGTTTCCTTCTCTTTTCCTTTTTTGAAAGGAGAGATCTGATATCATAGTTTCCCAGGAACCAAATCCCAAGAAGGGTTACCAGAATATTCTAGTATCAATGCTGCCTCCTCAAACTATAGCGATTCTCACGGAAAAGTCTCCCGCATCCTGCATGTTCCTCACCACACTCCACATCTGCCTGCCATTCATTCTCAGCAAAGACATGGTTTCTCCGGAAGGTGTTTAGAGGCAAGATTATGTCTCATATAATCTTATATATATGACTCCAATCATTAAATAAGGGAGATTCCCTGTCACGTGAGGCCCCGTCACCTGAAACACGGTGGAATAGGGACAAGGACACTAAATTCACCTCCTCCTGTGCTATGAAAGGGAGAGGAGCAGATCTTCACGTCACCATGGAAATCAGGTTCTCTTTACTAATAGCTTCCTCTACTGGAGTGTGGCAGGTTAGCCTGCAGGATGGTGGCTCTCAACCTTAGCTACACATTGAAATCACCTGGGGGCAGTGCAAATACTGACACCTAGACCCTGCTCGCAACAATCTCATTTCATTAGCTTGCGCTGCAGCCTGGGCGTCTCCAGGTAATTCTAATGTGCAGCCAAAGGTTGTGACCAGTGCTGGAGGTCAACTCTCCTTGTTCTCGTAAATTCGTCATTATCCGGAGCATCAAGAGTCAGCATACCTGAATTCAGGACTTCGTTTTATTTTAATATCGATATCACATTCAGCTGGGGAAGCAGTCTTCTCATTTGTCTAGTTTTTAGAAACTGCGTATCTAGTCCAGCTCATTCCCTTTTCTTTGATTCGGTCTTTTTCCTGATGAGAAGGGGAAGTACGTGGATGTCAAGGGGCCTCGATGGCCTCTGTTCTGGAAATGTGGCTGTGCCGGGAGAGCACCTGTGCACAGCAGCCTTCACACAGTTCTGGGGTCAATCACCCACTTCCCCAACCTCCAGGCAGTCTCCATCCTTTCCATTCCCTTCTTGGATTTCCTTCAATATGCAGATTTATGAGGCAGGGAATTGATGGGGGCAGCTGGAGTCCAGGCTTGGTATAATCACCGAGAAGA
Source organism: Mustela lutreola (assembly GCF_030435805.1). Lineage (NCBI taxonomy): Eukaryota > Metazoa > Chordata > Mammalia > Carnivora > Mustelidae > Mustela > Mustela lutreola. Next base: position 59,787,311 of record NC_081294.1, read on the forward strand.
ATGAACAAAGTGTACTCCAGGCAGTAACCACCATTCCTGGCCATATTTCTGATGTCATCTCTGAGGGTGCTGACTTAGGGACCTTGGCTGCTTTTTCACCGTTTTCCTTGCTCAGCTTGACCAGAATCTGTGGCTATGTTAGGTTGAGCCATTCTAGGCAGAGAGTGCTAATCTTCCCTGTTTGTGCCATGCAGGGATCAGTATTTGCTTTGTAGCTCACATCTGTAGGGGTGCCCCTGAGGTAGAGACCTGCTGAGGCAGGGGGCCAAGTAGGTGCCAGGCGTGGGGTGGCAGGAACCAGAACAAGGTCAGTGTCACTTCCCGAGTTCTTAATTTACTGGATATGGAATAGAATTGTAAATTTCTTGGGACAGGTTTTCTCCACTATCTCCCCTCAGGAAGACACCCTCGATCTGGTCTGATTTACTTTTCCTTTTAAGTACTCTGGTATTTGTCCCTGAAGTGGATCCTAGCTGATGCCAACCTGGGTTGTCCCCACTGATTTGCCCATCCTCATGCTCACTAAACAGAGGTCCTTGAGGGCAGGGTATCCAGTGTCTACCACAGCAGCTGTCACACAGGAAGGGGATGTGTGTGGGCGTGCAAGGAATGCAACATTTATCAACATCTACGTTTCTCCTGACCTAACTGCACACAGTAGATGCTAGCAGACCTACATCTAAATCCTGCTCTATATTTCCAGGCTGCCTGACCTTGGGCAAGACACTTCACCTTGCTAAGCTTGCCTCTCTCATTTCTGGAATGCAGTTGGGCTGAGATCGGCCCTCCCAGGCACTCACGGGTATTCAATGGGGTAGTGCAGGCAGAGTGTTAGCATAGTGTGGCTCACAGGCTTATGACTCAGTGTTAGTTGTCATGAGTTAGCATTCGTAGTCCCATTATTATCTATGTGATAACGTTAATTTTACCATCGCCTGCAAATGTGCAAATAAAATACAGTGTTGCCAAAACAACTTTAACCGTCTAGCTTTAATATTAACTCTGATTAAAAAAAAAAAAAAAAAAAGCTAAGTGGTTTGTGTAGGGAAGGTGCTAGGCAGGGATAAGCTAATATCGTACCAGCCAGTTGTGAATCTTAGCCACCATCATACTGGCCTAAAACAGGGAGTTGAATCTCAGGAAGTTCTAATAACTAATACAAAGAGCACTGGAGAGGGAGTCCATCAGGCGGGCAGCTAAGCAGCGGTCAGGACAGCTTGCAGAGTTTACAGGACTGGCCTGCACTGTGCAGAGCCCTCATACTTGGAGGGAGCCGCGGCGTACAAGGACAGTCTGCAGTTCAACATACTGTTGCTGGCTCTGAGTGAATCTGTACATCGTCTGCAAGAGCCAAGATCTGTGAGTCACAGTGGAGATCCTCTCTCCTGCACATTATCGGATCAAAATTTAAAACCGGCAGAGAAGATCTCGACTCACACACCGGTGTAGGAAGACTGAATGTCAGGCAGGTCCTTCTGATCCTGCTGAGCCATCAGAGGACTAGGTCGCTCTAGCTCTCTTTCCCTTCATTTGTGCTCAGTCACCAAGGTCTGGCAGGCTGAAAGGCAGCTAAGCGGAGAAGTTAAGGTTCTAAAACCACTAGCACCTTTGGACAGCAGCCATTCGAGGATCGGGTCAAGGTTTGGGAGACCACATTAAGACGCGAATGCTAATACACGCGGGATGAGAAGTCAGTGCTTTATCATGTCCTACCTACTTAGCGGTGAAATGAAGGTCTTCATAGCGAGAAGTGATGAACATTGCAGTTGTGTGGAAGTCATCCTTCATTACTGTGTTATTTTGCTTAGAGTTCCAACCACTATGTTATGTCTTAAAGCTTGTCAAATTGTGCACAGTACACTGACTTCATAGGAGAAAAACGGGTTCTCTAAAAATATCAAAAATCAGACATTTCTGGTAGAACGAGACATTATAACTCAAAAGTCCTGCAGATAAATAATAATTAGGAATGACATTTACTCAGCAGAGCACGCAGAAAAAAGCATTCTCTATCAGCCACATCCTTAAGTGGCGACAGTTTCACGCCTCTCAACACTACTAATAAAAGGCCAAGTCAGATACGCTTTAAGAGGTTAAAGCAGGAATTTTTTTTCTTAGGGAATAAACAACTTTAAGGAAGTATTTTTCTGCTTCCTAAGTATTTTTGCAAATAAGAACAAATTAGTTCCCCAGTTGTCTGAAAATATTCAAAACCACCTGTCTGCCCTTCAGGAGACAGAGAACAAAAATCAACAGAGTCTGCATCTTGACGATATACACAGAATCAAAGCCCAGGAGCACAGAGTGTTTTTAAGAGACCCAAGAATGATAACACTGCCGGACGTCATTTTACATGGAAGGGAATGTCTGTGCCTCCATAACAGAGCTGGGGTCAGGTTGCTGCAAGCGAGGGCCCAGAGTACAGCATTTTCAAAAGGCAACATTAAGGAGGGTCACAAAGCTCAGGGCACTTGGCTTGCCAACCTCTAGTCCCAGCTCTGAACTTGCCTGACAGTTTTAGGGGAGGAAACTGAGGCACCAGGAGGTGAAACAACTTGTCAAAGGTTCTCACTGGCAGTCAATAGCAGGCCGAGAGCCAAGAGAAGGAACTAGAGCCGATGGCAAGATAATCGAAATGAACGACAGTATCTGTTTTGTGTGTTTTGGTAAGGGGGGCAGAGAGAATCGGCAGGTCTTTATTGTGGTGATTCTCAGACTTCTTTTCTCTATGAATTAGCAAATATTGGATATCATCACCGGAGAAACCGGCTTGGCCTCCTATTCACTCTAGGATAGAACATTCCCCAGACCATGCAAACCTCCAAGGAGGGTGCGCTCCAGCCTACGTAGATTAATCTGTGGAGCACCAACACTGTGTCGTTCCCATGAGTAATGTGTGATCAGAGGATAATAATTAAGACATGGCAATGCCCACTTACTAAATTAGCTAAATTGGCAAAACTCAATTTAAATGGCAATTTTGTCTTCAGTGATAGAATTGCAACAGCATCCTTCACTTAATGAGCAAGACACTTAATAATTCAAACATACTTAGAGAGAAATCAAATGAAACTTCTCCATCATGGATTAGCTTCTCGCCACCTCACCTGCCACAGCGTTGCAGACACTGCGGCTTGGACCCTGGGGGAGGAGAGGGGTGGTTTGACGACTAGATAGGGACTGGCCCACTTATGGGTAGGGGTAACTTCTCTAAGGCTATGCCCCAGCCGACATTCTGTGACCTAAATCAGTCTTGACACTTCTTTGCTGTTATCTTCAGCTGGCAGACATCTTTTGAGAGACTGTATACGGCAGCGGTTTAGAGAAGCTGGCAAACTAGCTGATTTTGTCAATAAAGTTTAATTGGAACACAGTCATGTGTTCCAACCCATCATTCTCTGCATCGTTTATGGCTGCTTTCACAGTGGAAGAGTTGAAGAGCTGCGGCACAGACTTCATGGCCTGAAAATCCTAAAAACGTACTACCTTGGTCCTTTAAGTAAAATCTGACACCCCTGCTTCGTCCACGACCCTTTCAGAACATGTTTGCCAAGAACTAGACTTGGGTTTGTTTCCTGGATCTATGTTGCTAAGGCGTCTGACCTTAGGTCGGTGCTTCTCATCTCCCTGATCTATGGTTTCCTTAAATGTAAAGCGGAGATGGTTTCGAAGTTTGCCTCCTGAGGCTGTGAGAACAAGGTGAGATAACATGTGCTTATCTGTGCCAGACACGCCGTAAGTGTTCAGTAAAGAGCTGATGCTCACCGGAGCAGCGGCTGAGTACTTACTATGTGGCAGACCCTGTTCCAAGCTCTTTACATCAACTCAATACCCACAGCCGCCCTATGAGGTAGCTATTATAATCATTTTAATATTTCAGACGAAGGAAGAGTACTTACTATTTTTCTTTAATCCATTCTCCTAAACTCTCTTATATTCACCTCCTACGTGTAACACTTTCGCCCAGCAGTAGCGCCTCTGCTGGATGACAATTGGCTCAAGGGCTTGATTCTGCTGCGCCTTATTATCTCTGGACATCAAGGAAGGGCCTGGGACTCAGTAGGCGTTAGCTGTGCCACCTGTGTTACTCATGGTCACGGACAACTGTTCTCTCCTCTTACTTGAACCTTCTGCCAGCCTAGTCTCGGTTCCTCATCCTCCACAACGACTTCTCTTGCCCTTTGCAGTGTTGTGGCTTGTGGACATATATATGGACATCACCTCCAGGTGTGGAGGTGCCTAGAGAAAATTCAGGCTGATGAAAATTCAGAGATCCTGGGAGCCTTTATATTTGGAAACAGTCAGATGCTCATTCATGCGTCTAACCTTTATTGCCTGCCTATAGATCTCCAGCCACGGAGGTCACGCCTGCAGGGGCACACCTGTGCCCCTACCCCTTACAGTCCACTCAAGGAATATTTACAGAATAGCTGCCACCTTAAGCAAGTCTTTGGTTTTTCTTTCCTGCATGAAATAAATGGTTCTTTCAGGGATCTCCATGCTAAATATTCATTTTCATGTAAAATTAGTAAGATGCTTAAAGTTCTTGTAAGCAACTCAGCCCTCTGTTAAGGTTCCCGAATAAGAACGCACATATACTATCTTCCACTTAAAAAAAACAGATTAGCTCCCCACTGTCTATTAGAATGTAGTTCAAAATTCTGAGTATATGATAGATTTCCAAGATCAGATCTACAGGCTACCCTTCTAATATCTTACCATGTCTTTTCAGTAAACCCTAAATTTTCATGTTTTCACATATTTGTGTATGTTATTTATTTTCTTATATTAAAATAACCTTTTCCTCCTTTTCTGAAAAAAAAAAAAAAAAAAAAAAAAAAAAAAAAAAAAAAAAAAAAAGAAACAGGAGGGAAGAAAAAAAAAAAAAAGTCACCCTGTAGTCGCAGAGGAGCTGTTAGCCCTTCCTATGTGCCCGGCACTGAATAAGATACTTTGCTCACCTTCACTGATTTATTTGTTCTTTAGCACAAACCTGTAAGGTAGAGACCGTCATTTCCCAACTTACAGATGGAAAAAAATGGAGATTCTCAGCATTTAGGTGCCTTGATCAAGGTTACCTGGTGGAGTCATCTTTTGTTTTTTCACCCTCAAACCTATACATCCACGTTCCCCTGAGAGTTTTCCAGCTGTCCCTGGGGACTGCTGAGGGTCGGGAGAAGAGTGAGGAGGTGGGTCCCAGGATGCCCATCCCCCTGCTTGGTGCAGCACCCTACCCTGCCGTTTTCTCTGTTAGCATTCCACTGATTTTTAGAAGGGGATCTCCTGCTTTACAAAAGAAAGTAAAAAGGCCTTTGAACGGGAGCCAGACCTTTATTAAGTGCCAACTGTGTGCCAGACTCTAATCCAGTCAATCTGAACTGGGAGTAACTTTGCCCCCACCATGGGAAAATTTAGCATTGTCTGCAGGCATTTCTGGTTTTCACAACTTTGGAGTTGCTCCTAGCATCTAGTGGGTAGAGACCAAGGCTGCTGCTGATCCTCTAAGACAGTCCCTCCTACTCCAACCAAGAAGTATCCAACCCCAAATGTCAGTAGTGCTAAGGATGAGGAACCCTGATCCATGATTAGTCGAAGTGTTCAGAAGTGAGCAGAAGGAGACAGAGAGCCTGACCTCATGGAGTGGTGGTTCCGTGGTGTAGGCAGGTATTAATCAGGTCACCCACAACTGAGTCTTTCATTAAAAACTGAAGAAGCGCTCTGAAGGGAAAGCATGTGGTATAAGAAGAGGCCATGAAAAGAAAGGAGGGGTAGGGTTAGGGTTGGGGTCTGTGGAGGCTGAGGTATGAAGGCTGCAGAGAGTAGAGTGACAGTGTTCTAGACACTGGTCACCGCAGGAGCAAAGGCCCTGTGGAGCAAGGGCAAGTGACTATTTGAAGACCCTTGAGCTAGAATGGGGTGTACCAGGGATGTGACTCATGATGAGGGAAGAGAGAATCATACCAGGGAGAATCCTGGGCCACCTTAAGGACTCTGGACTTTATCTTAAGGGCTATGTGTACCACTGAAATCTTCCATAGGACATGACATGATTCTATTCAAGCTGGAAAAGATCACTCTGATTATTGTGTGGAAAACAGACTGGAGGCATAAGAGCAGCTGCAGGAAACTAGCAGACATTTCATACCATGAGCTTTCTCCAAGTTGAGGGATGAGATGGGGACAGGTCCCTTCAGAAGAGAGCCCCACTTCTCCAGGCCTACCTATGTCAGCTCATGCTTAACAGCAGGATTGCTGTGCAACAGGAACTCTGTCGTCCATCAATGTCAAGCCCTATCTGTTCCCCCAATTTCGAGTGCACCACTCGAAAATAAAACTCCACCATATCATTTGGGCCTCACATCTGTTCTACAGTTGCAAAATAACAGTTCCACGGCTGCTGTTCATGGGATTGGAGGAAGTTCAACATGAGAAGGATGAGGGCCTGTCTCTTAATTTCTTTCTTTCTCTCTTGACCTTTTCCAAGGTGTCAGAAAGCATATTCACTCATTAAGATGTTGACACCTGAGAAAGTCTGTAGTATATCTTATTTATGGCAGTGTGGGTGTAGGGGGTGGAGAAGAGAGTGGAGGAACTGTCAAGGCAAGGAAAACACTATTTTCCTTGGTCTGTTCTCTCTGCGCAGTGATTTCTGGCTACTCTGAATCAGGGGAGAGTATCCATGCCTCTCTCATGGTCTAATTAACTTAGAGGAAGACTGGGTGGGAGGGAAAAAATCTAAAAATGCAAGAAACATAGGTCTGTGGAACTGGCACAATTCATTTCTGATTAGCAACAGTTCATGCACTCACCCATGAACCACACAGATGTTCAAGTGGGATGTTTGAGGTATCAGGAAATTATCATAAATCTGAACTTGTTTGTAAGCATCTATTTCCATATTTTACAGAAAACTGTAATTTTCCCTCCCCAGTTCCCCTCTGCTGATGAGGAGAAATTTTTCTCCAAGATGGGGCTAATTCCACGGACTGCAGCTTTCATGCATTGCAGATATGAGATGGACAGGCTCTGACTTTGGCCGAGTAAGGGATACAGGGAAATAGAAGATAATCTCTGACCTTTACATAAGGGAGACTATAGAACCAGTCAAACCACCAATCAACCTGCTGGAAGGTTACCTATCTTTAATGCTCCCAAGACCTGGTGTGAGCTCTTCCTCCATCATTGACCAGGACAGCCGATCTCTCTGAGTATAGGGTTGCTTACTCAGCCGAAGTACGGAGATAATAACACTTTCTTCACAATATTGTTAGGATTAAGTGAGATACTACATGTAAAATACCTAGCAAATCATATACATACAATATTGTTGTTAATATCAATAGCCCCCTAAAAGAGAAATTAGTGTAGGAATGTCCTAGGATGAACTGGAGAGCCTGCATAGCTTTGAATGTCCCTTGAAGTTCCTCTATTCCATAAAATGGGTAGTAGCATAGAGTTCTTCTCACCAGGCCAAATGCAATATACCTGCTTTGTAATATACCTGTGTGAAGTTCAGTTTCAGCTTTGGAGAATGCCTCAGGAATGTGAATTAGATGAACAGATATTAAAATATTCATTTGTACATTCCCTTTTGGGGAAAACCATGATTTCTGGCTTAGATTTCTTCTGCCGAATAAGCAGCAGCTGTCTGTAGGGTTGGTCCCACCCTCAGATCCTGCCCCATGGACAGAGCAATACTGACATCCTAAACTCATGGCCTGTGGGCCAGATTCAGCACATGGATATGCTTTCTTGGTCCAAATGCTTTTTTTTTTTTTTTAAGATTTTATTTATTCATTTGACAGACAGAGATCACAAGTAGGCAGAGAGGTAGGCAGGTGGGCGGGGGGGGGGAGCAGGCTCCCCACTGAGCAGAGAGCCCAATTTGGGGCTCTATCCCAGGACCCTGGGATCATGACTTGAGCTGAAGGCAGAGGCTTTAACCCACTGAGCCACCCAGGCGCCCCCAAATACTTTGCTTAAAATGTGAATTAGACTGCTCGCTTTGGCAGCACATATACTAAACTGTGAATTAGATGCACATATTTAAATGCTAGGAGTTTTCACATAAACAAAGACATACTTATGGGTTCTCTAAAGTGGAAGGTCTGGATGCAGAGGTCTGGATGCACAAGGCTGTCCCATGCTAGGGAGTAGCAGCTATTCCCACAAGGCCTGGCAATGATTTTCAGTTGCTTTTCACCCCTAGCTCACCTCTTAACATTAACTACCTGCCTGGCCCCATGAGGTATTAGAGTCTGTAGACCCTAGGACAGCGGTTCTCAAGGTAGGGTTCTGGAACCTACTACCTCGAATCAGCATCACCTGGGAGCTTGACAGAAATGCAAATTATCAGACCCTAACCAGGCCTACTGAACCAGAACCTGTGGGGTGGGCCAGCACTCTCTGCTTTAGCCCATCTCCAGGTGACTCTGATACTTCTTATGGTTGAGATCCCCTACCCTGGGGTAAGAAGCACATGCTTGGGAATTAGAGGAACAGGTTCTAAGTCATCACTGCCCCTTGCTGTGAAAACTTAGAAAAGTTGCTTTACTTTGGCGGGGGGGGGGGGGGGGGGGCTGATGTCCCTTCTCTATAAAGTGAGAGAGTCAGGGACTAATTGGTTTCTAAGAGTCTTCAGGCCTTAGCACAGTGTGATTCTATATTCTTCAGGTCTGTGGACGAATGACTAACATTTTTAAAGCACTCTCCATGTGCTAGAACGGAGCTAAGCACTTCACCCAAATGATGTCATTTAGCCCCGACTGTTGAGTGGTCCCCTCTAAGGACCCATTTTACAGAGCAGAAAATTGAGGCACAGAGGTAAAATGACACACCAAACTCCCTGACAGAAGACCCTGATTTTATGTAGCCTGGAAAGCTGATGAACCCATGGCTCCCTGATATTCTACCTGCATGAAGAGGTGTCCGAAAGGTTAGGGCGGTGATGTGGCCAGCATCTTAGAGCAAAGCAGACTGGCCCTTCAAGGCAGACAGGCCATGTTTTACTGAGCAAGAAGGATTATCAGAAATAGAGCATGGCAGTGGTAGGCTTGTCCTGCCCCAGTTACAAGCAGCAGGCAATGACCATACGAGTAGGGCTAACGGGCATATGGAGGTTTGGAGAAAGCGAAAGCAAACAAGCATGTGTAGTGAGAACTAGCCAGGCTTTGGAACCCCCCGTCCCTCTGTGGAATCCCCACTTTAGCCCTTACAAAGTGCTAGACCCAAGTGACCTTGGGAGAGCATTTTTGCCAGCCTTAGCCTCGGTCTCCTTATCTGCAAGACAGGGACAATGATAGCCACATTGCAATGCCTGGGAGGATTAAATGAGCAAACTGGTTTATAAAAAGCACTTGGTGGCTATTGTCAACACTAGCACCCTTGCCCCTTATGAGCAGCCTTAAGAACACCTTGCAGTATTGGCTGTGTTGGTGCAGAAGCTGCGCGATCTCGGTAGGAAGAAGCCTCCCTCCCCAGGCAGGCCGGTGGGCTCCGTTCACTCGGAACATTTCACTTCCCAGCTGTCTCGTCTCATTGCCCTCTCTCCATCTGCCAGTGTTCTGTAATTTTTTCCTTTCAGACCTCCTCTCTGGGGTCTGTCTCCCCTGAGAATGGCTGGCAAATAACTCTAGGAGGATTTAGATCTTTATTACCACTTAGAATTTCTTCTTGACATGAGTAGGACAAAAGAGCATTCACGTTCATGGAGACCCTCCATTCTGAGATTCGGGAACAGGGGGTAGCTCCCTTCTCTTTCTTCTGACCCAGGAAGAGCCCTTTGGCATGGTTCAAAACCATGGCTTTAAAACCAAACAGCCCTGGTTCTGCCACTTACTAGCTGTGTGGTTTTGGGAAAGTCACTGTGTTATCATCCACACGATGGGTCAATGGCTTAGCAGGTGCCTAATGAGAGAAGGTAGTTTCCTTCCATCCTCCAATGAGAGGAGACATATCATTTTGTGCAGAAAGATCAGGAGGGTAGAATAGAGTACATTTGAACTCTGGGTCTCAGAATGAAAAATTAGCGGGAATAACCCAAACGGCAGTGAAAATGAAACAGTGCCATTAATTGAGCTGCTGTTCTGTTGTTCCAGATGGCGCTAGGCATTTTGTGTGTCATGTCTCATTTGATTTTACTAAGAGTTCTTTTCAAGTTAGGGAGATATTATTGTCACCATTTCAAAGGTGAAAGAACATGGCAGCTCAGAAAAGTGAAGTGGGTCGCCCAGGGCCCTCAGCAAATGACTGGCTGGCCTGTGTCAGCAGGTTTGCGCAGCCTCCTTATGTGTCCACTGAGGAATAGAAAGGACCGTGGGTGTGCCCCTTCCACTTAAAAGTCACTCGTTCTTGCAGCCTGCAGAGTACTTATTCCCTCTGGAAGTATGAGCCCCAAGGTTTTTCTCCAGTACCGCTGGTTTTTGCATATTATTTTGATTTTTCTAAGGCCTTGATCCTTTGTGTGGCCTGATTGTTTTTTCCTGGCTTTGAGCTCCAAGACTTGTCCCTACATGCATAAGAGTCACCCAGAATATCGATGTGGTTCTTTTCCAGAAAGATGACTATTCCCCATATTGCTGGCTCCAGGAAGACACATGGGCAAGGCTAGTCAGGCTCCAGTCTTGGCTCAACAGCCCATGGCCTCCCTCCCCTGATGCCCACGTTCCTTTCACAAACCATCAGCTGATTGAGGCTCTTCAGAGCCAAAGCCGAGTTTACACATGAGGCCCAGATTATTCCATAGGTAGCAGCAATAATTGTGAGGAAGGTGAAATTTAGCAGTGTTTCTGCCCCTGAGGGAGAAAGAGACCCAAGCTTCAGGTCTCTTGAAGAGAAGAGGAGGCCTCCAGCTCCTAGGATCATTCTGGAAGGCAGCAGTGAGGGGAGTAGTGTTCCCGCCTAGCCTGGTGCTTCAGGAGGCAGGAATCTGAGGGATGAGATGTGTTAGCTTCTCTAGCTGGGTGATCGAGGGGGATTAGTGACAGGAAGTCCCAGAGGTCTCTCCCAGGAGCTATCTTTAGCACCTTTATCCTTATCTTTATTAAGTATATCATTAGCTGGTTTTCATATTTGGAGGAAAGTGCAGGAGAGTTTTAGAAATTGGCTTATAGCACTGCTCCTGTGTTGGGCCTCAGGTGAGCAGAGGTCCAGCAAAGCACTACAAATAGCCAGGCATCCCAGCTCACTCTCTCAACAGGGGGGCATGGAAATTCATTCACGCATTAGTTCATGCATCCATTCACTCCATCCCACAAATCTACTGAGGACTTGCTATATATCAGGCACTACTTCAGAAACAGGCTGGTTTCTTCTCTCATGGAGGTCCATTCTTTTTTTTTTTTTTTTTAAGATTTTATTTATATATTTGGCAGACAGAGATCTCAAGTAGGCAGAGAGGCAGACAGAGAGAGAGGGGGAAGCAGGCTCCCCAGAGAGCATGGAGCCTGATGCGGGGCTCAATCCCAGGACCCTGAGATCATGACCTGAGCCAAAGGCAGAGGCCTAATCCACTGAGCCACCCAGGTGCCCCATGGAGGTCCATTCTAATGGGGTGAGGAGAGACAATCAATGAGCAAACCAAATAGGGAAAGTAATTTCTTGTGATCATGAAAACACACAAGGAGAGTTTGTCCTAGACAAAATCCGTTTTGAGAGAAGTTAATAGAGATGGAGTGGGCAGCCTAGAGCTCACTATGGAGAGGGTCTTTGGGCCGGGACCTATACAGGGAGATGGAGCCAGCTATGCAGAGATCTGGGAGACCAGTTCTCCAGGGAGAGGGAAGAGCATAGGCAAAGGCCCTGAGTCAGGAAGGAGTTCAGCCATGCTGCAGGGCCAAGGACGAAGGCCAGAGCGGACAGCTGTAGAACGCTGAGCACACTAAAACTGGAACAGCATGATGTTCCTGGCACAGTTCTAACATCTTATATGCAACGTCCACTTCCTTCTCACATAGCTCCACTGGGGTTCCTGGGATTGTCCCCATGTAGAACTGCAGAACCGGAAGTCCCAGAGATGACCCACGCTTCCCGGGTCGCACACCAAATGAGTTGAGAGAGCCATGCTGTTAAACTGGGCAGTCTGATAGCAAACCCCACACTTCTAACTGGCACATTACACAACACAGTCACTGTGAACCCACTTGAATTAATGAACTGAGCCAAGACTAGAAGGAGGATGTGTATCTTGGAATAGGATGGAGCCTTTTCCAAGGGGAACAAGGAAGGAACTGGCATTCATTGATGGTGCCCAGGCTGAGAGCCAAGCACTGGGCCACACACTATCTCCTCATCCATTACCCTCACCGCAACCCCCCAAGGCAGACTTCATTAGCCCCTTTTTACAGACGGCAAAGCAGGGCTCAGGGAGGTGATGCATCATGCCCAGGACCACTCAACTAATTCATGATTGTCCTGATTAGGATTCAGGTCTGCCTGCCCTGGAACCTGGGCTTATCCAACCCCCCACATTAAATAGTCTCCTTTTTGTTTTACTGTTTCTCATTTCCCCCCTCTAAAAGTGGAGATGAAGATTTCCAACGATGATAAAGCCTTAACAATAACATCTGTTCTGGGGGGAGGGAATGACCAGCAGCGTGCATTGTCTTCCCTGGAAGAGAGGGACAGGAATGGACCCTTCTGTGTCACAGTGCCTGCTAGGTTGGCATGAGCACACAGGCATTCCATAAATAAAAAATAAATGCCACACCACGCAGCATTCTGAAAAGCTGTGCCCCAGGGGACAGGGGGTGGTTGTTGAATTGCTAGAAGCAGGGTGGGAAAGGGCCATTTCTGTCCCCCGCAGATCTCTCCTCCTGGGGCTGACCTCAGTTTTGGGAGACCCAGAGAGTTCCTCCTGTAAGGCACCAAGAGAGGAGCCAGACCCCCACTGGATAGCACACCTGACTTATTTTCTGGTTCAAACTCGAGGTGTGAAAATTCCACCTGACAGCTTCTTTTATTCATTCACCGAACAGAGAGTCATTTGTCTATTACGGCCTGGGCTCTGGGGAAAATGTGAATAATAGTAGAGATAAGGTTCCCAGTCGTGTGGGGCTTGTGTTTTGATAGAGGAATTCAGAATGTGGCTTTTTTTTTTTTTAAATAAAGGGTAAACAAATAAACATGCACATAAATTACTTTCAGATTGTGATAAGTGCTATATATAAAGAAGATAATAAAATAGGATAATGTTAGAGAGAGACAGGGTGGTGAGGAGAGAATGATTATTTTCACCTTTCTGTATGTTTTCATACCTACCCCTCCATGATCTGAATATATTTTCATACTTACATCCTTGATCTGCATCTATCTATCTGCTTACACACACACACACACACACACACACACACGCACACACACACGCACAAATAGATACATATATTTATGTATTATTCCAGGTCTCTCCTTTCTCTCCTGCCTTATTCCTTCCTTCCACAGATGATTTTGTCCACCATCCCTCCAGGGCCAGACCCTTGGGGCAGTTTCTGTGTTTCCTGTGCTGACCAGGAGCTCCCCAAGGACCAGCACCGGGTTAGTCTCCCATATCGTCCATGTACCAAAAGCACCGTTCAGCATAAGGCAGGCATGACAAGGGTTTGTTAAGTCACCAAATTAAAAGAATATCCTCATACTGTGTTTCCGTTCATCCAGTCCCAGAAGTGTCAAGAAGAAGCCACTGAGTGCCCCTCCTACTTCAAAACCACTGTGTTTTCTAACAGAGAGGATTGTTATTCAGTGAAAATCAGAGCATGCGGTTAAAGGTGGATAGCTCTGTGGTAGAGCTCCCGGGGCATGGTTTTGAATGTAAACACAAAAGCCCAAGACTGTTCCATTCATGCTTCAGCTCCCCGGATGATTAATTCAATCTTAGACACATTTGCTGAATGCCTACTATGTGTAAAATGTGACAGAGAATCACGGAAGATACAATTCTTGCCCTCCTGTTCCTTCTAACTTCTCAAGAGGGAGATTGAGACAAGGCAGATTCCAGTGGGGGCGGAATTCTAGACACAGGTGCCTGGGCACTCTCATGGAGACCCCCCAAAGGAGAGAATTCATTCCATCGTCATCGTGCTGCATGAGGGGATGGCTTCTTAAATGACCTTGAAAGAGAGAGCGGCCAGGAGCCCAGTTCAGTAGAAAAGCAGGAGAATCAGTCAAGGAAAAGTGGAAACTAACTTGGAAAGGTGGTTGGAGCCTGAAACCCCGAACGGCATGTGCTCTTGACTCAGAGATGGTAGCACTGGGAGCGGGTTGTGGGGGTGGGAGGTGGGGGTGTGTGGTGGCTTTTTAATGATGAGGGTGACAGGGAATGGCATGCTATGATCAGGTTAGAATTTCACTTCTTTGGGCCATGGCCCCCAAAGCAAATAACATGTTCCACATGATCTTTAAAATAAATTACAGAGATCAAAAGGGAGGAGAGGAGAGATTCTGGGTGTACACAGAGGTGTAACTTTTCAGAGTTCATTTAATTAAAGGAGCTGGTGGAGCAGGGTATCACCCTGTCATTTAAGACTTCTGGATTAAAAAAAAAAAAAAAAATCCAAAGGTCTCATTTTTGAAGTGAGGAATGCAGATGGACTCTGGAACACACATACGTCTTCCTATCAGTTAGCAAGTAAGCCTTCTTTTTTGATTTCCTCTTAGACTGAATACTTGTTTTGATTGTCCTCTAGCAGAATTGCACATTCACCAGGGGAAATGAAAGTCACAGGGGAGGAGGGTCTGTCCTTTCAGAGACCACCAGTACTGCTCACCGGCAGGTCTGGTGCCTTCCAGGCTAAAGAGTGCTCAGGCTCCAGCCAACCAGATCGGTCTTGGGGGTGGCGCCCTTCTGGCCTTCTGTGTGTTGTGGCCTCACAAAATGCAGCAGGCGGTAGCTGACAGCTTGGCTTCTGGAGCCAGCCAGTCTGGATTCCAACCCCACAGCTGCTATTGTCTAGCTCAGAGCCTTTGGGGGATGTTATTCACCTTTCTGGGCTCAATTTCCTCATCAGGGAACAAGTAAGCTTTCCTCATAAGGCTTTTAGGATTAAGTGCACTGACATAGGCAAGGAGCTTAGGCAATGTCTAGCGTGCACTAAGAGCTCAATAAATATTAGTATTATCTCAGCACAACGGCCTTTTCAGACTTTCAAACAACAGAAGCTTTCAGAGGACAACTTTGGACAAACAGGAGCGGAGATGGCTCTGTGACCAGTATTGAGAGGCTTGAGTTTGGGGGCTCACGACACATAGCTCTCTTGCAGCAGAGGAATCGTTCACTGAAGGTTACGTGTTCCTATTTCGGTGTTGGTTCTTGCACCTGGATTTTTTTTCACGGTGGCTTTTCCATATGACAGCAAGCCTCAGATGTGCTCTTTTCACCTATGAACTATTTTGTCTGGTGTGGTGTTTTTCTGGGCACTTTGTCATTATTCCCTATAACAGTGACATTCTGTCACAGCATTATTTGATCTCTTATGACTGCTGGAGTATTAGGATCAGATCCCATCCTGGCCTCTTTTTGACTAACCACCAGCATAGGCAGACTCCTTGCGTGATCTGGGCTTCAGGGTCCTGCTTTGTAGGCTGAGCCTATTGGACTGGAGGTCAAACACTGTCAGCCCACAGGGTGACAGACCACAGTGTTTTGATTGTCCCTCATGGTTATAAAGTGAATTCTGAGTTAGATGGGAATATATAAAATTTGGGAGGTTTCTTATGATCATCAGGTTTTCTAGCTGCTAAGAATTCAGACTAACCGGCTTGAATAGGCCTGCCTGATATGGTGATGATTGGTGATGATTGGTGAAAGCCAGTGACAGGTGTCTGCTTTAGATGAACACAGTCCCCACCATTCCCTCTTGTCTCGCTCTCTGCTCTCACTTATCATGACTCTTGCAGGGAGAGAGTAGAAATAAGAGAAAAGAGGAATGTTTATTATGCTCATTTCTTTATAAACAATGGAAGGACTTTGGGTCTTACCAACATTAGCCTGGACAGTATTATAGGCCCTTCTGGCTCACATTCTTTGAGTCTTTTGTTCGTTCAATGGCCATTCCTTCCAAAGCTGCATTATGTGGCCCCATTCATAGAGGAATTCTTAATGCTTCCACATAAGATGTCAAATGGCAGACTTGGGACTTGAATTCAGATCTCATGAATAAAAATTTAGAGCTCTTTTCCCCTCCCTCACTTAGACTTCTGAATTAGGAACATTTGGCTAATCAACTAGAAAGGCTGCTATGGGCCACCAGCTCCACACTGGGGACTCAAGAGATGGCTCAAGTGTCACATCTACCAAAACATCTCAGCCTGTACAATACAGTGCATTCATCAGTCACTCAACAGATAGTTTTCAATAGAAATCAAGTCCTTGGCTATTAGGAATAGCATGATGATAAAGGTCCAGGCAATCACACACACACACACACACACACACATACACACACACACACGCACAGGTGTACATACACCAAGTGCTGTGCTCTTCTACACACTGAACGAGGCACAGGCTATCACTATAACTATTTTACAGATGATGAAACTAAGAAACTGAAAAGTTAAGTATCTTGCCCAAGATCACACAGCCAAGAAGGCTGCACCAGCACCAGAGCCCCAAACCCTCAGACTTCCCACTCTTCGGTACAATGTTATCTTGGCCATCTCTCAGCCAGGAAGTCACTTATTTTGCACAGATGACATTGTTGGTGTCATTGTTAAATATTCCTATTCTTGCAACATGTGAAAGAGAACCTTATAGTTTAAGTTACGCAAACCCCATGGGTTTCTCCTACTATTTCAGAGAGATAGAAGCTTTTCTTTGCTCCTAAACTATCACTATGAAAATAAAAAAAAAATCCACCAGAGGACTAAAATCTCTCATTTTTTCAAATAAAAAATTCGCTGTAGCAGAGCTTTTCTGCATGCAACATTGGGAAGAGACCCTGTTCCTACTCAACTAACTTCTTCATTTGACAGCTTCATGGGCATCTACTGTGTGCTTAATGCCCTGCTGGCGCTGTCTATGCAGGAATCAACGTCCCTACGTAATTCCATCTGTGCCCGGGCCTCTCTTCTGCAGACTTCCGACTATGACTCCCCTCTAAGCAAGGGATGGAGAAACAACAGTGACTCAGATTTGTACCATGAGTCTAATGCGGGTGCCCTGTTCTTCTCGAAGTTCCCCCACAGGTGGCATCTCAGCCAGCCAAGCCCTGAGACCTCCCAGGCTGAGAAGGTAGTATGCCATTTCAGCACATGAGACCATGCAGGAGTAGACAAAACTGCTGTGCTAGCCAAAGAAGTTTTACAAAGGAGTGGAAAGCTTTTCCTCATCCCTTGGATACATATCAAGGCTCTGGTCAGCCTTGCCCTTGGAATTTTGACATGCCTCGTAAGGCACTGTCATCACCTTTTCCATCCTGGGAATTGTCACATGTAGAGAGTGAAGCCAGAATAGATAAGGAAGGAATGGGCAGTTGGATAGATATCTAAATGGAATTTTAAATATATAGCAAAGTCTGGAAGGATGCCCACCAAACTATTAACGGTGGACACATAGGGAGAGAGGGTCAGAGAGAGAGAGGAGTAGGTTGATTGTGGGAAAGGGAGAGATTCACTTTTTATTCATGATTCTTATTAATGGATTACTTGAACAATACACGTATATTCCTATTACAAAAGGGAGTTTGGGTTTTAGAATAAGGCCAGAGTATAAGTCCTAGCTTCCACTGCCTCTAAGAGCTATGCAATCCTGTGCAAATTATTTCAAGTCTCTAAACTCCAAATCCCTTGTGTATAGGATGAGGTTTGTTGTGCAGATTCAATGAGCTTAAGTACTGTGTAAAATCCTGATGGAACTGTCAATGGCTATCAGCTCTTTTTTAAAAAACAGTATTTTTTGCATCACTGCTACCATGCAGGTAAGGCTGAGAGTGAGCTAGAGAGGAGATATGGAGGGCAGAAGAACACCACAGGGGAGACAGCAGCAGCAGGGCTGAGCAAGGGGTGGAGGCTTTTGATGCCACGTAAATTGCACTCCTAATTTGTAAAGCTGTGCCAGCGTTTGTTTTCTCCTCTGGAAACACCCAGGGTCACCAGGCATCTTGTGGTATTGAGTGCCTCTGGGCACGGGCGTGGGTCTGACCCAGTTGGTTTCCCACCGGAGCTGTGCTGGTAACTACCCAGTGTCCTTGGAAAGGTTACTTACCCCGTGTCAGTTTCCTTGCCTATGTCATGGGAATAGTTCCTAACTCAGAGATGGTCTCAAGGATTCGATGAGCTAATACATGCAAAAGGTTCAGAAACAGAGGTTGGCAAAGAGCAAGTACTTAATAAATATTAGTTCTTGGTATTATACATTCTGGTCCTAGCGTACTTTTAAGATTTTCAAAGGCTCTAGCCATTCTTATTTTGGGAGATTTTACTTCACATCTTCTCAAACAGTGAAAGTTACCCACATTCCACATTAATATTTTTTTCTTTATTTATTTATTTTTTATTTATTTTCAGCATAACAGTATTCATTATTTTTTTACCACACCCAGTGCTCCATGCAATCCGTGCCCTCTATAATACATGAATATTTTTTGAGGTAAAATATTTAAAAGGGTTTTGTTTTTGTTTGTTTTTTAATGATTTGGGCTGTTGAGTAACTCATGGCTATAAGCCCTCAGCACTCACCAGGCATATTTAGAAATTCTCTCAAAGTGAAGAGTCCTAAGGAACAAGTTGCTTTTAAATATAATGAAAATTTTTAATGAATATCCAACTTACCAATTAATGGTATTTATGTAATGTTGCATTATGGAGGCATTTAATTAAACATTTGCTCATTTTGATTTTGCAATTTTCCTTTTACATTTTGAAGCCAAAAAAAAAATTTTTTTTCAGGCCTCAGTCAAGGTAATTATGACAAGTTGTCAACTAGTGGCCAGAAAGATCTTTCTAACCTCCCTGCCTACAGCTATGGCTCAGCAATCAGGTGGGACTTAGCCTCAGAAGGGACCTATGGGTTCATCTATTCCTGTTCTCCCATTTCATGAATGGGGAAACTGAGGTCCAAGGAAGCGAGTGACTTGCCCAAAAGATAGTTGATTCCCCAAATGCAAAGTTCTGGACCTTCTAAACTTGTTTTTTTACACATCTTCAAGGGGGTGGCTTCCAAAGTCAAGGGGAGTGATTACATGAGTGGTCAAGTTTGCTGATGCCTGGAAAGGCTCAGATGCACATCTGTGCAGCCCAATGACTAAATCAATAGTGACTTGAACCATCAGCCAGGGAAGTGTCCATGAAATACAAGTAGGAATTTTCACCAGTTGTTAGAACTTAGCAGAAATCAATTGCAGACAGTCCCTTATAGAGATTCAGAAATGATGGAAAGCTGGAGAGCTGTATGGTCATTCCAGGGGAGGTGAGAAGACCAGGCTTTTCTATCTACTTAAGGCTCAAAGTGGTCCTGCAGGAAAGGAAGGTGGAAATCCCCCTGCCCAGGACCACCAGGTACAAATGGTCATTTGGGCAGTGCCAGGGCATGCTCAGAGAGTGATGTGTCTTTCTTTCCTTTAGAAGGGTTCTGGGCTCTAACACATAACTAAGCGTATTCAAAGGTGTGTAAAAAAGGAAGGGAGGGAGGCTTCCTTTGTATTCTTCTTCAGTGGTTAAACAAAGTCTATTTACAAACAGCCACTGTGCAAAGGCTTCATAGATTCAGTTCCTTCTCATGTGTCACGGCCAAGGTGCTCTTGCCTGGACCCGGTCAAGTCCAAGCAAGGCAGATGTACTTTGGACAACTAATGTGCCTCCACCTGGGCTGTGGGGGCCCTAAGAAAGAATAAGACATGGCTCTGGAGCTTGGAGAAGCAAAGAGTTAGGTGAGGGTGAGGAGACTCAGATCTGCAAAGGACAAGGCACTCCATGAAAATCTGGAGTCTGATGGTCTTCCCAGTTTGGGCACAAGTTTGCTGCACGTTTTTGGTCAAGTCACTTTAGTTCCCAGAGGCTCAGCTTCCTCCTCTGTCCTACAAAGGCAGGACTTGATGATGACCTCTACAATCCATCCTGGTTGAACAGGTGCTATGCTACATGGCAAAAATTACAGATGCTGCTCTAAGTGTCTCCAAGAAAGGGCTTCTCAGAGATGGACCACATGTGTGAGAACAGCTAGAGCAGAATTAGAGAAAGGGTTCAACCACAAGTGATGTTATTAAGCCAAGAGATTGCCCCAGTTCTCACAGGAGTCCTCAACACAAGGCTATGAGCCACCTCGGATCTACCTACTTCCTTCAGGTCACTCTCTCTTGAGTTGCATTAGAACTCAAAGAGCGTAGAAGTTACCTTTGGGATCTCAGATAGGATCCGGGTTAGAATTAAGGAAGGACTTCTAGACAAATGCTTTAAGAGGTATAAGCATGTAACCAAACAAGGAGAAAAGCATCCTCTCTCTTTTAAAAGCCTAAAATGCTGGACACAGGTACATTTTGCATTCCTGAAAAGCTGTGTGCTAAGAAAATGCATTGAATCGACCCCACTTAAAATGCACCAGGAGTGCTCACTATTTAAAGATGCTGGAATGCCCTTAAATTCACCTGTTTGTAAATACAGACTTTGTTTAAACAGGTTTTTAAAGTGAGTTTCCTTGACTGAATCTCTCTGGCAAAGAAGAGTGCAAATGCAGTCTTTTTCAGAGGTAGAGAAATGGATTCAGTTCATTCCCAAGATTTCTTTCAGACCTGTAAGTCTGGGAATGCTTCACACATAAGGCAACTCACAAGACTTTTCTGCCTTGGCCCGTATGGCTGGTTTCTGTTCCTGGGTGATCTGTAGAACCAGCACTGTCTCCCTAAGCACGTCTCAATTAGCAGCACCAGGGAATGCTTGTACTGGAGGGTTCGGGTTGGGATCCCCCTAGCAGTTGAGCAGAATTTGGGATTCTGTTCCATCTCCATTTGCTCTGTCCTTGGTGCATTCTAGTAATGAGACTGTAAGAGCAGGAGGGTGGGGACTGTGTGGGGTTTTGCTTCTCAGTGTCTGGTGTGTAGCAAGCACTCAATAAATAGTGGTGAATAAATGAATGAGTAAAAATGGGCACCATCAGTCCTAGTTGGCTGTGTGACCTTTAGTCAGTCACTTAACTGCTCTGAGCCCAAGTTTCTACGTCTAGCCTGGGCGGGAATAATAAGATTTTTTACCTCATGGGATTATTATGAGGATTAAATGAGACCAGAGACAAAGAGCACTTAACACATTGTCTGGCATATAAGGACTTGGCCAATGTTAGCTATTACTATTATTTTAGTGTAATGCTAACGCTTACTTTGTCCTTTCACAAGCCTGTGAGGATAAGTATAACTGTCCCCACTGAGCAGATGAGAAAACTGAGGCTCAGAAGTATCAGGGGCCTACCCAAGGTCACAGAGGGAGCTGGGATTCTTTCCACTGCTGAACAGTGAATGAAAGCATGGGGATTTCCTTCCCACTCCTGGAACAATAGAGGCAATGCGCTGGGAAGGCTCAGGAATACACAGGACTCCTTCTGGCTTTTCCAGACTCTCGGGCTGTCCTGGTTTGGTGGGGTGAAGAGCTTTGATCTTCCCAGCTTCTTGATCTGTTTACGGCCCTGTTAGCTCTAGGATTGGTCGTGTTCCAGTTAGTGCCATGGTTCCTTCTAACCCTCTTAACTACCCCTGCTGGTGGGCATTTATGATTGCCTTAAACAAGCCTGCTTACAGAGACACACTGAGCTCAGCAGCAGAAGGGGAGGTTTCTACTGCAAAGTCTACCCTGGGCAAGCACAGTGCCCGGAGAGGCCCTGCCAGCCAACCTCCACTGAGACCCTGATGTGCTGTGCTCTGGAAAATTAGAGCAGCCCAGGCACATTTAAAATTCATCTGGTGGATATATCCACCCTGAACAGAATGGATAGATGTGCATGTGGGAAATTCGATGTCCACACACCCACATAGATGAACAAAGCAGGGTGTTTTGTCAACTTGATTATCTGCCCTCCTGGTGGGGAAGGCATCCTGACTAAAGGAGCACGCAGATGCTCTCGAAGCCTTGCTTTGCAGGAAAAGGAACCTGCCACATTTGCACCTTGATGGCGCTACTGTTAATGACAAGCTGCTGAGACTATTAAATACCATCTTCGTTTTCCTTCCCCATCGACGTTTGGATTTCTAGGGGCAAAGAAAAAGCCCCAGAGGTGGATGAATAAGAGCAGGGCAAACAGAACGTCTGAAAACCCCATGTTTCCAATAATAGTGCTGATGGTTTAGAATGTTCTCATTGAAATCCTGGTGTGCACATTTAATTTATAGCTCTCTATGCCCATACAGTGGGGCTGTTCCCTTCAGCGCCCGCACTCCTTCTTATTAGTAAAAGAGAGGACAAAGGGGAATTTTTTTTTTCCCTTTTAGGGGTATGAATTTGCAGCATGTGGTTTAAATATTCATTTTATAAGAACAATGTTTCACATTTTAAGATTCAGTGTTAGGCACAGAGTTCTCTTAAAGATTGTTAAATAGGTACTAAGGCCAGGAAAAAAGCTGGGGTGCCAGCAATGCCCAGCCGTAGAAAGGCCGATCACGCAGAAGTGGCTGTCATTTACCAAGCACCCAGGCACCTTCGTAATTGACGCAGGGTAAAGTGTTCTCACCTTTTCATGCTTCTCTTTTTTGCCAAAAATACTTAAGACAGTAGGAAAAAATATATATACAGTATGCTTTGTGTCCCTCAAATGATTGCGCTTTGTCAGTATGACCAGCTCATGGTTGGTTTGGGAAGGAACAGCACAGCTTCTCAGAATCGAGATCAAATACGTCAGATTACGGACTTCCAAAGTATTAAGTTTATGACAGGGCAGAAGCAATGGATGAAAATCTAGGTAGTCTTGCAGAATATTCCAGGGAGCAGGAGTGGGTGTGTATGAGAAGCATAAACTTCTCAGCATATTTTAGGGGAATCAGAAGATCACGCTCCAGAAGCAGAACCGGTTGAAAGTCTGGCTGTTACGAGAAGAACATCCCCACATGAGAAAGAACTTTCGAACAATTCTATCCATAGGAAAGGGGGATTCCTGATTAGGTGGACAGTTCCTTCTGTCTTGAGTTCTTCAAGCTGCGGTCATTGGATCTTTTCCTGGGGAGGCTGCAGAGGGCATCAAAGTGTGAGTTGGGCGTTGGCCTTAAAGAGTCCTACCAGTTCTGAGGTCCTCTAACTTTACGTTTCTTATTCTTGGTCAGGTATTTTATTAACAAATGTTATCCTATCTGTGCCGTCCACATCATAAAATTCATCATAGATCTAGGAAGACCAAGGGAGAGTCATGTGGAGACCAGTTAGAGCAATCAGAGGGAAAATTGTGAAATATAATGACAGGATGGAGAAGGTGATTTTCCCTGGAAAGGAGGAAAGAGAAGCATCCCAGAGAGCCAAGCTAATCCTCAGAAGAAGGGCAAAGAGTTGCTTGGATTCTTTTGAGGTCCAGATAACAGTAAATGGGGTTACATTAAATTAAACCAGTAGAAAGCAGGATCATCAGAAGGCAGAATGTTGGACCCCATGCTTTGAATCTCCCAGAGAATTTGCTTGGGTATGAGAACAGTCAGTTTGAACTATATTTGTTTCTTTGTGAAACTGATTAAGGTAAGGCCTACCCTGCTTCTCTAAGTTCTTTTATAATGACTCATGATAAATTCCTGCCAGTGTACAGTTACAGAGGAGAAAATAATGTAGTTTCTGCAGAAAGCGGTTCTTGTTTTCCAGGTCTGAAAGGTAAAACTGTATAAATCGATGTATTTCCTTTTTCTTCTGCCTTTGCTACTGGAGAACTC
Organism: Mustela lutreola; assembly: GCF_030435805.1. Classification (NCBI taxonomy): domain Eukaryota; kingdom Metazoa; phylum Chordata; class Mammalia; order Carnivora; family Mustelidae; genus Mustela; species Mustela lutreola. Next base: position 59,811,130 of record NC_081294.1, read on the forward strand.
AGAACCTGACCCCCAGGTATTTACATCTTCTCCGCGGTGGTACCTGAAAGTCACTACTGCTGCTTCTTGTAATAGATAACTCATTGCAGGACATTGAAAATGTGTCTTGTGTTTTAAACTCTTATTCAACTCATGTTTTTCGGGAAGTGAGTAGGCTAAGCTCTCATATATTCAAGATGAAACAGAATAAAAGGGAGAACTATTGGAAAGGGACATGAGACCCTAGGATAAGTTTTCAAATATGGATTGGAGAATTCCCGTCACCGGAGAGGACCAGTAAAGGAGGGTGAGTCATTGGAGTCAACATGCTTCGTCATCATCTCATTATTCACTTCCACTGATCTTGTACAATGTTTAAACTTCTGTAACTGAGATACCCCAGTACTTTACATTGGTAGGTGCTGGCAGTGAGAGCCAGGTTAGGTCGACCAGTTGTTTATTTGCAGTTTCATGAGCATAGATAAGTTTGGTCATATGTCCTACAAGTTATAAGATGAGGAGCATTAAATGGGGGGCCTCTTAAGGGCAGGAAATGGGTAATTTTTATCACAGATTTCTCCACACCCTAGTAAAAAAGCTGTCAGATTTCTGGTATCTCTGAAGGTTTGTTGAATTAAATTAAAGTGAACTGAATATAATTGAAGTGACTTGAACTTCACTGAACACAATTAAATTGAATTTCTTAATCTTGCCTTATATCAGGGGACTGTCTCACCTTTGCTAGCTAATCAACTCTAACAACAGAGCAAAAATAAACATAGCACGCTGAGCATAATGTTTAGAATTTAAACATATGTTTATTTAAGAACTATTTATTAGGTACCTCTTATATTCAGGCATTGTGTTAAGTACTGGGAAGACATTGGTGAACCAGGCAGACATTGTCCCTGCCCTTGAGGAGCTCAGAAAGGAAAGGACCTAGAAGGAAATGCGTACTAAACCTGTCAATGCATAAATAAATATGTGATTAAGAATTGTGACACATGCTGAGAAGGAAAAAGTGAAGTTTTTATGGGAAGACTAAAATGAGGAACCTAGGAGAACAAGCTAACTTTTTCAACATAGAGAAATAAATACAGTGTGTCTGGACAGAGTAGTGGAAGATGGAACCAAAGACAAGGCTTTAGGTTTTATTGTGGTTAAATATGGCTGTAAGTAATGCGACTCCATTTTTTTAATTTTTTTTTTTTTTAAATCAACTCTGGTTTCTCCCTGGAGGGGAGGAACCAAGATTGGAATTAGAGACCAGTTAGGAAGCTCTTGCTTTAGTTCTGGGGATATACGGTGGTAGAGTGAATGAGGGTAGAGAGAAATGGAGCAAGTCCAGCCATATTTTGTACACAGAATTGGAAAGGACTTGGTCAACAGTTACCTGTCACTGGGAAATCAAAGATGCCTGACGCTTTCTGTGCAGGCACCTAGGTGGACCGAGGTGCGGCGTCCTCTATGAGGAAGAGGTTTAGATTTGAAATTCAGTGAAGAGGTGGAGATCAAGAATTGAAACTGAGCATCTTGAGTGTAGGATACCTGTAAAATGTTCACCTGGAGTTACCAAATACATAGCAGTTGTCTACACAGTCATTTTGTAACCATGTATTGAAAACCTAACTTGTGTCAGGCCCCAGAGTGGGCACCATGCAAAATGTATGTAGGGCGTAATCCTTGACTTCGGGGCACTTAACACCTATGGCTGAAGATGACATATTAGACAATATTGCTATAGAAGGGAGGAAATGATTTTTAAAAATCATTAGAGAGAGAGAAAGAAGTAGGGTTGTGAATTGAAAGGAGAAAAAAAAAGCACTGGCTACTGAGATGGTGTCTGGTGGGCATCAAGGTAGAAGTCAGAGTGAGGAGACAGGGAGTGGAGGCCAGACTCAGAGTGAGGCAGAATTCTTACTGCCCAGAACAGAGAAAGCTTTAGCCCCTGTCGCTGCCTGGGCCATGCTTTTCCACCATCCCCCAGCCAGATATGGTCGAGGAGGTGGAAGGGTGTTAGCTGGTCAGCTCCAGCTGGGATAAGCCCATGAGTATGAGAATTGATGTTAAAATGATGGTAAAAATGGCTAAAAGGAGGGTCTGGAGGAAATCTACCCACCGTGAAGAAGCCAAGGGACATTGGGCAGGTTTGTCCTGGAGAAACTGATGTTTCTCTTCCTTAGAAGTGAGGAGAACAGAAGTGGGCCTTCAGCCTGGCTCTATGGTCCCCTCCTCTGTCCTTGGATTTCCACTGGATGGCCCTGGAACGTCTATCTGTACTGGGAAATGAACACTCCACCCCTGCGTTTGGTGTTCACAAGGCACTGTTGCTTTTGCCCAAAAAAAGTTTGGAAAGGGCCAAGAATGTTCCTTGAAAAGTACCTCTTGAGAGTAGTCCAGGGATAGTGTGTATAAATTTATATCCATGAACTGTTGTGAGATAGAAGATGAAAAATCCCTGACTTTCTCTAAATCTAATCGGGAGCAGTCCTGGCCCAACTGAGTTGGCATTCATAGACTCAATCTCAGCTTCCTTCTTCCCGCCCACAGAGCCATAGAGAAGTTCCTGGGGTCCTACACTCCGGAGAGCATTCTTGGAGATCCCTCTGGTCTCAGGCACTGGCTGGTTGCCTTGATTAAGCCATCATGTGATCACACATGTTGCTAACGATGAAGGCTTTGCTGATTCAGTACTGCTGGGGCACAGTTCCCTCGGACATGCAAGAGTTACTGATCTTTGCTACCTACAACTTCAGCCCACCACCCACCTTCTAGTGCTGGAAGTCTCTTTTTGCCCTTTCCCCCTCAATTTCTGCCTTCTTCTCCCTCCTTGTATCTTGCGTCCCCTTTACTCCTTCCTAGCCTCAGTTGCTCACTAGAACTGCTTTGCCCCAGAGCTCTCCAACGCAATGATTCCTGAATGTTAGGGCCCATTAGAACCCCTTAGAAAGCTTGTGAAACAGATCACTGGGCCTGCTCCCAAGGTTCTGATTTAGCAGAACTGGGCGGGGCCCGAGAATGTGCATTTCATAAAGGTTCCAGGTGAAAATGTTGCTGCTGATTCACACCAAGAACACCCCTCCAAGGAGAGGGAACAAAATTCCTGGTTACCTTTATGGAAATGGCAGGGAGAGGGGAGAAAGAAGGGAAGGGAAGTTATGGGAAGGTAGAAGCACAAATAAATATTTCAATTAATTACTATGCCAGGCACCATCTCATATTGAATGATAAAATTATGTTGACCAAAACATGATTTAGATGCACATTTTGGGGGGAACTCTCTCTTTTATTTGGTGAAGAAGACCCAGGGGAATTACTTTATACCTTTTTATTCCTAGTGACAATGGACCTGTCCTTGTTCCTAGCTTCTCCTGAGCCCAGAGCTTAGAGCTCGGGACCCCTGGTTTGGAACCCCTCGTTCCTGCAGCTCATTATGTGATATTCAGAAAGTTGCTTTGCTCCTATTTCCAAGAGCAGACAACGCGTTTTCTTTCTGTCGCCTGGACTTGTCATTGAGAAGGCTGGCATCATCCGCCAACCGTATTTGCAAGTAAAATGTCCAACTGGCAGGAGAGAGGCCAGGCAGAGGGACAGCTAGATGTGGTGGGCTGTGTCAGACAAGCAGGCTGCGGGAGCTCTCAGCCCTCTGGCCAGCTCTTCTGCGGTGAATAGAAACCTGGCAGCATGTCTGCCTGCAGGGCCTCCTGCTGCCTCTTCCACAGCACTTGGAGTTGGGGCTGCCCTTGAAAGGGCCGTGGTCAAATTTAAGCCAGAAACTGTCGCTCACCGTGGCATGCTGCAGAGTGATCAGGCTAGGCTACCCAGACTTCACATCTTGTCGGGGCTTCCACATACTCGTGGAGTGTAGCTTTGGACAAGCTACTTTTCTTCTCTGTGCTAAAGCTTCCTCATTGTAAAAGGCAGAAGATAATAGTATCTATCCTCAGTGTTGTTGTGGGAATTCAAAAAGAGAGTGTAGGTAAATTGCTTAGCATGTGCCTGCCACGTAGCAAGTGTACAAATAAAGGGGAGCCTTCATCATTCATTCATAACCGTTACTCCATTCTGGATATTGGAGTTCATGTCCTAACTTTCCTCATGGACCATGAGCTCCTTGAGAGCGGAGGCAGGACCGATTCCCTTTTGAATCCATCCATCACATGGCCACACACCTGTTGCAGCCCGGCTCTGTGCCTGTCACTGTGCTGGGGCCCCAGCCGCATCCATCCGCACACACACTGTGCAGGCGTTGATGAGTGGTTAGTGGACAGAAGGGAAAGATTGATGAGCAGGTTTCAAAGGGTATCTTTCATTGAACAGCACTGAGTCTTAGAAAAATGCTTCTCAGACTTCAGGGTTTGAGAACTACCTACCTGGGAATCGGATTCTGATTCATCTAGTCTGGCTAGGGGCCTGAGAGTTCTCATTCCTAACAAATTCCCAGGTGCCACCACTCTTGCTGGTCAAAGCGCCAGGCTTGGGGTAGCGGGGCACTAGGTGTCTGTGCCTGACCACACTTACGGATTGCAAAAACCGTGTGGGTTTAGAAGTGAGAAAAGTGAATCTGTAGGGACTGAGCAGTTTCTTCATGACACCTGACCCATCTGGAAGCTGGGTGGCTTGCCTCATTTTCCTCTGTTAAGCTATATTGACTCCCTAAAACCATAGGTTCTTAAAGTTTGCTGCGCAAGAGAAATCACCCAGGGAACATTACAAATCCTGGTGCCTGGAAAATGGGATACCAGGGAATTCTAACGGGCAGCGGAGTTTGGGAACCACCACTTCCCAGCCCAACTTCATCCAAAGAACAACAGAGGAAGGAACCTCCTTCTGCAGTCTCTCTAATTTCAGGTACCTATCACAGCCTTTCAGAAGTTGGAAACGCAGGCCTCTTCATTATTTACAGATGTGGAAATTGGAACCCCTTCAGGTTAAAACACTCACCCAGGATTACCCAGCCCTTGACAGCAAAGTTAGGACTAGATAGAATTCAGACCTCTCAGTTCCCACTTTCCGTGTGCCTCCTTGATCTAGCCAGCTGTGAAGGTGAAAACCCACATGAGTCCTGTACCAGAGAAGGATTCCAGAAACATAGGCTCTTCCCTGGAAAAGCGTCTTCATGCTCTGCCACCAACCAGAACGTCGGAGACTTAAAAGAGACCTGGGTGAGGGTGTGAGGAGGGGTGTCCCAGGGAACATGATCTGACATCACAAGGGCAGGGAAGTTTTCCTTTACAATAACACCCTGCCATTCTTGAGATGATAACATGTGACAGATGATGCTGTGAAGTTATAAAGGCTTTAAAATTCCAAAATGAGATGTATAATCCCATGATGGTAGGAGCAAAATTAGTGGCTTGATTCAGTACAATTAACATTGATTATCTTAATCATGACATAATGTCAGTTTCATTGGACACTGCATGTTAAACACATTGAGGACAGCAGATACGTACAGTCAATCTTTTTTTGGCGGGGGCAGGGGAGCTTGACATGACTCAGAGTTGAAGAGCCCAAATCTTAGCTGTTTCTGTGTAGCTTTCCCTTATAACCATTGAAAAATTAGCCACGTGACATGCCTGCACTCTTAACTATCTATTGAACACTTACTCTGTGAGCACGGCATTGTCCCTTTGTGAATACCTTTGTGAATACCTAATCTATATAACACCCCCCCACCGCCACAAGGCATCCTGGAGCAAATAGTTTAAAGGGGTGTGTGTGACTGTGCATGTGCGTGTGCATGTGCATGTGCGTGTGCGTGCGTGTGCCGGGGCCAGGATCACGGCGTGGACAGGCAGTCAGAGATGAGAGGAATATGATCTGGGTAAGTGAGTTGGTTGGGAATTGGGACAAATTCTGCATGGCCTGGTGGTAGTTTAAAGGAGGAGTTAGGAAGAGTAGAAGAAATGAAGTTGGGAACCGACCAGCTCATGCAGGAAATTTCATCCTGTGCTGCCAAGTTTGGATTTTTACCCTCAGAGTCAGTGGGAATCCACTGAAGATTTTAAGTAGGAGTGAAAGTCTCCTTTCCATTTTAGTACAACCATATTCTGACTGCAGTATGGAGATTAGAGGGGGCAGAGCTGGAGACAGGGTCCACTTAGGAGGATGGTGCAATGCACCAGGTGGCAGTGATGGCCGCTTCAATTAGGGCAGTGAGAGTGGGCACAGAGAATAAGCACACGCAAGACAAATTACTAAATCCTTGAGGCTTGGTGATTTATGGAATGGAGCAGGAGTGGGGAGGAGAGAGGAGAGAGAGGAAAAGGAGAGAGAGAGATCGGAATCAAGGTCTATGGCTGGACTACTGTCTTCAGCTGAGTGGTCCTGAGAAGCAGCACACGGGAAGAAGGAGAGAGGCTCTAGAGGGAGGGATGTTGCTGGCATCTTTATGATGAGCTGCCTATGGGCTATCCCAGGGGAAATGTCCAATAGGAAGCTGGACTCCTGAGATTCTTTATTGATCAGGAAAGACCCTAAAACTGTCATCACTTTGTATCTTATGATCTTAACATAAATGTCCAAAAGAATGACAGCTTGACCCCTGTCACAGATGGGTTGTTCTAGCTTGGAATATGACTCAGGCCAATCAGCTAAGAAACAGAGGCCCTGTGGGCACTGGGATAGTTAAGAAGACCTTTTTTCTTTTCATTTCTTTATAAATATTTATTTATTTATTTGTGAGAGAGAGAGAGAGAGCGTAGGGGGAGGGAGAGAGGGAAAGAGAGTCTTAATTAGACTCCATGCTGAGCATGGAGCCCAACTTAGGACTGGATCTTACAACCCTGAGATCATGACCTGAGCTGAAATTAAGAGTCAGATGCTCAACCGACTGCACCATCCAGGTGCCCCAAGAAGACCTTTTTTCTTTAAAATCATAGCAAATAAGATAGTCCCCCCCGAACTCTTTGATGGGAGTTGTCTCATTCATTCTCTCCCTCATGCACAAGAATCAGATGCTCAACCGACTGCACCATCCAGGTGCCCCAAGAAGACCTTTTTTCTTTAAAATCATAGCAAATAAGATAGTCCCCCCCGAACTCTTTGATGGGAGTTGTCTCATTCATTCTCTCCCTCATGCACAAGAATCAGATGCTCAACCGACTGCACCATCCAGGTGCCCCAAGAAGACCTTTTTTCTTTAAAATCATAGCAAATAAGATAGTCCCCCCCGAACTCTTTGATGGGAGTTGTCTCATTCATTCTCTCCCTCATTTGAAAAACCTTTTACTAAGCACTTTCCATGAGTCAAGCATTGAGAATACAGGATATAGGAGGTCTCTGTCCTTGAGTACCTCTGGGACTAGTGGACAACACAGACACATGGACATATGACTATGATTGCATGTTACAAGCAGAAGGAGAGTTGAATGTCAATGTTAGGCGTTCCCCCCAAGATGTTCTTAGACTTTGAGATGCTAAATATTGCCATGGAATGGGGCAGAAGAGCATCAGATAGAACCAGAGAAGGCTTCCTGAGGGAGGGAATGGCCCGTGCATGGATCATGAAAAATGAATTGGACTTCATGGTGTGTAAAAGAAGGCATCCTTCACTTGTGCAGACACCAAGGGAGAGGAGATAAATTTGGCATGTAGGTTGGGGAGGTGAGGAGAAGCAGGATTCAGTTTCTGGGCAGCCTTGCATGTCATTCTGGGGAGGCATTTGGGCTCAAAGGAAGTGGTGGGGAAGAGGTCATATGTGTACATGCCCACAGGGACTAGGCAAGGACATAAAACAAAACAAAACAAAACACAAAAACGAGGTGGAGTGACCAACTGTCCTGGTAAGAGCAGTTTCCTGGGACATGGGACTTAAGTGCTAAAACCAGACAAGTCCCCAGCAAACCAGGAAGTGTGGGTCACCCTGGAATGAGGCCAGGCCTGGGATATCAGTCAAGTGCACATCCACCCCTCACGGACCCTGTTCACGTCAGGAGGTGGCCCCCAGTGCTGCCATGTGGGGATGCAGAATGGTATCTCTGAGTCTTCCAACAATTCGTTTTTTAAATGTTGACCCAAGAGTCAAATGTTTTCCTTTTTATTGTTATTTATTTTTTCTTTGAGTCTTACTGGCGCAGAAGTCACATGTTTTAAAAACACCAGGCCGGCCCAACAAACCATTCCTGTGTACCCTGTGAGTGCCACAGACTGTCTCAGAGAAAAGCGTCATAAGCAAAACCTCCCACATCCCACCCTGCTCCTGCCCTGAGGCACGTTCAGACAATTTTCATTTCGCAGAGTGACTTCAGTGATCAATCGTTTGGTTTTTCAGTTTGATGCTGATTTGGATGCTGGGCACAGCACGTAATCGATCAAAGCAAGGATGAACGGTGGTGATAGAGATACCCATTCAATTTTTTTGAAAGATTAAATTTGTGTTCAATGGCTTGTTCTTCCCCAAATCCGGAAACCTACGTGGTGAGGAAGATAGAGCATGTACTTCTCAAGCAACAGCCTTAGGCATTAATTGAGGTCCATTTATTCTAGGTATCAGGACACCCCCTTGGTGGAGATAGGAAAAGGATCATCACCTTGTTTGTAGGGAACTTGGAGGTCAGGGCCAGCATTTGGAGGCAGGGAAGAATGGTATATTGGATTTAACACTGCAGTCAGAACAGCTAGCGCTGTTCTAGCAGCCCTGGCGCTTTCGGCAGCTGTGTGACCATTGGGAAACCACCAAACCTCTCCGGTCCATGGCTTCTCCAAGGGCTCCCAAGGATCACCCACCCCATCGTCTCTCTAATTCTAAGCTTTAACTCTGATTAGACTTTTGCTAGGAATTCTCCAGGCCTGCCAGGGTGAAAGAGTCAGCAGGGTTTTATTTGTTGTTGTTGCTGTTTTGTTTTTAATTTTTATTTATTTATTTGTCAGAGAGAGAGAGAGAGATCGAGAGATCACAAATAGGCAGAGACAGAGGGAGAAGCAGGTTCCCTGCCTAGCAAGGAGCCCGATATGGGACTCGATCCCAGGACGCTGGGATCATGACCTGAGCCGAAGGCAGCTGCTTAACCAACTGAGCCACCCAGGCATCCCGTCAGCAGGGGTTTTAAAGAACAAATCAGTCCAGACATCTGTGACATCTTTCTTTTTTCCAGATAGAGTTAGTAGATATGGGGTTGTAGTATGTTGATCTGATATCTGGGCACCACCAGGCCAGCTCTCTGGATGGCATTTTTATTGTGTCACTGGATCTTCTTTAATTGAGCGTGGATTAGAACACTGGGGTAGGAGCTGCGTACAGCAAGCAAGCGTCACAGGCAGGGGCTCTGTGGCTGGGGAGACTTCTGCTCTGAGAGAGGGGTGGGGAGGGCAGGTGGGGGAGGACCTGCACTCATGCCAAGCTGCAGTGTCACCTTTATTAATGTTGACGGGGAGAGGGAGTCAGCAGGCAGCTAATGCGTACTGCAGAGGAGTAATTGGAAGGTGTTGTTACCATTCCAAAGGACAGGGAAGTAGAAGTGGGACAAATGGGAATTTAAAAGGAGGGAGGTGAGCAAAGGGAAAGAATGAAAAAAAAATGGAGTATGATGTCATTTGGAAAATCGCAAACCAATAAATCAATGAGGTATCATTGCCAGGATAGAAAGGAAACAGCCTAAGGAGCCAGCCTGTCGGGGGAGTTGGGGGCTGACTGGAAACACCAGATCAGCAGGCAGAGCCGTGTCCTCATCCAGAGGTCAGCTGGAACCTGAGGCCCAGGATGGTCTCCCACTCCATCCACTCCATTCTGCCCCTTTTCCTTGAGGCTTTTTTTTTTTTTTTTTTTTTAGCATGAAGGGCATCAGAAAGAATGCTCTATCTAAAAGGGTTTTACAGGAGCTAATTAATGGGAACCCTTGGAGTCAGCTTTTCAAACAGTTATCTCTGAGTTCAGTTTCATAGGATTTTTTTCATCATTGGAATCAGCCTCATAAAAGCCCGAGCATGATGATTCCTCCAGTTTTAACTTTAACAGATGAAATAGTACTCTCTTTATAGGAATGAAGAGCGAGGACTTTGGGTAGCTTTCTTTCATTCTTAAGACCTTGTCAGTGGAGCTGACCGGAAGGCAACCCAGTAGGCAGGTGCCTGCGTGGCATCTCGTTACCGACAGATTGAGGTTCAAAGCCCTCAGCCTGGCATTCAAGGCCCTTCCAGCCTGTCCCTCCAAATCTCTCTCGTGATCTCCCTCTATGAACTCTGGCTGTACCAAAACACTCTGCACAGTTCCACCTCTGCGTCTTTCCTCATCCTGTTCCACATACAAAAGTGGGACAGCAATTTCTCAGCCTCGCCACTCTCCCTCCCCTTCCCTTACCTAGGACAGACATCACTAATCAATCAACACACTCTTTCCTGCTGAGCTAGGACTTGGCCGTGGGATCATTTCCCACACAGCTCTTGAAGCAGATACTACCAATCAATCAAATTCATCAAATTATAAAATGAAATGTATTTTCTATTATAGATCTAAGATGTCCTTTCCCATTTTTATCTTAGTCTCTTTCAATCACATTAGTTCCTCAAACCCCCACATGCTCTGTGAAATTTTCCCGGATCATCCCTATCCACAAAGGTCATTTCCACTTCTTACAAGCCTAGAGAAAACTTTGCTTATAGCACTCATTTTGTGCCTGTCATCTGGCATCACAATGTATATCTCTCTACAGATCAGAGTTTCTCAATTTCAGCACTAGTGACATTTTTAGTCGGATCAGTGTTTCTTTTTGGAGCTGGCCTGTGTATTATTATACGGTGTTTAGTAGCATCCCTGGCCTTTAGGCAACCTTACCCTCTCCCCCAAATACGACAGATTGCCCTAGTTGAGAATTACTATAGGGATGGAGGGATAGAGAGAGAGAAAGAGAGAGAGAGAGAGATGTTCTTCCTTATACCCTAGACTTTCAGTGTGTAGTTGGCCAATAAAGCTCCTTCCAGATAATGGGTGCTAAGTGAATATTTGCTAACTAATTGATTGATTACGAATGAGGAGTGAAGAACTGTCTGGGAAGGGAGAAAATCCTTCCCTAATGTGGATTAGGAATTACACATCAGTATGCCTTTGCTTCATTTGAGCACCATGGAGCTGAGCGATCAAGGAGGTGTTGCAAAGAGGCACCTCTACACACACCCAGTCCATTATTATCCTACTAGGACCCAAAGAACAGAGCAGGCTGGACCAGCAGGTCACTTACAGCAGGGACAGCTAGACCCATTTGGAGGAGACTGGGGAGGTGCTAGGAGAGTCCTGCTGGGAAAGTTGGGCTTGAAGTTGGAAACACAATGTGAGAGACAGACCTTCTTCACTCCTCATGAAGTAAACACAACAGGTAAACTAAAGCAGTCCTTTTACCCACAAAATAATCCACCCTCCTGAAAACCCTCTTTCTGGGCTGCCGGGTTGTCTGGGAACACATTTCTCTGCCCGCCCCTCCTCTCCTTCAGACGTGGAGGCTCTGTAAAGGGAAACAAAGGGCAGGGAGAGATGTATAAATCGTCACCCGCAATGCAGCTCTCCTTGTCCACAGGGAGGTTTAAATCATCCTCCACGAGTCAACCGAAAGCTAACTCTACACTTCCCCAGCTGATCAACGAACTGTTCTGGTAAACTGGAAAGAGGGCTGGGGCTGAGCATTGCAAGAAGGCTTGCTGGGTGCGGCTGGTGAGCCAGGCCCTACCCAGGAGCCCTGCACATGCCTTCGACTTCGTCCTCACAACAGGGATATACGTAGTACTATGTTCCAGAAACAAGAGCAATATACGTAGTACTCTGTTTCAGAGACAAGAGAAGCGGGGCCATAGATATCATGCAGCTTGTCCAAAGTTCCATGGCATTTGAAGGGAACTGGCATTTGCTCCTAGAACTTAGGATGCCCTGTCCAGTGCCTTCCAGGAAAACTGCTGCTATGGGAAACCAGATAACTTTCCTAGCGTGTGGCATTGATGATCCACTCTGAACCCATCTTGGCCTTCAACACCCTAAGCAATGCAGAAAATGGAGCAGTTATCCTCAGTTGAGGCTACAATCATGGGAGATTCATAAACCATAGAGTACAGTCATTAAGGCAGCAGATCCTGTCTATGTAACTCTGTGTCTACCCATATCAACTGGCCTATCTCCCTGTATAACCTGCCAAGCTAGCTCCACCCACCCATCCATTCATCCATCCATCCATCCTTCTGTCTTAGTATAAGCACAAGACACTTCTAGAATGTTTCTTAATATTTGAGACGTTCACTGAATTGAGTGGAATGTCGAATGTTCTCCCCATTCAAGGCTAGTTAGGCAGGGAGGACAGTAAGGTAAAATGTTACACACTTTTCCTTTCTTCATTGTACTTCGAGGCTTTGCTTAATTTTCCTATTAGTAAGATTACATCATGTTCATAAAACAATGTCTTTTTCTTTTTTCTAAAGAAAGCAAAAGCATTCTGGGGTCAAGCTGATCTAGCTAGGCAAGTCATGTCACCTCTCTGCTTCTTGGTTTCCATCTGTAAAGTCCACATGGTTTTATCAAGATTGCCTGAATGTTGGGAGGATAAAATGAGATAAAGCATATTAGTGCTTGGCCCAGAGTGAGTGCTCAAAACACGTGGCATCGTGACCATCAGGGTACTTTTTTGCACAGTGTCTGACTCATAAATGTCCAACTAATATTACCTTCTCCTTCTTCTAGTTCTTTTCTTCCCTTGCCACAACCTTATAAAAAGTCCTTACTGATGGATAAGTAAAAGCCTTAGCATGCTGCCTGATACACACTTGGCCCTTTAAATGATAGTTCTTGTTGTCTTGTAGCCCACAGTGCCTTCTGCCCAAGACATAATATTCTTTTGTGATATGTTTTTCTGTTGAAGGTTGATCTTGGTGTCCTACTTAACCTTGATGCAAATGTTTGCAAGAGAAGATGAGGGGCTGCTTGGAATATTCATCCAGAGCCCACATCCCAGTGATGCTCCTGGCTTTGCTATTTCGCAGGGAGAAGTGAACTGAGGACAAAACCATATTATCCAGGACTCCAAACAGAGTTTTTTGCACAGCTTTTCCTGAGGCATTTGGTGCAAAGACTTGAGGGTCATCACCGGTATATGTGCTGAGAATAAATCCTTGTTTCTGAAACTATTCTTCTCGAAATGACATTTATGAACTTCCTCACCCACACCTCCACAAATGTTATTAGAAGTGTTTAGAAAAAATCATCTTCCATTCAGTTAAAAACTGGGGTGTCCTAAATGACAGCCCCTTCCTGGCAAGTGGGTTTCTCAGGTTCCAAAAATGCAAATGGCTTTATTCAGAGACTAGGCGCCACTGGAGCAGGCTCCCTTCGATTCAACTCTGAACAACAGGGAGATAAGCCCACTAAGCTTGAAGACAGATAGGATCCACATAAAACCAAAATCCCTACTCTCTTGCCTGCCCAGGGAGGGCTAGAGTCTGCTTTAAAATGGTCATTTACTGAGAAGCATTTGCTGAAGTGTGGTGACACTACCATGAACCAGGAAGAGTCAACGTTGGTCCTAAGAACAAGTCCAGTACAGTGTTTTGGAGATGGGGTTGTGTGGTAAGATTTGGAAACTGCCTCTTTAAAGGGGAGTTCTTGAAACACTCAGCAGCAAGAGAGATTTTTAAAACCCAAATCAATGGCCTCTTTTTGCACTTGAAGGAAAAGACAAACTCTTACCCCTGACCTCCAAGGGCTCCCAGGATTTGGTTCCTACCTGTCTCTCTGACCTCATCTTATACAGCATCTTCCCTCATTTTATACCTTCTAGCTAGGCTGGCCTTCTTTTGGATCCTCCAGCATTCTAAGCACATCCTACCACAGGGCCTTTGAATCTGCTGTTCAATTGTCCTGGAATGCTGTTCTGCCAGGTTTTTGCATGACTGACTCTCATCATTCAGATTTCTACTCAAATGCCAGCTCTCTAAGAGACTGCCTTTATCTCCCATATTGAAAATGGTTTTCTTCCCACTCTATCCCTATCTCATTCCTTGGGGCTATGTCATTAGCAGCTATCACTGCCTAAAATAATCTTACTTGTGTACTCACTGACTTCTAGTGTGTTTCTCCATCCCTGGCCCTCTAACCAATGGGGATGAGAGCTCATTAAGAACAATTTTTGTTACTCTCATTCCTGGTTGCATCCCCCACAACTAGAAATAAGCCTGGGATATAATAGGTGCTCAAAAAATATTTGTTGAATTAAGGAATGTGTGAAGGAATGATCTCACTCTGGCTTGATCTAATGTAATTTAAGATGGAGTATACTCAGAAGTAGAACAAAAATTCTTTCACTTTCAAGCCCTCCTAAGGCAAAGATGGTCTATCCATGACCCCAACTTTTCAGAGTTTGTGTGTGGAGTGGTCCCTATAATATTCATTTAGAGATGGGGGAATACTATAATTTTTTATAGTCTCTCATCTAACACATATTTATTGAGTCCTCACTAAGTGCAAATTCAATTCTAGATTCTGGTGATAGAGCAATGAATAAATCGATAAAAATCTCTTCCCAGGTAGAGCTAACAGGTCTGACATGGGAGACACACTGCACTTATGAAAAGAACACAGGCTTTGGAGTTAGAAAGATCCAGATTTTAATTCCTGTTCCATCATATACTAAATGTCTGTCTAGGCAAGCTGCCTGACATCCATACGTCTCAATTTCCTCATCTGTAAAACAGGCATAAAGTTGACTCCATGAAGTTGTTGAGATGGGTCAGGAACAGGATGAATGTAGAGTCTTGAGCACAATGAATGAATGAATGAATGGAATTTCCTTGCCTTCCATCTCTCCTTGGGATCAACTGTATCCTTTTGAAGATTTAAAGTGACCTCACACCACAGAGCCACATGCATAGGCTCCAACAAGGATCAGAATGTGTTAGTTTCAAAGGAAGAGTATGTTACCAATTCAGTTTCCTCTTCCAGCCTTGATTCAAAACAGCCTCATTTATCCTTCCTTTCCTGCTCCTTGTCAGTGAAGCTAGCTGTCCGAGGAGATACCTGTAGTTCTGGCCCTAGTGAGGCCGGGTAGTTGAGCCATCATTAATGCCCACAGCACCAGGCAGGAGTGCACGCAGCTAACTCTACAACAGTTGTCATATTGTACAGATGGAATGTGTCAGAGCATATCCAGAATATGCTAATGGCACTTTTCTGTTTTCCTGTGATGTTGTGCCTTTGACATGGAGCAGGCCACATGAAACCCTGGGATCTGTGCCCATCAGGAAGCTTCCCCTGAAAGAGGGTGACTTGGTTTACTCTGTCATACAGCAGGATCCCCAGGGAACCAAAGAACGCCACTGCACACAGAGACAGACACATCCTAAGACCAAACAGCTGGGGGAATAAGTTTTTGATGAAGCCCGTTGTATTTCATGCTTTTGAACAATTTGGGCATTGTTGTCACTCTTCCCACCTGCTGGCAACTGTCCCCAAATAAAAGAAACCTCCCAACATGCCCCGGTCCAAGAGGCTCACATTTAATTTACTTAACAGGTGGACTTTGGGCATGTTGTTAATCAAGGCACATTCAGAGTCAAGGAGCACTGAGCTGTGATTGGGAGCACTTGATGTGTCCACAGCCAGTCATGGGTAGGTGACATCATCATTTCTTCACCCAGGTCAGGAATCTCAATGAGCTAATCTGCATAGTTTCTCTAGATCACAGTTAGCAACCATGACAGTAAAAATAATAGGTGATCATTACCCAGGGCTTTCCATGTTCTAAGTGCTTTTTTATTTAATCCTCACCCACACTGTATGAAGTAAGGAATATTTCTATCCCATTCTTCAGATGAGGACACTGAGGCACAAGACCCTGCCCACGGTCACATAACGAGGAAGAGATAGAGATAGGGTTTGACATTAGGCTGGCTGGCTCCGAGACCCCCACTCTGACACTCTACATCCTGGCGAAACAGGTGTAAACTCTTTGGAGCCCGGCCTTATCCATCCCACTCCCTGCTGCACTCTGGCACCCAGCACAGTGCCCAGAATGTGATGGTTGCTACGACAGAACAATATACTGGTTTCCCCAAAGATCACTACACACTAGAATTCCAAGTGTCCGACAAAGCTCCATGATGAAGGGGTTTTAGAGTCCCTGTTGATCCTAACACCACAGCCTCCCACTTCCGGTCCTGATCCGCCACCCAGACAGTGCCAGTTCCACCCAAGCATTAAATCTGTTACATAACCACATGGCAGACGTGGGGGTGAATGGAGAAGCCACCGGACGATGGCATTTGGCCACTCTCAGTCTCCCAAGGAGATAAGTGGTCTGAGAGAGAGAACTTTTCATCTCCCTGACTGCCTCCCTCGGTATGAAAACTTTCCTTCATCTCCTCTCCTTGGCGCTTTCTATATTTTATTTTATTTTGGCCCTGCACATTATTTGAAGTTACTATAGCAACGTGTCACCAGCTGGTACCGCGTAGTAATGTTGGCATTTAGGTAGCAAGCTCCCAAAGTTAGCTGCTTCCCTCCTTCTGTGAGCTCATCCCTCCCACAATCTCAGGTGAGTGGGGGACGCATCCGCACCAACCAGGCCCCTCTGCCCCTTGGTTACTTGGTTTTCAAGGCAGGGCAAACCGAGAGCCTCTTCCTGGTCCACTCAGCATTGCAGGGGGCTTGACTCTGTGTGTTTGTGTGTGTGTGTGTGTGTGTGTGTAGGTGTGTTTGCCTTAGGGATGGTTAAATAGATATGTTTAAGTTGAGTAACGTGCACCCAACTCTTGGCCTTATCAATATGAGGGTATGATGATGGTGGGTTTTTTAAGGCAAAGGAGCCAAATGATTTGGGGAGGGCTTCTCTTCTGATCCTAATCACCTAGTATCCCCGCTAATTAATATTAATCACATGACACTGGGTTTCTCTTTTCTCTCTTGCCATCACACAGTGAAGAGACCCTGGCTGTTTTCCTTTGGAGCTTCAGTCCTCTCCCAGGTGTGCGAGACCTCTCTCCATACTGATGGGCTGAATTAATTAAGAGGATTGATTGTCGCGGATCGCTGAAGAGTGTTCTATGTGGCAAATAAGCCCTGCCACTCAAGGCGTTAAGTAGCCCCTCATCAGCCAAGTGTCTGCGATGATTGCACTTATTTTTACACGTTTGACCTAGTTTCAAGCCGTGTCTCTTCATGCTGTGATTCATTAGCTACATTTTCAACCGCCCCGAACGAACGGAGCCGAGGTGACTCTGCCTGGTTTGTAACCAGCGTCTCAGATACAGTTTCTCTCTGGGATTTAAGATGCAGGTCCCCCTGGTATTTATTCTGTTTTTAAGAAGCAGTTTCCCATCTAGGCACCTGGTATGCTGCTTGGCTATAGATGAGTGGCTGCCTCCTGCTTGGGTAGTAAATATATGTCACCTACACGGTGTCTGCCGGGGATGGGAAGAGGGGGATTCTCAGCAGCCCGGACTGCAGGGCATCCCTCCACCCTGCTGCCCCCATGCAGCTCTCAGGCTTTTCCATGCCGCCGACAGGACTGGGAGATCTGGCTCCTCCGCTATAAAGTTTGAGCAATGTCAGGGAGAGGAGTGTCTGAGTGGCTAGTGCATCACGCTCCCTCCCTCCTCTCTCTCTTTCTAAACATTTAGAATATGGTGGATATGGAAGTAAGGTCTCAAACTCATAGAAAGGGAAGGGGGCAGGGAGCAAAGAGGTGGATTGCCATGTTGAGGATATTACTAAAAAAAGGATAAATGTCAGAAAGGCATAATGTTATTCTATCATTCTATCGTTATGTGACAAAGAGGCTTTTTTTTTTTTTTTTTTTTTTTTTGCTTTGTTATTTAATATAAATGACAAAAAGGAGCCTTTTCTGAATACGAACCTGCGGCTGGCGTCTCATGCCATTTCACTAATCAATCGGTCACAATGGTGTGATTTCTGACCGATTTGGTGCTAAGGTGGGCTAGACACCAGGGCAGGAAAAAAAGGGGTGCTTGCAGACGGATGTAAAACACTGTCCTTTTTCATTAACAGCCAAATGCAGGTAACTTGGCCAAACTTCAGTCACATTGCTCTACAAATCCTGCTGTAAGGTACTGAGCTGTATTTTTCTATGTGGTAGTTAGAAGGAAGAAATGAACAAGCTGGTAAAAGTAATTTTGGTTGACTGGTGGACTCTGACACACTGAGCAGGTCCTTATAAAAAAAATAGTGGTTTCTTTCATAAAATGGTCACTTTCTCTAGATGGGGACTAGCACCCTTTCCCCTTTTATTATTATTACGTTTTAAATGAAGCACAGAAGTTCTCTAAACAAGGCTTAAGACAATGCAGTCTTTTCAAGGTAATTCCAAGCAACTTGAGCTCTGAGGTTTGTTTTTTGCTTTTTTCCCCTCCACTTCAAATTCAAATCAAGCCATTGGAAATAACAAGCACTCTGTATCTATGCATTTGGGGCAGCCTGCAGTTCTGACAACGGTAGATTTTCCACCACACACACACACACACACAAGCCCATAATCCCAGGACTCATTTAAGCCAAAGCGTTAAAAGTAAACTATTGTTCAAGAAGCGATAGCATTTTCTCTTAGAGGATCACGGATCACAAAAAATAAAACCTCCCAAATCTCTTACCTTGAAACAGTAGAATTACCTGCAGAGATGTCCTCTCTTTCCTTGTAAAAAGAGCCAGGCTTTGGCCAGCAGCAGAATTACTCCAAAAGAAGGAATAATGGGTCCTTTATGTTGTAATTTTCACTGTTTATATGCAAGAAGTGTAGTGGGTCTGCTCACGTAGGAATAAATAAAAAGCCGAACAAACTGCTCAGCAGCTACCATGTGAAAAGAAAAGACCTCTAGTGGTCACAGGCTGAATTCTTTGAGGAAAGGAGAGAAGAGATGGAGGGAGTAGAGGAAACACACGTGTGTGTGTGTGTGTGTGTGTGTGTGTGTGTGTATGCGCGCGCGTGCGCGCGCGCACACACACCTCTCAAACTCCAAGATTTCTCTTTTCTGCCATCCATCCTGGCCAGAGGGAAACACGATGAGAAAGCTTTCTTGGTTTAAGTGGGACCTGGTTAACAGCAATGGGGGTATTCTGTCTGGTTGGAAAAGAACTGATCATTTCACAAACTCACCACCACCCCCTGGGGGTCTGAGCAGGAGAGGCTCTGCCTCCCTGGGTGACCATGACCATTCACCCCAGTGGAAGCCTCCAGGTCCCCATCAACATAGCATCCTTGCTGCTGCTCCCGGAAGTCCCAGTTTTGTGCTTTCTGCCAGCTTTGCATGTGCTTTCTCAACATTTGTGGCGCGTGAGCGTGCTGGTGGTCACAGGTAAGCAGGGCTGGCTTGCTGAGTGTATGACCTGACTTGGTGCTCAGAATGGGACCTGGGGCTGTTTTGAAATTCTGAATAATTTTTAACAAGGACTCTTCATTTTCATTTTGTTCTGAGCCCCACAAATTATATAGCTGGTCTTGCTGACTGGGGAAAGCACGTTATTCCTAACATCTTAATTGGGGAAAAAACAAAAACCTTTAGAAGCAAAAGAGATTCCTGATATCTGCGAGTTACTTTTGGGAATGTGAACTTGAGGAACGTTCAGTTACCCAAAAGACTTCCTGTGGAGGAACACAGAAGGAACTTCTTTTTTTATCAGAAAATCAAGTATCAGGTGGGAGGTTGGGGGAAACAGGTGGTGGGTATTAGAGAGGGCACGGATTGCATGGAGCACTGGGTGTGGTGCAAAAACAATGAATACTGTTATGCTGAAAAGAAATTAAAACACAGGGACGCCTGGGTGGCTCAGTGGGTTAAGCCGCTGCCTTCGGCTCAGGTCATGATCTCAGGGTCCTGGGAGTCCCGCATCGGGCTCTCTGCTCAGCAGGAAGCCTGCTTCCTCCTCTCTCTCTCTCTGCCTGCCTCTCTGCCTACTTGTGATCTCTGTCAAATAAATAAAATCTTTAAAAAAAAAAAGAAATTAAAACGCACACACACAAATATATATATATAGACATATATATGTCTATATATATTTAACTTTAAAAAAGAAAGCAAGAAAATCAAGTATCTCCAGGATCTTGATACAGGCTAGATCTCCTGACACAAGGGCCTTGGCCTTTTCCCAAAGTACAAGCAGCTGGAGAAGTGATCTGGCTCTATTTTCTATACCTGGAGCTCCCACTACAGTCCTAGTCACACAATAGATGTTCAGGAAATACTTTTTGAAGAATGAACGCATAAATGAGCCAAAGGTACCATTTCCTCACAGGGAAGTTTCTCTTGCTGATCAAGTAAGGGGAGATTCTCCATCCTTGAGAGGCTTTTGATACTCAGAGGCCTGAGATGGTTGGGGTATTTTCCAGTCTGAAGTCAAGGAGATGGGGAAGATCAATGTCATCATGCTCTCTCCTCTATTCCATGGCAATTTTCTTTATTTTCTACAGAGTCACTTCGTGGCATGTATGACAGCAATCTTAAACCAGATGGGTGACCAGCATTATTCCTTCTATATTGAGACCTTCCAGACCAGCTCTGAACTTGTGGTGAGTCAGCATGATGTTGGGGTGGGGGGCAGTGTAGGGAAGGCATTACACTCTTGGCTCTTAAAACTGTAGGAAAAGAAGGTGTTCCGGTGGACCTTATGTATGTGTGTTTCTAAGTTTACAAATATGTTCATGTGATTCCTTAGTTCTATTTTCCAGTTAGGCTTGTATATACCACTTCTGAAACATGTCTTCAGTCCCTGTAGGGGTGAAACTTAAATGTCTAGTCTAAATATGCTTCAACAAATGTTTGTTGATGAATCATGGACATTTTGGGGCTTAAGAGCATGAGAGATAAAAATCACACAGTCTAGGATTTGCATCCAGGATTTGTCACTGGTAAGCTATGTATTCATGGGCAAGCTATCTCTCTTAAGCCTCAGTTGCCCCATCTGTAGAGTGGGGATAAATTATTTATGTCAGGATGTGGGGAAGGGGTTAATGAGAGTACAGTAGCTCTCACATATTAAGTGGCCAGTATTAGGTACCTTTTTCTACATTATGATCACAAATACATGAAGGAAGTTGGCCTCTGAGCCCCCTTGCTCTTCTAGCCTCTGAGGACTCATTTGTACAGAACAGTCCACACATGGACTGTGGCCTGTAGGTTCATAGCTCTGTAGCAGATGACTTATAACCATAAAGCCCAGCCCACACTGTCTTGGGGGTATAGGAGTTCCTTTGCCCTCAACACGGTCACCTCTGTCATGTCTTCTTACTACTGCTAGATTCAGGAATTCTGCTGCTGGGGCTCACTTTCAACTCTATGGAGTGGCCCAGGGAACTAAAATTGGACCAATCTCAGAGAGTGGCCCAAAAAAGGCAATTATTAGGAAGCCAATGTCCTTAGCTTTCAGCCATTCAGCAGAGAGATGGTCTCTTCAGTGGATCAGCATTGGCAAGAAATGTAACCTTTTTCTGCATACACAAAACATAAAACAAAAGGAAAGCCAAATAACCCAGGATTTTCCCCCAAGTTCTCTATGTCATGGAGCATGGAAATAGAAAAATCAGATTCCTAATTTTTGATCCTCAGTGGAAGGAAAGGTGAGAAGAAAGGTGGAAAAGGAAATTCCTATTTATTAAACATATATACTTTGTTTCATAATTGTCACAACAGTATGACCTAGGGATTAGTAGACACATTTTACAAGTCTATCATCTGCTTGCTCAAGGTCACATAGCAAGTATGTGGCCGAGTAGGGTTTGAACTTCTCTCTTAACCCTTAGAGCATGTTATGCTTCTCATTCAGAAGCTAGATGTTCCATCTATGAGCTGGAGGCCTTCTCTGTTACCACAGGAAGGGAAGGAGCACATGATGGTATCTGCGTTACCCCATATCAAGGATGAATAACAATACTCACCATTGTCTGACCTGGGACTAAATGAGCAGTTATAGTAGGCCAGGCTCTGTGCTGAGTACCTTTTAGCCAGTGTGCACGTAATCTTCATAGAAACTCTTTGAATTAGATGTTATCCCCATTCTGCTGATGTGGAAACTGGGATTTAAAGCACTGAGGTAATTTTCCCGAGAAGCAAAGACTGCTGAAAAGGAACCAGTCTCATTTCCAGAATTTTGTAATTTAGCTTAAAGTAGTGATTTTCAAATTATATTCCTCCCGTCCTCATCCTCACTATGTTTTACCGTAAACACACGCACACACACACACACACACACACAACCACAGCTATTCTACTTTTATCTATTTTATATATTTGGTTCTGGGTAGTATTTTCCTTGGGCAAAGAATTATACTGTTAAAATGATTTGAAAACCACTAGCTTAAGGAAAGAGCTCTGAATGGGTTTCCTATGGATTTCAACATTTCCCAAGAGGAGATACAGCATGACTTGGCTTCTTCCAGCTCAGGAAGGTCCGCATGCCAGGTCTCCTGGTCTTGGCTGTCTGGATTTGTCTTGAATTTGTGTTCTCCAAAGACAGAGCACAAGCTTGGCCTGCTGCAGTCTAGGGTGTGTTGAGGTCCACTCTCAACCTCTTGAATGAGAGGAAGAGAGACCCTGTTATGTTTCCTCTAATCGCCCATGGATGTGTCTGTTATATATGAACTAGCTGTGTTTACGGTCCTGCTAACTAGGTGGTCATGGTAATTGCTACATGACCTGAGATGCCTTCACAAAGTGTAGTGTGCTTCTTCCTTAAATACCTATTTGAGAAGATGATTATAAAATTATGATATCAATAAATATTTACTTCTTCCCTCTCAGAGACAGAATTACTAGTGCTTTGTTTTGAGAATGCTTTCAGATCCCATAGTCACATTCCATTTGTATTTGTGAAACAATCTCCTGGTAACCAATGTAAACCTTCCATTTAAAAATCCATGGCTATTGGTTCCGTTGGATTTACTTAACGAATGCCTTTTCCCTTTCTGCTCCTCTAAAAAATAATGAAGAAAAAATTTAAACAGCCAGCAAGATCTGGGCCCTTCCAGTCGGGTTCTATGAAACAAGATGATAGGTGTGTTTTGCTTTACAATTTCAGGACTTCTTGATGGAGACATTCATCATGTTCAAGGACCTCATTGGGAAAAATGTGTATCCTGGAGACTGGATGGCCATGAGTATGGTTCAGAACAGGTGAGCGGCCACTTGTTCCTAACATCTGCGTCACCCCAGCAATCACTTTAAAGAGCACTCATGGAGACAAGGTGGGGTCTTTCTACTTTTAAACCCTAGGGAACTTCACACCAATCCCGAATCTTCTTCTTCTTCTTCTTCTTCTTCTTCTTCTTCTTCTTTTTTTTTTTTTTTTTTAATATTTCAGTCCTCATGACTTTGTATATACTGACCTGGCTACCTCCCACCTTCTCCATTCTTCAGATACCAGTTAGAATAACATACTTTGTAGGGTGCCTGGTGGCTCAGTCGGTTACTTCTGACTCTTGGTTTCAATGCAAATCATGATCTCAGGGTAGTAAGATCGAGCCCCACATCAGGCTCCCTGCTCTGTAAGGAGTCTGTTTGGGATTCTCTCTCTCCATTTGCCCCCTAAAATAAATAAATAAATCTTAAAAACAAAAAACAAAAACAAAAACTTTGTGACGTTTTCCCTCAACTCTTGAGATTGTAGGTCAGCCTTATTAAAATTACAGTATTTTAACATTTATTCAAAATGACAAAATATTTTGTGGTATATAGTAAAATAGGTTTAGGAAGCATGGAATGAAGCAGGTTTGTATAGATTTCTGTTCTGCAAGACTTCTTAGAGCCTTTAACATGCTGATGGAATTCTCTCAATGGAGGATGTGGGATATAGGATTTCACAAATGTGTTTGCTAGTGGAACAATTTGGTGTATACATATGTATGTTTCTGCGTGTATATTTAATATATATTAATATCTCACAGGATACCAATGTAACCCAAATATAATCCAGATCCCACGTAACCCAACACAACATTAGATAAAAGTAATTACAAGCAATTTCAGTCTTTAATGCTTTCTGTCAAATCGTATCATCCTATCAAAATGAAATTCAAATTATAATACTCAGAAGTATTTTATGATATTCCCTTTCTTCATTTCTGTGGCTCTCAGTTATCGCTCACTATCCCATGCTTTATCCACATTTCTCTTATAATCTTATTCTCAATTCCTATTGAGAAACTCCTTTAAAACTGGGTCTTCTTGGCCCCTCCCCCCTTTTCTTCCCTCTCTCACTTCCCTTTGGCTTTATATATTTTTAATCCTCCCCATGAAAGGCCCTTCACTTTACACTAGCAAGAAGTTTTGTCTCTACCTATTGCCCTTGTTCTATATCCCCAAAACCAAGAACTGGCTGAGAAATGTAAATATCCCTAGAGGTTGGAAGAAGAAAAGAAGTTGAAGAGGCAGAAGCAAAGGTCTCCTAAGTGGGAGGCAAAGAGCAAAGACTATAAACATTTATGTATTAATAATTTTGTCATTGGATACAGTCTGAGAATTTCTGTCTCATCATGTGTACCTATGAACTGAGTCCAGTCCCAAGTGGTCTCCATCCCTTACCCTTCTGTCCTCTGAAAAGCTGTTCTTCCACTAACTGGATGCCTGAGTGCCTAGCCATGTGATTCCATAGCCTCACTTACCAGCAGTGCTCTTGGGGCCACCTTTAGGGGCTGGAGAAAGGGAGAAGGGTTTTGTCAAGGCAGAAGGAAATTTCTGGCTGTGCAACAGAACTTCTGAGGAGAGGAGAACAATCAGCCCAGAAGCAAAATGTCAGAATTCTCAATTTGGGCATCACACAGATCCCATCACATCACATAGATGGGAATCCAACTTTTGCAATGATTAAATGATTAAAGTGTTGGTGGGAATTAAGCCCAAGCCACATGACAGATCAGAGGCAGGTCCCTTCCTATGCCCGTGTCAGGGCCAGTTTCCGGACCTGCACCCTATACTAGGACCCTGCACTCTAAAGGGTTGCATGTTTGCTTTCACATACTCTTTTTGCCATCTTGAAATTCTTAATAATTTTTGAATGAGACATTCATATTTTCATTGTGCACTGAGCTCAACAAATTATGTAGCTGGTAATACCTTATATCAATGTTCAGTCATCTTGTGTTATAGTAGTAACCAGCTCCTAAACTGTATGTGAATCCTTCTACTGTTTGCCAGCTGGCCAATAATGTCTTCAGGTTTTGCCAAAATACATGAAGCACCCATGTGAGTCATCTTCAACTCACCCTGTGCTTTAGATACATTCAACTGTTCACTGTTACCATTTCATTCTTCTATGACTCTGCATAAACTGTTGCTCTCCTCCCTTCTAGACCAAACTCAACATGAAAGCATCCTTCAAATTCTTCAACCTGTATGTAATCTCTACTTTGTCAATGCTTCTAGAACTCTCTCATGGTAGGAGAATGTGCTTTCTTCTCTGTATTTCCAGGCATGCCAATATTATGGCACTTATTCCACTGTGCTATAATTGTTTCTTCACATGACTATTTCTGCCACTACAGAATGGGCTTCTTAAAGGCAAGCACTATGTCCAGTTTATCTCTGGGTCTCCAGTTCCTAATACAGAGCCTGACATTCATAAATACATATAATGAATTCTATATATCCAATAGCTACTTACTATTTAGAATTTTTAAATAAATCTAGTTTAAATCTGCCCAAGTAAAAAGAGAGTTTATTAGCTCAGATTTATGGCTTCAGGCATGGATGTATCTAGATGTTCAAACAGTGTTGTAAGGAATCTGTATCTCTATCTTTACTCTTTTCTCTGCTGACTTCATTCCCAGGCAGCTGCTCTCTTTGTGGGGGGGAGAATGGGCTCTAGAAATTCCAGAGATATGTCTTAAATTAGTAAGCCCAAGAGAAAGAAAAAGGTAGAACAAGTGTCCCCAGGCTAATCTTCAAAGCTCTGGGTTAGGCTACATGCCTAACCCATTTATAAATTTCTGTGGCTAGGAAAGTGAAATTTGCTATTTCATCAGGCTTGGGTCACATGACTCACTTTGCAACTGAGAGGCAATAGTTCCTTCTATCCAAACCACAAAGCCTGGGAGCAAAGGGGGATGTAGGCAGAGTAGTTATCCAAAGAAAAAGTCTAGGAGTTATTACCAAAAGAAGAACTGGATAGGCAAATAAATGCACAGACATCTACCACTTATACAAGGTCAGGAGGATGGGAGCCCTGACCAGGCCAGCAATTTTTTCTGAGCTGCCTAGAGTAATCTTGGAGGAAGCATGTAGAAGAGTTTGGAGGAATGTTTTGTCCTGAAATCCAAGCTAGCTATGGACTTTGGTCTTTTTTGGAGGGATAGGCCTCCAGAGATAATATAATAATCCTTGCTTTGTTTATACTTAGAAAATTACAATATAATTTTCTAAAGGCTCTAAGAAACCGAAATTGTTTCCTTAATAGAAATATTTGCATCCCCTAAAGGCTCAGCTAAGTACTTAAGTCTCTACATTAAAAAAAAAAAAAAAAAAAAAAAAAAAGTTAGATTCAGAAATACAGCTGGGTTTCATACTTCTTCCACTCTCTCTTTCTTGGGAAGTCATTTAATCTCCTGGACTCTCGGTTTCCTGATCTGTAAAATGGGGATTAATTATAATGTCCATTTCATGGTATTTTTGGGGGAAGATAAAATGAGTTACTCCTTAGCACAGTGCTAGTACCTCAGAAAACTCACTGAATAGGTGCATTGCCATCTCGGGGTGTAGACAACAAACTTAGCCTTGGACTAGAGAAGGATGTACCTAATGTCAAGCAGAAAAATTATTGTTGTTCTCCTTTAAGGGCATATAGATTAGTTAGTAGATGTCCTTCATCTTTAGTCCACAGTGGAATGCTCGAAATTTTCTCACCTTTTTTACATTTGCTGTGATGTTGTGATAGCTAACACGATTAGGCACCTAGATCTACTGTTGTTGTGAATCCCTTACATGTGTTAGCTTATTTAATCTTTACAACGCTATGATGTAAACTATTACAATCCACATTTTACATATGAGGGAACTGAGGCACAGGATAGATGAGCATCTCCCACAATGTTGCTTTGCTAGTAAGAAGCCATGCAATCAGAGTCCAGGTTCTTGAGCTCTGCTGCTGTATCCTATAAAAGAGTGAGGCTCTTATTATGAAATGCATTGTACCGATGTGCCCACTGCATATTCAGTGGCTCAGAAAACTGAAAGAGGCCCAATGAGTTAACTGACCAAGATCACAAGGCTAGTCAGTGAAAGATTTCAGTATAAGCTGGACAAGCAGAATATGCAGCATGGCTTAGCCCAGGCCAGTGTTCTCCAGAACATTTCTACTTCTTATGCTGGTTGGTATGTTCTTTACAATTTCCTTCCTTCCTTATTATTTCCATACTATTATAACTTACCTGTTTTTATAAGTTTCCTATTATCACTTATGATTTATGTGTGTGTGTGTGTGTGTGTGTGTGTATTAGTCATACATAATTTATTTTTCTGCTTGTTGGAGGGAATGGAGTTTTCTAGAGTAGAATGTCTTCTTAACTTTTTAACTTCTAACTCCTTAACTATGTACTGTTTATGTACACAGACATAGTGACATGTCTACTGCAAGAAATGCCTTCTGTTAGAATATATTTTTTTTCCCATTTTGGTAAGACACAGCTTTCAGTAAGATCTGATTTACAGGATCTGATAAATTTTTAAATGATGAAGTTCTTTATAATGTAGTAAACTAACAAAATTATATCTAGGAACCCTTTTTCTCCCCTTCCATCTGCACCTTGATCTGGAAATTTAACATTTTGAGGGGGCTTGTGGATTTGTACACATCCCTAAAGCATCTCAAAAAGGAATCAATCCACACATAGTTATTGAGTGTCCTGGTTAGGCAGCGCTCTAGGGAGTGGGCCTTGGTCCCAGAGGGCAGAGGGCTTATGGTCTAGTTGGTGAGACAGTAACTATGCCATGGAAATGTGGCCAATTGCTACAGTCACTGCAGTGAGTTCACAGCACAAAAAATACCCAGAGGAGGTGGGATTTATGACTGCCCGGGTCCATATCCTGCTTCTACCATTTAATAGCTGACCTTGGGTGAAGTTCTGTGATTATTATGACTTAATTTTTCTTCCTATATAATGCACCTAATAATAGTACCTATCACAACCATGAGGACCTAAATGAAATGAAATAATATATACAAAGTAGTTGGAACAATGCTTAGCACAGAACGAGCATTTTATAAATTTTAGCTCTCATTGTCCTTGTCACATTCCTATGGTTTGGGAATACCCAAAATATTTCACAGAACAGGCAAATCTGGCCTGGATCTTATCTACCTTTATCGGTGTCCTATTTCGAGGTCTAACATTGTCTCAAGCACATACCAGGCACACAGTAGGGTCACAGAAGTCAATGGTCAGAAGCTGAGTAGGGTAGCACCCAGCCGTGGTATGGTGGCTCCATCAGGAGGCTGACAAAGCACTGATACCCGCTTCCCCGTCCCCCTACCTGTATTAATTTGTAGAGCCTACTCCTTTTCATGGGCCTCCCCCAGAAGGAGGCCCCTCCGTGGGGTTTTAGCCGGCACAGGACAACTAATCCTGATGTTCAGCAGGATTCCAGATTCCAAGAGGCTACTGCATCCCTTGCCAGAATCCCAGATTCCATGCAAGGCATTGGGGGCTCTGGGAGCAAGCCGTTCCTTGATGCTGAACCGGAAGTTGTTGCTTCCCTCTAACCTCTTGGTGCACGGAGCTTCTGTGCGTTGTGGGGAAAGCAGCTTAAAAGGCTCTGGGAGGATGGATTTCCCACTGCCTCTGGGGGATCAGAACTCTCTTCTCCAGCTCTTTTACTTCCATTGTCAAGTTTGGACCAGTAGAATCAACAACATCCTATCAACCACAGGGAGAAGAGGCCCTCTCCCTCCCTTGGGCATTCTCACAAGAAAGGGCATGTCCTTTTATTCCCATCCTACAACATAGGGGTGTGGGGATGGTTGTCACATTGGAATGGTATCAGCCTGGAATCCTGCTGCCTCAGAGCTTACCAGGTGGCCAGGCTATTAACAACAACCACCACAACAAGAACAACGGACATTTATCGAGGACTTCTATGTGCTGAAGCAGGGGCCACCAGCTTTGTACACTACATCTTATTTAATCTTCACATGGCTCACTTCCCAGAAGAGGCCTTCGCGGAGATTCCCCGAGGTCAAGCAGCCAGCTCCAGACCATAGCATGGAAGACGGCCAGAGTGGGGGTTTGACCTGGGGCAGGCTTGTTTAAGCACCTGCAGGAGTCTGTGCAATAGCGGCAAAACCAATAGGACCTACTTCCTAGCAGTGTTGTGAAAGCTGGTTGAGGAAAAGCATGTAGAACATGTAGCGTATGACCTGGTACATAGTCCTGTATTCTTAAATTGTACCTATCATCGTTACTCCCCTACTCCACCTTCAAGGATCTTTCTGCCAGTTTTTTCCTACTCAACAGCAGCTGACTTCTCTCACATGTGGCTCTGCTTCCTCTCAGGATCATCTATTCATGGCTTCTCCTCAGGCTGTGGGTTCCTGCCTTCTCCCTAGTTGTCCTGCTTTAGGAATGATACAGAGGATTTCATTTAACTGCTCTCCAGACCTGGGCACCCCCACTGGGTACCCATAAGTTCACTCGTGGGTCACTGGCCACCCAGGGAATACTGCCCAAGTCGAGTGTTGGCTCTGTGCTTAGGTGACTATGAACAGAGCAACAAGATGATGGGATGAAGTGTGAAGGGACTGTGTGCAAAACTGTGGGCACAAGTAGAAGCATGCCCAGCACCAAAAGACTGCAGGTGGCTGTCATGGGAGCCAGTATATCCTTCTGGTTAATTGCAAAGGCTTTAGAGAAAGACAGCTCTGACACTGGGTCTAGACTGTGCTGTTTATTAGCTGTGTGAATGTGGGGACATCATTTTGTTTTCCCAATATTCAGTTTCTTCTTCTGTTAAATGGGTATAACAATAGCACCTAGTTTGGTTTGTAGAATTACGTGAAAGAATGTCTGTGCAGTCCTTAGCACAGGGTACACAAATAGCTCTATCTCTGTCATTGCATTTATTAATAAGGTGAGCTCAGAGCTCAATTACAGAGGTCTTCTTATTAAATACTTACACTGTGAAGGCAGCATACTTTTGTTTAAATCCTGATTTCATTTATTCTGGCTGGGTTATTGGGAAAGTTATCTAAACTCATATCTCTAAAATGGAAACAATATTCAATTCCAAGAGTTAAAGTGAGAACTAAAAAAGAAAAAACAGAACAGAAAGAATCTATGCAAAGTACTTAGCAGAGAGCCCACTGGTTAACTGTGGCTCTGATTATTATTGATTTTACAGATCCTACTAAGCATCACAAATGAGATGCAGGAAGTGTCAGGTTGAGATTTGGTCCTGAACTTTGTTTTCAACGATTCAAGTTCATTGTTGAGAGTAACAGAGAGTTGAGTATGTTTTCATTCCAATTCACGTCACCATATTAGTGCTTAGGCTTTAAGTACAGCTATTTTTTTTTTTTAAAGAAGACAAAAGATGTATTTTTCCCACACATGAGAAACCAAAGTTAAGTAATATTATGATTCATGATTCCCAGTGAGTGGCTATGGAAGAATCCAGAGAGAGGGAAGAACCTTGACTCACTCTCCCTGGTGCCTGTCTGCCATCAGTACCCACCGTTAGCACAAAGGGTTGATAATTCCTGGTTATCCAACTGGCCTTTGAGAACCGGAGACAGCTTTAGGCTGACAATCAAAATAATGACTATTACTGAAACTACCGATAGCTTTGTTGCTTCTGGGAATTTGTAAAACCCCTCATATTTTGGGATCACATTAGAGATTCCAAGATGCTTATAACATAAAATGACAGCCACTCAATGCATTTCCTTCTGGGGAATGATACTAATCTTTAAGGGGGAAATACAGATATTTTTCAAAGGCATATTAGCAAATGCCGGAAGAGCAAAGCCAATGAAATCTCACTTTTTGACATCCTGATAGGGGGAGGATTCTGTGGGATTTTTTTTTTTTCTTTTGCCTTTATGTGGCCCTGCCTACCTCAGAACCAATTGCTGCTGCAACTGCCCATTTCATTGTTTGTCCCCGACTTCGGAAGAAGGATACAGTAACCCAAAGGCCTGCAACGGCCACAGCTGCTGTGTTCCTGTTGTAATGGTTGTGTCAGGCTGCCCTGTGCGCCACACCTAACCACGTCCTTGCCACTAAAGTCTCCAGCGTCCCTGGAATAGGGGCTACTTCACAGGCAAGGAAACAGAGATGTCAAAGTGACATGAACATGTCCCAGATCCACACAGCTTGGAAGTGGCAAAGGCAGGATCCCCATCTAACTGTGTGTGTATGTGTGTGTGCATATGTGTGTGTCTGTGTGGGTGTATAAATCTTGTGATCCTAATACCAGGATGTGCTGTCTTCTTTGGTCAACAAACATTTAAGTGCCTAGTGAATACCTAACCCACACTCTTCACAAGTAACGCCCAACGTAGCACATGTTTGAGGTGCCCTGCCCATGCTCTTGGCCCACCCAGAATATACATGCAGCTTTGGTGGACATTTACCACATATCCCAAGCTTCCTACTTCTTTCACTCCCTGGACTTTCTCTGGCTGCAAGAGAGAGCTCAGTCCACCTACAGGGCATGGTAGAGGACCTCCACAGGAACAACTTTCAACTAGTGAGAGGCTGACATTAGTAAAGAAATAGTCCACATTCTGCATCCCTGGGAGGGGAAAGGTATGTTCTAGATAGTCTCTCAGCTGTTCCCAAGCAGAACTGAGCTCCAGTCATTACCTGAAGCAATAACCTTCCAATCAACACTTCCTTTGCTGGCTAC
Source organism: Mustela lutreola (assembly GCF_030435805.1). NCBI lineage: Eukaryota > Metazoa > Chordata > Mammalia > Carnivora > Mustelidae > Mustela > Mustela lutreola. Next base: position 59,842,915 of record NC_081294.1, read on the forward strand.
CTATTGCATCTCAGGTAAGCCAAATGGGCATTTTCCCTGGATCAGCTGCTATTGAGGATAAGGAGTTATTAATTATTCACTGTTCATCAAAAATTATAGACAGCAGTACAAGTAAGATCTGGCCACTGTCCTCGAAGATTTTACAAACATAACTCACACCCTAGAGACGAGGTCACAGGTGGGCATGTGGCAGTTTGGAGGCGACTGCAGAAATCCAGGGGAGAAATGATGGTGGCTTGGTTGAGGTCAATGACAATGGGGTGTTGAGAAGTAGTCAAATTCTGGCTGCATTTTGAAAATAATGCTAAGAGGTTTTGCTAACAGGCCAGGTGTAGGATATGAGAGAAAGAGAAAAATCAAGGATGCTACCACCAATTCTCTCTCCCTGAGCAACTGGAAGAACAAATTTATTGTTAACACAGATGGGAAGACTACAGAAAAATGGAAGATAAAAGGTAATAGAAGTTAAGATTTTGACCTTATGTTTGAGATGCCTATTTGTCAATCACATGAAGGTATGGAGCAGAGAGCTGGAATGGGAACTGGAAGTTCAGGGGAGAGGCCAGGGAGGAAGATATAACATTGGAAGCCAAAGGCATGTAAGTTAGGGAGTAGATGAGATCAGGGAAGAAAGTACAGTCTAGCAGAGGAGAGGGGCATTACTGAGTCACCAAATAAGTCTTCCCAGACCATGATGAATTCTGGGGAAGGAAATTGCAGTGACTGTCCTTTGGGGGACACAAGGATGTGGTAGACCCTATCCTAAAGAGATTAAAAGGAGAGAAGCATTTTATACATTATATAGGAGAAACACAGCTATTTACTAGACCACAAGAAAAAGCACTGGATAACAGTGAGAAATTAGTTCTAGAAAGAGTGGGGTCTAATCGTGAAGGGCATTGACTGTCGAGAGGAACAGTTTGGATTTATCCTGTGGGCAATGGGTGTCACCAAAATCGGTGATTGACATGACCGAACTGCCCATTGGTCAAGGTATTCTTGACGTTGAAGAGGCAGGAGATGGGAGGCTGAAAGACCGGTCCGTAGGGTTTGGTAGGAGGAAGGGGAGGTAGAGATGGATGGGAAGACATTTAAGGAGAAACAAAATTTGACAACAGGTACCAAAATGTTAAATGGGTATCTGATGAGTACTATCACTTCAAGAAGAAGACTGGAAAAGAGGTGTACATCAGAGGGGCAAGGTGTACAGAAGAGAGTGATTACTGTAACACTGTCTATAAAAGCTGAGCATAAAGGATTATCACTGAAAGACTGGTTAAATAAACTGTGATCCACCCATAGAATGGTACGCTCTTCGGTGATTAAAAGGCATGATGTATATCTGCATTCATTGGCATGAAAGGAGCACACAATTTATTGCCAAGTAAAAAAGACAGGCTGTGAAACAGCATTTGCCGTTTAGCCCTATTTATCAAGATGATATATTTCAAATACCATTCATGCACATACATCTAGGGAGACCTTTGAACATAATGTGCATCAGAATCTCAGTGATGGTTTTCTGTAGATGATAAGGTTCGACGATGTGTTGTTTGTTTGCTTGTTTGTGCGGAGGCAATTTCTGTCTTTTTGGATAGCATACATTTTCTGCCATAAGCTTGTAATCGTTTAAACAGAAGATATTTTCTAAGGAAGTCAGACAGACAGTTCTCAATTTCTTGCAGGGCAAACATGGCCCCAGGCCCACAGTGTGAGCCGGTGGGTCTGCTGACCTCTTCTTTGGGTCTTTGAGCCCTCTACAGGGAACTTCATTCTGGAAGATGGGGAGGGATGCCTGGGGTAGCATACTCAGATGGCCTGGTGACCTGCTCCTCTCTTCCAGGGTCTTCCTGAGGGCTATCAACAAGTTCGCAGAAACCATGAACCAGAAGTTCCTGGAACACACAAACTTTGAGTTCCAGGTGAGTGTGACGCGTCCAGGGTGTGCTTGGGGTGCCCTGGCAAGGGGCTCTAGCATCTTGAGCTGATTGCCCCATCAGATGCATCTCAAAGCACATATAAGGTACGCCAGTGTCTCTGGGGGCTTCCATAGAGAGGCGGTGTGGGCGAGGAGGGAACCAGGCCCTTGATTGAAACTCAGGGTTTAGAACCAGGCCCTTGATTAAACAAATAGTCATTAACTGTGCAGCTTATGCAAATGTGACTGTATAATGTATCTTGTGCTAAAGAGGAGATTTGCATTTATCCATTGTCGGCGTGGGTACCACCTTTCAGAAATGTATCACATTCTTGTACTTTACTGTTCACTGGAGCCCAGCAAAATAGGTACTCACAGACACTGAAAAATAAAGCTCACTAATATATTTCCAGGATTTTGTGATTCCTCCAGAAATCACTTTTAGGATTCAGACAAGAGCTAGGGCCTCTGAGATTCGGGGGCCTCAAAGCATGTCGCTGGGGCAGAGTGACACACCTGTTCAAGGCCCAGGCAAGGAGAACCAATTTCTCAAAGCCTTGTGGAAAAATCCATATTGCCACCTCTGGCTGCTGATAATGACAGAGAAGGCTCCTGAGAGGGGATCCCTCCTCTGGGGAAGACCCTGACCCCCAGGATCTCTTGCAGTGCCAGCTTAGGAAGTTGCCAGTGAACAGGGGCAGAGGTGTTTTCTGCCTGCTCATCTAGGGTGTTCGATTCCAAGATGGGCTTCGGCCTATGACTAGCTGAGCAACCTCGGACAGGGCCTAGACTATGTCCCAGCCTCAGCTGACTCATCTGTAAAATGCTCATAGTACCTACTCTTCCTATTTCAAGATTTTATTTATTTATTTATTTATTTGACAGACAGAGATCACAAGTAGGCAGAGAGGCAGGCAGAGAGATGGGGGGAAGCAGGCTCCCTGCTGGGCAGAGAGCCCGATGTGGGACTCGATCCCAGGACCCTGGGATTATGACCTGAGCCGAAGACAGAGGCTTAACCCACTGAGCCACCCAGGCGCCCTTGCTCTTTCAATTTCGTAGGGGTTTTACAGAATTGGCATGTGTCAGGGGTCTTGCTGGGAGAATTTTCTGTAAGGTCCCACCAGTTTTCATTCATACACTTCCTCCTGAAAGAGACTCTGTGCTGTGTGCCTGACACATAGTAGGTCTCCCTGGGAGGATGTTCCCTGGATTGAGGCCTATGAGACCCACCGTGCTGGAGAGCACCAGCCTAGAAGTATTTAATAAACATTATCCTTGAATAGGATTCTCTCGTACTATCTTGCATTCAAATCAGGCAACTGCACTGTCATGATGACAGGAATACGAAGAGTAGCTGCCTTTTTCTGACGACTTATATGTGCAGCTCTCCTAAGAAGCATCCCCAGGCATTTTCTTCCCCAGCCCTGACAGCCACACTGCAAGTTAGGTACTACTACTAGCACTATTTCCTGCTGGAAGGATGCGGGGACGGAGACTCTGAGGTGATGAGCAGATAGCCTGATGGTGCAGAAAGTGACACAGCATGTCCGTGTGGAGTTGCAACCAGAGCACAGCGGTGGCTGACATCACAGCCGTGGATCACCACCGCCATGTGCTTGGTAAGGGGTCACCCCCGCACCGGGTTCACAGAGAGGTTCTGGCTGAGAGTTATGAATCTCTGACGTGGAAACAAAACCTCCCACTTCAGCTGTTTGAAACCGAAGTGTTTGATCCCCTTCCAAATGTGGACCAGATGCCTGCAGGCTTTAGGTACGAGTGTGTTCCAGGAAGCTAATAAGGTCGTTGCTTTTTTCGAGGGGCCACTTGGTGTACCACGCCTAGCAGCCAGCAGTGAGGCAGTGTTCAGGCCATAAAATTGACGGCTGGTTTGCCCATCTCTTTCCGAGGGTGGTGGCGATTACAGCCTCAGGCCTGCTTTCCTGACTCTGGCTGTCCTCCAGTGTCTTAGGGGACACTTTCTAAGAGAAATGCAGCTTCTGTCCTTCATGCCATTCTTTTAGGTTTTATCCTGTTTTCCTGAAAGAAAATCTGGAGCGATGCCCAGAGAAGTGGGGGTTTCATACATAGAAGGTTTGAGCTTATAAGCTGTGTGACTTTAGGCAAATTACTTTACTTCTCTGTGCCTCAGTCTCTTGGAAATCAAATTAAAATACTAATTGCAGCTGCCTCATTGGGTTTTTGAGAGGATTAAGTGAACTAATTCATGTCAAGCACTTAGAACAGTGCCAGGAACATGGTAGCAATTTAATAAAATGTTAGCTCATTATAATAATTGCTATCATCTTGATGAAAATGATGATGATGGTCCTAAAATATGTCAGGTCTGGAAACTCATATGTCAGTCCTTGGTAAACAGGACAGTAGGAAGGCATCTTTCCAGTCATCACACATTGCCTAGGGTTGTCATACCCACAGGATTTTATAAAACAGGAAAATGGCCAATATTACAAAATGAAATAAGTCTCTTTTGCTAATGAGAACTCCATAGATATTTGCTGAAAAGTACTCAAGAACAGGATCATTTTTCAGCCTTATCTCTGTTCTTCTACCTTCTCCTCACCCCATGTGAGAATGGATTTGTTCTCTGTACCCTGCCTGGAACATGCCTTGTTTCCTTCTTATGGTTTCATTAATTATGCATTTAATATCAGCAGGAAGAGCATCCATCACTAAGCTGCTGGCCTTGGCAGCCACTGTCCAGAGGAGGGGCAGGTGCAATGAGATTATCCCTAATATCTTTTCTGGAACTGTGGTTTTATGATACAAAGGACAAGAAGCAAGCAGCTCTGTGGGTGCCACTCTGCAGGTGACAAGACCTGGGAATTACAGAAATGATGTTTTCTGCCCAGGGCTAAAGTAATTTGCATTCCCAACCCCTATTCAGGATGCTGGCCTTGGCATTCACATCCCTTTGCTGGTCAGGGAAGACCAAGAGAGGATTTCAAAGGCAACTCAGCAAGGATTTCTGCTTGAGAGCAATTCTCATAGGGGCATACTATTGGAACACATGATGAGGAACTCAGAAGCAAAGAATAACACTGCCCTGTCCTCAAGGATCTTAGAGTTGTGCTAGATAGGAATCCATCTTCTAGCATCTAAGCTTTCTAAGGTGACTAACCTTGATTAGACATCTACTTAGGGCATAACCTGGTTGGGTTGGGATACACCCATTTTACCAGTGAATAAACAGAGCTTCAGAGAAGTGGTCAACTCTCCTGTTAAAGGTCATCTAGCCAAAAGCAGGAGTTGCTGGAATTCTGTTCCCATCCTGTCCGCGAAGCCCAGGCCCTTTCCACTCTTCTGCCCTGTCTTTTAAAAACAGAGTGCCTTTCAAATCTAGGAGACAGCTCTATTTAGCTCCAGAAACACTGTGTGGCCTAGTTAGCTCCTGCTGGCCCTGGGATAGAGAGCTCTGCAATGATTGGCTGTGGGATTAGACTCTCCATACTGGGTACTCTGATTGGCCAGGAATCCATGGTTACACTTCAGATGTGCTCTTTGGCTCCAGGAAGATTGCTTCTGTCTTAAGCAGCTGTCTGATTACTACGAAGAACATTCTCTTGACTTGGGAAGCTGTAACTTGCTCTGCATTTGGTAATTCCAGCCTTGGCTTTGAGGCATTTCTGGATCAGTTTCTGGGTCTTGGACTACCTTGGGATAATTTTTGAACCTGTACTGGAGATCCTGTGAAATGAAAAGGGTATTCCAGGATATTCCCAGCTATTAAGAGTGTACTGAAGACAGAATTGGTCTCTATAGTAGGAAACGTAACTTGTAATGGCAAATAAAAGGTGGGAGAAGGAGCACGTACGTACCACGGAGGCCACCCATCAAAGAAGCCCACACACAGCACCCCCCAGGGAGGATCAAGGTGGGACCACTTCACCACACAGAAAGATGGTCACATGCTTGGGGACAGCTTCTTGGCCATAGCTCAAGGGCCCCAGACAGCCACTGACCTGATGTCCCTAACCCAAATCCATGATTGGAAACTTTCACTCCCAAAATCAGTTGTCTCCTTAGATGCCCCTGGCAGCCATGGCTTTACTGCTCAGAGGGCGCATTGGTGCATTTCAGCAATACAGTGCCTTATATATATATTTTTAATGGAATTATGGTAAATGATAATTTGCAGCCATTGTGAAAGAATCTTATAGCATCAAAAATCCTTGAGTGTTGCATCACCACTTCCTCATATCAGGGAGATCATATGATAGTTGTCTTTCTCTGCTTGACTTATTTCGCTAAGCATGATACGCTCTATGTATATAAAAAATATATGTTTATAAAAAATAAAAAATTATAAAAAAAAAAAAAAAAAAAAAAAAAAAAAATCCTTGAGTGTCTGTTGTAAGGACTGTGAAACACCAGACAACCTAGCGGAAACCTTGACCAACAACCAAGGCTAAAAAGGAAACTGAGAAAGGAAAGAAAAGCAATTTTTTCAGAAAAGCTGAATGGTTAAGAATACAAGTTCTAGAGAGATGCACTTGGATTCAAATACCAACCTCGCCATTTTGTAGCTGTGGTCACCTTGGGCAAGTTATTTAACTTCTCTGGCCACAGTGTCCTGATCTCTAAAATGGGAGAATAATACTATAAACATCATAGTGTCTGGGGAGAAGTTAACAAGAATACAGGGGGAATGCTGGGCTCCTTAATGCATTCATTCAGCATTCATGTGAGCACATGCTGGGTTAGGTGCAACACTAAATACCAGACATACAGCAGTGAATAAAAAGAAGGGATTCTTGTCTGCAAGTTGCTTATGTCCATTAGCAGAGACATTAGTTCAGCTTAAAACATGCCATAAATCCTGCAAACAGGGTGTAATGAAGGTGAATGGGTAGATCTGCTTTAATCAGGGCAGAAGCTGGAGAGGCTTCCCTGGGAGGTGATTTTTTGGAAGGCACTTACCACTAGACCACCTCTAGACCACCAATGTCCATTTAGGAAGTGAGTGTTTACCTGGGATTGCAAGATGAAGTAGGAATTTTCTCAGCAGTGATTTCCTCATTTGGTCCCTCTAACTACCTCCTTTTCCGTACTATTAGCCTCATTTTTCCAGCTGAGGAAACAGAGACTCAGAGAGTGGTAAGGCAACTTGCCCGGGATCATGGAGCTAATAATTGGAGTGGAATCCTGGAAGGCAACCTTACAGTGTCTGTTCAACAACAAAGACAACAAAGAACAACAAAATCTGCATAGGGCGCATATCTAAACCCTTCCAGCTCTAGGAATGTATACTATTTTATAGTCTCTCATGCATAAAGATGTATAAACAAACATGTTGAATTCAGCCCTGATGCTAAAGGAAAAAAAGTTGAAGCCAATCTAAATGCCTATAAACAGGGAATTGGTTAAAATTAATATATATCCTTATAGCAGAATATCATGCAGCAATAAAAGGCAGTGAAGTAGATCTCTACAAGCTAATACGGATACATCTACAAGATGTATTTGTGAGAGAAAAAAGCAAACTACAGCAGACTATTGAGCTGTCTATACATGTTTGTTTATACATAAAAAATTTTTAGAAAGAATATCCAAAAAAATTTTTTTTTCTTCTGAGGAATTAGACTAGGGTCCAAGATAGGATGGAAAATAAGTTTTTTAATCATGTAATCTTTTCTACCATTTACTTTTTTTGACCATACGTGTATTGAATTTTTAATTTTTTGAGAGTTAATTGCAAGTAACTAAATTCTAGTTACACCCACTACCAGTATGACTTCGGGTGGTCATTTGTCTGGATCACACCGTTTAACATCTATGAAATGAGGGAGTTGGACCAGATGACCCTTAAATTTATCCTAGTTCCAACTTTCTGTTGTCTGATTAGTTCAAAATACTAAATTCCCAAGCAGAAGTCACCTCACCTCTTCCCCCAGTGAAAAAGGACCTTATGTGTTTGGCTCAAGTTCCCATGGCTTCCCCAAGCCAGCTGAACTGGGCACTTAGTAGAAGAAATGCCACCAGGCAGCTTGGGGCAGGGAGGAAAGAAAAATCTGGACCTCTTGTAACAACTGGAGAATTTCTCTAACAATAGGGTGATCAATAAATAATTTTTTTTCTAGACCCTAGCTACAGTCAAGCCATTTAAGCCATTGTGCTGAATGTGGTATTTAGGGAATACACGTAAGTGGAAGAAAAGACCCTTGCTTGTGGAGCTTACAGTCGGAAACACAGGGCATTCAAATAATCTACAATCAGCACTACAGACAATGCCACAGTTCTACTTACTGGACACTTGGCATGTGCCACACCTGTGGTGAACCACATCATGCTTATATTATTTTTCCCAGACCCTCCAGCAATCCATGATGGTAGTTGCCATTATTTTCTCCATCTTACAGGTAAGGAAAATGGGGCTTAGAAAAGTCAAATAAGTCGCCAATTCTCTGACTAGCAAGAGAGACCTTGTATCACATCCTGGTCTGTGGGACACGGATGCTTGTGCTTCTAGCCACAGGATGCTTCTGTCGTGGCAAGTGAGTGGAGCACAAGGGAAGGTGGAGGACAGTGGGCCCACATCTGTGGTTGCACATCTAGGAGCTACTCAGCTTCGGAAGGCTTGAGGCAACCTGTCATGCCTTGTCATCTGAGAAGGCTTCAGGAAGGAACGGATCTTGAACTGGGCTTTATGAGGAATAGAACTTAGGTGCAGTAAGGGAGCCAAGCCAAGAAGGCCAAGATGCTCATATTATATCTATGGAGTCTGAGCAGACCAGCCCCTCCGGAAGAGGCAGTTTGTTGAGGGAGAAAACACTGGAAATTTAATGAGGCCTGACAAGCCATGTTAGTGCCCTTTGTCCTGGTTCTTTGGGAGCAAGAGTCAATGAAGGTTCAGAGGAGAGGTATCATGAGTGCCCAGAAGTGTCTGGCTGTGGCCACTGCTCACCTGTCAGGGCTTTGTACAGAGCTACTCATCATGACAACATCCCCTCAGTTTCAGTGTGGGCCCCACATTGCTCCACAGGGCAAAAGTGGACAGAGGCTGTGGATGAGATAATTAGGAGCACCACTTCGGATCTACTAAGAAAAAAGAGGCATGGGATCTATGATCTCATGACCTCCAAAGATCTTCAAGGTAAGAAGACAAAGGGAAAATCAGTTCCACTCCTATTGGAAACTTACCTCCACACAAAAACTTATATGTGGAAATTCACAGATGCATTATTCATAAGAGCCAAAAGGCAGAAACAACACAAATGTCAGTCAATGGATGAATGGGTAAATAAAATGTGGTATATCCATAGGATAGATTAGCATTCAGCAATAAAAATAAATGAAGCGCTGATACATGTGACGACACAGATGAACCTGGAAAACGTTATGTTTAATGAAAGGAGCCAGACATGAAAGGTTATTTATTTTATGCCTCCATTTCTATGAAATGTCAGATTGAGCAAATCCACAGAGACAGAAAGGAGATTAGTGATCACCCAGGGGCTGAGGGGGAGGGAAGATTAGGGAACGACTGCTAAGTGGTGATGGTTGTATTTCCTTTTGTGAATATACTAAAAACCATTAAATTCTAAATTCTCTAAAAAGTGAATGTTATGATATATGGATTATAATCTAAATTTTTAAAAATTAGGAATGGGTGGCAGAGAAAACACTTTTGAACGATTAAGAACAGAGACTAGCAAGAGGCTCTAGGTTTGACATGTCTGTGTGTTCTCAAATGTGTTAGAGGAACATTTCTGGAATTATTTTTGAAATTAATACCAAGTCAACGATGTTGCCCTATATCTATGTCTTTTTGTATCTTGATTACTCTTTAGAAATTTCCTAAAATCAGGAATTTCTCACCTTTAAAATAACCCTTTCCATGTCCTTCAATCAGATTTTTTGTATCCCTGGCTTGTTGTTTTGTATGACCTTAAACGTGAGGAGGTACGATGTCTGGGCTCAGACAGACCAAAGCAGCAAGTGTTCAGAACCTGCAAGTCGCAGGGGCATGAGGAGGCAGGACAGCCAGAGTGGCCAAGAGACCTGACCTGCGCCATGTGTTTGGATAAGCAGGGTTACTACAGAAACAGGAGGGTTTGAGATGTGATTGTAATGGTTTGGGAAAGCCTCTGAAGGACTTTGAGGAAGGGAGTGATAGAACCCAACTTGTTTTGAAAAGATCCTCTGGTCTCTGTGGGGAGAGTTGACTTGATGGGCTCCACAATCTGGGAGGCTACTTCACTTTACCCTGGGAGCAGCTTGGTCTTCTGGACTCTGGGAGATAAAGTTTCCAAAAAGAAAATTTTATTCCCCCTATAGAATGTGAGCTGAATGAGGGGAGGGACAGCCGTCTCCATAACCACCCGCTGTGCCCCCATGACCACCCGCTGTGCCCCCATGATGACACAGAGAATGCCTGGCACAGAGAAGGAGTTCAACAACTATGTATTAATGTAACCTTAGCCAAAGACTGGTCATGGTGTGTAGAAAGAATCCTGAGCCTTCATCAGAAGGCCTGCGTCCAAATCCCAGATCTCCTGTATATATGACAAACTTAGTGACCTTTGGAAACATACTTAACGCCTCCAAACCTCCTTCTCTTCATCTATAAATTGGGACTAGTGATAGCTGCGAAGGTTTGAGAGATGAGAGGGGGGATGAATGGGAGAAGAAGGACCCTGGTAAGAAGGAAGTACTTGGGGACGCCTGGGTGGCTCAGTTGGTTAAGCAGCTGCCTTCGGCTCAGGTCATTATCCCAGCGTCCTGGGATCGAGTCCCACATCCGGCTCTTTGCTTGGCAGGGAGCCTGCTTCTCCCTCTGCCTCTGCCTGCCACTCTGTCTGCCTGTGCTCACTCTCGCTCCTCTCTCTCTGACAAATAAATAAATAAAATCTTTAAAAAGAAAGAAGGAAGTACATGTTTTCTTCTTTCTGATGCTGCAACTACAAACCCATTTGAAAGGAACACTCTGGGCAGCAATAATGATGTTACCAAGGGTAGAACTGCCCTCTACTTAGTCTCGGCCCTCTGAAATCTCCAGTGGACATCTTGAGTTAAGGATGAAGGTCTTAACGGCAGGTGACTTCTCTAGCTAGCGTTACCCTTCTCTTGTCAGTGTCAAGAGGGGGCTGAAAGTGAATGAGCTTTGTCCAGCAAAGCTCTCTCCTATCTGTTCCTCGTAGGGCCCTAGTAGGGCCTAATAACAGCCATGAGCACCCAAAGGGCCCGGTTGTGCTCTTTGCTTTGGTACCAATGAAATCACTAGATTAATGAAAAGAACAATATGGCTAACAAGTGCTTTTGAGCCCTTACAGAGAATCATGCCCTTTACACATACCATCTCATGCTATCTTTACCACAGTCCTCTGCAGTGGGTTCAACCCCCCCTTTTGTAAAGGGGTTGGCTCACTGAGACCCCATGCCCCAGCTGCTGTAGTTTGTATCAATATCACCATCTCTGCATCTCTTCTTTTGGAGCACTTGCCATGTGGCGAGCCCTTTGTTGTCTCTATTTTACCAGGAGCCAGTAGAGTGGTGTTTAGTATTAACCCTTGCATTAAGCAAGTGATCGTGTAAGCGTTAAAATTACAGTAAGCCTACATAGAAACTAGGCCCTCAGAGGTTCTTGAACTCCAGTGAGCATCAGAATTCTCCAGAGCAGTTGTATACCCCCATATTTCTGGGGTCTGATTCAGTAGGTCTGGGGAGGGTCAGAGAATCTGCTTTACTAACAGGATCCCAGATGATGCTGATGCTGCTGGTCTGGGACCATGCTTAGAAACCATGGAACTCCCTCCCAATCCCATCTTGTTTCATTTATTCTTTTCCAACCCCCCAAGCCCCCCATGTTGCCTCTCAGCTTCCTTAATCTCACGAAACAAACTGAGGGTTGCCTGGGGGGATGGGGGTAAGGAGAGGGTGGTTGGGTTATGGACATTGGGGAGGGCATGGGCTATGGTGAGTGCTGTGAAGTGAGTAAACCTGGCGATTCACAGACCTGTACCCCTGGGGCTAATAATACATTATATGTTCATTTAAAAAAATAAGAAAGAAAGAAAGAAAAAAGAAACCACAGAACTAAGGGGAAGGAGAAGGCAAAATAGTCTAAGACGGAATGAGTTGCAGGCTGGTCCCGTGAGCTGTTAGGTAGATTAAGGAGGACTTCCAGAGAGACTGAAAGTCCCTGAAATACATAAGCCTCATCAACCTCTCATTCTACCAGGGCACTTGGCTGGGGTGAGTTGTTTGTCTTTCAAAAAACAAAATGAAACAGTTTTCTCAAAGCAGCCCTAAAATCCCTGTCCTCGCCCTGTCATCAGAGAGGGGATGTGGTCAGCGCCTGGAGAAATGCAGCCATTGTCCTTGCTTTGGCCAGGATGTCCGTTTCAGAGTCCGTGCCAGCCTGAAAATTGCAGGGCACAGAATCAAGCTGGCTCTGCCCCTGTCTTCTGCCATCTTCATAAATTATTCACATTGCCCAGCATTTAATCTGCTTTCCCACTGCAGACCCTCGCCATGACTGTTCTTTGCTCCTTCATTTACAGCTGTGGAACAACTATTTTCATCTGGCGGTGGCTTTCATCACTCAGGACTCTCTGCAGCTGGAGCAGTTCTCGCACGCCAAATACAACAAAATCCTGAATAAGTAGGTAGCCTGTTCGGGTCTCCCGAAGCGGAGGTTTCATGAGAATCTCTGAGACCGAGCCTGAAGCGGACATGTGTTGTTTCTCCTAGGTATGGGGACATGAGACGGCTCATTGGCTTCTCCATCCGCGACATGTGGTACAAACTGGGTGAGTAGCACACGCATCCAGACAGGCACATCTGCACACGCCAAGCTCCTTCTTGAAGACCATCTGTTTGTTAGAAGGCCACAGGGGCTTCAGCGGAGGGAGCTTGAAAGAACAGTTGATCACGTGTGTGTCCCGGGTCCTTGATATGTGCCTGATGAGAGGGAGTGCCCGTCCCCATGTCCCGTCCCCACATCCCATCCCCAGACAGCTAGGACTCTGCTTCTGCTTGGTGCCCCTGAGGGCTTAAGAAGTCAAATTGGAATTTATGGAAAGGAGGAAGGGCAGGGCTGCTGTGGGAACTTATGTCCTCACACATCACACGCAAGTTTCCTGCTGGTGGGTGGGCCACTCTGCCTCCAGATTCTCCAGGGATGTCATCTACAAAACACCCTCCAGCCACCCAGAGGAGAATTGGTTCTGTGGAAGATGAGGGTCTTTTGTGATGCGGTGTGAACTGGCAGGTGGCCCCAGATGCCAGCCCCGTCTGGACTAGTTGCAGGAATCATGCACGCATTGTGCGGTCCCTGTGGGAGGAAGGAAGGGGAGATGGGCTCTGGGAGGCGTTGACTGAGCGGCTGAGTCAGCCCTGTACTACGGGGGTCTTATTTTACCTTCGCATCACCTCCTACAAAACGGAAAAACTCCACCTCCTTTTACTGATCAGGAAACTCCGAGAGGGAAGTGACCTGCTTGAGATCGAGCAGGTGCAAAGCCCAGAGCTTGGTTTGGATCCCTGGAGGACAGGGGCCGCACACCTTGCTCAAGGCCTGAATCCCCCCGGCACACAAATGTGCTGAAAGGATGAATGGGTAACCGGATGGATTGCTGCAGAGTTACAAGTGAGACACAATGGGGTATTTTCATCTCCAGTTTGAGTGCCCTCCTGGACCCTCTGCTGCCAAGTTGCTCTGCCCTGGGCTTGGACGGCGACCCTCTTCTGTGGAGCCACTTACAGGGACTGTGCCTGTTTTGGGAGTTCAGATTAAATGACCTCTCCTGACTCTGCTTCTCACTTCCTCAGCCTTCTTGGTATCTTTCAGTTCCCTTTGCGCTTCCTGGACAGCAGTTTCTTGTCCTTTCTTCCAGCAAGGTCCATTTGCTGCAGGGGCAGCACAGTGGACAGACTCTCCGTCTGGTCCTGTGCTCACTGGCAGCACCTGGCAGCACCAGACTCAGGTTAAAAGCACACACTGGTACACAGGAGGGCTACAGATGGCTTTACAAAATCAAAGGGAGAGCCGGGCAACCAGGCCCAGAACCGACTGCCACAAACCTGCCGTCGGCCTTGCCTTGTCATTTAGAAGCTATGAGGTCCAAGGCAAGGGGATCCAGTGACACTGGGCATAATAGTGCCCAGGGGGCTTATGAGTTTCATAAGAGCAAAATCTGGGAGAGTGAAACCAAGGAGGCCGCGCCCAGGGCAGAATTGTTATCATTGTTTTCACCCTTGTCCCATCAGGGCCGAGTCTACTCTTCCTGTTCTGGCTCTTTCATCATCAACTCCAGGCCTGTATCATTCGTGTGTGAAGGGCAGGAACCAGGCAGGTCATGTCAAAGAGGAGAGGGGCCAGGGCATGTTAAACCCACGGGCATCCACAAAGCAGGGTACCGTCAACATTTGGAGTGGGATGATTCTTTGTTGTGGGGTGCCCTGTACACTCCAGGATATTTGATAGCATCCCTTACCTGTACCCAGAAGCCAACAGCATCCTCCCTAGCTGTGACAACCAAGAGAATCTCCAGGCACTTCCAAATGTCCCTGGAGAGGGGGAAAAGGATGTGCAAAACTACTCCTATTGGAAAACCCCTTCTGTGAAGAAATACTGTCTCTGCTCTGTTTTTCTAGAAAAGCCTGCCTTTCTCAGTCTGCCTTTTATGTCTCCACTTTGGATAAGGACAAGGATATGAAAAATATTTTATGTATCATTTACCATTACTCTTCAATAGGAAAAAAACAAAAAAGCCTGATGCGAGTGCAGGCCTAGCTGGTAGGTGGCACACGGTCTCGGGGTCAGGAGTATGGGAAGAAGTAGCTGGGCCTGGAACAAGGGGAAGCAAACATGCCCCGGCTGGAAGGGGCAGTCTCTGTCCTGACCTGGTCGATTGCTGTCCTGTTAGAATGCAAGGCTGGTGATGTGTCATCTTCCAGTTTTTCTCAAAAGAAGCCAGGAAACACAATTTTTAAATGTATTTCCAATTTCTGAATATTGACAATAACTGATTGGAAGTTTATGAAACATTGAATATGCCCAGATTCGGTTTGCGTAGGAGTTTGCACTCTTTGCTTTACGACAGCAAAGACGAAATACAGCTGGGGTGGGCTTTCTTTCCCACACCTACACCCTAGGCGTTGCCAGGATTGCAGAGCAGGGATCTGAGGTTTGTTTGTCTCTAGATCTTCCACACAGCCTGCTCTTTCCGGAACATCCTTCGTTGCCGTTATTTTGCACACAGAAGATTTTATTTAGATATAGATTATGTTTTGGCAGACGTTCCTGCACTCCCAATTATGCTGATGAATGAAAAGATGTTACCAAATATTCCACCTGCCTAGAATCACAGAACATCAGAGCTGGAAGGGCCCTTTAGAGATCATATTGTCCAGAATTTTTCAAATGTTTATTTTT
The DNA here is from genome assembly GCF_030435805.1 of Mustela lutreola. NCBI lineage: Eukaryota > Metazoa > Chordata > Mammalia > Carnivora > Mustelidae > Mustela > Mustela lutreola. The sequence continues at coordinate 59,858,232 of NC_081294.1, forward strand.
AGCGGAGAGCCAATAAAAAAAGAATCTCATGCTCAATACTATAAATTGGTTGAAAGCTGAGCTATTCTATTTGAAGTGGGGTGAGGGGCCCAGAGCCCAATATAATGGGTCACCCCTGAGCACCCCATGTAGACCCCTGAGGATTTTCTGGGGAGAAATTTTGAAGCACCTCAGAAAGGTCTAGTCCAACCCACCATTTTACAAGGGAGAAAACAGACACAGAGAAGTGAAGACAGATGTACACGGCCATATACTGCTTAAGAAGCAGATTCAGGACAAGGACCCTGGCCTGAGCATCCGTCTTAAAGCATCACCAAATCCTCCCTGTATGCAAATACTTGTAGGATGAATTAATGCAATGAAAAGGTGTATTTGTTAGGGTCTGAGGTTGCAAGGAAGATAAATTGACTCTGCCTGCCTTTATCAGAGCAGGTACTTATCAGATGGGCAAGAAGAACAAGGCCAGAGCCACTCTAGAATCCAGGGCAGGTGGCATAACTTTGCCTTTAGCATGTTTCATTCCTGCATCATCCTGCTTAAATATTCAGTCTCCAGAGGACATCATTCTATTGACCTTCCTTGGATGACCACACCATTGATGGTCCCACTAAGCCTATCTCCACTGAAGGAGGTAGAGTTTCCCAAAGTAAGAGGTTTATGGAGTTATAGAGAGGTCAAGGTCACAGATGTCCGCTGCATGGAACAAGAAGTAAAGGATGGTTTTGCCAAGATGGCCGCCCTCCTGACCCTTTGGCATGGACTTCCAAAAAGAGGAAATTATATCAGCCTAAAGGGATTTTCCTGTTTCTTAGTAGTTGCATTCTCCTTGCCTGTCTCCCTCAGGGATAAGAGAACAAGAGGAGGCAGAGTGAACGGATAATTCCCCATCCCCATGCCATCTTCTGTTCTACAAGATCTTGACATTAGCATCCTTCCTCCTAGTTTGTTAATGAGGTTAACTGCTAATCCAAACCAGGACCAAGCACTGTGTACATTAGAGACGAATGCCGTGGATAATGATAGGTTTTAAAATACAATCCATGAAACATCCAAGACCAAGTGAAACTTAGAAGCCATCTATGGCAGACACAGCTGAGAGCCCACAAAATAGCCATTCTACCCTTCTTCCTGGTTAACTGAATCTGGGTTATTTTTTTTTTTTTCCTGATCATAACTTGTTCAGATAGCAATATTTTGTAGCAGGTGATGGCCATGTGACCCATCTCCATCCAAAGAGAATCAGAAAAAACAAAGTTGTTAGGGCTTCAGGAAATCCTTTTTGTCCAATTAAAACCAAAGGGAAAGGGACAAGTGCAGTGAGCACAACACATGTTTTGCCCATCGTCCTTCCCCCCCACCTTCCATTCTGGAAAACAATGAGATGCCTAGAGGTACAATAGCCAGTTTGAAGCTATGAAGATAAAAGTTGTACACCAAGGATGGAGGAGTGGCTCTGGACTGACCATCATTTGACTTCTTGTTAAGGCAGAAAGCTAAAGCATAATTTATTCAGTTTAACCATGGTGATCAAATATCTGTTACATCCCTAACTGATATATCATCTCATTCAACCCCCTCCCCATTTTAAAGGTGAGCTCACTGAGGCCCAGAGAGGCATAAGGACATTCAAGGTCAACAACAAATCAGTGGCTCAGCTGAGGTGAAGGAACTTGTCTCTTGATACCAAGTCCAATGTTCTTACTTTGTTTTTTTCAGAACATGCAAATTATTTTCAAAGCGTGTGAAGTAGCAAACTGTTTTTCAAAGACTATGGATAATGAGTAAATCATAATGCATGTTAACCTTTTAAATTTTGTTTTAATGCCCAAAGCCATCAGGGCATCATCACCATGATCGTCAGTATCATCATCATCATCTTCTCATCAGGGAAGATTTGAGCAATCCTATGATTATAAGATAGCTAACTGCAAAGATAATCTCAGGCTTGAAGATTATTCAACATTCCTCAGAGAAAAAGCCTAGACAAGTGTGTGTGTGTTTCTGTGTGTGTGTGAGAGAGAGAGAGAGGGTACATGAGGGGAGGTCTTGATAGAAGGACCACATCTCGTTACCAAGACCAGGCCGCTAAAGGGTTAATGCCATTGTGTTTTTGAATCCTGGCACTATGCCAAATGGAATGTACTTTTCCTGATAGTGTAACATCATAACATTTGATTTCTGCTTGGAGTGAAGCAATGCACATTTTGCCAAAATGACTGCACTTAACCATTCCACATTCACTTAGGTTAACGTCAGGCTGCTGTGTTAACAGTCTTTGTGGGAAAGAAAGACAAATTCTAGTGACTGTCATCCTGGCCTTGTATGTAAGGAGGTCACTCCTGGCAAAACTGTGAGAGCAACTGGGCCTTTACTTTTTCGAGCATCTACAGAGTACCCACCTGAACACTAAGCTCCGGGGAAGGGTAAGAGCGTTGGGGAAGGATAAGGCATGGTCCCTGCCTTGCCAGGAAGAGCCACCCTCTAGTTCTAAGAGTAGAACTAGAACTACTTCTTTAACATGAAATGTGTGGTGGAGACTCAAGAGTTCAGGCACATGAGAGGTCGATGAGGACAATACGGATGGCTCCACTGGGGTAAATGGCTTTTGAATGAGACCCCAGGCTGGCCCATATCCAGACTGAAAGAAAGACGGGAAAGGACAGGTGTTCTAGGAGAGCAATCAGTCTGCACTCAGCATGGCTTCTTAGGATTGGGAAGAAGCCGCCTGTAAGAAAGAGAAAATGGGATTACGGGAACATCCATCCATCCATCCATTTGATCATTGATTCTTTCAGTTAACAACAAATATTGAGCATTGTGGTAGGCCCAATAACATTTCCCCAAAGATGTCCATGTCCTAATCCCTAGGAACTGTGGATCTATTACCTTACTAAGTGGCCTTTTCAGACTTAATTAAGAATCTTGAAGATGGAAAGACTATCCTGGCCTATCCCGGTGGACCCACTGCACCTATAGGGTTCTTAGAAGTGAGTGAAAAGAGGCACGAGGGTCAGAGAGGGATTTGAAGAACATGCACAGCTGGCTTTGAAGGTGAAGGAAGAGACCCGGAGCCAAGGCATGTAGGTGGCCTTCAGACACGACAAAAGGGAAGCACAGAGTTTCTTCCTGAGGCCTTCCAAAAGGAACTCACCCGCTCGCACCTTGGTCTGAGGTCAATGAAACCCATTTCAGACTTACAACCTCCAGGAGTGTAAGATAATAAATTTTGTGCTGCGTTACACCACTAAGTTTATGGTGATTTACAACAGCAACAAGAAGAAACGAATACAAGCACCTTCTACATGACAGGCACTGTGCCTCAGGCCGGGGCTACTAACTGGAGAGCTGTTTCTCTATGGTCAAAGGGGACATAATCTGCAGAGCAGAAGCTTGTGGCACCTGGAGGGTCTGCAAAGGACTCCTGACTCCTGAGTGAGCCCAGGATGGCCTAGCTGAGCAAGAGTGGAGAACTTTACTCCAGAGCAGTACTGTCCTATGGAACTGGAATGTGAGCCACCTGTCTAAATGCATATGCTCTAATGTCCACAGTCTTTTGAAGGTAAAAAGGAACAGTGAGATTAATATTACACTATCTTTTATTTAACCCTATTTTCCAAAATCTTATCATTTCAACATGTAATCAATACAAAACATTCTTATTTTTTAAAGTTTTTTTTATTTGACTGAGAGAGACAGAGAAAGAGAGAGAGAGAGAGAGGAAGCAGAGAGGAAGAAGAAGGAAGGGAGAGAGGGAGAATCAGGCTCCCCATAGGGCAGAGAGACATGGGAGAGACATCCCAGGACCCCGTGATCATGACCCAAACCAAAGGCAAACACTTCACCAACTGAGCCACCCAGGTGACCAAAAGAAAACGTTATTGAGATGTTAGCTTTGTTTTTGATTTCCAGAACTCATTCTTTGAAATCTAGTGGGCTTTTAATAGTCACAGCATATCTCCACTTGGATTAACCTCAAGTGCTCCAAAGATATGTGTGGCTGTACCTTCCATATTTACTACAATGGCAGTGAAGAATGAATAGGTTCTCCTTATGAGGGAGGTGGGGGTAGAGGTCAGTGTGGAAACGGGATCAAGGAGGTGGAGAGGAGAGCATGGTGGCTGGAGGAGGGCACATATGCAGGCCCAAGGAGGAAGGGCAGCGTGTGGCTGAGGAGAAGAGGCAGGCCATGGAGGGAGGGCAGGCCAACAAGAGGAAGCAACGGGGTGTGGAGTAGGAACATCGGACCAAATGGGTCTGCAGAACTTGTTAAAGAAGCCACGGAAGGATTATAAATTGTGGACCAACATGGTCAATTTGGGGCTTTTCAAACAACTTTGAGGACAGATTATAAAATATTTAGATAGGTTAGAGAAGGGTCAGAAAGTTCGTTGAGTGTCCATCATGGGAGAGAAGGTAAATCTGTCCTGACCCTCTCCCCATGACTTCTCTTTCCACTGGAGGTGAAAAAATAAACTGACAGGCCTATAAAGTTCCAGGAAAAGCTCCAGGGAGCTCCATGAGTTGGAACATGTCTTTGCATGTTGCTTTCTCCAGAAGCCAGCGGAGGCTGAGCTGACAGGACTCCCCATCATCCCCACAATCACCATTAGTACTTCTTGAGCCTTTCTCATGAGCCAGACCCTCCGCAGAGCCCTTTGTTTCTATCCACTCTTCTAAGCTTCTCAACAGTCCTACCAGGCAGGGATTGTTTTTATCTGCATTTTAGAGAGGAGAAGACAGAGGCTCAGGGAAGTTGAACGACAAAGCCACACAGCCATGGAGCGGCGGCCGGGGGAGCCGATCCAGCCTGTGGGGGCTCCGTGGTTCTCAAGGCCTGGAAGGGATCTGGATGAGAAGGAGCAAACAGACTCCCTGTCTCGGAGCAGTGCCAGAAGGGAGCTTCTCCAAGCCTGAGTCAGAGCACCCGAGATCTGTGTTCTTTCTTCCCCTTTTGAGCTGAATGAGTGATCTTGCCGGTCAGCCCAGCCTTATTTCAGAGTCCCCGGAAGGATGCGGGACTCTGCAATCCAGGAGGTCCCAACTCACCCTCATCCCTGTTCATTTCAGAGTCGGCGCCCACCTTCAGAGAGCCATATACTCTCGAAAGAGGGCCCCTCTGTCCCCAACAGCCCCCCAAGGTCAGTGACACGTTCCACTCCTCTCAGCAGGCTAGAGGTGATGGTCTCCTTCCTTCCTCCTTCCCTCCCACCTCCCTTCCTCCCTCTTCCTTTTTTGCCAGGTCCTCCTCTTAGTGCCCTCAAACCCTTTGCGTTCAGGCTTACAGTCTCCTCCTGAGAGGTGTGATGGAGGAGGCCACGGTACAGATTAGAAACCCAGGCCAGGGGACACACAGGACTCCTTTCCACCCACACACCGAAGCTCTTCTCTGCACTCTCATTTCCACCAGAGCCTTTCCCAGAGCCTATGTAATTTGGCATTTGGATTCATCCTGCTGGCTTATTGGCACTTTAAAAGCCTTTTCTAATTGGTATCTGTTTTCAGTGAGATCTGGCCACCATTATACGAAAAAAGACCCTCTTACTGATTCCTTGCCTTGCCTTTTTGAATACAGCAGCAGGTGTGTCTCTTGAATGAGGATTTTTTCCCCCAAATGAGTTTGCATTGAATTAGTTACAAATATGTTCTGCATGTGCGCGGGCACACATGCCTATGTATATAAAAACACACACAAATGCACTTTCAGTTTATTTGAGCACAAAATCCAATAAGCTCAAATTCCATTTTTGATGGAAATGAATAAAATTTCTTCCTGGAGCATTGTAAGGGACATTCCGCTCACACTGTATTTAGAGATCAGCATCTTTCTCCATTTTCCCTATTCTTTCAAACATCTCTTCCACTGACTGCAAAGAATGCAGGTCAAAGGTATCTTAGGAAATCCTTGCTCTACAGCATGTCCGCTCTTTATTTTAAAGCGTCTTAAATATATCCTTATCATAGCCAATGTCCTCCAGTATTCTAAAGGCCTTTGTTGCATAAGCAATTTCTCTGTTCCGTGGTGGCTTATCTGACAGTTTCCCATTTACTTTCTACTTATTATTGCACTTGACTTTGAATTTTAAAACCCCACTGTGGGTTTAAAGGATCTTGAAGGACGAAATCAAAACCCTAGATTAGCAATTACTATAAACCTGCTAGAAAGTATCTTTTTTGTTTTTTTTTTTTTTTTCCTATTTGGGCCAAAGCAAAGGCTTGGAGCTCAAGTGTAATCCAAATGCATCACATAATGAAGCAGATATCCTGGAAAAGTGTCTTTATATTTCACTCAACTCTCTGCCTGACATCACCACTTCATTCTCACTAACTGAAGATAGTCTGAGAATGATGCCTTTTTTATCTGAATTCTGGGGAAATACTTGAACATTAAGCCTCATTTAGGCTAAATGAAAATTCATTTTCTTGCTGCCTTTCCTCTTGGCTCCTTTTCTGAGCCTTAATTGAAAGCAACAGCACCAGGCTGTATACCATGCCACCTAACTTTCTGCACCCCCAGGAGCTCTCTGCCCCCAGGTTAAGATGGCCATGGTTTGTCCTGAAAATGGAGAAAAACCCACAGGGGCTTCTTGGGCTCTGAGACTCAGAAGAAAGAGGCAGCTGCTGATGGATCAGCCAGACATCAGCTTCAATGATAGGCTGTTGTGGATATGCTTGCCCTCATTCCCCGGGAAGTCCCTGCACTCCTAAACACCCTTCTTTTTGCCCCTTCTCTGCTATGCCTCCTGTGTGTCTTCTCAAGAGTCTGCTTAGCTCTGCTCAACAGGGCTGCCCTCAGTGGTCCATTTTGATCTAACATCAGAAGAGCAATAGCTAATACTGTGTCAAGTATGCCACGTGGCCAGGACGGTCCCAGCTTGGGAAAGAAAAATCTGCATATTCATCACAATGACCCATATCAGTAAATACTACTATTCTCTCTTGTTAAGATGAGGACACAGAGGCCCCAAATGGTAAGATCAGCTTATCCAGCATCACATAGCTAGTTGATGGTGGAGTCCGTCTACAAATTCAGGCCATCTAGCTCCAGGATCTGTGCCCTTAACCACTGGGCTACACTAGCCGTCCCCCTGGGTGATGATTCTTCCAGACTCTGTGCTAAGTAATGCATGGGTGTATTTTCACATGGTCTTCTAAACAAGTGGGTGTTGCTACTGCATCCTTATAAGATCCATATCCAAGTCATTTAGCTAGTGAGTATAGGAGCTAGACAAATTTATTTCTTCATTCAACAGACATTTACTGAACATCTAAATGTCCTATACTCAGTGCCACAGATACAAAGGTGAGAACAGACATTGCCTCACACTCTCATGACATGGGGCAGGCAGACATTTATCATATCTTTCCACAAATGAAGCCATCATTGCAAAGTTGGCTGAGAAGACACAACACAAGAAGCCAGTGTAGGGGTTCTGACCTCACTAGGGTTGGGGGGGCATGTGCTGCTGGCTGTTCTCAACAGATCCCCTGGGACACATCCAGGGGAATCCAGGTGACAGTGAAGGTATTGGGGCACAGATAGGAAAAACAAACAAACAAACAATTATTGTCAACAAAGGACCAGTGTGTGCATCGGCCTGGCAGTGGAGGACACAAAGTGAGTCTGCAGCACTGGAAGCAGACCAGCAGAACTAGGATGCCAAGAGCCAGGGGAGGTTCGTGGGAAAGCCTTGCCATTGACTAATCATTCCATTGGCCACACTACTCCCTCAAGGGGAGGGATTCCACTGACCCTGCTATCATAGCAGATTCTTAGCAGCAAATTTTGCTTTTCTTATTTCATGAGACAGTTGAAAAAAGCATGCTCTCCAGTCTCAGAAACATGGTTTGTGATGCGGACAAGCGTGATTTCAAATATCCCTGTGATTTGCCACCCCTAACATATTCCATCAGAGCTCCATTTACCAAGAAGATCACGCAGGTGAAAACCCTTGTAAACAGTGACGTGCTTTACACATACCCGTGTTATTATCCTTAACAACAGCTCGTTCCAGATGATACATGCACCTCCTGCAGGAATTAATATATGTAAAGTGTTCAAAATGTTGCCCGGCTCCAGTAAACCACTGTATAAGTGTTCACTATTATTTCTACTATTCTGCCTCCCTTTTTTTTTTTTTTTTTTTTTTTCCCCAGGCTTGGTCTGAGGAGGATCTGTGCATCATGAAAACTGTTTTATGTGTCCGGATTCCTCTTCTCTTACAGGCCAGAACAAAATCTGCTTCATCCCTGGCATGGTGGGACCTATATTAGAGATGACACTTATCCCCGAGGCTGAGCTCCGGAAAGCCACCATACCAATCTTCTTCGACATGATGCTGTGTGAATATCAAAGGAGTGGGGATTTCAAAAAGGTAAAAAAATGAGGCTGGCAACTCATGGCATCCTCTCTAATCCCTAGACCATTTCCCCATAATGATATCTTCCTTCCATTTGCCTGGGCTTCATTCAGGAGCTTGACGGTAGCATAGAGACATTATTCACGTGCCCAGCAGGAGCTGGCAGATCGGATTTGGTCACTATTCTATCATGCTTTCCTGCCCAAGGCCAAGATTAAAATGCATTTTCTTGCTGTGGATCAACTTGGTCCCTTTCTCACTAGTACAAGTTCCCTAATCCCTCCAGGTGTGTCCAAAGAGCCCATCCCTTCCACCTGCCCCCATCTTGGACCCTTGGACCCCAGCTTGGATCTCTGTCCAGCATTTTCTACTCTGGGACAACCTGGAAGATCTACGTTGTCTTCTTAGAAAGAGCCGACCTTTCCAGGAGTCATAGTCCTACATGAGTTAAAATCAACAGCGAATGGCATCAGAGACCCGTTGCCCAGGAGAGACCTGTGGGGCTGCCATGGCAATAGGGGACTTTCCCTAGCATGAAGGAAGTGAGCAAATTGCGTGAAGCACAGGTGTCATTGGCCAAATGTTTTCATTGAAAAGCCCTGTCGAGCTTGAAGAACAAAGACCACTTTCTGGGCCCGCTCACTCCTGAACCTTCTGACAGTGAAGTAGGAAGCCATTTCAACAATGGGTTCCTGGCGGTTCAGTAGTTTCCCCATAGTTCAGGAAGGTTACTGTTTAAGTCTTATCAGGTTCCCTCAGATCTTGATCCCCTGTCTTCTTCACCACACCTTCCCACCTGGTTCTACCTTTAAAGGGCTCTTCCTCCTCCTCCCCCAGCATTTCTGCCTCTCATTCTAGACCATCTCCTGCCACCAAACAATTTCTTTAAAACAGATACTTAAAAAGCAGCAGATTCCAAACGGCCTTTCCTTAAAATCCTTACAGATTCTACCCTTTCTCACTTACTAGAACTCTAATCCTCACCCAGTAACCTCCAAACCTTCCTGCTTGCCTACAGGGCCTTCCATACTCTGGCCTTCAGGCAGCCTTTTCAGCTATTATCCCCACCTCTTTTCCTACCTCACCTGTTCTCCCATTATTCCCACAGCTCACCTGAACTGGGATGCCTCAGTCAGCATCCTCCTCTGTGAGTTTCTCCTTCCTGCTACTACTCTGCCCTGTTCACAGACCTGCCTGTCAACACCTAAACTCCTACTGATCTTGCAAAGTCCATTGCAGAACTGGGTCCATTCAGACAACTTTTCCCTCTATTCCTACATCATTTTATCTCTCTGAGGTATGATGATTACATACTGCCTTGCCTTGTACTCATTTCTAAGTATGCTCTGCTTCTTCCTCATCCTTATCTAATAAAAGTGATGATGATGATGGTGATGATGACAGAAGTGGCCGCCATGAACTGGTTGCTTACTATGTGTCAGGCACTCTAAGTACTTTCCTTCTGTTAGTTCATATGATCTTGTTTATGGCAAACCCATGAGGTAGGTAGCATTATCGTGCCCATTTTAAAGATGAAAATATTGAAGCCTAGAGAGGTAAAGTCACTTGCTCAAAGTCATACATCACCAAAAAGGAGGGGCAGAGACTGCAACACAGAGATCACTATGGTCCCCAAATCCTGCTGTGCCTACAGCATTCTCCAGCCCCAGGTACTGTCACAGTAAATGTTGTCAGCAGCATGAAAGAGTGCACACCATCCTCTCCAGCAGTGGTTTCTCAAAATAGGTTCCATGGAGCACTAATCCAAACAGATGCTCTAGGGAAGGGGATTTCGAGGCTGAATACCTTTGAAAGTCACTGCATACGGTAACCCCCTCTTGGAGATTTCTAGTGCACATTAACATAGTCAAAGCACTAAGGCATTCCATTGTAAACAGTATTTACAGTGCTCAATTCTCAAACTTATTTGTGCAAGAAGTATCAATTAGATGTGCCATTCTGCCAATCACTCTGGAAAACATTGTTCTAAGAGGGGAAAGACACTAATGTGGTCTTCAATTTACAATGGTTCAATTTACAATATTTTGATTCTACGATGGTGTGGAGGTGATACACGTTCAGTAAAAGCCTTATTTTGAATTTTGAATTTTGATCTTTTTCTGGGCTGGCTACATGCAGTATATTCTCTCTCATGATGCTGGGCAGCAGCTGTGAGCCCCAGCTCCTGATAAGCCGCCCGATCATGAGGGTAACGACTGCCATTCTTAGAGTCATTCTATGCTCATACGACCATTCTTTTTCACTTTCAGTATAATGTTCAGTAAATTACATGAGCTAATCAACATATTATTATAAAATAAGTTTTGTATTAGATGACTTTTTTCCCCAAGCATAGCCAATGTAAGTGTCCTGAACACGTTTAAGGTGGGCTGGGCTAAGCTATGATGTTCATTGAGTTAGGGATTTTAAATGTATTTTCAACTTAACTATATTTTCAATTTGCAATGGATTTGTCAGGACATAACCCCATTATAAGCCAAGGAAGACCTGTAATTATGTCTGATGATACCAGTGTGAGAGGGTACTCTCCTGTCCAGGGATTAATTAGCAGGAGATCTCTAGTCCCAGAAAGGCTAGTGACCAGCTGTCTCCTCGGCAAAGGGCCTTAAAAGAAATCAGGTTGAAGAGGTCAGAGAGAGGAAGATACCATACCCAACCAGTTGGGATCAAGAGGAACGAAAGGTGAAACCTGGAGAAGATTTTTGAAGACATTGTACAATCTTCTGTCTCTTAAGGCGTAGTGAGGTACATGAGTCTTGGGAACACGTAGAGGGCACACGATGGGAGATGAAGGGAATCATCCTTACCCTCAGGTCAGCACTCCTTCCAGAGGTGTGTGCTCCAGATGGCTCAGAAGATGTCCTGGGAGCAGGTGTGCAAAGGAAACACTCCCAAGTACCTGAGAGTATGCCATACTTAAAAAACAAGCAAACCTGTTAATTCTAGATTATGACCTGACAGTTGGCCAATTCTAGATTATGACCTGACAGTGTTGGTGTCTTCACATGTTTAGTAGACTTCACAGGCTTGCCCAAGTATGATTTTTTTTTTTTTTTTTTTTTGCCCTGAAGGATTTCCTTATTGTGACATCCCCAATCTACCCACCTGTTCTCCATGAATGGGGGTCATCCTTGGACTTCTCGCTCCAAACTGTGTTCACTGTAATAATATTCCCCAATTGCTCCTCTTAATTTTTCTCTTATCAAAAGAGACAGGACAATCAGGCTGACTAATGGGGCAGCTTTCCATGAAAAAACCAACTGGTGTGCTTGGTGGGAGCTCAGCTGTGGAATGAGCAGATCTAGGCATGTCTTCTTGGTTCTGGGTATGCAGCTCTGGAAGGTGTCCCAGGAAAGGAGGAAGCCAGTCCACATAAACCCCAACCTGTCCTGATGGCCAAATCTAGAGTGAAGCCTGGAACTGGGTCTGAAATCAGGAGGCATTTCATGCAAACTAGCATTAAGGAATGATGCCAAAATTATCAACTAAGAACCAGGTGCCTGTAAAATAACAAGCTTCTCTTTCTAAAATTTGAGTTTCTTAAAGGAAATTTAAAAATCAAGAATAAAAGTTAGCAGGACCCTTTCTCCTAGTTCACACAACACCTCCTCACCTGGTACCCAAAATCTTGAGGTTCTCTTGCTGACCCGCATTTGCTCTGGCTCTTCCTTTGATTTCTTTACTTGAAGAGATTCTACTCATCCTTCAGCTGAGGTCTCACATTTTGAGAGAGCCCTTTGTGCTTCCTGATGGATGCAAAGGACAGATTCACTCAAGCAGGATGTCCAAGAACTGGAACTAGGACAGGAAGGGGTTAGAAGCTAATGGACTTAAGGAGGGGGTGGGGATGGAGAAAAGGAGGTTCTGGGGCAATCTCTCTTTCTGCTCTGAGTTTCTTTTGCAACCTCATTGCCAGATTGCCCTGTCCTCTCCTCTAGCCCAAATAAGATAGCTGATGCTTTTGACTGATAACATTTATCCCTCGTGAGTACAGCACTTCACCCAAGACCATTGCAGGGGTTTCTGTCCTGTGCCTCAGACTGGGTGTCCCATCCCTTGTACATTCTGCAATTCCCTTGGTGGGGCTATGGACAGGGCAGTTTTGGCAAAAGGAGCCTTGGGTTGCCACACAGTGGCTGGCATGGCCGTACCTGGTCAGGGTGAAATGCATCTTGTCCTGCCTGCATGGGGCTCAGGCACATCACTTATCCCACACTGCGTGATAATCTACTCATAGATCTGACTCTATCATGAGACTGTGATTTCTTTCAGGGTTAAAGCCAGTCTCTCAGTCCTGAACTCCTAGCACCTATCAAATTTCCTGTCATGAATATTGTGGGAACCATGTCAGTATTCCTAGGATGAATGGAGGCCTCTAGACCTGCATTCTGCCACATTCCAGAGGAAAAGCCTTGGCACAGGGAGGAGCATTCCAGTGAACACTTTCATAATGTAGGGTATTGTGGGTAGCTGACCATTGCTTGAATAATCCCCAGAGACTGGGTAGACCAGTTGTCCTCCTGGACAATTCTTCATGGGAGAAGGGGTTTGGGGGTTTCTAGGTGAAGCTGGTGGGAACAAGTAGGAGTCCTAGGGCGCAGAGGCTGAGAAGAGTGGTTACTTATGATACAGATCATAGAAAGGACTGTGGAACAATTAGCCTGAAGGTCTGAGTTGCAGCAAACAATGGTTCCAGAGAAAACCCTCTCTCAAAGATGGAAGAGGTAACAGGACTTGACAGCAGCACCTAGAACAGCCACTAGAACACGGCACAAGATCGATAATTGTTTGGTAAATGAATTAACGGACAGAGATATCAGTGCAGCAGATCCCACTGAAACTGAGTCTTGGCATGGAGCAATGTGATGATGGCTTAGAACATGATGTAGAAAAGAACAATCGATTCAATAAATATATACTGGACACCTACCGTATGGTCTACTTTAGTGTCAGATGGGCTTGCTGCTTCTGGGCTGGTAAATTTGGGAAAGGTATTTAACCACTTTCAGCCCCAGTGTCTTTATCTGTGAAATGGATATCATAATACCATTATAGGTTCCTAAACCAGAGCTCGACAGGGAATAGGAATGGTCTGAAGCAGGCAGGGACAAGGTGAGAATTAGGAAGCTGTCCGGACTCCCGTTTCACATGACATTATTGTCTCCCCCTCTCCCTCCCGCCACGCCCCAAGTCTGCTTCCATCCACCCCCAGACAACCGGCATTTCATAAACAAAGGAGGCCACAGGCTGACTTACCGGGGCCAGTTCCATCCCTGCTATCTCTCTGCCATCCTGGCCTTTCACACTAACTATCCCCCGGCCCCTCACACAAAGTCAAAGTCAGCACCATACCTTTAAAGAAGAGCTCTTCTTTCCTAAATTTCACACTTGTGCAGGATCTTAGGCAAATAAATCATGAAAATAGCCAAAATGTTTTCAAGAAGTCAGGAGACCCCGCGGAAGCAATGCAGGGAAGGCCTGATACAAATGTGAGGCCTGCGTAAGTCATTGTGTTGGAAGAGAGAGGCCCGCCCAGGAGGGCTGCGCTCCTAGAGTTCACTTCCTTTTCCCTGATAAGGGCTTTTTGAGATTCCTGTTGGGTCTCGGTAGCATTGACTTCTATGAAAGTAGCCTGCAGGTGCCCCTAAAGGAATACCTACCTTTCAGGGGTGGGGAAGAGTCAACACTGTGATGCCGGTGTGGCTGTGGAGGAAAATGGAATTGATTTGGAGAAGGCAGAAGCTCTGTACAGTAGCACAGCATAGTGTATGTTTAGGAGCAAACGCTGGGCCCTTGGGTCTACTCTGGCCAAGTCCATCCATCCTTTGAAACCCAGACCAAGGTTTTGCTTTGCCTCAGTTTCCTTCTTTATAAAATAGGAATGATGATATCCATCCCCCTTGGCTAAAGACTAAGTGAGATTATGCTGCCATTGACAATGACAATGTCAACGATGTCAGGAAAATTGCCAACAATTATTGAGCACTTACTGTGTGCCAAGCACCATGCTAAATCTTTCATGTGTTTTTCCCATTAACTCCTCCCAGCACCACTCTACGCAGGTGCTGTTTTAAATTTCCTTATAATAGGTGAGAAAAATGAGCCCCAGAAAGCTTATCAATTTGGCCAAAGTCACAGAATGGGGAAAAAAGTCAAAGCAAGACTGAAACTAAGTCTCTTGGATGCCAAAAGTTGTGGTCATAGCCACTCCTAAGCACAGTGCGTGCTGAGGGGTGGGGGGAGGCAAAACGGGCTGCAGTCCGCTTTGGGATGTGCCTGACTGCAACCCTCACTCTCCAAGCTGCCCTAGAGGGCTCAGGCATGGATGGCATCAGCCAGCTCTGCAGAACCCCTGGCACCCTGTAATTCCCTTCCCTGCAGGCTCTTTTGTGACCCTGTGACAAGTGCTTATTTACCTCATGCACTTCTCCGCTCTAAAGGCAAGTTCATCACATGAGGAGGAATCATGCCAACATTTGCCATTGAACCACTCAGACAAGAAAAAAATGCTGTTTCTTTCCTCCCCCAGAGCTGCTTTCCAGTAACATCCAGCAGTAATAGCATAACATTAGCAGTAATCATTAGCAGATCAGCAAACCCGAGGCATACCTGAGTTTATGGTCTCCCCTGGTGCTTTATATATAAAATCCTCCAGTTCTCCTAACTCCCCTGTGCAGTAGGTATTACTATTATATTGATAGGCCAAATCTGTCCTGCTACCTGTTTTTGTAAATAAAGTTTTATTGGCATACAGCCATGCTGATTTGTCTATTATCTATGGTGGCTTAGTGTTATAGCAGCAGAGCTGAGTAGTTGTGACAAAGCCTAAAATACTTACGGTCTGATCCTTTAAAGAAAATGGTTGCTGACCCCTGTTATAAACTCTGAAACAGGATTAGAAAGACCTGCTAGCTTTCCCCAAATGGTGGAGGGAATGAAGCAGACATGTCTAGATGGCCAGATAATCTAACATCAGAGGCCATGCTTGTAGTCCTTCAGCGTATTTCTTCCTGCCCTAGGCTTGCTCAGTAGACCTCTCTAATCAACATAGCCCCAACCCTTGACTCTGGATGACGTTTGATGCCTACTAGATGCTTAGTATAATGCATCATATAATGTCCATGATTCAAGTACAGACGGGCAGCTCAAACCCTGGTCAAATTGGCCCCCATGTAGGTCTCCATTCTAATTTTTTTTTTCCTTTCCCTCTTTCTTGAACTCTGCTCCTGCTGAACTGCTCTCCTCATTTTTCTCTACATTCCTACCTCCATCCTTTGCTCAGTCCATGCCTCCTACCTAAATGCCCTTCCTTTTCACATTTGTCACAGTCCTATCCATCTTCCAGGTTTTGTGTATCTCCTTCCATAAATCTTTTGCAACTGTGGAAACTCACAGGAAATTTTCTCATTTGTGCTCTATCAACACAAGCTTCTGGTCCTTTCCTTTGGCCCTCAGCCCACAAAAGTTGAGGGAACAATGGCACCGCACATGTGAGCTGAGGGAAGAGTGACTCCAGTCCCGGCCTTTCATCACCTGAAGATTCCAACCAACTAGACAGAGCTTGATCCTTTGTGCACTGAAAAGAACCTGCCAAAAGGTCTCTGCCATTCATAACAGACTGTAGACAAGCCACTGAAATTCCCAGAGTCTCTACTACCCAAGAGAAAGGCTCTACTTACTTAAGTGGGGCCAGTCCAGGCTGGCTGCTTTTCACGCATTTTTACATTTAAAAGTGATCTTCCTTGGGGCGCCTGGGTGGCTCAGTTGGTTAAGCATCCAGCTCTTGATTTCTGCTCAGTCATGGTCTCAGGGTCATGAGATCAAGCCCCAAGTCAGGCTCCATGCTGGGTGTGGAGACTGCTTGAGATTCTCTCTCTCCCTCTGCCCCTCCCCCCTGTTTGTGTAGGCTTTCTCTCTCTCTCCCTGTCTCTTTCTCTCTCTTAAAAAAAAAAAAAAAAAAAAAAAAAAAAAGCTATCATCCTTAAATATGACCTCCAGACCTCATGGAGCTATTTTAGGGACTGAGGGTAGACAGGTTAGGTGAGGAGCCAGGAGTACCCACCCAAAGACTGCTTTGACCTTGGTGACCTTTGCCAAGGGCCTCCTTCCCTTCTCCAGATGTCAGTTTCTTATTTAATGGTAAAATTGAGACATGCACTGCATGGTACGGATGGACTCATCGGGGCATGTTATTAAAACCGTACAAACCGTTTTACATTACAGCTGTGAAAAGGGACCCAGTGTGACCCTTTCAGATATGGAAAAAGCCATGAACTGAAGCGAATGAGATGCTTCTTCATGGTGAAAGTGGGGAAATAGAATACCCTCTGTCTTCATTGTAACAAGATTGGTGGGACTGTGGGTACATGCTCACTTTCAAGTCACTTACCTAGTCTGATTTCTGCCCAGTACAGTTGTCTCCAGTCCTTGCTTTCTGAGGCATCAGCTCATGCAAACATGACAGCTTCAGGTATGGGTGGGCTCAGGGCCTCCGTGTCTCTCCATCTCCCCCTTTCTGCTTCCATTTGTGTTGGTTTCATTCCCAGGCAGGTTCTTTCATTGTGGCCATCTGTAGCAGCCCTGGCTTCTAACTTCCATCTCCATGTAGAACAGACAGACTCCGTGCTAAGAGTTCCAGCACAGCCTCTGAGTCTCCCTGGCTTGGCCTTTATTAATCTTAATGTCTAGATGATGAAAGAGACTGATTAAGAGCTAGGCCTGGGTCACGTCCTGTACCTGGAGCTAGGGAGGCATGCTCAGCTCACCTCTATCCTGAAGACTGAGACTAGGGCTCGGGCGATCACTGAAGTGTGGAGAAAGGCTGGCCAGACAGGCAGAAATGCCAGCTGTCCATTCCCCGAAGACGGAGGCCTCTGTCGTGCACCTCCGCGCCCTTGCACAGGCTGTGTCCTCCGCCCTCCGCCCTCCACTATTTGCTTTCCCTTCCTTCACTCACTGTCTTTCTCCCTGTCCTCCCTGCCTCCTCCCCTCTCTGGTGCTTACCATCTACGTTTCTTCCCCATGGTCTGGGAACTCCCCAAAGGCAGACATGGTGCCCTGTTCTGTGTGCACTCCCTGCTCCTGGCACTGACCCTGAGAAATGCTGGGCACTCCCCAGAGCTTTGGTTAAAATAACAAACGGGCTAATTTCAACATTCAGCCTCCTAATGTTGTTCTTATTGATTTCCACCTCGTTTTTCTTCAGTTTGAAAATGAAATCATCCTCAAGCTGGACCACGAGGTGGAAGGGGGTCGAGGGGACGAACAATACATGCAGCTGCTAGAGTCCATGTAAGTCCGCGCCCGCGGGTGTCAGAGGAGCGGGGGACGCGGGAGCTTGGGGACACGGGAGGCCGGAGCGCTCGGAACGCGGGGGCCTCCGGACGCTCCCCACCCCCACTCCAGAGATCTGTCCATTGGCTCCTCGTACTGGAGAAACTCCCCTTCTGAAAACAACCTCACATATCTCTCCCTAGAGGGACTGTTTCTTTGATATTGATGGAATAGGACAGATAAAAACAAACTTTGCTATATCGGGAAGAGGAAAACAATCCACCAAAATGTTCACTTCTTTTACCTCTTTGCTATGAACTAATTCTTGCTAGTTTTTCCTTTTTTCTCTTCTAATCTTAGACAGACGTTGATCATGACCAACGTACCTGAAACCCACGCAAGACACGGGGGCTGGACCAGATGCTCTCTGGGCACTGCCTCCTTTAGCTGCATTTACTCTCTGATCCCGGTGTCACGGAGCTGGCCCCTGAGGCTCATGGGAGGGGCTTGTCTGAGGAAACCAGAACAAGCTGGTTGGATGGGCAAGCTAGGACCGGAACTAGCTCTGCCTGACTGCAGGGCTCATGCCTGAGTGAGGCAGTGCACCATGGTCCCCACAGCACTTGCAGTCAGGGCCCTGTTTGGTTTTAACATCTTACTGAGATATAATTTATGTACTATTCAGCCCACTAAAAGTGTACAATTCAACGGCTTTTAGTATATTTGCAGAGCTGTACGATCATAACCACCACAATCTGATGAACATTTTTGTTCCCTCCCAAAAGAAACCCTATGTCCTTTAGCCACCGCCCCCCCCCCACTTTCTGTCCCTGTGAATTTGGTCTGCACATTTCATATAAATGGAATCAATATATGGTCCTTGGTGCCTGGCTTCTAACCCACGAGGGTAACCCCACACTGTGGCAGGTATAAGTGCTTAATTCGTTTTTGTGGCTGACTGATATTTCACTGTTTAGACACATCCCATTTTGTTTATTCACTTACCTATTAATGGATATTTCTGCTGTTTCTACTTTTTCAACTATTAGGAACGACGATGCTATGAACATTTGTGTGTAAGGTTTTGTGAGGACATATGCTTACGGTTCTCTTGGGTATAAACCGAGAAGGGAATTACTGGGTCATCTGGTAACTCTCTTTGGTCTTTTGAAGAACCATGAGACTGTTTTTTTAAAATACCAGACCACTCCTATTCCTACCAGGTGTGTGTGAAGAGTTCCAGTTTCTCCCCATTCTCCCCAATACTTGTTAATAATCTGTCTTACTAATTAGAGCCATCCTAGTGGCTGTGAAAGTGATATCATTGCCATTTTGATTTGCATTTCCTTGATGGCTCATGATGTTGAGCATTTTTTCATGTGCATATTGGCCAATTATATATAGTTGGAGAAAGACGTTGGGTTTTAACCCTGAACCCACCACCTAGCATCTCTATAACTTTGGGCCAATCACCATCATTAACCTCAGCATCTCCAGCTGTAAAATGGGAAGAATAAGCTTGTGGTTATTTTAAAGACTGAATAACTCTAAAGCATCTGGCACACAGCAGGTAAAGCTAGTAAGTATACTTTGTTCAGACACCTGATCCCCAGTTTCTGTCTCCATGTCAATTGTACCCTTTCTCCAAGAAGGACTTCACTGAAAGTTTGGTACTGTGGCTCAGACATCCCAGATTTCTTACTAGTTGCATATTCTCTGATGTGTATGATTCTCTGCTATAACTCGGACTTGGGGTTCTTTTTCCAATCCTTTTTGAATATTTTAACTTCAGCAACAAAAGCAAAACTAAAGGCCTTTCTCTAATCCTCACAGTGACCCTCCTTCCCCCACTCTGGAGGCAGAGCAGATTCCCAGCAGTACCCTGTCCCCCTTCTGTCACTGTGCACAGCCCTCACTAAACACATGGATTGCAAAGGTAGCTCAGCCAGAAGGAGAAGCTCACTGTCTGCCCCTCGGGTGGGTATCGAGACTCACTGTCCAGGGGAAAAAGTGACATTTTGCCCGAGTCAACGTTTATTTTAAAGTTCTAAAAAAGAAAATCTAAATATTGACCATAAGTGAAACCATTCGCGATGCTGGCAATTTCCATTTTTATAAGCGGATAGGGCTCTGTGGTAGTCTTCAGATGATCAGCAGGGTTTTCAAATCCTTCCTGAGCGATTATTTATAAAAGGAATCCTTAGAGGTTGAGGAAATTAAAAGCAGCTGATTATTTTTGCTCCTGAGATAGAGGTGTGAATGATTTCTATAAAACCAATCAAATCCAACCAAGGAGTCAAGGTCCCATTAGAATGTCCAGCAGCCAGGTCCTTGCTTTTTCCTTTGAACTTTCTGAGCCTCAGTTTCCTTATCTGGAAATTGGGGATAAAAATACTATCCATCTCTTAGAGGGTGTTTTTTTTTTTAGATTATGCAAGAGAAGTCATGTAAAGTGCTTAGCACAATTTCTGATAACTAGTTAAGTAGTCTGAAAATATTAGCTATTTTTATTGTTGTTCTTCAGGTAGATGCTGATGTGGTTATTTGAAGCCATGAGCCTACCTCTCATTTCTCCTCCAGGCTAGTCACTGTCAGTTCCTCCAACTATTCTTCTCAGCCCTTCATTCAGGGCTTCCACTGGCATGTAGGGCCTCCCATGGGCAAACACAATCCTGTGAGTACATGGCTTAGGAATATGATGGTGCCTCTGTGAATAGATCAGGGCTTCCCTTCTTGTGGCAACTGCAGCCCTGCTTTAGGGCATAGAGTGGGGCTGAATTTCAGCCTTTATGGGCTCTTGTGCAGTGCACAAGCCATACAACCTTACACAACACCCCACTCCTCCCTATCCTCAGAAATGTCCTCAGAGCCCACTGCCATTTGTCCATAACTGTCTTAATGTGAGGGTCCCACACTGAATGGAATAATTAGACACTCTATCCTGCTTTATTCCATCTGGAATAGAATGGAAAAATTCCATTGAGACTTTTTCCAGAAGTGGCAAGGGAGGTGGAAAGCTGAAGAGGACAGAGAATGTGTGCTCTGGGTCCAAGATCCCACCCAAATCAGTTCATTATCTGAAAGCTGGCCTGTCATACATGGTGCTGCACACATCATTTTTAAAGGAATGAGTGAAAACCCAGTTCCATCACCACTGGCAGAGTCGGCCTGGGCTCCTCCCTCCGAAGGCCTCCCACACTGAATGCAAATCAATTCCAGGGCAGGGTGAGCTCCTTCCAGGCCCCTCAAGGCAGGAGCATAGACATGGAATGGCTGGCAAGTGCTCTGCCACCTCTCCTTCCATTGAGTGAGGAATTCTCTGCATCAATTAGAGGTTCCCAGGACCATTTTTCATTGTACTTATTTTCAACTGAGGGTTCAAAGGAAGGGAAGAGGTGGGTGTCCTTGGCAGGACCTGTGGGCCTCATGCCTCCTCTATAGATTGATGATGTTAATAAGGCCCAACTCAAGGAAATTTTTTAAGTATTAAACAAGACAACAAATAAAGTGGGTTTGCACAGCATCTGGAACACGGAAATTACTCAATACATGATAGTATTACTATACTACAGTTAGTTTTTATTTCTATATCTGCTTCCCCTGCTACACTGTGATTTCCTGGAAGTCAGTGTCTTAATGATTTCTCAATCCCTAGTTCCTAGAACAGTATCTGTTGAGTGGATTGGTGAATGGTGGGTGATGGTAGATGGTGAACAGCTGGGTGATTTCCAAACAATCTTCTCATCTATCTCACCAATCCTAGACCATATGAGCAGCTTTCTTACCCTATGCCTAAAGAATAGTGAAACTAAGAAAGCCAGGACTGTGTTCTCCTAAACCCATGCTTCACAAAGGACCTATAGCACTAGCATCATCCAGGAGCTTTTTAGAAACGCAGAATCTTGGGCCCGAGCCCAGATCTACTGAACCAGTATCTATTAACAGAATCTGCTAAGCCCCAGGTTATTCCCATGGGCACTGAACTTTGCAAAGCCCTGGACTAAAGGAGTTGTTCTTCATGTTGCCTGCATATTGGAATCACCTAGAGAACTTTAAAAATAAAATACTGCTACCTGGCTCCCACTCCCAGGGATACAAAGTCATTGATTTTAGGGTGGGCATTGAGCTTTATAAAATGCTCCCCTGGGGATTCTAACATGTAGTTGGGACTGAGAACCACTAGTCTGGCTGCACTTAGGTGGTGAGATACCTTCTGGGTCTGAGCTTCCTGGGAGGCCGTGAGGTATCACACTCCAAACACTGGACAAACTTTGTCGCATCGTTATTAGCTTGGGAAGCAGGCTTGGAAGTGACTGTCCCAGAAGGAGTCAGGCACAGCTGTGACGGAGCCAGACAGGCCTAAATCACAGAGCAATTTGCATCTCTCATTCAGAGCCAGGGAACAGGTGCTTCTCCCACGGAGAAGATGGATTTGTCTGATCACAGCCACAGTTTGAGATGTCGCCTCCTTGCAGCCTGGTTTGGCTTCTGGGAGGAAATGACCCTCCAAAGTCCTTGCCTTTCTCACCTTTCCCTCCTAGGAGCTCTTGGGACCTAAGCTGCCACAGGGAAGGTAGCCAGAAACAAATAGTAGCCTGGGTAATTCTTGTCTACTCAAGATGCCTGAGAACAAACCACAATGTTTCTCTGTGGGAAAATAAGGAAGTATTTGGCTTGATTCCCAAGGTCACCACTTATTACAAAAGTGATTTGGGAAGGTCATTTAACCTCTCTGAGCCTTGATTCCCTCATCTATAAAATGAGGGGAAGAATTTTTACTAGTCATAATTATCATGATGATTTCTTAAGAAAAAGTAATGAGGGAAAAAATAGAAAAGAAAAGAAAGAAGGAAAAGTAATTAGAAGAGTGTCTGGTGCAGAATAAGTGATTAATAAAAAGCAGTCATTAATCAAAATTTTAATCCATCTGTCTCCCTTTGCCTAGCCTGTGGACCTCCTGAAAGTAGACATGATTTTTTTTTATATATTTCTTATTTTTGTCTTTCTCCCCATACCCACCCCATACAATGCCTATTATATTGCCCAGCAACTAATAGATGCTTAAGGAATGTCACATTTTTTATTTTTACTTTTTAAAATTTAGAATACCAATATGACAACAAATGTATATTTTTCAAATAATATATGCACATTTAAATTTTAAAAACGAGTACTTTCTCCTCCACCCTCCCACCTAGACCCCTTGTCAGAAGCAACAGCCATTAAGAGTTTGGTGTTTGTCCTTCTTGACCATGTCTGCTACATACAGAAATATGTGATGCAGACGTGCAAGTCTACTTAACAAATGCTGGAGCCAGAATGTTGATCTTTAACAACTGTGTGACCTTGGACAAGTTAGTTGGCCTCACTGTGTCTTAGATTCCCCAACTGCAAACATCCCATCTCCTAAGACAATGATGGGAGATTGAATGATTTACCATTTGTAAGACGTTTGGAATAATGCCTGGGACATGGTAGGTTCTATGTGAGCTGGTTAAATAAAAAACAAATATTGTTCTGAGACTTAATTTTTCTGAGTGACCTGTATATTTTATGCAGAGCTTTTTGTGTCAAAGCATATTACTGTCTCATACTTTTTAATGTCTTCATAGAACTAAATTTTGTGAATATGCTTTAATTTATTAACCATTTGCCTATTGATGGACACTTAAGATGGTTTCAACTATTTCACTGTAGACACAATTTGTAAGTATTATAAATCTTTGCATGCTTCTGGGAATATTCCTTTCAAATAGATTCCCTGAAGTAGAATTGTTGAACCCAAGATCGAGTATGTACACTTAAAAATTTTGATAGATATTGTGAAAATTGCTACTCAAAAGGTTGTACTGATTTACTCCCTAGGTGGGTGTGTACAAGTCACCATTTCCCCACACCATTGTCCACACTGGACATTTTTTCCCCCATTCTGATGGTGGGTGGAAAAATTAAGTATTTGCTAAACTATATGGACAAATAAGTGTGTAAATGAATATGTGATTGAATCAATGAACAAAATGGGTCAACACATGAACCAGGAGAACTTGGATTCACTGGTTTATCTGCTCCCCTCCCCCACCGGCACACTGGCCATGAGCTCACTGACCTCCCTTCTCTGCCCACAGCCTGATGGAGTGTGCTGCAGAGCACCCGACTATTTTCAAGTCGGTGGAAAACTTTGTGAACCTGGTGAAAGGCCTCCTGGAGAAGCTGCTCGATTACCGGGGTGTGATGGCGGATGAGAGCAAAGACAACCGCATGAGCTGCACCGTGAATCTGCTGGTGTGTGGGCTTGGCCACCTCGCCCCAAGGCCCCATCAGACCAGAGTCCTTGGGGCAGGCCTGGTGTGGGGTTTTGCTGTGCTTTTGATAGAGAAGTAGTGCTCAGGGCTTTGCAAACTAGACAAAAGTGAGATTGAATCCCTACTCTGCCACCTGCTTTCTCTGTGTCTTGAGGCCAATAACTTCATTACACGCTCAAGTTTCCTCATTGATGAAATGGGAATGAGTGTTTTCTTTAGTATTAAAGAAATACATCATATGGAAGGGAAGTGGCCCTAGAAAATGGTGTAGAGTATGAGCTCTGGAGTTACATAGCACCTGGGTTCTCATCCTACCTCTGAAAATTAATAGAGCAGACAAGTCCAAGAAGTTTTCTGAAGGGTTTCATTGTCTTATCTGTTCTATAGAGAAAATAACTGTAGCTATTTCTTGGGTTCTGCAGTCCAGGGGCATAGTTAAATGCTTACTAATATTACTTTCTTTCTCTTATGGATTGGAGTAATCGAATAACCAGAATTTACAGCAAAGTAGAATGGGCCAGGCTAACCAGAGCAGCTAATCTCAAGTCCAGGCCCTTACCCCCTCTACCACATGACCTGCCAAGAGTCATGAAAAGTCTCCCTTCGTATGTCCTGCCATACGGTCATGGGACAGGTAGTAGCAACCCTAGCACTTCACACCATCACTGGTTTAAATTAATGAAGTTGGCCAAAAGACCATGCGGCATCCATTGTATCAATGCCCCCTGCCATGCTCAATGCTCCGGAAATATAAATCCTGTCCTGTAGCTTCTTTGTGTAGTCTCTGTTTGCCCTAAGTGGACTCCCTTTTTAACAGCCTAGATATTGCCATTGATTTTTTGAAAGGCCAAGGGGAGTTTAAAAATCCTGATTACAGCAGAAAGGAGTTCACTGCTAATAACTCCACCAGGTCCAATTTACATAAAGAACAGGAAGAGGGGTTTTCCAGGGGTTTAGCAATTTCTCTCTATGGAGAGGCAGAAGTTAGTTGCAGAAAATGACCTTCAACAGTCAAACTTTGACCAGGGAGAGAGTTTGGAACAGGCTGATCCACAAGCAATTTTAATTAGACCTTGCTAGCTTGGTGTGGTGTAAACATGGCATCAGGAAGGAGGACAGGAGGAGGGTATCCGGTAGCTGAGGTCTAGTGTGACTCTGCCACCCGCTCACTGTGTACCCAAGAACACACCACCTCCTCTCTCTGAGCTTCCAGTGCCCCTGGGTACACTGGGTTAAACCAGGTCTTCTCAATGTATGGCTCAAGGGTCAGACCATGACCTCTTGGCTCAGAACTTGTGAGGACTCATTTACAAATGCATGAGATTAGGTGGAGATTAGGTGGAGCCCAGGGTTACTACTAGTCTACATGACCCCCAAGCCTAAGTTGGGCTTCCTAATATTGCCAAGTTTAAGTTTTTGACTGTGGAGTCTCCTCGTAACTCCTCATACTGCTGTACCAACAGGAGTTATGATCCATTATTCTCCCTGAGATCTATTACTATTCCTATTACTCTGATTACTGCTATTACAGCTTCATCAGAGTACTAGGTCTGAGCTTGCCAGCATCAAGCTGGGCTGCCTTTTGTTGCAGACTCTGTCAAAGTGGACTGCCTCTATCTTGACGGTACCCCATTCAGCACAGCAAATAGCTCAACTTCACCCCTGATATATGATGGTTGGGGTACCCTCTCTTTCCCTATACAGTCTAAGATTCAGGGAAGTGACTCTCAAGGAAGAATCCCTTAAGAAGGGAGTTTGATACATTCAGGGAAGTAAATTTTGTGCTCCCATCTCAGGACCCCCAGATAGAAAACAGCAGTCTTCCTTTCATCTCCTTCTCTACGCCCTCTACTCCTGCCATTCTGCAAAGAAAAACACTCATCACTGTTTTTCCTCCACTCCCTAGAATTTCTACAAAGATAACAACCGGGAAGAGATGTACATAAGGTAAGATTTTTGTTTTCTAAAACCCAGACCTGCTGTGTCATTCTCTTGCTCTGTATCCTTTGGTGGTTCCCCACTGTCTTCAGGATAGAATTTAAACTTATCTTCTGAACACTAGGTCCCTCTCTGTCTGATTCCTGTCAATGTTTCCAGATTCAACTCCTTTCATTCTCCTATAAACAGCCCCCCATACTACATGGACTTCTGTGACCTGCCGTACTGTTTTGCTGTGTCCACAGGCCACACTTTCTTTAACCATCTTTGTGGACTGAGCTGGTGAATTGCATCTACATTTGTTGAAGGCTGGCACATGAGGCCCAAGTCCAGGGTTTATGAAGCATGTAGTGAGACCATTGGCCAGCCCAGTTTCAAAGAGAAAAAAAATACCAAGATGCATGATATCTGCTTCCTTGTAGGCACTTAAAAGACATTTATTTGAATATATCACGAAGTGGGGCTTTTTGGGGCAAAAAACTCCCTTGCCAGTTTTTCTCAGAATCTCATATTTTTTTTCACCAAGGTTTTTTTTTGTTGTTGTTGTTATTTTTACTCATTACAAAAATAATGCATACTTATTACCAAAACAACAGCAACAAAAAACTTATAAAATATAGACAAAAACAAAAGAAATGACATAAACTACCATAATCCATACATATTGTAGACCCTTTTATATTTATGTATAGATAGAATTCTATGCGTGCATATTTTTTACAAAAATGAGATCATATTGCTCATAATTTATTCTTTGCTTGACAAGAATTTCATGTCAACAGATGAATTTCAACATCATTTTTAATGAAACTATAAAATTCTCTTTCCAGAATATACCATAATTTATATAGCCAGTCCCATATTGTTGAACATTTAGGTTGTTTCCAACTTTTTTCTATCATAAATAGCACAATGACAAAATTTTTAGACATATGTCTTTTGTGCCCAAGATCTGTCTTGCACATATCCTCGTGAGACAAGAGCCCACAGAGAGAAATTGTCCGGAAGTTTGACAAGCATTTTCAAGTCTTTTGACCCATTCTGTCAATGGCCAGAGACTCCAAGTTTGAACCTACTCTGCTATTATTGCAGATATTTTTAGGTACTTAGTTTAGCATTATTCCAGGAATAGGAACTATCATTTGGATAAAAGATAATTCCATAGGCTATCCTAAGCTTAGACAGTATTTATAACATCACTAGACAGGGCTTATTATAGCAGTACAAAGCTATGGAGTCCAAAGGGCCTGGGGTCTTCACCTTGTCTTCTCCGTGACCCTTGATAAATTTACCCAGTCTCTCCAGGCTGAAGTTTCCCCTTATAGAATGTTTCCATTCTACCTTCTGTTTTGAGGATTAAATGAGATGCTATAGGTAAAGTGTCTGGCACATAGATCCATCCCTCCAACCTCTTTTCTCTCCTTCCCATTTTAGAAACACAGATGGTGAGCCCCAGATCTCCATAAGCTCTGGAGATTTGAGTTCTGTTGTAATCTAGGAAAACTGCATTTGCCTAAACCAAACAATGTAACAGGGTATAGTCAGAAAACCTGTTCTGTTTGGCAGGCATAGTATTTAAAAACATTTTTAAATTGGTTGCCAAAATTTGAAAATCTAGAGATTTTACATAAAAATAAGAATTTCCCTCTTCTAAAAAACTCAGAAGGTGTAGCAACACTGTGCCCTCCTTCTGTCCTGACAAATCTGGAGTACTCTGGCCATTATTCTGTCTCCATTCCCCATTGAATTTCACCCTGCTTACCTCACTCAAGCTGCCCATCTGGCCTGTGTAGGTCTTTGAGCTTGAATCCCTGGTCAGGTCCATCAGGATGTTTTCCTTTGGCATCTATAGTAGATCACCAAATCCTTGAGTTGGCAAAGGAGAGAAGAGGGTGCCTTTGTTGATCAAGTAGCTGAATGTAGCAGGAAATCTGTCCCTCTGGCTGCTCTCTTAAAGGTTTTTGAACCCAGTCATCTAGGGATTTAAGGGACCAAGGATGGGCAAGAAGATATAAGACAGGATTCACCATGCATATAGAAAACCTCTAAAGAAACCTATAAGAGCATGTAAAGGTAGAACATATGCTCAACACTCCCTATATGCAAGCCACATGTAATTCCACTGATAGCTCTGATTGATGGGAAGAAAAGTGAGGGACAAGAGTGCAATGGCCATGATTGTAAAGGCAGAAATTGTTGATGCTGAAACCTGATTCCACCTATTTCTTGCTCTACTTTAACTTAAATCTGTGTTCTTTTTTGTTGTTGTTGTTTTTAAAGATTTTGTTTATTTATTTGACAGAGAGGGAACATAAGCAGGGGGAGTGGGAGAGAGAGAGACTCCCCACTGAGCAGGGAGCCTGATGCAGGGTTTGATCCCAGGACTCTGTGATCATGACCTGAGCCAAAGCCTAACTACTGAGCCACTCAGGGGCCCCAAATCTCTTTTCTTATCTATGAAAGGATGATTGGGAGGATGAATTGATATGACATATAAAGTACCCATTTGTTGGATGAATGAAAGAGCAAATCTTTCTACCTGGGATATTTATCTCTCCCTCATCCTCTTACTTTTAGATCCTAGCCCAACTGCCCTGTTATAGAAACTTTTTCTAGAAGTCCCTCCTCTCTACACCTAGATGAATTCTGTTCTCATGGTACCACAGACCTCTCCTTCACCACATAGATCACACATGAATTTTTGAAATGTAGAGTCATCCCAGGGTTCAGAACCGGAACTTCATATTGAAAAGGGAGAGAAGATGGAAATGTGGTTGTGGTTGAATAGTGTATTTTTCCTACTGACTGCTCAAGGTCTCCACATGGATATCCAATCTTGAGGCCCGGATCCACTTGTTTTTCTTACCAGAAAACACACTTGTTTTATACCAAGAGAACACTGAAGACAGCTGTCCTTTATAGTGCTGTGGCTTTTTCATTCTCCTGGACTGGTACAATGTTTAGAACACAGGCTCTGGAAACAATTAGCCTGGGATCATGTTCCAGCTATTCCAATTATTAACACAAGACCTTTTTTTTTTCTTTTCAAATTTTTTTTTTAAGATTTTTATTTATTTATTTGTCACAGAGAGAGAGAGAGCACAAGCAGGCAGAGTAGCGGGCGGAGGCAGAGAAAGAGAAGCAGGCTCCCCACTGAGCAAGAAGCCCAATGCGGGACTTGATCCCAGGACACTGGGATCATGACCTGCACTGAAGGCAGCGGCTTAACCACCCAGGCGTCCTAACACAAAACTTCTGATGAGTTATTCATCTTGCCTTCCTTAATTTCCCTTACTTGTCATATTGCATTGGCCAGAATCTTCAGTATCAAGTTGCATACTGGCTGGGATGGTACTTAAATTCTCTAGGCCATAGTCTTTTCATCTGGAAGTGAGAATTCTCAAAAAACCCATCTCCCAGGGTTGCCACGAGGATTAAATGATCTAAGGCTTTCAAAATACTTAGCGTGCTACCTCTCACACACGACGTATCTCACTAACACTAAAGGCTGCTGTCGTTGCCCATGTAGGAGGAGCTGATTATCGAAAATGGAGGACTCCTTTGTGATCCTAAGTGGTGCCTAGTTGTTCTGTATGACTCTCACCTGGCCTTACCTCCTGCCTCCTTGTCACTGAACTTGGTAACCTAGCATATTTCCCTGCACAGGTACCTGTACAAACTCCGTGATCTTCACTTGGACTGTGAAAATTACACAGAGGCTGCCTACACACTCCTTCTCCATACCTGGCTTCTCAAGGTACTGCCCTTCCAATGAAAGTGATTTGTGCTAGGATCTCTATGAGGCCCCAACAACAAATTAAAGAGTTAAGAAAGAAATAGAGAAAGAGAGAAAAAGAGGTAGAAAATGAGGGAGAAAGAGAAAAACAGAAAGGAAGGGAAGAGATGGAAAGAAAAGGAAAGTAAGGAAAGAGATGAAAGAAAAGGAAACAGAAAGGGAAAGGAATATGAAAGGAAGGGAAAGGAAAGGAAAGGAAAGAAATGGAAAAAAGAGTTAGCCAATAAATTTTGTTTTGCTCTGTCCCCAAACTCTTGACCTGGCCAGTTACTTCTCTACACTGCTTTGCCTGGTCATATAAAGTTTCAAGTGACATTCACATTTAGCAACAACAATAAACGCCCCCCCACAAGATATATTTTACAATTTTATATAACATCCAAAAATCAACTATAAATCATCAGCATGCCCAGTGAGCTGTTTTCTATCTCTTGAAAACAGTATTGTAACTGCACAATATCTAAAGGATTTCCTTTGGCTTTTGAAAAGCTGGGACCCTGTCTTATAGGGGTTCAGAGAAAATACCTACAAATCATACACATGAGCCAAGAGAGAGTCAAATAAGCACCACTTGGCAAAAATCAGGAGGCACTTCCCAGATGGTTATTGCAGCCCAGCAAATCTCTAACCACTCACAGCCAAGGTGGTGAGCAAGCTGGCAGAGGTGCTGGCAGGGCTTCCTCTTGCTTCTCATTAGTGAGGAAGATACCTGCCTCTGGCTGCCTCTCAGCCCTGGGTGACTTCGTGTGTCTTTTCTTCTCAGTGGTCGGATGAGCAGTGTGCCTCGCAGGTCATGCAGACAGGCCAGCAACACCCCCAGACTCACCGACAGCTGAAGGAGACGCTCTATGAGATCATCATAGGCTACTTTGACAAAGGAAAGGTAATTTGTCCCTGTCTTTCCTCTCTCTGTGTGACCTTAGATATGGGAAAGTCGGTTCCTTCCTATACTCTGCACCCCATCCATCTACAGGTCTGGTCAGCTCTCCCTCCCAATTCTAAGTCTGATCACTTGACTCCACCTTCTCACTACCTTGATTCAAGTCCATTGTTCTCTTGGCTACTCAATGGGTTCTCAGCAATCTGCCTGTTTCCTCCATTGCCTCCAACAGATCATCCTTCAGACAGAAAATGGGGATCATTAAACATACACTGGATCTCATCATTCTCCTGTTTACCGTCATCCCCATGGCTCTCCCTCATTCCACCAGAATGGTTACACAATCCTGCTCATGACCTGTGAGGGCCAATGTGAGCTGTCCTCTGACTGCTTCCCTATTTCATCCCTGCCAGCTCCCACATGTTGTATGCCACACTCCTTTCCACATCGGATTCTTTGCACTTGCTTTTCCCACCTTCGAACGTTTTTCTCCATAGCTTTCCATCACAGGCTCCTTCTCACAGCTCAGAGCTCTGCTCAGACATCACGTCCTCAATGACTTTCCCCGACCAACCTAGACAAAACAGAATTTTAGCATGCCATGAACACAGAGACTTGTCCACTGCTGAATCCCCATTGTCAAGCACAGAGACTGACATGTGAGGTCAAATAAATTTATGTTGAACAAGTGAATGAATCAAGTAACTGAATGACACTATGATGCTATCACTGATTTTTAACAGTAAGGACAAAATGTTTGGTTGGGTTTGGTTAAGAGATTAGGCAGACCAACTGCTACCCACTCCCAGTCTCCAGGTGTCTTCAGGAAGCACCAACCCAAATGCATCCATTTGTCCTACAGGAGATGTGGCAGGTCGGCTAACTGCTCAGGCTCCTTCCTGGATTCAAACCTTACTCCTCTACTACCTACAGTTCCCTTGACCTCTTAGGGACTCCAGTTCCCACCCAAGATAGTGATACTAATAGTACGTACTTCCTAGTGTTGTTGTGCAAATTAGGTGAGAGAGCACATGTCGAACAACTAGTCCTATCTTCTTAAGTTTTAGCTCTCACCTTTACCCTCTTCTGCCTTCAAGGCCCCAGTGACTCGGCCACTTCCTCCATCAAGCTTTTCTTGAGTCCTCCAGCTTACCTGCAGCTTTCCCTCTCCTCTGAATTACAAGGTCTCTTACAGCTTATGGGGACATAATTTAATGGACTTAATTTTGGTCTGTTCTGTCGCTGCCGCTCATCGTATCTGTCTTAGCCTGATCTCCCCACCTTCCCTGGAAAGACAAAATGAGGTAATGTCTGTAGAAGGGCTTATAAATTCCCAGGAGCTGAGCAGTTGGAAAGACTGTTTTGATAATTTACAATTATAAGCCTCTTGAGGGCAAAGAGTTTGCCATTTCTGGAACCTTCTGCCCTACTGGCATCACGGCAGAGCTCACGATTTGTTTACAGCTAATTTGGTCCATAACAGTGTGAACGCTCAGAAGGACATGTTGAACTTTATCCTCTGCAAAGTATCCAGTTCAACTCACTCTCTGCTGAGCAGAGAGGAAAAAGACACCATCCCTTATCTCCAGCTGCTTATTATCTAGTGGCAAAACAGACATGCCAGTCATGATCTTTTTTGTGTAGTACCCTTTGGAGTTGTACAATAATGGAGGATGAGGGAGGGAAAGTCAGTGCCAAGGTACTTTGGGAGCAGAGAAGAGGGAACAGATGGGTATAGCTTACTCTGATAGCCACTGCTGTGGAAGTTTCCAGAACAAGCCCAAACTCTTCAGCATCCCTTTACCTTCCTTTCTCCACAGTGGAGATTTACTGCTCCAGAAACACACAAGGGCTTTCTCCTCCATTAGTCGACCTGTCAATACTTGTGAACTCCTGTATATCCCTTAAAACCCAGTTCTCACATCTATTTATGTGTATCTTTACCCACATGTGTTTCATGGAAGAAGAGACTGTGTCTTCTCCATATTTACGTTTGTCCCATCACTGTATGGAATATCAAGTCTGGAAACCAGCAGGTGCTCCATAGTTACTATATGAGATTCAGAGGGATGAGTGACTGTCAGAGGTCCCAGTGACCATGTGGGCAGACTCAGGGAGAAATCTTAAGGTATCTGACTCCCTCCCTGGCCCCTTAGTTGTCTCTTAACACATGGGGAGAGCATTTCTGGCATATTATGGTAGGAAGTTGGCAAATACCTACAAATGAGCCAGATAGTCCCCTGACCCAGCCCAGGACTATATCACCATCTTCCTGTCAGGCTTAAGAAAAGAAAAGCCCCAGCCCAGTCTGGTCTGTAGACTTGGTTCCTCCTGGCACATAAAGCATTTTTATGCCCTTCACTAAGTTGTCCACGGGTTTACAGCCGTGGCTCCTCCACTCGGCACTTGCTTTTATTTATTTTTATGCTTGGATGCAGAGAGAGCATTTTTGCTACAAAGCACACACTACATTTTGGCAACCTCCCCTCTCTCCTTCTCCACCTCCCCTAGCTTCTTCATTTAGATGCATTTTCCATTTTAAACTGAATATGAAATGTGATGGGTGTCCCTTGAGATTGCCAGATCTCCAGCCCACTCTGCATCTCACCCGCCTCCCTGCAGAGGCTCCCGACCCCCTTTAGTCTAAGATGGAAGGATGATCTATTGGATTCAGTCTAAGAGCAGAGGAAACCAGAAAATCCCCTATATCCAGGGTTTGTTTTTTTTTTTTTTCATTTTTTTTTCAAATGGAAAAGACCTATTTACAAAAACTTCTTTTTTTTTTTTTTTTTTTTTTTTTTTTTTTTTTTTTTTTTTTTAAGAGAGGGACTGGGGTGTGGGGCAGAGGGAGAGGAAGAGAGAGAATTTTAAGCAGGCTTCATGCCTAGTGCGGAACCCAACATGGGGCTCAATCTCACAAATCTGAGATCATGACCTGAGCTGAAATCAAAAGTCAAATACTTAACCAGCTAAGCTATCCAGGTGCCCCTTACAGAAAGTTCTAATCACTCTTTTTATGCTCTAGTTCCAGATCCATCCCCACCTCTATACAGCCCCTCCCAACTCATACACTCCAAATAACCCCATTAGGAAGTGACAGGTATAAAATTTTGGTTACATGAGATGAATAAGTTCTAGAGACCTGCTGTCCAACCTTAGGTCTATAGTTGACAATCCTCAGGTCACACCCAGGTGTGCATTCTAGCCCAGCTGTTGGTCAGGCGTGTGACCTGGGACAGTGTTTCTGTCTATCTGAACCTCCATTTCTCACTTGGGAAATGCAGATGTTACCAGTCACCTCCCAGATCAGCTGTGAAGAACCAAAGAGCATGCAACTAAAGTATTTATCCTCTTCTCTGACTGCTCCATTATTTGTCACAAAACTAGAGTGCGGGGCCGAGGAAGGGTCATGCTCCCTGTGAGGTAACTGGCTTGCTGTGCATGGGCTGGGCCTGGGTCTGAGAGAGGCTTGCAGTCCCAGGAGGCATGCTGCCGCAAGTCCCTTCCTCAGCAAGATTCTGCAAGCCTGGAGATGCCTCCTAACCTTTGTGTCCATGACCTTCCTATAGATGTGGGAAGAAGCCATCAGTCTGTGCAAGGAGCTGGCGGAACAGTATGAGATGGAGATCTTTGACTATGAGCTCCTGAGCCAGAACCTGGTAAGGTTGGGAGCCCAGGGCCTCGGACTCCCCAGGGAGGCTGGCGAGAGGAAGTGGGAGGCCAGGTGGGGTCAGGACTACAGAAAAGGACTGGAAGTAGGGCCTGGGCTGAGGAAGGCTGCTGCAAGCCTTCCTTCCAGATGGGAATATTTCCAGAGAGAGTATTCTGGGAAAACTCATCAGTGACAGTTTCCCGGATGGAGTGGTAAGTACCTGCTTGGCACTGGGGCAGCCGCTGCTGTTGCATACCCGATAAACACTGGGCTACATTTGCAGTAAAATCCCCACAAATCACTAAGCCAATTAAATAAAAACGCAAATTTGTGCTTTCTGATTAACAGATAAATCACATTAAAATGCTCCCCATCTGGCCATTCCCCATTAGCTCCTCGGTGCTGGTGATTTGGTGGGGGTGAGTGGAAAGTGGGGGAAGCCAGCCTAGCCTGCTCATGCTGCAGATACGGGGCTTGGTGGGGAGGTGGCCTCTGTAGGGACAATGCAGGACACCCTGGCTGCTCCTACTGCTCAGACACTTCCCTCAGACCCAGGACCCCGATGCCCCATGCTGGCCTATTTGAAAGACCAGTCCAACTGTGTCCAGGAAACTCTAAAGCAAGAGGCAGAATGTGGAGAGATGATTTATGGCTCCTTTGAGGGGGAAATTGGTACTGAGTACAGTGTTCTTGTTAAAAACAGCCGAGCTGTTAGCGGTTTGTGCTGTGTGTAAGATGCAATGCAAACACACAATCAGTCACACCAAAAGACACTACGTCTACCTCATGTACATCCACATAGATGTTTGCAGACATGGAGACACGCATGCCTTCTCAACATGTGCATTCATGTGCTTGCACCAGACACACACTCATGGAGTGCACACTCATGTACATACACCACATTCAGTACACATTTGTGTGCATACATACACACACAGAACACACGTTCGTTTGTACACATGCACACACATGTCCGGTACACAGTTATGTACACGTGCACACACCTAACACACGTGCAATGTGTGCACATGTATGCACAGCACATGGGACACACACGTACCCATGAGACACATGGACACATGCATGTGCCTGGAACACATGCTTATGTGTGTGCACATGGCACACATGTGATCTCACGTATGCACACACATGGTACAGATTCATGTGCCTGCTGATGTACGTGCACATCTGCTCTCTGAGGCTCTGCTGCACAGGCTTGTGTCCACGCACATTTATCTCCATTGTGTTAAATGTAAGAAGCCATCGGCATGAGATGTGGTATTCTTTTCATGTACCCTGTCATGATATCTGTCTAGCTAATAGCAATTGTAAGATGCTAGTAGATATAAAGTAAGATGTAAACTGTTTTCAGAGATGTTAACATATGAAAACACACACCTCTCAGAACTGATGAAATACGTGAAGTGTGCACACACAGGAAGCCATCTATATTCAGGCATATTTGTGCATCTGTAGAGCCTCATAAACACATGCCTGGTGTGCCTGGGAGGGGCAGCAGTGTGGCAAGGGGACTCTGGACAGCTGGCTGGATTAAGCCCCATACTTACTCGCTGCATTAGGAGACACCATTTCTTTCTCTGCAAAACAGATACGATACTTGGGAATTGTTACAAGGATGATGCAAGTAAACGAGCTAGTATTCAATACGGAACTTGGTATAGGGTAAATACAGCTATTGCTGTGATGTTTATAGACATATCCACGGACATGCAAACATGTGCACTGGGCATCTTGGTATAATGGTCATGTCTCAAGTGTGGTCTCTCTGAACTGAATGTGCCTTTGGTGTGCATCTATGCTGTTATAAGTTATGAGTTTTCTCCTTCCAGATCCAGCAGGCAAAATTCTATGAAAACATCATGAAAATCCTCAGGCCCAAGCCAGACTACTTTGCCGTTGGATACTACGGCCAGGGATTTCCCTCCTTTCTGCGGGTGAGTGTGCTGGTGACAGAGACCCAGGCCAGAGGCCTGTAGCCTCTCAGTTGTCCCTTTGTGCTTTGAGGATCTACTTATCCTCAAACTCTGTTCTCTCCAGATTCCGAGTGCTGCCCTTCCCCCAGCACACGCCCAGTCCCTTCCATCATCACCATTCTCAGGCACCCCATGTTTCTCTAGATGTGCAGCAATCAGAGCTGCCCCATGAGGTAGTAGCTCGCTGCCTCTTGAGTGAGGTGTTCAAAGAGAGCCGGAGGACCTCTGCTACCCAGTAGGCAAGGCAGAGCATGCATTCTCAGACCCTTTGGGCTCAGGAATCTCTTTTCTATCTGAAAAATTATTGAATTTTTCCATGAACTTTATATTTAAAGATTCTCTACATTTACCATATCCAAAATTAAAACTAAGAAAATTTTAAAATATTTATCCATGTATTTAAAAATAATCAATCAAGTTATGTTAATATAACTTGTGTCTTTATGAAAAATAGTGTGCATTTTCCCATAAAAATGTATGCAAACAGTAAGATTGTTTCATATTTCTGGAAATCTCTTTAATGTTTAGATTAAGAGAGAACAACTAGGTTCTTATACCTGTGTCTGCATTCAGTCTGTCATGATAATACACATCATGCAGGCTCTGGAAAATTCTACTTTACATCTGAAAGAATCAGAGTGAAAAAGGCAAATATCAGCTGACCATTGTTATGAAGAGTATTCCTTGGTCTTATGAGGTCCCAAAAGGGTCCCAGAGACCCTCAGATGTTTCTGGAACATACTTTCTGAACCAGTGCTCTTATGGATTATTCACTGATCATGTAGAGAGTTGGACTAGGTCAGCTATAGGCTTCCTTCCTATAGGACACCTTCCAGTGAGCCTATGGTTCAATTCTGAGATCAAGGAGATACAAAAGAAACAGCAAATCTGATCTTTGACCTTACTTGATTTGAGGTCCAGTCCAGGACATAAGTCTCTCATTGTTACCAGTCAATGTAGGAATCAGAGTGGGCTCAGGGGAGGGAGCACCATAGCCTGCAGAAGAGATCGATAGTAAGACATTCCTCGATGGAACAGAGGTGGCTTCCCAAACCTGCTTGTTCATCAGAATGCCCTGGGGATCCTACTCCCATAGATCCCATTTCAGTAGGTATGGAGCAAGGCCTGGAGAGCTGAACTTCTAGAAGTTTCTGAGGCCCATCTGTCAGTCCCTCAGATTTGATAGCACTGAAAATGCAGAGGTGACAGATGAGGGCTTGGACCGAAGAACTTCCAGACCATTAGAGGTGGCACAGATGGTACAGATACAGTCTAGAACGGGGTTTCTCAGCTTCAGGACTAGCGACATTTTAGACCAGGTTATTCTTCATTATGGAGGCTGTCCTCTGCATTGAGGGACATGTAGTAGCATCCTGGGTCTCTACCCACATAGTTCTGGTAGCTCTCCCTTCCCCAAGCTGTGATGACCAAAAATACTTCCAGAATTGCCAGGATTCCTTAGGAGGTGAAATTACCCCCAATTTGAAAACTACTGATTTAGAGGAGGCTAACACAGTCAAAGAAGAATAAAGAGTGTATTTCTGTGCATCTAAAACCAGGAGCCATGAGATGAAAGACCCGAATGCTGGGACCTTCCACCCAGCAGGTCCAGCCCACATGGCCCATGAAAGGCAGAAGGGACGTTTTGTGGTCATGTAATCAGAAGAGCAGGTATGACACATCAAAAGGAAAGTGAGGAATAATTCTGAAAACTGTCCATAAGACAATCTAAAGAAGTTCTCAGCACCCATGATCCCCTCTCCTTTTAGAATCAAACTTTTGAAAGAAGTGGTATGCCTAGGTCAATGAAATGAGCTTCTTGCTGTAGTGGGGAAGCAGAAAGGAGAGAGATCTACAGGAAGTCATCATAGATCTGTGCTCATGTCACAAGCCTCCCAGCTTTGCTTGCATCACATTCTCCAAGCCTGGGCCCTGAGATCTCTGTTGCGTGTCCTTTCTCTGCAGAACAAAGTATTCATCTACCGAGGGAAGGAGTATGAGCGGAGAGAAGATTTCCAGATGCAGCTGATGAGCCAGTTCCCCAATGCAGAGAAGATGAACACAACCTCTGCCCCTGGGGATGATGTCAAGAATGCCCCAGGCCAGTGTATCCTTGGAGAATGGCCCAACCAGGGTCCAGGCAGAGGCAGCTCTGCTGGGACTTTAGCCCACAGAGCCCCACCTTGGAGCTTAGAGCTGCTGCCAGAATCATGGTAGTGGTGCCAATTTTAGTGTCCAACGTGGGATCCAAAGAATCCATCTCGGGAAACTCTAAATGTTGCATTCATTGACCAATTCACTCATTCAGTCATTCTCATAATGAATACAATCAGGCCCTTCCTCTGTGCCAGTCATTGTGCAGGGTGCTGACGATCACACTCACAAAGTGATCCTACCTTCAGGAAGCTTATAGTCTAGCAAGTAAAAGAGACACCAAACAACTAATTGTACCATTAACTGTGTTTATACAAATGGGATTAATGCCAAGAGGAGGCCATGCAGGATACTCTGATCGGGTGGACAGAGATGGCTTCCTCGAGGAGGATAATGTTGAACGTTAGCAACCAACCAAAGGCTGGTGGGAGGCAGGGAGAATGGCCCAGACAGAGAAAAAGGACTCTTATGTGCCCAGGCCTCAAGTCAGAAGGAGCACAGCGGGTTCCAAGAACTGAAGTATTGTCACATTGCTCTTAATATAAGATCAAAACTCCTGGGTGAGGCCAGTAGGCTGTCCACCATGTGACCCTCTGACTCCTGCCTGCCTCTCCAATGTCATTGACCCCTCCCTGTGATTCTGTCTCCCTCTCATGCCCCTCTGACCACAGTGGCCTCATTTCTGTTGCCTTAACACACCTAGCCGGTTCCCCCTGGGCCTGTGCATCTTCTGTTCCCTCTGCAAGCCATGCCCTTCCCCTAGCTCCTTTCTCACCCATCAGACCCTAAGTTGGTGTCATCTCCTGTAAGAGCCTCTCCTACTCACTTATGTAAAGTGACCTTTTCTGAACTCTTCATGAGCCTCGTATCTCAAACCTTGTTTGCTTCCTTTAGAGAACTGATCTCACTGTGTTATTTCTTGTGCTTTTTAAAGGTTAACATAAGCTAGACTGCAAGCTCTGCGAGGGCAGAGGCCTGCACTGCCTTGTTCACGGCAGTACCCCTCCCCCAGCCTGCCCCGGTGCACAAAGCTGACACTGAGAAATTCCTTGTGATTAATGCAAAGACAAGGGGAATAAGAGAGAAAGCAAAGAGAGATAGACAAATAGAGACAAGAAGGAAGAAAGGACACAGGGAGGGAGCCAGCTCATTGGAGTCCGCAGAGGAGGGCACAGGAAACACGAGATAATGCCAGTGAGGTTGGGTAGGCAGTGGTGTTCATAGGGACTGGAGGTGACACGCAGCAGGACAGGACTCCAGGGGGCAGAGAGCGTATGAACCCAAGGATCAGGCAGACAGCTGAGTGGAGAGGCGCTCACCCACACTAGCTCCC
Organism: Mustela lutreola; assembly: GCF_030435805.1. NCBI lineage: Eukaryota > Metazoa > Chordata > Mammalia > Carnivora > Mustelidae > Mustela > Mustela lutreola. The sequence continues at coordinate 59,897,935 of NC_081294.1, forward strand.
TGCACTGCACCCCGTAGCAAAAATTAAGTTACAGCCTTTAAAATGGAGTTGACAAGTCGCATGGCTGGTCTGCTAAGTCTGCCGAACCTTAATCCAAATATTTTTCCCTTGGGTGATAAATATGCATCTGTAACCTTTTCATTATGCTCACCTGCCCTTCATGCCTGCTCTGCCGCGGTATTTGCAAGAGGAAATGCAACTAGTCCTGGGGCTGCCTGGTTACAAATGCAGTTTTGGTTAGAGCGGAGATAGATTAGTACTGAGGCCCTTCTTCAGTGGACTTGTGGTGTGGACTAGCTCTGTGGTCTTGTAGTTTGGGGTGAAGGGAGAGCATGTGTTACTGGGCCATTTCATCATCTGGGGGACTGATTCAGTGCCAGGAATCAGGTGGAAAAGGATAAAGGGCTGACATTCGCTAAATGTCCTCTTCATGCCATGCATGAGAATGAACGCTTTGTAAACATTATTTCCTTAACACCCATAAAACTCTTTAAGATGGGTATTATTTTTGTCCTAGTTCATAAGGAAGGAATGTGTAGGGCAGAGAGTAAAGTAATTTTCCTAGGGGCACAAACCTAGTTAGTGATGGAGATGAGATCTGAACTCCAGGATCTATTTCCAAGTCTGTATTCTTTTTATAATGCCATCACTTTCATCAAGATTCACGAAGAGAATATTCTTTATTAACTGTTCACCATGTACCGGGCATTTTTCATGCATTGTTTCATTTTATCCTGAAAGCAATCCTGTGAGTTGGGGAGTATGACTCTGTATTTTGCAAATAAGAAAACCAAGGCTCAAAAAAATGTAAGCAGCTTGCACAAGGTCCTGGGAACCAATAGAGCTAGGATTTGAACTCATGTCTGCCTATTGCCAAAATCTGAGCCCTTATTGCTCTGCTCTCCTACCTTCTCTAGTAGAGCTGACAAGCAGCTTAGAAGGGTGACATCTCTCATGTCTTCTCATTTAAGTATCAAGTAGGGGAAGATATCTACAGCAAAGGTGTCTTCGTCTCCTATCTCCCATCTTCTGCCTGTCCAGAACTTGGGGTCACAGTTCCATGCATAGATTCAATATGTAGTGAGACAGTCTAGCCATATGTCCTCCTGAACGTGATTTGAGGGCTCCAGTGTCCCTAGCTTCCCCAGGACAGGTTTGGATTCTCCTCTTGGGCCAAGGCCAATTGCTAATATCAGTAAATATGACCTAGAACCTTCTCTACAGCAAGGGTTAGCAAACTTCTATGTCAAGGACCAGATAGGAAATATTTTAGACTTTGTGGCTGTGTGACCTCTGTGTCATAACTACTCAACTCTGTTGTTGTAGTGGGAGAGCAGCCAGAGATAATATATAAATGAGTTAGAGTGGAAACCAACGTGGTTTCCTTCTCAGAGAAGGCTGTTGGCTCTATGGCTTGAGAAAGAAAATAGTTTTCCTGAATATTACAGAAATCCTTCCAGTGAGGTTTGGCATTGGGTTCTCTCTCTCTCTCTCCTCTCCACCCCCTTCTCTCTCTCTCTTTCTCTCTGAGGGACTCCCATTTAATTCTCCAGAGGTAAAACAATTAAATCCCCAGCATATTAGTATGGACTGAGTTTATCAGAGGGGAACAATTGAATTTAACTTGGAATTATATTTTAGCCATTTCTTCCGTGTGAAAGGATCATAGCCTCTGCCATCAGAAAGCTCACAGTGTGGTGGGGAGGGCTTGGGAGGAGAAGAAGACAGGGAGCTAGAGAGATAAGAGTCCTAAGTACAGACAAATGCTGTGAAGAGTCGAAGGCAGGAAGGGACACCTGACTGGGGTAAACTGAGAGCACACAGAGCCTGTCATAGTTCACATTTGCCTCAAGGGCTCAAAGGGAGAGGGGGTGATGTGAGAAAATATTTCAAGCAAAGGGCATAGAAGAATCTTTTGGGTAACCGGAGATAATGGTGGGACATGTGTTGGGATCATATTAGAGTATGATGTATTTGAATGCCAATAAGAAGAGTTTGTGATTTATTAGTTGGCAGAAATTTGAGGTTCAGGAGAGGTTTTCTGGAGTTCTGGTGGTCACTGGGATGCGTGTATCCAAGTACACTCATCCCACTTGTACACTCATGCCGACTTACAAGAGTACTTGGATACCTGAGGAAGAGAGATGAGTAAAGGAGACATGGAAGGCAGAGGAAGGGAAGCAGGAGCCAGGGAAGAGGACCAGTGATGACTGGGTTTGTTTATTTGGATTGCTCTGTTATCAGCTTAAAATGAATAAAGGTCTAGAATAGGCAGATAAAGCTCTCACCGCCTGTGCCTGTGTCAGGCATCACTAATCAATCATAGAACTGTTTCCCTCTGAGCCTGGACACAGCCTTATAATCCTGCCACAGGCAGTTACTTTCAAGCTTTCAGACTTGGAATGCAAAATGATATCTATTTGCATGCTCTAAAGCAGTGTTTCCCAAGCTTAAGGATGCATATGTACCACCTGAAGATCTTAAGAAACTTCTCTGATTCAGTAGGTCTGAGGACAGGCTTGGGACTCACCATCTCTAATGAGCCTCCAGGTGATAGGGTACCACTGGGAAAGGACCACACTGGAGTCTGGAGTGAAAGAACCCCAAGCCGGGGCGTTAACAGATCAAATACAAATCTCTGTCCTCTTCTCACAAGCTGTGCGACCTTCAACAACTAGGCTGGCTTCTTTGACTTTGATGTCCTCATCTAGGAAAGGGGATGACTTACATGAATAACACTGCTCAGTGGAATTGGCGAGAAGCAAGGAGACCATGGGGAGATGTGTTCTGCAGCTGATTGAGAACTACACATTCATTAGATGATATTACCATCAATATAGAAATAGTGATGATGATGATTAAGGACCACCAACCAACTGTTAGCAGGGGCTGAGCCCTGGGATAAAGTTGCAAATGATAAGCAGTTCTGTTAAGGACCAGAGTGACTACTAACTTGTCATTAGGACTTAGTTGGCAGCCAGCAACCTGAGGTCAGTCATTCAATCAAACCTGGCCTCAGAAGGGCTGTCCTGGCAGGTCTCACCTGGGACCTGCTATATTTGGAACTGTCCCTGCGGTCGACAACATGGTATGTGAGCCTTAACTGCAGGAATCCCAGACATCCAGTGTTTCACTGTCCAGCCGGTCTTGGATGAACACCCAAGGTTCAAGAATAAGCCAGTGCCTGACCAGATAATAAAGTAAGACCCCAGTTCCCTGGAAGGAGGGATGGGGAAGAAAATGCCATGGGCTGCCAAGCCAAGCGAGTGGCAAGATAAGCCCTGGTGCCCTTCCAGTTCTTTCTCTGGGTTAGCCAGAGAAAGATTCTTTCCTCTTGGGGAAAGAATCACCTGCCCCCCATTAGCCATCTGGGCTCTGCCCTTGAAAATGCTGAAGCCAGAGATGGGAGGAACGAGGCACAGCAAATCCTCAGGAAGCAGCAATGACATGCACTGAGCTGGAGATGACAGAGCGGTCGGTTCCAAGGAGTCCCTAGCCAGACTATGGGAGCATAGTTCTGAGCACGTTCTTCCAATGGGACATTTCAGCATTTGTTGAGGTTGTGCAGTGACAGAGGTGTGGTCTGATTAGGATAAATGGACATTAGAGGAAGCAGCTTGAAGGCGGGTCTTCGTCTGTTCAGAACCACATCACAAGGTCAGAGATAAGGCCTTGAGGCAGGAGGTCTGTGGGGCACCCCCTTCTGAGCTGCCCAGTTTACCCGCCTCAGACCCAGGTTCCCGGTAGAGCTCGCAGAGGACAGTGGGAAGCAGGAGGACTTTGTGAGAAGAAGGGCCAGTCCCTTCCGGGAGAGGCAGCCTGCCCCAGTGCAGGAAGCTGAGCAGGTCTAGCTCAACTGGGGTCTGAGCCTCCGCTCATCCTTCAGCAAGATTCTGTGGGCAAGAATAGCAACTATACAGCTAGCACCATGCCCTGCGGGCCCCAGTGTGAGAGTCTCCCTAGAGATCCAGGAAGAGTAGCTGGAGCAGTGCTTGGGACACCTAGGGAAATCCTTAGAAGATACTCCTGGGACATGAGGCTAGGACCTTAGGCATATCTAAGTCCTTCGTTGAGGTCACAGGTGTGCATTAATGCTAGAATTCCAACCTCTTGGGTACCCTAAGGGGTATTGTGTTCTCATAGGACATAAGACTAGTCTAGCTGGTCTAGTTTCTAAATCATTTTGCAAGGAGCACCTGACTTTAAATGCTACAACAAGGGTATGGCCGACCTGAAGTTTGCTGTAATGAGCCTCCCTGGACAGCACCAGGTCAGCCCAGGTTTGGTGTCAGCAGCTTGGCATGCTACCAGGAGCCTCTGCCTCTTCCTACCTTGCAGCTTTTATAAATCCAACTATGTGCAAAAGTTCCACTACTCCCGGCCTGTACGCAAAGGGACCGTCGACCCTGAGAATGAATTTGCCGTGAGTATCTCCCCTCCCCTTCAGCAGCCTTGATCATTACCCCCACAGTGACCTTTACCAACCAGAGCAGGCACCTGCCAATGTCAGAATGGGAGGGCATTTGATCTAAAGCAGTAAGAAATAAAACTAACATCTATTGATATGGTGACACCCATTCTCCAGTCTTTTACATTGGGTTTGTTTTCATTTCTTGGACCTTAGTTTCAAGTCCAGGCCTCGTGTGAGATGCACTTCTCAACCACAGGGCATTCAGGCATTTGCAGAACATAGGATCCCTCAGGCTAAGCAGGGGTGTTGATGAAGTCAAACCTTCCAAGAAATAGTAATAAGAAGCCACAGCGATCTCAGTCCCCAGCATCTCCTGTGTGCTTCCCAGCTAGGATCTGTCTTTTGTTCCCAAGGCTGGCATGAGGAAGGGCTCTAAGTTTCCCTCAGCTCTTCACCTTAGACTGTGATTCTGCCTATTTTGGGAATCACTGGTCCTTTAAGAATATAGCACTGTGAACCCTCCCCCCAGAAAATACAGGTCGATGCATTCAATATTGCTTAAAATTCCTGACAATTCAGAGACCCAGACTAAGGTTTACCAAGCCTAAATCCAGAGACAACTTTAACTTCACATTGGGAAAGAATTCTTAAGAGTAATTTGGGAGTAGGTTTCTGAGTCCTGCAACATTCATCTGGACTCTAGGCAGATGAGAGGTTTGGGGGCCTGGCTGGGTTCTTGCCAAACTTCTCTGATGGCCAGTTTTCATGAAGTGTGTTGCTTTCCTGTCCTTGCCACCCCCTGCCTATGGGACAGTCGATGTGGATCGAGAGAACCTCCTTCATAACTGCCTACAAGCTTCCGGGGATCCTGCGCTGGTTTGAGGTGGTGCATATGTCCCAGGTAAGTCTCCAGGCCTTCCGGGAGTAGCCAGTCTCAGGAGCCCCTTTAAACTATAAGAAGGTGACAAGCTTTTGTTCAAAGCCTAGAATTCTAATGCAGGATGGGACCTGTGGTACCATCTAGATCACCCGCTTTCAGATTTCTCGCATAAGCATCAGACCAGTTACCCCCCACCCACCGCCCCGCAAATGAAACTTACACGGAACCTGATAATTAAGCTGATGAATGGGAGCGTCTGTGGTTGGGTGCAGAGGGGAGGCGGGGGGCCTGTAACGCCATCGCTCAGTCATACCCTCATCTCTTCCTCTCTCAGCAGCACCTTGGGGATCCTCGGCAGAACCCCACTGTGAACCCATTTTATAGTTGGATAAAATGAGGCTCAGACAGAGGAAATCCCACAGAGGCAAAGTTTTGGCTAGACTGCAATTGTTTGAACTCCCCGTGGGGAGAGAGCATGTTTTTTGCTTCTCAACACACTTCAGGGCTCCCATGTCTTTAAACAGCTAAGGATCTTGCAGATCCCAGGATACAAAAGAAACGGCCAGGGTGGTTGTGAGGAAACTTGAAATGTGGGGACATACTCAGGTTGTCATTCCATTATTCACTTAATATTTAATGAGTACCCAATCTCAAGCACCTAGAGATTTTCCAGTGGAGCTTACATTCTAGTGGGGAAGACATACTGAAAAGTCAAAGTAAGTAGAATAATGTCATGGTGATAACCAAGATGGGAAAAATAAAAGAAAGGGGCTGCTGGAGTGCTGCTGTGTTAAATGGGGTGGCCAGAGAAGGCCTTGTGGAAGGGAAGTATGGTCCACACAGATACTACAGATCCCAGGGCATTTTAGTAGTGGGACCAGCAAAGGCGCAGGCCCTGGGGACAGAACATGCTTGTATCTGATTCAGGGCAAATGAGGCTGAATAGTAGGAGCCTGACACCAGATCCTATAGGACCTCGTCGGCCACCATGAGGACTTCATAGCTTTTCCACTAATGACCTGGAGCCTTGAGAAGAGAAGGGACAAGATCTGGCTGGCATTGCCAAGTTACTGTAGTATCAGCTTGAGACCATTTCACTCTAGCCCCTTTGTCCCCCAGCGGCTTGATGGCCCTCTGATCTCCTTTTCACAGCCTTGGCCTAGACCTTTGGGAAAATATCATAATGATGACGACATCAACAAACTCTTGCCAAGCATGTGCTAAGCTGCTCACAGGTGTGACCTCATTTAATTCCCTCCACAGTACAACAAAGTAGATATTCTTATTCTCCCATTTCACAGATGAGGAAATCAACGTACCGTGTGAGTTTGTGGATTATTTAAGCTTTAGTGAAAGAAGTGGGATTTGATTTTCACCTCCTATCTCAGACATCTGGACCAAGTTCACTCTCTGCTTCCGGAAAGTGTCCCCAACCCATCCTGACATCATCAGCACCCTGCGAAGGAAAAACTGTTCATGCTCTTCATTCGGGGACACATTGGTAAATGATAAGCTTCGACAGGTGTCCCAGGCAGGGTATCAAAGGCTTTACAGCCTCTTCACAAAACCCCGTGACATATATGCTTTTACTATTCCCATTTTTGAGGTGAGGAATCAGAAACTTTCTGCTAGTACGTAGCCTCCACCATTGGCTCTGGCTGTGTCTTATCCCATGGTGGAACTCTGCTCCAGCTAGGTTGTGGGCAGGCTGAGGGAATTCCCGCGGTACTCCCTGTTGTCCCACCACCTGCCAACCCCTCTGGGGTGTTTCTCCTCAAAGCACCCATCACCCCCTAATGGACGACATAATTTGCCTATAGGCTTTAGATATTTTTAATAGCTACAATTTTAAACACAATAACATATTAGAATATCAGTTCCAGGAAGAGAGATTTTTGTCTATTTTGTTCCCTACCCTATCTCTGAGTGCAAAAATTAGTCTCGGGCACATAATTGGTGCTCAAGATTATTTGTTAGGTAAAGCCATCAATCCATCCCTCAGTGAATCAGCAGAAATCCTTAATATCTGAGCTGGATATCTTGTTTTGTGAACTCAGGAGTGTGAAGTTAGGAAAGAGTCAACCTGTTATTTTGCTTCACTTATCCGGATGCCTTCCGAGAGAAGGGGTTTGAAAAACGTCCAAAAAGTTGATCGGAGTGAACTAACTACCTCTAATAGCCACCCTCAGTTGAGTTCCCAAGAACTTCAGGATGTCTCAGACATGAAAGTTTCATGCCTGCAGAGTGAGTTCATTTCTAAAAACCTGTTTCTGTCCTACATAAATTGGTAATCTTGTTGTCGGTTGTTTCTTGCATGAATTGTCATGACTACAGTACTGTTTATACAGATCCGTGTTTTCCGATAGAATTCCAATGTCAGTTCTGTGGATTGAGGGTTCTTTCCTTGTTTGTGGCCCTGGGAACATGCAGTCTTTACAAAGGGCTCGGAGACCCCTTTCAGCGGGGATATTAACAAGCTGTATTTGTTGGACAAACACTGTATATCTCTGAGCCTTAGCGTTCGTTACCTGTAAGACAGAGATTGAAAAACTATGGAATTTCAGAGCTGAAAGGCACTGTAGAGGTCATTTTGTCCAAGAGGCTATAAATTCAAAAACCTTCCTAACCTGGGAAGATTCCATAAATATGTGAAACCGTGGCATTAAGACAGAAGGGCGTGGCCTAAGCTGTGGCACGCTCCCTCTGGTTGAACTACGTCTTAAAAACAGGAGAACTTGTGTCTGGGCTGAATGAGAGGCCCAGTTTGACCTCTGGGTCTCCAGTGTGCAAACCTACACCTGGTTCTTGTCCAGTCCCGTTACTGGCTTATAGACTCTGAAGCCCAGAATGGGACCTGAATTGTTCAAGTGATCAGGTAGGGGTAAATTGTAATAAAAACTTAGCCTGTCTTGTGCAGTTCATGGGATTCGTAAGAAGATTTAGGAGGGTGATAGGAGGGAAAGGCCTGGGCCGCCTGGGTGGCTCAGTCGGTTAAGCGACTGCTTTCAGCTCAGGTCATGATCCCAGGGTCCTGGGATTGAGCCCTGCATTGGGCTCCCTGCTTGGCATGAAGCCTGCTTCTCCCTTTCCCATTCCCCTGCTTGTGTTCGCTCTCTCACTGTGTCTCCCTCTGTCAAATAAATAAATAAAATCTTAAAAAAAAAAAAAGAGGGACACGCCCTTGAAGAATATGAAATGCCACTTGATTGCAAGGGATCCCGTCACTTCATCTTTGAGCCAACGTTTCCCCCCTTAAAAATGTTCCCAGAGGATTTGCTCCCTGATAATTTAGTTTCCCCTCACAGCGCCTTGGGCAAGCATTATACACTTGTACTGCTTAAAAAGAAACTGAGATTGAGGTTAGAAAAGGGGCCGAAGATTCGAGGACTTGAATAAGTCCTAAGGACCAATAATAAGGCGAGTTTGGTAGCAGAGTGGACCAGCTGTGGTCAGGAAGCTCCCTTTAGCATCAGGAACCCATTCCCTCCAGCTCTGCAGCCAACCTTCCTGGGGCAAAGGACCCCGACTGTCCAGGGAACAAAAGAAGAGCCCCCGTTGTGGTGTAAGCCCAGCATGGGCTGGTACCTTGGAGGCAATCAGTAAATGGAGCCGGCCCCATTAGCATGATGATTGCTTTTATTCCTGTTATCAGCCCCTGACATCCAGGCCTCCCACCAAATGCAGAACCCCCATAACTCTGCTGAGATCTATATACTCAGGCGTAGGTGAGAAACCAAAAGAATTTTCCTTTTCATTCTCTGTTCCTGATGGCTATAATGAGGTTAAAGACTTAGAGATTCAAAAATAGCTTCAGAAATGAGGGGAAAAGCCAATCAATAGGACTTTCCATTTTTAATAACTCTCCTTAAAGCCTGCATGTTTCAGACATGCCAGGCTATTGTTGAAATCCAGGTGTGGTGCTGGGCTCGATCCATGTGGTGGTGATAGATTTTCCTTGGAACTCAGTCTAGACCTCGGCTTTATAAAGTCCCTGCGGGGATGGTTCTGTGTGCTTGCCAGAAATGGGACCATGGGTTGTAGCTTGTGGCCTAAGGACTGCAGCCCCCACCAGCCAGAGCAGGCTTCCCCGGGAGTTCATTTCCCTCTTTGTGCATGTGCCTGTGTGTGTACGAGCACATGTGTGTGCATGTTTGCGTGCGTTTGTGTGAATGCGGCAGGGGGCAGAAGGAAACAGAGGTCAAGTCTACTCCTTGGGGCCTTCGTACTGCAGAGAGCGGCCATCCTCAAAAGTGTCCAGAAACAAGGACTCTCAGCAGGGAGCCTGCTTCCCCCCCGCCCCCGCTCTGCCTGCCTCTCTGCCTACTTGTGATCTCTCTTTCTGTCAAAAAAATAAATAAAATCTTAAATAAAAAAAAAAAAGAGAGAGAGAGAGAGAGATGACCAAGAGCATGGCTGGAGAGGCTGGTCTGTCCTTCTCACAGTGATGGTTATAACAATTAGCAGGTACCAACTTTTAAAGCACTCTGCTGTGAGTCGAGTGTCATATTATCTCAAACAATCTTTGCTACATACCCAGTGAGACAGGCACAGTATCACCCTCATGTCACTGATGATACAGTGTAGGGTTCCTACTTCTAAGAAGTCTTTCCCAGTTACTTGAGCCTTCTCTCCAGCCTCTACTGGGCCCTGCCAGCAAGACTTACCTTCTTAAGGACAACTGCTGGCCTCTGTCCTCACATCCACAAGAATTAGTAGCAGTGGCTCCCAGCCTTTCTCTGAAGCAGGTTTTCTTATCCTCTGTCCTTGTTTTCCTAGAGTCAACCGAGGCTCAGAAGGGTTAGAAAACTTGCCCAAGGTTACACAGCTAGAAAAAAATAGCAGAGCTGAGATTTATATTGTTTTGATTTGTTCAGTTTAAGGGTCCACAGACCCTGGCTTGTGAGCTGCACCCCACTTACACCTGTTTGGGTAAATAGTTCTATTGTAACAACTAGGCTCATTCACTCACAGGCTGCCTGTTGCCCCTTTCTCCCTGCAATAGCAGGTTGTGTCCTTGGCTCAGAGCCTAAAATATTTACCATCTGGCCCTTCCACGGAAAAAGCGTGCAGATCCCTGGCTCTGTTTTGTGTTCCGGGTCCCATCTTTTGAAAACCACACTATTTTGCCAGTTTCCATTTTATGGCACTCTGTTTATACTGCTTTCTGAGAGGTGTTGGAAAGGGGCTTCATTTGATCCTCTCAACTAAATTGAGTCCAGCTTGGAGCAGTGACATTTTATACAACAACCAACCTTAGGACCTACTATGGGCCTGGTGATCAGATCGCCAGATGCCCACACAGATCGTAATTCACACACAGTAGCTGCACAACAGGAGGGGCTGAATGGAGCATGTTTTGCCCAGGTAGTAAGAAGAGAAAACCCTGGGGCACCTGGTGACTCAGTTGTGGCTGAGTTGTTCGGCTCACGTCCCAGGGTCCTGGGATTGAGCCCCACTTCGGGCTCCCTGCTCACCAGGATGCCTGCTTCTCCCTCTCCCACTCCCTGTGCTTGTGTTTCCTCTGTCTCTGTGCCTCTCTGTCAAATAAATAAATAAAAATCTAAGAGGGAAGGAAGGAAGGAAGGAAGGAAGGAAGGAAGGAAAAGAGAAAACCCTCTTTGGAGCATACCCAGCCTCTGAAACCCCAGCAAGTGCCTGAGATTTTCTGCCTCTTACTCCCCAGGGAAATGCCGTTCTCAGTAAGCAGAAAGTTAGCCTGCCTTTCCCTAGACAGGAGACAGCCCCGAGAGCTCACTGATTACAACAAGAGCCTGTTACAGCCCCTTCGGGAGGATTGCCTCATTTGCATTCCAACCCCAGATGAAATCAATACCAATAATTATATCTGTTTCTAAAGCACCCTGCTAAGGCCCTTTCTTCCTGATGATCTTATTTTCAACAGACCACAATTAGCCCTCTGGAGAACGCCATCGAAACCATGTCCACAGCCAACGAGAAGATTCTGATGATGATCAACCAGTACCAGAGTGACGAAAGCCTCCCCATTAACCCGCTCTCCATGCTCCTGAACGGGATCGTGGACCCCGCTGTCATGGGAGGGTTTGCCAAGTATGAGAAGGTGAGGGCTTCCACACACCAGCCACCCCCGCCCACGACCACCACCGTGGCCACAGAGCAGTGGCAGGAGGGCCCAAGGGGTAGATATAGCTGAAGGTCACTGCCTTACTATGGCTGTGTGTCCCCCGAAGGGACACTTCAGCTTGGTGGGACCTCAAACCCCTTCCCTCTCTCATCTCCTTCCCACCCTCAGTGCCCCATTCTGCTGAGGCAGGAAGGAGCAGGGGTCACTAGGATCCCCTATTCCAGAATCCTACTCCAGATCCCCTATACAGAAGTATAGGAGCCACACATCAAAGCACGCGCCACCCGTGTGACCCCCATGTCTTCCCCAGTTGATCTAGATGACCTCTGCACATGGAAAGAAATGAAACCCAGAATATGTGAACATATAGAAAGTCTAGGAGATCAACTCCAAAATGGGAGTTATAATCTAGGCATCCAAGCTGTAAGGTCTCTCCAGAGATGCCCACACATTTTAGCCACAGATTTTATGTTGAGCCTCCTGGTACCTGTGGCAAAAACAGAAAAGCCAATAGTTATGTAAGTCACATTTTCCGCTGGGAAAATACCAGTTTCTCAGCAGAGGGACATAGCTTTTCCCAGCATTGAAGTAGAATAAAGAGACTTCATCTGTCTTTTACCTAGTCCATACATTAATGGCACAGAGGGGAAAAAGGACTCCTCATTCTAATACATCTCATAATGGATTCCCCATCTATCTTTTCTATGTCCTCCGCTGATGTAAAACTAAGAATACAATGCAGTGGTATAATTTAGGGAGAGTCATTTCAGTCACCCAAGCAGTCCTTCTACCTGCTCTTGGATCTCCCATTAATCATCATCAGTAAGGCTTTGTTCCACCTTGAGGGGTGATAACACAAGTCTGTGTATGGGCATACACATCGAGGACCTAAGTCCAGAAGAGCTAGCAGCTGCCTGGGGCACACACAGTAAGGGAGGTGGTCCGGGGAGCGGGAGCATTCCAGGGGGATGCCTTCCTGAGTTCTTTTCCCTGGATCAATGCTCAGAAACTTGAAGGAGCATCAGAACCCCATGCAGGGCTTCTTCCTCCACTCCCCCCTCCCCCAAGAGGTTCTGATTCAGTAGGTCTGGGTGGCACCCAAGAATTTACATGTCTGACAAATTCCCAAGTGTTGCTGATGCATCTGCTCCCCGGAGACTTGGAGAACAGCTTCGCTGGGATTTGTGGCCCTTGTCCAGTGGGTTCTGATCTGAGCCTCCAGGAAGAAGAAACAAAGTCCATGCCTACAGGGCCCTGCCCCATTCAAATACACGTGACCTCGTGCTCCCTCCAACGGTGTCCTTTCCCAGTAACAGAGAGGTTGCTTGTGGGGTTCACGCCACATGAACAGGAAACCCCAAATGCTTGCCTGTCCTCCCTAGGCCTTTTTTACAGAGGAGTACACAAGGGATCACCCAGAGGACCAGGAAAAACTGAGCCGCCTCAAGGACCTGATCGCGTGGCAGGTAAAGCATAGCTGGACTGGGGCTGGGTCACCCCGTCTCGGTCCTGTCCTCTCCCTGCTCCCTTCCCCTCTGCCGGCTAGTCTCAGGCTGACATGGCCTAGTGTAACCTCTTGTCCTGTCCCTTGGCTTTCTGCCCTTCTTCTGAATCCATATCTCCCAGGGCTGGGATTAGGGGCCCTGCACCCTGGGGTGCCGCACAGGTGCTGGGCTGGGCAGCCATGCTCTGCTGCGTGTTGCTTAGACAGCCCTATTGAATGCATGTGGAATTCAGAAAGGTGGCTTTCCCCAGTGGGACAGAAAGGAAAGCCAGGCCCCCTGCCTGGCACACACCAATCAGGTAACAGAAGATTTGGCCCCCACCCCCACCTCCTAAAGCTGGCACAGTTTGTTGCAGATAAGGCTCCGGTGGATTATCAGGTTTGGGGAAATAACTGAGGCCTTCGCTTGGTGGGTTTTTGGTCAAAGAGCCTGCATTCCGCACCCCGCAGAAGTCAAACCAGAAAACTTGGACGGCTCTGCCCTTCCTACCACCTTGCTTGTCTTTGTCTTCCCTCCACCCCTCCTCTCCTGCACCCCATCTTCTCCCTCCATGCTCTCCTCCCATCTCTGTCTTGCTGTGCATCTGTCCCTTCCTCCTTCTCTCTCACACCTTCCTTGCTTCTGCCCCTCCTCTCTCTCTTGCCTCCCTCTGCCCCTCACATCCTACTCTCTCCACTTCCCTCCTGCCTTCTCCCTGCCTTTCTCTGGGTCCCTCTTCTGTGTGTTCTCTCCCTCCTTCCTTCTCCCTCCATGTCTTTCCCTTTATTTATCTCTCCCCCTCTCTCCTACTCCCCAGAGAAGAAACATTCCACCAGGTGCCCCCCCCCCCCCGAGAAGCCTTCAAAGGATAAGACTCCCTGTCCTTGGTCCTTGAACCTAAACTTGCTCTGCAGAGACCACTCAGCTCCCAGAACGCCAGATGGGCCCCAGAGGGCAGGAGCTGGAAGGAGGCATGGAGCAGGGGGGCAGCAGTTGGCAGCTGCCTGTTCCCCCTCCCACCCTCCCTCCCGTCTTGCCAGTCACCATGCAAAGAAAAGCAAGCTATTGTGGTAGGGAGTTTTTGTTACTCTAGGGAAATCAGGGAATGAGAAGCATTGGGTGCAGCCTCTTTTCTTAAAATAAGGATTCCTAATTCAGGTCCTTCTCTGCCTCTGCCAATTTATGCAAAGCAAGGCTTTAAAAATGAAACAGCAAGTGCTGCACAGACACGGTTTCCTGAGTGCATTTTGTGTGTCTGGAATTTTCTTTCCCTTCTTACCTTGTGCCACCTGTGAAACACAAACTTCCCCAAGATCCCCAGCTTCCCGAGGTCATCATGCCCTTTAATACTCAAAGAATGATATTCCCCAGGAAGGCCTGGCTTTGATTGGGTCCCTTTCTCAGATATTTCTGAGATGCCCCAGGGAGGGCTAGCACACCACACACATTTGTTTGGTTGTTGGTGTCAATTCTCAATCAGTATCACTGTCCTGGGCCCCTCTACCGGGTCTTATCACCTGGTAATTAATCTTTCCTGTTGTGTCCACCACACCCAAAGCAGGAACCTCAGCTTCACAGCATAGCTAGTGCCAGGCTGTACCTTCTTAAAGAATTCTATCAGAGTTTTGGAGCTAATGGAGGGACATTAAAAAGAAGGGAGACTTTGAAAGTGTCTATTAGCTGTTACAGCTTTTAAGAGCAATTAACTTGGCTTCTTCAGACAGCGGCCCCTAGTGGCCACCTTCTCTATAACACTTTCCTTACCTCTCCCACCCCGCCCCCAACAAGCCACCATGTTACAGAAGCCCACTCCTGACCTGGTAGCCACCCCTTCCCCAGTAAGGGGGCCATGTTCCTCCCACTCAGAGTCCAGACCCCCTAACCATGGGCACTTAACACTCAGAAGATGGTACCCTGCCATGGTGAAGGCAGCCTTATAACAATATTACATACAGTGAATTAGCTCTTCCTTGTCCTTCTATCCATTCATTCTTGTACCTTGTATTTATTGAGATCCTACTGTGTGCCCAGCAACAGAAATAGTGCTGGACAAAATTAGGCCTGTTCCCCCACCTCTTAGAGCTTAATTCTAAATTGGATCTTAGCTTCACAAAGCCAGATACACTTTGGATTTTCTCAAAGCCTGAGAACTTTGGATTTCAAAGGGGAATCTCTTGCGCCTAGTCTAGTAACACAACAAAAGCCAAAGCTTTCCAAGTACTTCTTTGTGTTCAAGATTGCACAGATCTCAAGATTGATTGCTTCTTAATTTTTTTCTTTGTAAAGATTTTTCTCTATATTTATCAGCATGGACAGATGTCTACAGTGAATTCATCTTTTAAACATGCTTTGAGATATTACATACAGAAAAGTACACATAGCAAAAATAGGCAGCATGTTGATTTATCACAAAGTGTACACCCATATGACCACCTACTGGATGAAGCAGAGCCCAGAAGCCCGCTTGTGTCTATAAGCCTCGCTTGTAGTGATTGTTAGTCTTCCCCAAGACTGACCACAGTCCTGCTTTCACAGTAATCATTTCCTTGCTCCTTTAAAAATGATTTTGGGGGGCACCTGGGTGGCTCAATGGGTTGAAGCCTCTGCCTTCGGCTCAGGTCATGGTCTCAGGGTCCTGGGATGGAGCCTCGTGTTGGGTTCTCTGCTCAGTGGGGAGTCTGCTTCTCCCTCTCTCTCTGCCTGCCTCTCTGCCTACTTGTGATCTCTGTCAAATAAATAAATAAAATCTTTAAAAAAATTTTTTAAATAAAAATAGTTTTTAGCCACTTAACCACTCACTCATAAACACCAGAGTTTACTTTTGCTTATTTTTGGCCTGTAATACAAATGAAGTCATGCAGTATACATTCTTTGGGACTAACTTATTTGCTCAATGCTATGTTTGTAAAATTCACTCATCTTGTACATAGCTATCATTCCTCCATTTTCACTGATGTATAATATGGTCTGTACAGCTGGATCATGTGACGCTACCAAAACATATTTATTTCTTTTTCTACTGATGGAGATTTAGGTTGATTGTAGTTTGGGGCTATTACAAGGAATGCTGTTCTGAAAGTCTTTATAGATGTCTTTGGGGCACACATATGCATAATTTCTGACAGGTGTGTACCTAGGCACGGAGCTGATTATAGTATGGAGTATCTAGGTCTGGTAGATACCCCCGAACTTCAATCAGCACAGTTTAGTTTGGCCTGGTCTTGAATTTCATATAAGTGGTATTATACGTATATATTACTATACAGTATGGACTATTGTGTGTCTGGCTTCTTTTGGTCAACACAATGCCTTTGAGATTCAACCAGGTTGTCACATATGTCAGAGGTCTATTTTTTTTTTTTAATTTCCCTCATCCATTACATGAATGCACAACATACCAATAACATAACAATTTATTTATCCATTCCCTTGTTGGTGGACATTTGGGTTGCTCTCAGGTTTTGTGTAATATGAATACAATTGCAATGAACATTTTTGTTTATGTCTTTTGGTGAACATAACTACTCACTTCAGTACGTGTATAGTACTGGAATTTCCAGGTCAGGCAGCTTTGGCCCTACTGGATGCAAAGAAACAGTTTTCCAAAGAATCAGCTTTGGCTTCCTCAATCCTCTCTGCTGTAAGTTTGTTTCTTTTGCTATCCATACCTACTCTCACATTTATTATGTCCTTCCTTTTACTCTTGTTGGATTTAATTTGCTGTCCTTTCACTAAAATTTGGAGATGGATGCCTAGATAATTGATTTCCTGTCTTTGTTAGTGTTGTAAACCCATTCTCCAACTATATCTATGCTATTAGTTTTTATATGTGGGATTTCTATTATTATTCCCCTTTTTTATTTTATTTATTTATTTATTTATTTATTTATTTAAGATTTTATTTATTTGTCAGAAAGAGAGTGGGAGAGAGCGAGCACAGGCAGACAGAATGGCAGGCAGAGGCAGAGGGAGAAGCAGGCTCCCCACCGAGCAAGGAGCCCGATGTGGGACTCGATCCCAGGATGCTGGGATCATGACCTGAGCCGAAGGCAGCTGCTTAACCAACTGAGCCACCCAGGCGTCCCTATTCCCCTTTTTTATATAAAATTTTTATCTTATTTCATGGATGGAGGATCTTTTCTGTTTCTAAATATTAATTAAACTTTTTAAAATACTGTTTTATTAGGCGCTCTTTATCCTCCCTGTTTTTTCCAAGTTAGTTCATGGGCTCCTCCCTGCTACCCTTCTTCCCCTTTTTTTTTTTTCTTTTCTCCTTTTTGCTCTGCTTTGCTTCCTATCTGTTGGTTCTGATCTCTGTCTTTTATACTGGAGAACCTCCTTCAATATTTGGTGATCTTCACAGACAGAGGCATGAAAGACCTCAGTGAAACTCTGTGTCCATGAGTGGTGGCTTCGTCAGCTACATGGCATCACTATGTGATAACTGAGTGACCCACAGATGTCTGTATAATGAGTCATTCCCTTTCTCCAGCTACACACCTTTCAAACATAGGAAAGATAATCCTGGCAATAATGCTGCTAGAATCTGGGACCTGGGAGGTGAAGGGCTTCCGTCAGTAGGCAGACTTCCCCTTCAACCCCCGTGTCCAATCTGGCCCCTCATCCCTGCCCCCATTGTGCCTGGGGCCTTCAAGCCCAGGGTTCCTTGTTCTAATTATTCTAGAGGATAAACTCCTTCTTCTAGGGGAAATGCGAAAATATAACCCTTGGCCACAGGGTGAAGTGACACAGACCTGGAGGTCTAACTGCTCCTGTCACAGGATTTCAACTTATCCCTCTGTGTTCAGCTCCTCAAGTCACCCTGACTTTTCTGGGCTACCTGCTGCCTCCCATCGCTAAGGCCCTCATGAGTTTCTAGAGGCAGATTGGCCTCTTCTTATCACTAACTCCCTCCTCGGCTCCGAGAGGTCACTCGCCGTCCTCCATCCACTGGACATGGTGAAGTTCCGATAAGATTTCGGTTTCTCATTCACCTTGTGCCTTCAGAGCTATCTCCCAAAGAAGGAGCCAGTAGTGTCCTTAAGGAAATGTTTATTTTCTTTTCCTCAAAATAATCTATATTCTTTGCACCCCTAGTTATGTCCCACTGGGGCCGCACTGTCAGCGTTCTTTCTAGCGGTGGCCACTGTGGCTCGGCTATTCTTGCTTCTTGCCACCATTGAGGCAGAATCCCACTGACCTCCTTTGTTGATGAGTGAGTTTAACTCCCTCACATCGGTCCCCTCATCTGCCCCCATCTTCCCAAGGCTTTTACATCACTTTGAAAATTCCTTATTGGCTAGTACCTTAGTGTATTAACACTTCCCTATCTTTTCCAACAGCCACATCAGGGATGCCCGGACCTGCCGTGTTATAAGACGAAGCTGCGTCCCCCCTTTTCCTTGCGGCCCTTCTGTCCTTCTATCCGCCAGCTTCTGGCATTCCTCCTTTCCCTTTGCATTGCCCAGAGCTGCCTGCGCAGACTTTACGTGAGCATCACCAAGCTTCCTCCCCGCTCGCCCACACTCTGCCCCTCAGTAGACTTTCCTAAACATACAGCCTCTAGTGCAGGCCTGACCCTCCTAGGGGGCAAGGGTGGCCGGAGGGCTTTCTCGCCTTCCAGAGCCAACCTCAGGGCTGCAGCTTGCCCATTCCGCAGGGCTGCCCACTCTGTGTGAAGGTCTCAGAATCCCCGGTGCCCTCCACAAGTTCTGAGCAGCCCAGTGTGACTTCAGCGATCTTTGCGGGCCAGGTCCCAGGCCACAGCCAGGAGGCCAACCTGCGGCTCATCGTCTACCCTTTCTCTCCAGATCCCTTTCCTGGGAGCTGGGATTAAAATCCATGAGAAAAGGGTGTCAGAGAATCTGCGGCCCTTCCACGACCGGATGGAAGAATGTTTCAAGAACCTGAAAGTGAAGGTGGAGAAGGAGTATGGTGTCAGAGAAATGGTAGGCGTGGTCCCCGTGGCTGGGAGAGGGTGAGACTGGTGGAGTGCAGTGGAGGTGGCGGGCGGGGTGGGGGGATGGCAGCTGGCAGGGACCCTGCAAAGGAACTTCCCCTGGAGGAGGAGGACCTGATCCAGGTGAACCTTCCTGTAAACGTGGTCCCACACGGTCACCCCTAGACAAAGCCCAGGTACAAAGAGGACCCTCCAGACTTAGAGACTGCGGAAGCACCTGGTATGTGCCCAGCCTGATCTCAGCACTTGGCATCTACAACCCATGAAGTCTTCACCACATGCCTGGGAAGGAGGAATGGTTTTCAACTCCTTGCTTCTCTTTGGGAGGTTCAGAAGCGCTAAGTAACTTGCCAAAGGCTGCACAGCAAGAGAGTGCAAGGCAGAACTTTCACCTGGATCTGTTTGCCTGCAAAGCTAGTGCTTTGGGCCACTAATAAGCTCTGGGACATAAAGAGGCCAGTGGCCAGGTACTCACAGGCACATCTTTATCCTCCTCCCCAGGAGGCAGAATCCTGGAACATCCAGGCTCTGTGGTCCCATAGAGGCCATGTGGCTCAAGCCTCTGACTCAATAGATTAGAAAATTGAGGTCCTGAGTTCCTAAAAGAATGTAGAGATAAAGCCAGGCCTCTTGTCTTCTGGCCCAAGTTTTTCCATGAAATGAGTCCTGCAATTCTGTTGTTAACTACTCAGAATTGGGTCAGATCTCACAGGTTAAGGGCAGAGTCCTCCATAAGACTGCCCTCCCTTCAGACAGTGGGGTTCCCAAGCCCCTGCATGTCTGACCAACTGGTTTCAACCTTGGGGGTTCCCTTGACCCCTTCAGGTTCACAGAATTCCACAGAACTCAAGAAAGCACTATGCTTATGATCCCAGTTTTATGACAAAGAATACAAATTGGGACCAGCTAAAGGAAGTGATACACAGCGTGAGGCCGGGAGGGTCCCAAACACACCGTGGACGTGTGCCGAGGGCACGACCTCCCTGCCAGACCATCCATGCCGCCACCAGGACACTCACCCTAGCCTTAGCTGGGGTGTGCTTACTGGGGTTTTATTACATCGTCATGAAGGGTGACCCCTGGGCCGCATGTCTGAAATCCGCCCAGCCCCTTGTCTTCTCTAGAGGAGGGACGTCTACCAGCTGGGACAGAGCCTGACCCAGGAACCCCACAGCTGGTCCCTGGGCCTGGCCTCCAGCCAGAGTCTTCTCATGAGTATCATGAGACCCCCAAGAAGAACAAAGGGGACATCGCAAGGATTAAGAGATCAGCTCCCAGAAACAAGGAATAAAGGCCAGCCCAATTCTTTCCAAAAACAACCACCTTCTGGCTTCAGCCTGCCAGGAGTTTTGCGCAGTGCCCTGCCCTGCCCGGCAGCTCCGCCCTGCTCAGCTGGAGGAGGTGGGGGTAGGCTGCGGCCACAAGAGCGGCCCCTCCAGCCCAAGGCGGGCTGCTCACCACCCTACTCTCCCCGCCTGCAGCCCGACTTTGAGGACAGGCGTGTGGGCCGCCCACGGTCCATGCTGCGCTCCTACAGGCAGATGTCCATCATCTCTATGGCTTCCATGAACTCTGACTGCAGCACCCCCAGCAGGACCACCTCTGAGAGGTCAGTGCCTGCCCCAGGAGCCCCCAGCACTGCTGACCCCCCCCCCCACCTTGCCCCTGGGTCCCCAGCAAAGCCTTGCTGCTTCTCCTTCTGCCCCAGAGGCCACCCGTCTACTACTTCCCTACCCTCCTGCTTCCGAGCCTTTCCCTAGCTGGTGCCTCACTAAAACCCCCACAGGCACGCTGTGACGCCGCTGTCCTTAGTGCCACTGAGAGGGGGTCACTGGAGGCCCACGCCCAAGGCAGCTTTTCCGAGCCCTGGCAGGACTTGGCCACAGCTGGTGTCCTCCCAGCCTGGCCATCTCTGCTGGAGCTCCTACCCCAGCCTATTCAGTCTCACCTCTTATCTCTGCTGGGCGCCGCCCCCCAAACTCCCTGCAGAGCTGCCCCTCCTGCACTCACCCATCCCTCTGCAGGGGATGAAGGTGCTCCTTCACCTCATGAAAAGCCTCTCCCCTCCCACCATCCTGGGGTCTTCCGCTCCACCTGGCTCAACTCCACTCCTCTATGGACATGGTAATGTGAGTCGAGGACTCTCCAGCCTCACCTCCGGTTGCCCCACAAGGTCCTACAGACACCTGCACTTACTGGAAGGAGAGAATGGCTCAGGGAGGCTGAGTGATTTGCCCCAGGCCTTCAGTAAAAGGGACAGCGCTGGACTTGAATCCAGAGCCACAGCCTAGCCATGTCTCTCCTCACTGCAAGTCTTTCCTGCTGAGGCTCCCATCCCCCAATTTCATTTTACTCTGTATTTTGAATGTTTGCAAATTAAGCAAGCAGTTCCCCGAACTCTGCCAGGTTAGCGGATCTGCTGCTGAACCCTATAGGGACAACTCAGCCAGCCTGGGTCCCTGTGAGGCGGTCCCCATGAAGCTCTAACTGCAGTTCCTACTGCCGCCCCTTTGCCCTTCAGCTTTGACCTGGAATTAGCAACTCCGAAGACTCCAAAAGCGGAGCCGGTGGAGATGATCTCCGTGGGGAGCACTCTGCCAGAAGTCAAGCTACGGCGGTCCAAGAAGAGGGCCAAGAGGAGCAGCGTGGTGTTTGCAGATGAGAAGGCTGCGGCCGAGTCGGACCTGAAGCGGGTGAGCAGGTCCCCGCAGGCTGCCTCTAACAGCTTTAGTGCAACTCTGCTGCTCACCTGTTATCCAGGGCCCCCAGACAGGGTCCCATTCAAGCCTCGTGCTTGCAGCAAGGCAGGTGATGCAGGAGTGTCTGAGGAGCAGGGAGGCAAAGTGCTGCAGGTGTCTACCCAGCCTGACATTACGGAGCCAGGGTTTGAACCCCAGCTGTTAAGCCTGCACATGCCTTTCCCACCACGTGGCAAATGCGAGAAGCTGCCTGGGGCACCCAGACGGAGAGAAGTAGTCCACCCAGTATTGGGCTGCTGTTTCTACATCTCTGCCCTGTCTCCCTCACCCAAGGACCATTCCAACCTCTGACATCTCAGACCCTGCTGGGCTCCTCCAGTGAACCAAGAACCCAGCTACAGATGCAGAGATGGACTCTCCCTGCCCTGACCTTGAGAGATTTTGTCCTATAACTAATAACTATTTAATAGTGAAACTTGGTGTCATTGGGTTCAAATCTTAGTTTCCCTTGAAAGAGAAGTTGTTGAAGGCATTCTTAGAGGCTTGGAAGGGGAGAGGGATTAACTATACTGGCAAGGGAGGGGTGCCAGATGAAAGGGCAAGGGTCCTGCTAAGATGCCTTCCAGTAAAGAAAAGATTCTGCACATAATTCCCAGTAGACCTCGGAGGCTACTCTCGCCAGGGCACAAAAGTGGAAATAAGTCCCCATGTTTTATAATTCTAGGTTATCATTCACATGATTGTCTAAAATGAATGTCTCCCAACTCTTAGAATAACATAATATGCAACCTGTGCAACTGTACATGGCAGGCTGGCATGGAATGTTAGAAAACAGAGTAAGTCAACTTAAAACTAGATACACAGTAGCCTTGCCAAGCCATTATCACTGATTTTGCAAGGCAGGGAGCTGCCTAATGCTAAGCCTCTGTGGTGTGTGTGTGTGTGTGTGTGTGTGTGTGTGTGTCTGCATGTGTGTGGTATATTTCTTCAGCTTTCCAGGAAGCACGAGTTCATGAGTGACACCAACCTCTCGGAGCATGCGGCCATTCCCCCCAGGGCATCCATCCTCTCTCAGATGAGTTTTGCCAGTCAGTCCATGCCCACCATCCCAGGTATGCTCCCTGCCACCGGCAGCACTAGAAGGTAGAGGAATAACAGGGCCACCGGCCTGGGGGTTGGAGAGTGGGTGGGTACTGTAGCCATAAAGCAAAGGGGCCGGGCATCTCGGGGGCAAGAGGCTCTGCTCAGAAGCTCCCTGCTCTCTGAGCTCTCACCACCCTGCCCCCCATTCTGTAGGGGAAGCTGACCTGTAAGCCCCACCTGGGGCTGGGCTGGAGACCTGTGGTTCCTCTGGTCCTTAGGAGTGGCTAGGAATCCACTTGTCACACCAGGCAGCCCTGCATTCTCCATTAGCCTGGCCTCCCCACTGGCCAGAAGCCCTCTGTTTCCTTTTTTGACCTGGAACCCTCTTCTGGAATTGCAGAAATTGCCACCACATCTTCTAGCTGTAGAGTGTTTGATTCATAGATGCTACCTATTTCCGCCACCACTCCTTCACTGTCCAGTGAGGAGGGCAGCAGCACACGGATGGCCATTCCCACATCGCAGAGGGGGATGCTGCAGGCCTAACGGGGACAGGCACATGCTGGATCGCTGTGTCTGGTGGGCCGCTGTCTCCACACTGAGGACGGGGGTGGGGTGGGGGAGCAGGACAGACCAGCAGCTCCCTTGTGGAGCTCAGCAGGCAGATCTCAGCAAAGGCACCTGCCAGCTCTTGAGTGCTGACCACCACCAGACCTCGTACTGAATTTTCATCATTGATTTTTACCCCAACACATAGCTACAAAGTAGATGATGTCATTAGCCCCATTGTGTGGATGATAAAACTGAGGCACTGGGAATGTCAGTCTCCTGCACGTCACCAGCTAGGAAAGGGCAGAGGCTGAATATAGGCCAGGTGCTCTGTCCCTGGAACCGTGCCCTTGACCCCTGCCTCATTGTACCAGGCACGATAGCCCCTGAACTGTGGCATCTGGCCAGACACACAGTCATGTCCCTGTCATGCTCTCAGACCACCACAATACCCTGGAAGTCTGCAACTGTTGTCTCTGTGCTTTCAAGGTCAAAACGGTATCAAGAGGTAGCTAATTTGTAACACATCTCTGAGCTGGGAGCTACAGCTAACAGTTCTCCCTACCAGCCCCTGCCTTGGGGAAGATGAAAAATCCAGGCTCCTGGTGTAGAAAGGTGAAGGAAGAGTGAGCTCACATCGACTCCCCACCTTGGGGCAAAAGGCCACCTTCCCTAAGGATATCAGGGCCGCAGCAGCCAGGCGGCCTTCCCCCAGGTCCCTACGTTTCTAGCTCAGAAGCCCCGATGAGACTTTGATGGGGACCAGGCAGCAGGCCCCTGCCCCGGGGTTTGGCCAGCAATGCCCGGGAGGGCAGCTTCAAGAGTCCCCTTCAAGGCAGCAGCCATGCCCTCCCGCCTCCTGCCTGGCACTGTGATGCGCCCTCCCTGGCTTCTGTCTCTGTGCCCCAGCCAGTCTCCCACCTGCCTCCCCCACGTCACCCTCCTGTCCCTTGGGCACCGCCTCTCCTGGGCCCACCCACTCACTCCCTCTCCCCACTGTCCTTGCAGCCCTCACGCTCTCCGTGGCAGGCGTGCCTGGGATAGAGGACTCCAGCTCGTCCCCCCGCCTCAGCCAGACCTTCTTCCCTCTCTCAGACGGCGACAAGAAGACGCTCAAACGGAAGAAAGTAAATCAGTTCTTCAAGACGATGGTGAGGACCCAGATGGGCGGAAAGACAAGTGTACGTGGGAGGGCGATGGGAAGAAAGCAACGCAGAGAGAGAGGAGAAAATGGGGGTGGGGCAAAGGCAAGCATGAGTGTGCATGCACAGGCACGCACATTTGCACACTCCCTGGGAGGCATGGTCAGGCCCGCAGGGGTTGGGATGCTAGCCAGAGATGCCCCCACTGCAATTCTCCTCTTGGGTCCTGGTCTCTGAGCAGGACTGACCCCAGCTGGGCTGCAAGAACGTGCCAAGGGGAGACACAGGGCCCCTGGGACTTCAGGACCAGTCACCGTCCTTTGCCCAAGTTGCCCTTCGGTGCGCCTGTCAGAGCCACAGCAGCTGGCTATCTTTGGAAGCTGAAAGGGCTTTTTAATTTTCTTTTTTGGAAAAGCTTTCCTATTCAACTTATATTACAGATTCCTACTAATTAAAAGTTAGTTTCCAAGCCCTGACTTTTCATGGCCCGTCTCCCATTGTTACTTGTCGGTCTTTACTCAAGATAAAAAAAAAAAAAAAGTCCCGTCGACACTTCTGATCCTCGAGATAATACAAACCAGAGCCCGGCGACTATAATAATCCCAGGTTTACTGTGAGCGTGCAGGGAGTCAGGCACCATGCTGAGCACCTTCCAGACCTTGTCCCATGTGACCTGCCATGACCCCGGGAGGAGCTGATGGGGCTCACAGAGTTAGGGAGCGACTGGCCCAGGTTTCCACAGTGCACAGGGCCGCAGAGGCTGTGCTCGAACCGCGGTGGGGTGCCCCCTCTCTGTCCAAAGTCAGGGTCATGCTATCCTGCACTCACGAGGCTTTGGGCAGGGAGCCTTGCAACTGGGACGGGGAAGCCCTGCTTTGGTGCTCATGAGAATCCCATCCTGGGTATGTGTGTGTGTGTGTGTGTGTGTGTGTGTGTGTGTGTGTGTTTATTTTCTTCTCCCACAAAGCTGGCCAGCAAATCCGCTGAAGAAGGCAAACAGATCCCTGACATCCTATCCTCGGACCTGTGAGCTGCAACCAGGGCTGCACAAGGAGAGCCAGCGAGAGAACTTTCCAGAGGAAAAGAGACATGGTGGGACACTGAGACCTCAAAGTGGGGTACCTCATTCCGGTTGCTCTCCCTAAGAGGAACAAGGGCTGATCTTGGCCCCCACTCCTTGTGATCCAAGCGCCCGGTGAAGACGCCCCTGCCCGGATTCGGGGCTGTGTGCACAAGGAGCCAGCAAGAAGGTTCTCTCCCACCGCGCTCTCCCCAACATCCTCGGCGCATCTTTTTATAACCCGGTTTCTTAGCTATAAGGAGCTGTATTTTTGTTTCATTTTTTTAAGTCCTAGCACCTAACAGAGCAGCCTCTTAAATATTCTTTTATTTTATTTTTGGTTACTATTTTGTATTTCCCATTTTTTAATACAACCAACCAAAGTGTTACTGTTTTCTTACTGACAATAAAAATGTGTGCATGGCTCCCATCAGCCTTGTTGCATAATTCTGCCAGCAGCATCCCTGCAGCCTGGAGAGGGTGGGAAGGCAGGCCACGCAGGGTCTGTCGTCATGTTGAGGGGCCTGGCTCCAGCCTGTCGCAGCGCCAGATTTGCCCTCCTCGTCCGAGGCCCCCCAGCCCCAGGAGCGTTCTCCAGGATTCAAGTTCCTTAGGGCCCGAATGCTGGCATGTAAGGATGCCAAAAAAGCCTGCCAGAACCGTCCTCAGGTGGTCCTCATACTACCTTTCTCCCCTTCTGGAAAGGGATGGAAAAGCCACGCAACCAAAGGCCCAAGAGTTAGGAAAAGAGTGGACAAGTGATCCGGCCTTTGGATTTTGTCACCAGGTCAGAAGTGGTAGCTTTTCTTGGTGAAATCCCAGGCTTCTCAGATGAGGCCCAAGAAAGCGGAGGAGCTCTTATGGGCAGAGAAAAGATCATGGAAGCAAAGGCTTCCCTCCATAGCCCAAGGGAACTGTGCAGGGAGAGGCCTGGGCAGAGCCTAAGGACTCCGTCTGAAAGGTGGACTCCAGCTGGGAAAGAGTCAGTACCAGGTGGGTGTTAAGTGCATGGCAACATGGGGCTCTGAGCTAGAGTCATGTAGAGATGTGGGGTGGACACTCGCTTCTTAGAGATGGGGTCCCTATGGGTAGTGAAAGATGAGAGAGAAAGATGGTAAGAGATCAAGCTGATTGAGCTTGACTGACCCCAGCACAGTGCTACAGACATGACAAGAATTAGCTTCCTATATCAAGATTGAAGAGGTGGGTACGGTTATTTCCCAGATGAAGATACGGAGGCATGAAGTGACCTGAGATCATCCACCTGGTGAGTGGAAAGGCTGGGACTCAAACCTGGGCAGCCAGATGGGAAGCTTGGCTTTTAACCATGCCTCTATATTATCTCTTGGACACCTTGGTGCCTCAGTCCCTGTAGCCTTGTTCACCCAAGGCTCTTCCTGGTGGCCTCCATTCCCCCTTGTTGAGCCCCAGACCTGTTGTTGCTGCTGGGCCAGCTTCCAATTTCCTCAACAGTCCAAAAAGCCCTGTGATGGTGGTGGTTGGCATTTTGTCAGTCTTGGGTTCTTTAAGGTGAGGAGACAGCTCCAGAAGGTTTGGAGGAGAAGTGAGGGCCCTCGAGAAGCCGAGAAGCCACACAGCCTTGGGCATCACCATGCTTCCCTTGTAGACACGAGCCCAGTGTCCCTTCCTGTATCTGTTGACCCTGTCCTGCCCCTTTCCTCTCCAAGTGGTAGGCGCAAGCTTCCCAGGCCTGCTGTTTCTCAGTCCAAACTATGAGATCCCAATGTTTAACTTTGAAATGTTTGCCCTTCCAACAACTAGTGGACAAAATCCCAACCAAGATGGAAAAATAGTCTCCCCTTCTCTCATGGCTGTAGAACAGACCTGATCCCTTGTCTTGAAACTGCCGAGGTCATTTCTTACCGAGGCGTTTTACAAAACACCCAGATTTGGGCACTGTTGTTGCGTCCTGGGAAAGTCAGCTTTAACCTCTAAAAATTTCATAACTCTGTTCTCCTTGCTCAACAGTGTGTGGCCCCATGAGTTCCATTTCCTGAAAATTGTCAGAATCTGTGAGTTTTTATGAAGTCCGAAGGGGTCTTGGGCACGCCTCCTTTTCCCATAGAAGTGGAGCCAACCGTGAGCTTGGCGGATTCTTATTTAAACAGAGTGTGAGCGTCACATCTCCTTTCAATTAGGACCGTCATCAGGCTGATGGCCCACCTGATGCTCTGTCAGGACAATTCCAGATGTTGTGGCTCCGTGCCAGTAACATCGATGTCAGCAGTAATAACCATAACAGACGACAATAATAAAACTTCCATTTACCAGACATTTACCCTATGCGTCCTCCGCTCACATCTTCACACCAATCCCCTGAGGCTGTCACGAGGATCCCAATTCCACTGATGTGAAAACCCAGAGCTGGGGAGTTGGCAGCGTGCCCCTGTCCGCCAGCCAGTAAGGAGCACAGCCAGCTGTGTCCACTTCTAACCTTTCTAGCTCTAACCTCCGCTCAACATCAGACTCCGTATGCTCCATGCCCGGTTTGAAGGCCGCCCCCTCAATGCCAGTGATGGCTCCCAGGACAAGAGGGTAGGGGCTCCATGTCCAGCACAGGTCTCCTTGTGCCCCTGGACATTCCCTTAGTATAAGCCAAGTCTGTCAAGAACTAGCCAGTGCTGTCACCGTATGTTTCCTTTGGAGCTCCCAAGGAGGGAGGATGGGGTACGTGGGCTTGGACGAAGGAGCCACTTGTATCTTTTTCTTTCCTGGTGGAGAGTTCTTAGGAACCCACAGAGATCACTTCATCCAGTCCTCCCATTTTAAAGGTAAATGACTCCTACAAGCCCACACAGCTATGATCCGCAGGACCCAATCTGGAATCAGCCCTGCCTGGCTCCCTGGTTTCCTTATAGGTAATCTCCCCTCCATGGCACTCCCTCACCCTCTGTTTAGGCACCCAGAGACCCCTTGCTTCCCACGGTCCCTTCCTCTGCCTTGGGAGACAAAGCTGATCCTACCATCCACACTCTAGTGTGAGCGGGGGCGCTGCGGTTACTCTCCCTAGGGGAGGGGCGTTTTTGGTCTTGTCTCCAAATGGGGGGTGGAAGCCTTTTTACTTTCTTCCAGACTTTCAGGCTTCTGTCAGGAAGTAGTAGAGAAACTGAGAAAAGCAAATGGCCTTCCCAGCATCTAAAATCAGGCTGGGCTCTGCCCCCAGACATCCTAACCAGTAACACATCTGTTTGCGGTTCCTTCTGAACACTTGGGGCCTCTGCTTTCCTGTAATAGCTCCAGTTCACAAGGAAACAGATCCTGGGGCAAGACTGATCACCTGTGTTTGTGGGTCACGCAATCCTAAAGTGGTGAGAAAGGAGGAGACGGGTAGGAAGCAGTGGCAGGTGGGGAGTCACCGTGCCGGCCCGAGGAATGGAGCCACGTCACAGACTCAGGGTCAGTCAGCCACTGGCCGTCTGGACATTCAACATTAGCAACGACTATACTGTCCTGAACACGAGGGATCCCATGTTGTTGGACCCAGAGACAGTCCCATCCCTGCTGGTTTTGTGGTCCACCGGGCAAGCAAGTGGTGGCCGAGGAAC
This sequence comes from Mustela lutreola, assembly GCF_030435805.1. Classification (NCBI taxonomy): domain Eukaryota; kingdom Metazoa; phylum Chordata; class Mammalia; order Carnivora; family Mustelidae; genus Mustela; species Mustela lutreola. The sequence goes on from NC_081294.1 coordinate 59,926,871, forward strand.
CAGGCTGACCGACAGTGCTGGCCATCCATGCACCTGATCGTCACCTCCCTGACCAATGGTCTTCCTGGTGGGTGTTCAAATGTGGATCTACCAGCTTTAAAAAAATCTATGCCTGCTGGACCGTGTAGACACCTATTCCCCAGTCCCCAGCAATCAACCTTCCAGCATTATTCTTTTCGGTCCTCTGACCAACTAGCCCAGCCATGCTCCCCTGCCCGGGTATGTGAACATCTACCTCAGCTCACACCGCCCTCCATTAGCTAGGTCACCCAGGTGTCCTGCTTGCTGCTCTGCTCCTGGGTGATTCCCCTCATCCCTGGTTGGGGCCCTGACACAGCACCAGTCCATTTCCAGCTAGCATCGACAGAGAGGGCACCCCCTGCTGGCAGTAAAAAAATGTGTTAGTCCCGTCCTCTGTGAGTTGCCCATATGGAACCCCCTCCACGGGACCACAGGTCTGGGTTGAAGGAGAGACATCAGTGAAGTAAGGTAGGTACCCTGGAATTCTGATCCCATGATGGTTTTCTGCCATGTTGGCCCACCTTATGCCTCGAGACACTGATGACAGGGCGGTGGACATCTCGGGTTGGGCTCTCAGTTTCCTCCGGGGAGGTGCTCCGCCCCGGCGAGGCCCCGGTAGCCCTCTAGGAGCTATTTCTTGAACAGAGCGGCTAGGAGAACATCACCGTGCTTCAGGTCCTGGACACGGGCGCTGTGGTGGTCATAAAGGGCCTCGTCGGGGACTCCATTTGGCTCCCTGGCCACCAAAGATGGTTCCAGCAGCATCGGAATGACCAGGTCATATGGTCCTGGACACAGAACTGCCTGAACCACAGCCTGGACCTGCTGCAGAGTACTTGTGCTCTAGATTCCACTCAAACTGGCAGGCTCCAAAGTCACCTGATGATGAAGCAGTGTTCCCAAGCTTTTTATGTCCAAAAATCCAAAATGAATCCTCAACTTCGATGCTTCCTCTTTAGTGGAGGAAATGTGAGACACAGCAGCTTTTCGTGTATGTTCAGGGGATGTCCCAGCATGTCCTGACCTCTGGAGCTCTAAATATTGCTAGCATTCACATGGGTGGAAAGTAGCATGTCCCTTTCTAATAATAGCATGGAATAAACCAGAAAGTTCTGCCATGTCCACTCCGTTCTCTGCAGGCCACCATTAGCTCAACCTTTAAGGAATCATCTTGGGAAACTATTAAAACCAGCTCCAGATAATATAATAAATAATCTCTTTAATACTAAGTTTCAATAGCCCAAACTCTTACAGTAATAAACACAATTGACCATATTGTTTTTCTTGGACTCACCTCTCAGTGACTCCAGTGAGAAAATTCTTAAGGGAATTATATTCAGTTATTTATGGCTTTTGATGAAATTGAGGGGAAGGAAGTAGATTATATGAAAAATCCGTCTCTGCGGCAGAATCCCAAAATTCACAGATTGTAAAAATAGTCAAAAATTAAAAATAAATATTTAGCATAGAATTTTCTAAGAAATCTAATGTGAATTACAAAATGTTTGAGCCATGAACTTTTACAAAGTATTAAGTTTCTGGAAAAGTGTCTGTCTGGCTTTTCAATGTTAAGTGATCACATTTATGAATGAATCGATAATGGTCTTCCTCGATCTTAGAAATGGCCTTGGGGGCAGGTCACTTGAAAACCCACCCAGCGGGACCCTGGGTAAGCAGTGACCGATATCCTGGTAAACAGAGATGAGACCAGGTGGTCACTGGTCCAGACACTTTAGAGGTCTCAACTCATTTCTGATTCACGGAGACTCCTGGGATAGTGACTGCCGTGGCCCCAATTTCCACAGAACAAACCAACGCAAAAAGACATCCCATAGCCTCTGCCACTCGCTCACAAATGTGCATAGAGCCCAATTCATGCTGAACATCATCCAAAGCCCTGAAAAAACAAAAAACAAAAACAAATACAAAAACAAAACCACACCCGTGCCCTCAAGGGACTGCAGATCGCATAGTGAAGTCAGGTGATACACTGGTCATCGTAGCGAAGGTTGACCCAGTTCTAGGTATGGGGGGAACCAGGGGGAGGAATCTGGGGCCTGGACACCAGAAGGAAGGCTTCCCTGGGGAGGCGGCGCTGAGCTGGTTTTGGAGGGTAAGTCAGGGCTCTCCGGTGGAGAGGAAGGGCATTCCAGACAACGTGAGCAGGCAGGGAGCTGAGGGATCACGAGAGGCTCACGTGGCCACAACCAGAGGAAGGGCACAGCGAGGGGGCAAGGATGCGGCGGGAGTGGCTGGTGAGGCCAGGTGTGTGCGGGGTCTGGAGTGCTGTGCCAGCCATTGGAGAGGCAAGGTGCAGAGAACCAGCTGCCCACCAGGCAATCTGCACTTAGTAATTTTTGAAACTTCACAACTGCCCTCTGAAGTATAGATTATCATTAGTCCCAGTTTACAGTGAGGAAACAGGCCCAGAGAGGCACAGGCATTTGTCCAGGATCACACAGCTGGAACGTGGTAGAGCAGGAACTTGATGCTTCAGGCTCCAAGGAACAGGTTGATGAGCGGCAGCTTTCCGAGGGCTGACTCCGGGGACCAGGCTGCCTCCCCAGATCTCTCGCCTCTCTAAGTGGGGTGTGCATCATCGGAGCAGGGATGCCAGGCCTCATCTGCACCTCCTAGGTCAGAATCTCTGGGGCTCTGGGCCCAGGAGAATGCCTCTTAGGGCCTTGAAAACCACAGCTTTGGTCTTCCATTTGCACATGAGGAAACTGAGGCCCACAGGGGCCACCTCAGTCCACAGTAGTCCCAGAATGACATGAACAAGTGACCAAACCCATAAAGCCACTCCCCCCAGTGTGTATTCTTTACCCAGAGATGGGGGAGTTGGAGAAGAGGGGAAGGGGTGAGGGAGTAGAGGAGCTCCTTGTTCTTTGGGTGCAGGACAAAGGCCACTGGTGGCACTGGAGGGGGATCATCAGTGGACAGGGTCACAGCTTCACCTAGCATGGAATCCAACTCTATTGGTTTCCTGTTGCTGGTGTAACAAATTATCACAAACCTACTGGCTTAAAATAAACACATTTACTCTCTTCCTGCTCCTGAGATCAGAAATCCAAAATCAGTCTTATGAAAATCAGGGTGACCATAGGGCTGGTTCCCCAAAGAGACGTCAGAGGACGGTGTCTTTTCTTGCCTCTTCCAACCTCTATAAGCAGAAAGGCATGTGGCCTTCCTTGGCTCCTGGCCACCTTGCTCCTTCCCTGCTTCCTCATCATACCTCCTCTTCTGCTATCACATCTCCCTCTGGCTCCCTCTTGCAAGGGCAGCTGGGACTATGCTGGGCCCACCCGGGCAGTGCAGGCTTATCACTCCCCATGCTCTTCAACTTGATCACTTCTGCGAAGTCCCCTTTATTTTGAAAGAGGACACGTTTGCAGATTCTGTGGATCTGCACTGACATCTTATGATGGGGAGGTCATTAGTCTGCCTACCAGACTCACAATGAGAAAATTCTCTCCCTTTCCAATTCTCTTCTGATCCTTTTGCCTTCCCCAAGCAGCGTTTTCTCCCTTCCCTAATGCTTGCTCACCTCACCTTCTCACAAAGAGTGAGCCGGCTCAGGCCTGTGCTACCTCAGATAGCTCATCTGTAAGGTGGGGGTGATTAGAGTAGGGACTGAATGAGAACACAGGAATGAATTTGGGCTGTGCCCTGCACGTGTTGGCTCTGAACAGAGATTACTTTTTCTCACCGTATTTATGGCAAGTGATACTGATTACCAGTGATTCATTTCCAGAAGTCATATGGAATTTATCTTTAAACTAAATTCATTAGGGCGCCTGGATGGATCCACTGGTTAAGCGTCTGCTTTCGGCTCCGGTTGTGATCCCGGGGTCCTGGGATCCAGCTCCACATCGGGCTCTCTGCTCAGCGGGGAGTCTGCATCTCCCTCTCCTGCTCCCCCTGCTTGTGCTCACTTTCTGTCTCTGTTAAATAAATAAATAAAGCTGTAATTAATAAATAAATAAATAAATAAATAAGTAAATCCATTAAGTAGAAAGAAACAAAGAAAGAAAGAAAGGAAGGAGGAAGGAGCGTGAGAGCCAATTTAAAAATTATTAAGTAAATCCAACTATAGGCACTGCACCAAGATCGCAAATCAGGAGTGGGAACCTCAGTGCTGTGCGGCTGCGACAGAGTCCTGCATACCCCAGAAATGCTACTGTGGAGATTATCAGTTTTTGCTGAACAAGTGAAGGATTGATTACCCCCAAGCACTGTATCAGAGGTCTTTCCTGTACTGTCTCGGGCAATCCTGGCAACAGCCTTCTGAGGAAGGTAAGCCTGTTACCCTCTTTTTCCAAGCAAGCAGAGGCTGGGAGATGAGGCCATGGCAAGGCACTCAGAAAACATGACCAGAGCTGTTGGACTCTCATTCCAACTCGTCCAACTGCTGCTTGGCTGACTTTTAAGACATTTTGCCCCATTGACAATCCAGTTCCCACTATTTCCATTGCAGTGAAATAAAAGTGGTTCCCACCACCCCCCACCAAAGGGGCACAATTCCTCCTTGAAGCTGCTGTTCAGTTTGGGACCTTGCCCCTTAAAGGGGCTCAGAAATCCTTGGCCACAGGCTCTTAAAGGTCAATGAATCCCTGCACTCCGCTCCCTGCTTTTAAATATATGGCCACCAGAGGGCGGTGTTTAACTTTGTTTCTCCGGCTTCAAGGGCCACCAGAAACCAGAGCAGAGAGAGTAGAGAGCCCCAAGATCAGTCAGCCTGGCTGACACCTGGACCAGACTTCCTAAAAGCCCATACCTGGGACAGAGAAGCTGGACCCATGGCAGGCCCCAACATATTCCGAGATGCAGCTCTGGTGTGCAAGAAAGGAAGCCCAAAGGACAGCCTGTCTCCTCCCACACTCCTCCACGCCCTGAAAGTCAAGGCCAGAGGTGGGGGGGCCCTGGCCAGCCACGGTCTATGGGGCCTATGCACATTCACCCTTTCTGCAGGCCTTGAGCTGCCTTGAGCTTCTGGACCCGGCAATGCATACAGCTGACCGCTGGGGCACGCACCCTACTCCAGAGGAGGGGCAGGCCTGACACTGACCGGGTGTGGGAGGGCACAAGAGGCTGTGAGCTGCAGCCAGCATACTCAGGGCTAGAGGCTGCAGGGGGACAGGCCTCCTAAGACATGCCAGGGCCCAGGCGTGACAGGGAGACTCAAGTGAGCCTCCTTTAAAAACCGCCTCTAAGGAAGGGGACCCTGGCAATAGGGAAAGGGTAGATGAGGAGTTTGGGGGAAACGCTCCTGACCAGCCTGGGTGCGAGTGACCTTGTCACCTGATTGGAGTGCCTGTCTCCTGCCATAGCCATGGAGCTCAAGGCTCCACCTCAAGGGCCTCAAGGACCCATGGGTTCTGGAGAAAGTGTGAGGCAGTTGAGTGAAGAGAAGGAAATGGAAAAACAAAGGTATGAGGGAGGTGGAGGCCACAGAGGTCAGCTGCATGGCTTCAGGAAAGGGGACGGGAGGGGAGCTCATCATCAGCCGCAGAAGGCAGGGGCTGGCTGCGGAGCTGGGGTCCGCCCCAAGTATCCCTCCCTCGGTTCCTCCTTTGTAACCTCACCTGTCCCCCAGCCCCTGCCCACAGGCTGCTAAAAGGGAGGAATTAACCTACAAGGGTGCAAACTGAAGGAGGAATTGTACACCTCAAATGTATGTTGACTAGCGTATATAAAGACTTACAGTCACTGAGTGCTATTCTAGGCACCAATGACTTACGATGGTTACGCCAATCAGCTCACTGGCTGCTCACAGCAACCACGTGGGATCAGATCGTTCCCATTTTCCCTTGAGAAGGCAAGCTGAGGTTAACTAAGTCACTTGTTAAGATTTGCAGTTAGCTTCTCAGCTGGGGTTCAGACCCAAGTCCCCCTGCTCTCAGAGCCTATGTCTGCTGTGAGTCCATGAGAGAGCCCCTTGCTGGCCTCTACACTGGACTCCCAAAGCAAGTCACCTGTGTGCTTGAGTTTACTACCTAATCAGAAACTGAAAAACAATAATGAAAATCACTTCTGATTTCCATCCAACAATAATAATTCCCAGTTTGGTATTTACATTTATAAATACACATATTAATATATATTTTTACCATAAAATGGCACTTTACAGTCCATTTCATTAAATACTGCTATTAGAACAGAATATCTTTGAATATTACTAAATATTCTACAATCGATTTTTCCATAGCTTCCAAGTATTTCTTCCCTGGGATGATACCCAATTTATTTGACCGATCCCCTCCTATTGGACATTCAGGTTAGTTACAGTTTGTTATAGTTCTACACAATGCTGTGGTGAATACCCTGAAGAGAGTTTATAGCTCCGTTTAATTCTGCAGGACGAATGATCAGAAGTGGGGGCGCCAGGTTCATTGCCAGGCCTTGGGTCTACATGGGTGGTCTCTAAGGGGCCTGCCTCTTGAAAAGTCATGGCCCAGCCTTCAGCGAACCAGGCCTGGCAGAGACACTTTAAACAAAGATGGGGCCTCTGTGGCTTTACTCTTCTGAAAGAAAGTACATAGTGCACTTACCCTGTGCCTCCCCTGGGCAGTCGGGCCCTTTGGGATCATTTCATTCCCTGCTCCCTGGTGGGGACAAGTGGTTTCTCAGGACCTGGGAGGATCTCTCCCACTCGATTTCCTAAACTCATCCTCTGGGCACCCGTACACTGCAAGGGAGACGCATCCCATGGCACCTGGGTTTCCCGTGGCCTGTCTCCTGATGCGGCTGTAGAGGAGAGCAGGCAGCCTGGCGAGGGTTGGGGGCGCTCCCTGGAAGGCAGCCCCTCTGGCTGGCACAGGGAGCAACCTCCTTCTTCCACCTCAAGGGTCCATGGGGCCTGGACACTTGAGTGAGGGGCAGTTGAATGGGGAGAGTGAAGTAGAGGCAGGAGGGTAGGAGGGAGGTGGTGGCCCCAGAAGCCAGCTGCAGCTTTCTTCCAGTCTGATCTGAGGGAGAGACGTAGTCAGGCCACTACTAAAGCCTGCTCAGGGACAGCTGCCCATTGTCCTTGCCCCTAGGCCCAGGGCCTGCTGGGGTGAAGAGTAAGTCATCTCCAAGCTTCTGGAGAATGGAGCCCAGAGAGGGGGATACTGGCTGTAAGCTCAGAGCAGAGGAGCAGCTGCAGCTCCTGCTTCTAGAGCCTGAGGCAGAGATGGTGTGAGGGGAATGGCAAGGTGAGGAGTCCAGGGCTCTCCTCCGGCCTCAGCTCTGTGGGGCCCCTGTAAGCTGAAACATGAAAGGACTTTGATCAGAGAGGGGCCTGGGGGCCTGCGTGACCCCTGCCGCCAGAAAGAACCTTGCATAGATAAGTTCCTTCTCACTTTTCCCTGAAGCCCATTCACACTCTCTTCCTTCTATTGCTATCTCCCTGCTGGTCCTCCGGGAGAATCCCCAGGTATTGTCCATGGCCCTCATCAGTGTGCCTTCAGGGTGTGTGTGTGTGTGTGTGTATGTGTCTGTACGAGGAGGGTACCTATAATCAAACAACTGGAAATCTGGCCATAGGCAAGGTTCCTCTCTGCTCTTCTGATTCTCCAGGGACAGGTTCTTTCCTGGGACCTCCAGAAAGTGTGTCTTCTCTTCAGAAGTCCCAAAGATGTGGCTTCTGATGAAGTCCACATCCGGTCTGGGTGAGGAGGGCTGAGAATGGGGGGTCAGGATGGGACAGGGGAGAGAGAGAGAGATACAGAGGAAATGAGAGACAGGAGTGAAAGGGAGTAGGAGAGAGGCCGAGACAGACAGGAGGTGATCATGAAGGAACAGAGAAGTAGAAAGAGACGGAAACAAACTCCGAGGAAGAGAGAGAGAAGGGAGGGGTGGGGGACAGAGAGGTGGCCAGAGCAGTGCTTAGAAAAGAAACACGGAAGGGGGGAGGAAGAACAGGGAAAGAACCTGTGATAGCGAGAAGGCAGGAAAGAGACTGAGATGCAGAGGGGCTGGCCAGAGTGCGGGTGACGGAGAAGGGGAAGAGAGACACAATGAAAGGAAAACAAGAGGAACCAAGTGAGGAGAAAGGCAGGAGAGAAAGGGGGGAAACAGGAACTGGGAGACAGAGGCAAGAGGGGCGCCCTAGGCACTGGGGACACCAGCCACAGCACCAGTCTGAGCACGCACAGTGGCCCTGGCCCAAGGCCCTTTCCAGGTGTCTGGCAGGGCTGTAGGAGGAGGGGCCGGCACGCAGAAGGTGGCCGCCCCTGGGTGGGGCCCGCAGGCCAAGCCCGCAGGGGTATAAGTCGGAGGCTGGGCCAGCCAAGCACCTGTCAGGGACAGCTCCCTGGTGCAGGTGCCAGACAGGTGGCTCCGGCCGAGCCCAACCCCAGCATGAGCTCCTTCGACCTCCCAGCACCTTCCCCAGCTCGCTGCAGCCCCCAGTTCCCCAGCATCGGCCAGGAGCCCCCCGAGATGAGCCTTTACCATGAGAACTTCTTCTACCCACAGGGCGTGCCCAGCCCTCAGCGCCCCCCCTCCTTTGAGGGGGGTGGCGAGTACGGGGCCACCCCCAACCCCTACCTCTGGCTCAATGGGCCGGCCATGACTCCACCGCCCTACCTGCCGGGCACCAACGCCAGCCCCTTCCTGCCCCAGGCCTACGGTGTGCAGAGGCAGCTGCTGCCCGGTATGTCTGGGCTGGGGGGCGGCGACCTGGGCTGGCTGCCCATCCCCTCGCAGGAGGAGCTGATGAAGCTGGTGCGGCCCCCCTATTCCTACTCGGCTCTCATTGCCATGGCCATCCACGGGGCGCCCGACAAGCGCCTCACCCTCAGCCAGATCTACCAGTACGTGGCCGACAACTTCCCCTTCTACAATAAGAGCAAGGCCGGCTGGCAGAACTCCATCCGCCACAACCTGTCTCTCAATGACTGCTTCAAGAAGGTGCCCCGTGATGAGGACGACCCAGGTAAGGGAGCTGCCGGGGCAGTGTGGGGCCGGGGGAGCCAGCCTCTGATGCCCCCAAGGAAGTCTCCTGTCATTCCTCCCCAGCACTCCATTCTAGAAAGTTCTTACCTGGCTGTGTCCCCTGAGACAGGGGGCTGAAGGTTGTCAGCAGAGAAGGAGCCTGGGAGAGCCCCGGAGGCAGGGTTTTGATCCTGGTTGCACCACTGAGCGGTTAGCCACTCTAGGCATTTTAGATCTCTGAGCCTCAGTTTCCCCATCTGAAAAACAGGGATGGTAACTGTGGCTCCTTTGCAGGCCTGTGATGGGAGTCATGAGAGAATGCATGCAAGGGTTTGGGTGCTTGCAAACGCCCAAGAGTCCACAGTAATTGTGATCACTCTGAGTCCCGGGCACCCAGCTCATAGGAAGTCCCTAGGAGGATTTGGACGTGGCAAAGCCCAAGTGCACTCAGACCCCTGGGGAGAAATCTGAATTGGTCAGACACACATGAAGAGCCACATTGTGCTGCCTGCTCAGTTGCATACTATTAACCCACCCCTGCCTGGCGGCTCTGGCGGAACCCATTGTCCAGATGAGGGGAGTGACACTCAGCAAGGAAGCAGCCTGCCCAAGGTCACCCAGAGTGGAGGGAAAGCCCTGGAGCCCGAATCTGAATGGAGGTCTCTCTAACACCAAAGACTACCAACTCTTCCTTTTTAATGATGAATTTCTATAATGCAGGGACATTCAGTATATATTAAATACTCAGATATGCATTTCCCAGAATTAAAGTCTGTTATTGTGCCCCCATGGGAAGCCAGGGCATGGCTCAAAGCCCCACCTCCGGCTGCTAGGAGGCTAGCAGGCACAGAGCCAGGGGCCCCCCAGGGAGGGTGAGTGTCCAGTTCCATGACTGGCCTCACCCACAGGCCCAGATCAGGCCCTCCCTCCAGAAGGCACCTCCTGGTGACAGGCACCCCCTACACATCCAGCATCAGCCTGAGGAAGAAGGGAGGGGTATAACAGGTCCACTTTTCAGACCAGGAAACTGAGGCTTGCCCAGAGTCCCTCAGCCAGTTAGGAGAAAAGCCAGGACTCAAGTCCATCCTCAGACTCCCTGACCAAAACATTCAGGGAGCTCTAAAGTGTTTCCCGAGTTCTCTTTCATGTCAGCCATGGAGGAAGGCCCTCCCTCTCCATTCCCCTAGTACCCGAACTTCTTCCAGAAGGCCGCACTGCGAGTGCTCTCCTGGCTGACACCTCTGTGTCCCCAGAGTGCCCAGTTGTGAGGCGGGGGTGGAAGAGAGATGCTGGCCCGTGGTGTGTGGCCAGTGCGTGCGAGTCCTCTGTCTCTCCACCTCTGCCTTCTCCTCTGTCTTCCGCACGGTTTGCTTGGCCTTTAGTTGACAGCAATTTAAAAAAAAAAAAAAAAAAAAAACAGGAGCAAAGTATTTTGTCCACCGCTCGGCTTACTCCTTCCCCTTTTGTGCCAGGCAAAGGGAATTACTGGACCCTGGACCCCAACTGTGAAAAGATGTTCGATAATGGAAATTTCCGCAGGAAGAGGAAGAGAAAATCGGATGTTTCCTCCAGCACGGGATCCCTGGCCTCCGAGAAGACGGAGAACAGCCTCCTGACGGGCAGCCCCAAGACGGCAGAGGCCCAGGACATCCTGGACAGTGCTTCACCGGGGACCACCGGCTCCCCAGAGAAGCCACCCTCCCCTCCCCCACCGGGCACCCCCTGCCTCAACAGCTTCCTCTCCACCATGACCGCCTACGTGAGCGGGTCGAGCCCGGCGAGCCGCCCTGTGGCAACACCGGGACTGAGTCCTGAGCCCACGGACAAGATGGGGCAGAACTTGCTGAACTTCAGCTCGTACACCCCACTCACCAACCTCAGCGGCCATGGGGGCGGGGGCGAATGGGCCAACCCCATGCCTGCCAATGCTCTCGGCTACGGAGGCTCTGTCCTCAACCAGTTCAGTCCCCATTTCTACAACAGCATCAACACGAACAGTGTCCTTTACCCCAGGGAGGGCACCGAGGTCTAGAACAGAGCAGCCCCCGAACCTGCTGGACACATGGAGAAGAAAAGCAGTCGAGACCTCCCGTGCCAGCGTCATTGCTGTCCAAGACCTCTGACCTGCCCGGACAGACACAGAAAGCTCAGGAATTCGGCCTTTTTCTAGAACACAGTGTGGACCTTCTGTTTATCTCACGTACACACACACACACACACACACACACACACCCGCCAACTCTGGAGCCTGGTAACAGTAATCACGGGGACCATCTGTGGAGTCTAAGCGCCACGTGCTGTCTTAGGCTCTTTAAAGGCGTAATCACACTCATATTTACAGGCATCCTGTGAGGGTCCAGTGAACCTCTTCGTTGAGCAGATGAGGAAACCGAGGCTCCAGGAAGTTAAGTACCTTTCCCAGGATCTCACACACTAGTAAGTGGCAGCGCCGTGGCTGGAGTCCAGGTCTCTATGGGCCCCAAAGTCTGGGCCACAGAGGCAGGGATGCGGCCAGTGGTGGAGCAGCTAGGGAAGGGCCCCGTGAAAGCGGCTTACGGCAAGCACCCCCTCTACCGTCTGGCTGCCCGTCAGAATTCAGCCCTAGCCCCGGGCTCATCTCGTCCAGCTCTAAGTCCTTATTCCGTGGTTCCCAGCTTACCTGTAGATACTCCCTTTGCTGCCACTCGAGGAGGGACGCCCAAGCCCCTGAAGGACGGTGTGTGCCCCCTCTCCCTCCGTGAGGGACACAGCTTCCCCTGCCCCAGAGCCCATGAACGGGGCAGCGGGGAGGAACGGTGGGCCGCCTGCCCACGCCCCAGCCCTGTGTCCGCCTACAAGATCGTGTAAAGCCCAGCTTCCTGCGTGCGCGTCATGGACCAGTGAGCCGGAAGTGGCTGGCTCTTCCAAGAGAAACAAGGGTGCATGAGTGCTTCCTTTTTTATGGCCTGGGAGAGGTGCACGTCCGAGAAAACAAGGCCTCAAAGAAGGGGGCTGTGGCCCCCTGCACGGGGCCCCCCGCCTGTGCCCCTGAGACACTCTTTTTATATGTACTTTACATGCCTGTGATGTGTCATCATGACACACGCTGGGAAGTGTTTTTGTTTTCTTATTTTCTTTTGAATTAAAAAATTTTAAAAAGCACCATGTGCGTCCCTTCCTTATGAGTTTTCCCGTCTTCTAGCTGCTGGGCAATGAAACACGGAGCCAAATGCATCCTGGAGCCAAAGGCTTTTGGGACAGGAGGCAGAGAGAGAATGGGCAGCAAGGCTTTTATTGTCCTCCCCACTGGCGCAGAGACAGGGCAAAGGTCCCCAGTGACAAAAGGGACACATGCAGGGATGGGGTAGCTGCGTGAAGGAACCTGTCTATACCGCACTCAGGGCAAGGACTGGGCACGTCCCGGTCCTTGTCACTCAGGCCAGCCTCATAGCTGTACTGAGGATGTAATCCCTCTAACGACCCAAGGAAGGGGTGGCACTGGTCCCCTTATACAGAGGAGAAAACTGAGGATCGGGGAGGGGGGTACAACCCCTTGCCTGGAGTCCATGGCCAGTCCATGCCCAGGGCATCTGGCTGAGGTACCTGGGACATGGCTATGCCCTGTGGCAACGACAACGATTCTCTGAGGGCTGTAGGCTGACACCGGGCCACCTGCTTGGCGGGTGGGAGCTCTTCAATGCCCACAGCAGCCCCCGGTGTGTGCACTGTGATTCCCCGGGCTGGGGCACAGTGCACACCAGAGGATTGTGCATGGTGGCTGGAAGCTGCAGACTGGTCTCCCGGGGTGTGCATGAGGAGGGCTCCAGTCCGAGGCCCCCTGCACAAGCTCCCTGAGTCCCACTCAGACCCGGGCAGGGGCGCCCTTTCCCTGGAGCATCTGAGGTTGGATGGGAGCAGCAGAGGTCAGATGGGAGCTGCAACAGTCACAACAGCAACAAGGACAATCTTGTAACACTCATGGCAGTTTAGCCTGTGTCAGGACTCGGCCTGCTTTATTGCATTTAATCCTCAGAACGAACGGGAGTCACTGTATTATCTCCATGTTACAGGGGAGAAAACTGAGTCCCAGAGAGGTTCTCTAACTTGACCCAGAACCCGCAGCCAGAGTCCAAGGCCCAGGGACTCCGCTGAGGCTGAAGCTCTCCCCGCTGTGCTGCATGCTGGGAGCCCAGGACTCCCCGAGAGCAAACTCAGGACAGCTGTGCAGAGAAAGGCGGGCCTCCCTGGAAACCCTGCAGACCCTTTCCTGCCCAATCCCTCTCCGCAGGGAGCTGGACTTCTGGTGGCAGAGGCAGCAGAGGTGGCTGAGAGAGGTAGAAGGAGGTGACACAGTGTCAGCTGATAAAAGCCACAGAAAACTCCCCACAGGCTGAGCCCTTGTTGTACAGACAGGACACATGAGGCTGAGGCAAGAAGGGACTTCACAAGTGTCACCAGGGAGACAGGGCAGAGGCAGAGACGACTTGCAGGTCTTCAAGCCCGGACCAGGATTTTTTGTCACACTAGACCCCACTGCCGCCAAGTGTACCTCAGCTGACCCTGCAATCCGCCCTCTGTATTGGTCATGGCTCCCCTGCACCACAGGCCGCACCCCTTCCCCAGCAGGCACCGGGTGGGAAGGGGGCCTGGAGACCCCAACCTGGTTGAGGAGGTGGTGGTGGCTTAGAATGGAGGCCACAGCTTCCAAACGTCCTCTTCAGCTCTGTAGCAGGGACAGCAGTGAACAGAATGTCTGTAGGGCTGTGACAACACAGAGACCGGCCAGCTCTGGAGTGCGGGGAGCTCCAGGTGGCCAGCCGGGAGCTCAGGGAAAGGACACACAAGAGGCCCAGGTCGAGAGGAGGACATCTGGTCAGCTTACACTGGTGGCTTCCTACGCCTCTTTTGGTTCTCTTCCTCTGAGAAGAAACGAGAGCAGGAGAGAGGATGAGGGAGGCCGGCTTATCCAGCAAGCACGCACGCCTGCACGGAGCGCTCTGGCTGGCCGTTGCGTTTATTACCATCCCCCTACAGTCTGGCGCTCCATGGACCACATGGCCTCCAAGACCCATGCAGGGTCTCATAAGAGGGCTTGCTGTGCGTTAGACAGCCCGGGAAGCCTGTGTGGAAGAGCCTTCAGTTCGCGCCCTCTCCCCCAATATCATGCTCCCGAGCTCCCAAACTTAAAAGGTGACCCTAGAGGTAGGTAATGTCTATGGAGCACCTAGTATGTGGCCAGCTTCGTGGGGATTCGGAGATTTAGCAGTGAGCAGGACATGGCCCACCCTAAAAGGGCTCCAGGGCTGGCAGAGAGACAGACAAGGAAACACCTTAGCCCAGCTCCGGGGGGGCATGTGCTCTGCTGGGCACAGAGGGGGCCTAACACAGGGGAGGGGGTCAGGCAGGCTTGCTGGAGTCCACGACACCTGAACTAGGTCTTTAAGGACCAGTAGGGAGAAGGACAAGACCTAAAGTCACACTGAGGTCCCTGAAGGGCCGTGCCCTCTCCCCTCCTGCTCTATGGTACAGCCCGAGTCCCCAGAACAGAGTTCAGACAGAGTCCCTGCTTTGCAGGACAGCAGGCACAGAGACTATAGAACAGCTTACAAAGTCAACTGGCTACCAACGAGACGCGCCTGCAAACCCCAGCAGCCGAGAAGAGCAAAGAAGTCCCACGGGGGCGGGGGAGGGGGTGGGAATGAGGACACATACATGTCACAAAGGGAACACCCCTCCTATAGGAAGATCTCTGACAAGTGAAGATCAAGGTTTTCCCAGCAGAAAATCTATTTTCATCAAAGAACCAATGCAAATGGACAATATCCATATGAAAAGATACCTAGTCTCTCTAATGATTAAAGGAATGTGGAAGAAAGCTAGGATAATATGCCCTCTCCACCACCCAGGCTAGAGCCACCATGCTGCTCACTGCTCGCACCCGTGCCCCTTCTCACCCAGGAGGGCGGGATGAGATCTTAGGGATGATTTCAAATGTGTGCATGAAAACGTCTCTTCTGACCTAGAACTCCTCTCCTGGGAATTTTTTTTTAAATTTTCATTAACATATAATGTATTATTCAGCCCCAGGGGCACAGGTCTGTGAATCGTCAGCCTTACACACTTCACAGCACTCACCATAGGGGAATTTTATTTTGGAAAATAAAATGCACGGATGGATGTGCCAGAATGCTCCTCTTAGGGAGCTTCCTACCAGTGAGGTGGGGGAGTAACTTGCATGTTCCTGAATGAAACAGTGGTCCGTGGCAAATCACGGGACAATGTGCTGCTGATAAAAGGGATGAGCTCGATCCCGCGGGTCCCCCTGAAAGATGCCGTGGGCTGGAAGGGAAGTCAGTGGGGAGCACGTGATGAAACCTGATGTCACATATGCTATGTATGCAAATGTATGTTCTGCCTGTTTACATGCATGGAGCAAAATACACAGAGAGAAAAGAGGGGAAGGAAGGAGATCAAGAGGGCCAGTGAGAAAGAAGCAAACAAAACAGGAAGGGGGACAGAGAGAACAGGAGAAGAAAGGAGACCAGGGAAGGAATCCACCGGATCAGGTTAATAATCACCTTAAAATGGGTGATTTGTCATTATTATAAGGAGAAAGACAGGAAGCCAACAAAAGTCATCTTTTTAAAAGAACGGAACTCCTCCCCCGGCTTATCTACCACCCACGCCCAGGGCCAGCAGGAGGCAGCAGCAAGGTCAAGGCTCAGCCCTTGTTCAGGTGCTAGTGTAAGAAAGAGGGACTTGCAATTTCTGTGCCCCAGCCTTAAACCCCAGGGAGCCGCCAGCCCCTCAGCGGATCTGCAGGAAGCATAACCCACCATTCTGTCCTCAAATGTCACTAGTGAGGCTGACTGTCCCGGGTCAGGCCAGGAACTCTCTAGAATGCTCATCTGTGCCCTCGCTCCTCGAACCCCTCATGGGTGCAAAGCGCACAGTCTTGGGAGTCACGCAGCCTGGGTTCAAAGCTACCATCCGAGCGACCTCCTCCCGGAGCCTCAGTTTCCTTACTTGTAAAAAGGGAATGATAATAAGTCCACACAGAGTTGCCATGAGGAATAAATGCAATAAGATTGTAAGGCACCAGCACTGGGCAATCACTTGATAAACAGTAACTTTTATGACTAAGTCACATCCTCAGACCCAGACGATGACACGGAGCCTTCACTGACTGGCTCACTCCTTCTGTGGCTCAGAAGGACCCAGACATCCCCGTCCTCATTTCTAAGAGAAATTCTTAACAAATTACCACAAAATGGGCAGACAGACACAACAGAAATGTATTCTCTTACAGTTCTGAAGGCTACATCGGAAGCCGAGGGGTGGGCTGGGGCTCCCTCCAAAAGCTCTAGGAAAAAGTCCTTCAAGAGTTAAAGGAGAATGTGGTTGTGAAAATGCCCGGCACACGGGGCGGTCAGCAGAGTCTGGCTTTCTGAGAAATCCCCATCTGGTCCCCCCCACCATAGCTCCTGATCTTTAATGGCCCAGTGACGAGGAGATGGACATACAATTTGGGTCATGCTATACAAGTTTATTGCTTCCTCTCTAACGGCTAGAGGCTACAGACAAGAGGAGCTGGGGCAGTGACATAGGGTCCTTCCTTACCCAAGCACACAGCCCACCTTCTGCATCCTTGCCAGGATGGACCGGCTGCTTCTGGAAACCTCCTCTGTCTCGCCTATGAGAAGACGGCAGACTTCTCCCCAACCTCCGTTCTTTGCACAGGTCACTAACCTTCAGCCTATGGTCCCCAGGCTTCAAAGGACCTAATGCTGCTCCCAGTGTAGACCAACATACTTACCAGCTCTTCCCCAAGGCCCCGTGGTTCCTAAGGACCCCCCCCCCCCAACTATGGTTCCCAGGACCCAGAACACTCCTCAGAGCTCCCAGCACACAGCCCTGGAGAAGATAAAGGTGACAGAAACTCTCAATCTCTCAGACCCAGGCCTGCCACAGATCTACGTTTCCTCTGGACAACCAGCTGCTAGCTTTACCTTGGAGAAAAGGCTCAGGAAGATGGAGTGGGAGGGTCGCTGCTCCTGCACCCAGTGACAGAGCGTGGGAAGGACGTCGGCTCACAGCCGCCCAGAAGAGCTGTTCCCTTCACCTACAGCCATGGCTGCCAGTCCCGCTCCTGCCACTGAATACTGCACACCCCGAAGCCTCTCCCTCCGGGCCTCCGTTTCCCCTTCTCTAAAATAAACCCGGGTTGGATATGGCATCTGAACACGCTTTAGAAACTTCTAAGTGCTGATACAGGCAAGGGCTTATGTCCGCAGCTCCGATGGTTTCGACTCCTGCCATGGGCCAAATACTAAAATCCCGTGAGGTAGGCGTTATTCGAGGTGTGTCTTCAAGCCGCTGTTCTGCTCACCTTTCCGCAAAGGCAAGACTTGTGCCCAGGTCGGTCCGGCTCACAAGCCCAGGGTCTTTCAACAATACACATAATAGGGATAACAGTAACACGGATCTTCATACTAGATCTGCCTCACCAGGACTGGGCTGCACAGAAAGCTTGCTGGGTACCAGACACCGGGGCACCCGGATGGCGGTCCTTCCATCCTGCTGAGCTCTGGGACCAGAGCTCTGGGCCCTGCTCTGCCAGCTCCCTTCAGCTGCCTCCCCTCTTGGGAGAAGGGAGGGAAGGTGACCATAGTCTAGAATATGCCTCCCATTTCGAAGGAAACAATGGTCAGAAGCAAATGGTGCCCCAAATACAGGATGGGCATCCTTCCGGCAGGGAGTTTCATGGGACGAAGGAGGCTGGGGAGGGCACTTTCTTCCGGAGTTTGAGGTGACGTCCCCATCCTCTCTTGGATCCCGGCGGTGGCTCTGCTGTTGGGCACGTGGAGCAGAGGAAAGGAAGATGGGATGCTAATCCAGGGTAACTGTGGGAAGAGAGCATAACGGGCCATTTCAGCACCGGAACTGTGGAGCCCCCAGGAAGGGACAGCATCCAAGACACAGGGAGTCTGGACACAGACG
Organism: Mustela lutreola; assembly: GCF_030435805.1. Taxonomy (NCBI): domain Eukaryota; kingdom Metazoa; phylum Chordata; class Mammalia; order Carnivora; family Mustelidae; genus Mustela; species Mustela lutreola. The sequence goes on from NC_081294.1 coordinate 59,944,790, forward strand.
ATTCCTTCTTCGGCTCCCACTCTCTCCAGCAGCTCTTACGTTCAGTGTGGTTGCCTGGAGGAAGCATCAGACGGGGGGCATCCCTGCTGGAGTTCTTGCTGAGCCCGATGGAGCCCAGGCCCTTCTGCCCCTCAGCTGCTCACCTGGAAGAGGAAAGAGCAGGATGAAATGAACTCCTGAGCTCCTTTTAGCTTTGACCATCTGTGTTATATCCACGATCGTATTTTGAGGCCCAAAACAACCCTGAGAGGTGGATGAGGTTGGCTCTTCTCCACTTTCCAGATGATGCACACAGGGACTGAGGCCTTACCTTAGTGACAGAGCAGCAGCGAGGGACCAGGTTAGTTCCATGGGCTCTTGTCATGGGGCGTCCATGACAGCAGATCAGGGATAACATAGATTCCCAAACCCCCCAGATCTGGGGTCTTAGCTCAGGCTGCCATGACAAAATCCCACAGACTGGAAGATTAACAACAGACGTTTCTTTATTACATTCGGGAGGCTGGAGGCTGAGATCAGGGCACCAATGTGCTCCTCTTCCTGGCTTGCGGATGGTCGCTTCTGGCTGTGACCTCACAGGGCAGACAGAAAGGGACATTTCTGGTGTCTTCCTCTTTCTATATGGCCACAGTCCTATTGGATTAGGGGCCCACGCTTATGACCTCATTAAACCTTAATTACCTCCTAAAACCCTATCTCCAAACAGAGTCACACCGGGGCGTTAGGGCTTCAACTTCTGGATTTGTGGGGGCGGGGTACAATTCAGTCGAGGCTGTGTGGGAGAGAAACTACTGACACGAAGAGGGACATGGCATGAACTTGGGGTGTTCGGCTCTTAAACCCAGCTCTTCCATGCTGGGGTCCCAGAAGCTGACTTGTAGGAGAGAGGACACAATGGACCAGAAAACTATGGTGTGTTTTGGAAAGTGACTGCTTCGATCCAAATCCTGGCTCCTGCCCCTGCCCCCGAGGCCTCAAGTTTCTCATCCCATGTGTAATGGAGATCACCGCATTCTCCGCACCATTCACGTGAAGCGTTAATGAAGGAGAAGAGGGTGTCCGAGCACATGGGACGCACAGCGTGGTGCCCACGGGATGACTGCAGTTGGCTTGTGGACAAGTCATTGAATAACGCTGATCTGTGGGTGAAAGCTTGTCATTTCCCTGGTCAGGACTGGTTTCAGCAGAGGACAAATCCCCAGCTGGGCGCCTGCCGGGCCTCAGCACCTCCCTAATCCGGCTAATCTCCCTTCTCCACCAGGCTCACAGCCCTTTGAGGAGATGATATCCAACAATCATCGAATAACAGTTTGTTTTATTGTGTTTATTTTTGCAGTTACCGTCTCTCTATGGCAAGTGATGCTGGTTCGCTTTCCAAAGTAATGACATGAAGGTCACATCTGTTTATTTTAAACGGCTGTGAGTTGGTGTCAAGAAAACATGTTAAGTGAATGAGAGTACAGGGAATATATGATTATGGCTCAGAACAAACCAAAACCAAAACAAGTAAAAGTAGTGCCCGAGGGAAGAACGTGGGCCACACATCACGGCTGGAGGTAAAGGGTCAGACCTGCTCCTTCCTGAGAGTTGTGTGAAATGGCAGCTCTCTTCTGGTCCTTTCCTGGTGGGGCTGACCCTGTCTGTGCCTGGCTGGAGCAGGTGGTCTGTTCTGTGAGACATCCAGGAATCTGTCCCATCAGAGCTACAGAGTGACCTGCATTCTGGAAGGAGTAGACTGGCTGGCACCTGTGGGAGACGTTGCCAGCCATGTTAAAGGCGCTCACCTCGAGGAAGCCAAGCCTGGTCTCTCCTCACCTGCATGGATCCTCCCCTTGACCTGCTCTCAGTAAGAGGCCACAGATAAGGCCTTGGCTTCCTGGCGCAGCCCCGAGACCAGGGCCTCAAGGAGGCTGCAGTAAACAAGAATCTGTGGTGGTCCCCCAACTACTGTGTGTGTGTGTGTGTGTGTGTGTGTGTGTGTGTGTGTGTTTAAGAGAGAGAAAGAGCATGAGTGGTGGGGAGGGGCAGAGGGAGAAGGAAACTCCCCACCAAGTGGGGAGGCCAACACAGGACCCCGGGATCATGACCCAAGCCAAAGGCAGACAGTTAACAGACTGAGCCAGCCAGGTGCCCTCATCACCCTCACCCCACTCAACTGTTTTCTAATGAGCCCATGGAAAGAACACAACTGGCACCACCGGCTGGCTCCCTGGGTCACAAAGGCAAGGAACAAAAAAAATGTCCTTCAAAAATGACTGTATTCCCATGGCCCTGCATCAGATCACTTAACGCTGCAGACACAACAGTACTCCCCAGACGGATCCAGAGTCAGTGCAATTTTTGATAGGATCCCCGATGATGACTTTGTAGAAATTGACTTGCTGATTCAAAATTCATATGGACCTAGAAGGAATCCAGAATAGACAAAACAATCCTGCGGGGGTGGGGGAGAACAAAGTAGAAGGACCTCCGTCACCTCCTGATCTCAAAACTTACTACAAGCAACAGTAATTAAGACAGTGTAGGACTTATACAAAGATAGTTGTAGAGGCCAGTGCAACAGGGTTGAGAGACGTATACACCTGTTGTCAGCTCATTTTGAAAAGGGTACAAAGACCATTTGACAGTAGGAAAAAAAAATATTTTCACCAAATGAGGCTGCAACAGCTGGACAGCCACATGAGAATGAATAAAGTCGGACCCTTGTCTCACATCATATACATAAATTAACTCAAACAGGATCAAAGACCTAAGTTGTTTTTGTTTTTTGTTTTTGTTTTTTTTTATTAACATATAAGGTCTATTTGTTTCAGGGATACTGGTCTGTGATTCATCAGTCTTACACGATTCACAGCGCTCCCCATAGCACTTACCCGCCCCAGTGTTCATCACCCAGCCACCCCATTCCTCCTACCCACTTCCACTCTAGCAACAAAGACCTAACTTTAAGGACTGAAAGTGCATGACTCTAAGTAGAAGGCATAATAAACTTCACAGTCTCAGACTTGGCAAAGAATTATTTGATCTGACCCCAAAAGCAAAATCAACAAAGAAAAAGACAGATAACTTGGACTTCACCAAAATTAAAGACTGTGTGCTTCAAAGGACACCAACAGGAGAGTGCACAGACAGCCCACAGAATATGAGAAAGTATTTGCAAATCATCTCTCTAATCAGGGACTTGTATCTAGAATGCATAAAGAACCCTTACAGCTCAGTAACAAGAAAGACAACCCATTTTTAAAACAGACAAAGGATTTGAATACATATTACTCCAAGGAAGATTTACAAATGGTCAATAAGAACATGAAAAGATGCTTGCAAACATTAGTCATCAGAGAAATGCAAATCAAAACCACAGTAAGATACCACTTCACCCGCCACGATAGCTAGACTCACACCAAACACAGCACAGGTGGTGCCCCCTGTGTGTCTTGGAAAAAAAAAGAAGCTTCTCTTTATAAACCCAAAGGATGGAGTAGCTGAGGGGGGTGGAATGGGGAGAGAAGCCTCTCCAACTTTGTGAATTTCAGTAATACAACAGGATTTCTTTAGCACCTACTCTGTACCAAGTGCTGAACTGGGTGTAGGAGCCACAGCAGGGAAATTAACTTCTAATGGGAAAAACAGCTAATGAACATGAGATGTTATATGATTGCATTAGCATGGGATACCGGGCCAGGGGGTGGTCATTGCTCTGAAGAAAACACAAGCAGGGTCAGGACTCAGACAGTGACATGTGAGCAGGGACTTGGGGACATGAAGGAGCCTCCCATGCAGACAGGGGAAGGGAGGCTATGCCAGCAGGGCAGCGGGGCCCTGGAGAGAGAAAGGATGGTACCTTTGAGGAACAACCGCAGTGGTCAGTCCCAAGGTGAAGGAAGAGAAACTAGCGGGACCTCCCAGGCCTTGGCCATAGTTTGGATTTCTTCACAACTGAAGGGGAGAGGGATGGGGGCAAGACGTCGTGTGGAGGGAGAGCTGAAAAAGAGGAAGCTCAGGATACTTCGAAGGGCTCACACCCACCCCAGGAGCAGCCCGCAGCACCCCTGAATATGTCAGCCAATTAAAGGACAGCCAGCAACACTGCGAATTGGCCGGGTTTCCCAAAATACAGATGGTGATAGCCTGGTTTCCAGGAGGCTGGGGACGACACCTGGTCTGGTTTCTGTAAATCCTTCTTATGCAAAATTTCAGGTCCATCTCAATCACCAAAGCCTCTGACGTCTTGCACAAGCATCTCTGGCCACAAGATGTGCCAGGCAAAGAGGGAAATAAAGTCTCTGTGTGACAAAGTGGACAAACTCGAGCCCCACCACTCATGGGCAGAGAGAACTCGGGTGGATCGGTTCTCTCTGAGCCCCAGCCCGTCCTCTGGACCGCAGGGCAGCCATACCCCATTTATGGAGTGGTTTGTGATTCATTGACATTGGGTTTTTTGAAAAGTCTCTGTGCAGGACCAGGTCATTTTTTTACTTGTTTGTTTTCTGTAGCTTCATCTAGCCTGTAGACTGCTTGAGGGCTGGGATCTGTCTGTCTGGTTCATCTCGGCCATCCAGGGTAGAGCACAGAGCCTGCCCCCAGGAGGCACTCCACATTGCTTGCTCAGTGTATGAATAGCATACACTTACGAACTATCTGCAAATAGAATATTGGCTGCAGTTTTATGATCTTTTTGTTCCTGAATATTACAAAAGATTTTTCTTTTGTATATGTAAATGACCCAGTGTATGATTTGTATTATAAAGTTACTATGGGGCACCTGGGTGGCTCAGTGGATTGAGCTTTTACCTTCGCCTCAGGTCATGATCTCAGGGTCCTGGGATCGAGCCCCATATCAGGCTCTCTGCTCAGCGGGGAGCCTGCTTCATCCCCCTCTCTCTCTGCCTGCCTCTCTGCCTACTTTTGATCTGTCTCTCTGTCAAATAAATAAAGAAATAAAATCTTAAAAAAAATAAAGTTACTAGCTGGGGCACCTGGGTGGCTCAGTGGGTTAAAGCCTCTGCCTTTGGCTCAGGTCATGATCCCAGGGTCCTGGGATCAAGCCCCACATAGGGTTCTCTGCTAGCAGGGAGTCTGCTTCCCTTCCTCCCCCCGCCATCCTGCCTGCCTCTCTGCCTACTTGTGTTCTGTATCAAATAAATAAAATCTTAAAAAAAAAAAATTACTAACGATGATATTTCCATGAAGCTTCTCTCCAGATGAGCAGAACACATCACAATTGTCTTCGGATTTTCTACCTAATCTGTTGATTTGGGTAAAATATATGCTATAAACAGGGCCTACCCCAATAACTACTGTAGAAAAGGAATTAAACTGATAACCTTAATTAGTGCGTGTATTTGCTCATTCTTTTTCTCAGTGATACTTGTTGAGAAACTTTAGTTGGCCTGTGGGATTGAGCATGGAATAGATCTCCTATAGTCCCTGCCCTCCAGGGGCCAATTTCTAGCATGAGAGACAGGCATAAGTCAACTCTTAGAAAAATAAGTAGCTAACTGCAATTGAGAGCAGAACGAAGAAGGCCAAGTCCAGGTACTAAGAGTACATGCATTGGGGCCCCTGACTTGGTATGAGGTATCAGGGAAGGCTTCTGTGAGGAGGTGAGCTTTGGGCTGAGCTTGACTGGAAAGAAGGGAGGAGAGCTCTAAGCCAGGCAGGACAGGTCGCCACAAAGCCCAATCCTGTGAAAATCTTGCATTTGTTTTAATTTTTTTTTAAGATTTTATTTATTTTTTTGAGAGAAAGAGTGCACAAGCAGGCAGAGGGAGAAGCAGGTTCCCAGCTGAGCTGGGAGCCCAATGTGGGACTCGATCCCAGGACCCTGGGATCATGACCTGAACCAAAAGCAGATGTTTGACTGACTGAGCCCCCCAAGGGACATGAGACAATGTTGGAGGTTTGGTGGGACCAAGTCAAGCAGGGCCTCATGGACCTGAGAAAGGACTTGGAGTCAACCTAAAAACAAGGCAATACCATCAAAATGGTTGAATTTGGGTAAAGATAGAACATACATACCTTTTGAAATCACTCTGGCTAATGTTTCTGTGAGATTTCGTGCATTTCAATGTGTTCAAAACTGGTATCTTCTGCTTGATCTTCACAGCAGTTTTACAAGGTCAATGGTGCGGGTCTCTGTGACTCTCCCTAAAAGTATTGAAAATGGTGAATCCATGGGGGAACAATCTGAGGAGGTGCGGGCAGAAAGTCGGCTATTGGCCTGCTGGCTGACCTTAGAGCAGTTGGCTTAGCCGTCCCTTCTTCCCAGCGCTGGGGAGTTCAGTGTTAACTCTTGCTGGGAAGGACTCCTGGTCCACAGGCTGTCTCCTGTCTGCTCCCACTCAGGGTCCCTTAACTCCTCTAATGAAAGCACATTCCCTTAGTTTCAGAATTAACAAAGTGATGATGACCACCAGTGTCTACTGAGAGGACTGGGCTTATCTTCCGGGTGCCTGTTCCCTACCTCCTCCTTCTTGGCACAGCACCTGATTTTTCCCTTGGAAATAGCCACAGCATAGGCAAACAACTCAAGGCTAGCTGATGGGGCTTAGCACTGATCTCTCCTTGGACCTGATCAGTAAATGCTTTCTAAATGTAATAAAATATATTGTTTAATGACTATAATAGGTCTTTTTGGTTGCATGTGACAGAAAATCCCACCCAGGAAAATTTCATTGACTCACATAACAAGCCATTCCCTTCCTAGGGCTGTCTGCCCTCCCAGCATGACCAGCAGGTGCAGATCTCTAGGGACGTGAAGGCACCTGGGCAGAGCCTTGAGCTTAAGGAATAAAGGACACATCGTCAGTCTGGACTTGGGGTGGCATTTGGGCATCTCATTTGCAGCCACAGAAACTCACTTTGTGTATTGTTAAGTGGAAAAAGACACAAAGGAAGGCTCTTAAATGACTCATAGAGTTCAAGATCAGGCCTGAGAACCAGGTTTGGGAGAAAGGTGAGGGCTAGGAAGACCGGGTATGGGAATTGGCAGTCTGGGTCAGCCGCCAAGGCCCTGTGTCTGGAATCACAGTGCTGATGCCTTGCTACTCCTTCAAGAGTAGTTCCAGACCCAGGCTGTCCCCCCAGACTCAAAACCCAAGGGGTAACATGCACTTGATCAAGCTGGGTCCTGTGCCCCCACCCTGCCTGGTTAGGGCAGGCCTTGCTTCCTTCTAAGTCTCACATAGAATTCTTCCCTAATAAAAAAGGACTTGGATGCAAATCTGAGGGGAAAAGTAACAAATATTCGTTTCAAGAGGCGAGCTCTTAAAATCTGGTGGGAGCTCACGCTCAGATGTCTTAGAGCCAGCTGAGCATATGTCCCTGCCAAAGACATCCAAATTCAACTTTAGAAACTACTCTTTTGAGCAGAAAAACCATGTCAGATTCAGCTGTGAGCCACCAATATGTAAGGAAACCTAGGCTTCATCCTTTGGGTAATGGGGAGCCATAGAAGGATTTAAGCCGGAGAGAATAGGCATGTGGCCAGACCTGCATTAAGAAAGGCCCCTGTAGGCTCCTGGATGGCTCAGTCAGTTAAGCGTATGCCTTCAGCTCAGGTCATGATCCCAGGTTCTGGGATGGAGCCCCGCATCAGGCTCCCTGCTCAGTAGGGAGTCTGCTTCTCCCTCTCTCACTCCCTCTGCTTGTATTCCCTCTCTTTCCCTTTTTCTCTCTCTCTGTCAAATAAATAAATAAAATCTTTTAAAAAGAAGAAAAGAAAGAAATCAAAGGCCCCTGTAGCTGCTCTGTGGAGAGTGGGTTGCAGGATAAGAGAGAGTAGCCCCAGCAAACCAAGAGAGAGCGAGAGCAAGAGAGAGAGAGAGAATAGGGCTGTGACGTTTGAAATTGAGATTTCTTTTTTCTTTTCTTTTCTTTTCTTTCTTTTTTTTTTTTTTTTAAAGAGTAGAGGGGGAATGGGCCCAGAGAGAGGGAGAGAGAGAATCTTAAGCCGACTAGCAGACTCCATGTCCAATGCGGAGCCCGGCATGGGGCTCCATCTCACAACACTGAGATCAAAACCAGAGTTGAAATCAAGAGTCAGACACTGAGCCACCCAGGTGGCCCAGAGTTGAGACATTCTTAAGAGGAAAAAGGCAGCAGGATTGGGTGACTGAAGCTCTAAGGGCCGTTGGGAGTTAGGGAGAGGTAGGAGTCAAGAACCCCCATGTTCCCAGCATAGGCGACCAAATGTCCTCTACCACCTCCTCCAGAAGGCCTCGTTCCTATTAGCAAGGAGAGGATATTATAAAGGCCTCATTACACAACCGAAGAGGAAATCCAAGGCAGAGGGAAGAATAGAAAGGACTGTGGGCTTAACAGTGTGACCCATTATTACTCTTTAAGGTAAGAAGAAAAAGGAATTGATCCTGGATGAAGAAATTGGGCTTGGCCAAGCCTGAGGCTATGGGAGGTGAGTCTACTCCAGAATCCTTGGGAGCATGTGGTTGACAGGTGAGGGGGAAGGAGGGGAGGATGTGGCTGCAAGTGCTTACAGAGACATTTTGTCCAGGACTGGGGATGGGCGAGTCTGGAGAACTGGGTTTATTGCTTAGAAGGAAGTAGTACATTGGCAGTACTCAGTGCTAGCCCTGCAGAGGTGCCTCACTGCCAACTAAGCTGAAAATAAATCATCGGGATAGCCTGGTGCTAACTCAACTTGAGCCCCATCTTGTGCAGATGAGGAAATGCAGATGGTGAGAAAGGGAGCAGCTTGAGAAGGTCACACGGGAAGTGGCAGAGTGTAAGTGAAATCTCTTAAGTCTTGGCTCGAGATTTCAGACTCCTAGCGGAATCCATGTCCCTAAGCCACCCAGGCCTGGAGGTTGAGATTGATGCCAGATAGCATCTCCCACTGACCTAACCACTAGCACCATGTTTGATAGATATTTACATAAAGGAATTCGTTTTCCATTGGTTTGTGAATGAAATTTCTCTTATGGAGATTCAGAAATGAGGAAAGGAAAATCAGTGAGTCCTTAGTGAGTCAGCGCCTTCCTTGAGAGTACTACGTGGAGTGCCAGACATGCCGGGAGGCCAGAAGAGAACCGTCCAGGAGGCCAGGACAAGGGATTCATTTTAATAGGGCTTTCTATTCATTCTTAGGCTCGCTAAGGGAGGTGAGAATATTTGAACCCAAACTTGACTATGGTCTATAAAGGATGGCTAGGCTCTGTATGGATGTAAAACAACACAGGATGTAGAGTTGAGCGACCAAAATAATGAAATTTCTGGAACTGTCTGGGTTCTGAACTGTCAGCAAACTTTTACTGTAAAAAAAAAAAAAACAGATAACAAACATTTTAGGCTTTGCAGACCAAGAGGCAAAATTTAGGACTCTTTTAAGGTAAAAGAGAGGAAAAAAAAAAGACTCCCCCATTTTTATTAATGAAAAATATAATAACGATAATTGAGGCCAAATTTTCGAAATACAGTTCCACTAACGAGATGATGGGATTCTTTCATGTGGATAACATTTCATTTAATAACGATTCAAAGTGAGTATTCCTTATCATCAAAATCAATTGCAAGGGGCGCCTGGGTGGCTCAGTGGGTTAAGCCGCTGCCTTCAGCTCAGGTCATGATCTTAGGGTCCTAGGATCGAGTCCCGCATCGGGCTCTCTGCTCGGCAGAAAGCCTGCTTCCCTCTCTCTCTCTCTCTCTCTCTCTCTCTCTCTGCCTGCCTCTCCATCTACTTGTGATTTCTCTCTGTCAAATAAATAAATAAAATCTTAAAAAAAAATCAATTGCAAATGTCCATCTATTAATTCTGACCTGCAAATAGAATTTCTGCATTTCACATTTGACAGTATCGTGTAGCATCTGTTAGATTTGCAGCACGCCCAGCAAAGGTGCCACTCAGTAACTACTCAGCCCTGCATAGCACAAAAGCCACAGTGAAGTGTAGGTAAATGAAGGTGTCTTGTTCTTTTTTTTTTTTTTTTTAAGATTTTATTTATTTATTTGCAGAGAGAGACATAGGGGAACACAAGCAGAGGCAGAGAGAGAGGGAGAAGCAGGCTTCCCACCGAGCAGGGAGCCCGATGTGGGGCTTGATCCCAGGACCTGGGATCAAGACCTGAGCCGAAGGCAGGTGCTTAATGACTGAGCCACCCAGGTACCCTAAGGTGTCTTGTTCCAAAAAAACTTTATTTATGGACACTGAAATTTGACTTGCATGCAATTTTCACATGTCACAAAATACCCTTCTTCTGATTTTTCAAAATCACTTAAGAATGTAAAAACCATGCTTAACCTGTGGCCAGACAAGAAGAAGCGGTGAGGGGCACCTGGGTGGCTCAGTGGGTTAAAGCCTCTGCCTTCGGCTCAGGTCATGATTCCAGGGTCCTGGGATCGAGCCCCACATCAGGCTCTCTGCTCAGCCAGGAGCCTGCTTCCCTCTCTCTCTCTGCCTGCCTCTCTGTCTGCTTGTGATCTCCATCTGTCAAATAAAAAAATAATAAAAAATTTAAAAAAAAAAAAAAAAAAGAAGAAGAAGCGGTGAGCCAAATTTGGCTCACAGACCGTGGCCCGGCAGGCCAGACGAGGCTGTTGATAATCAGAGTTGTCAAAGGACCTCTCTAATGTTCCACAGGCAGCCCTACTATCAGACGGGCTGGGGAGAAGTCCTGGAGAGGAAGGCCTAAGAATTGAGATTATATGGAACTAAAAGCAAGGCCTTTTGAGGCTTCCAGGTCCTTGGTGAGACACCAGCCTTAGTTCTGGAATGAGGGTTTTCCAGACTGCTCCTGACTTGGTGGGCTTAACAGTACTCAACCAATGCTCTCATGGCCCAAGACACCTTCAACTCTGCATGCCTAATCGTGGGGTTCATTTCTGTGTGACCCCTGAAGCCTTAAAACAAACACACAGGGTTACCAGAGCACTCAGAGCTACCTAAAAAGGACAAGCTGTCAGACTCCTGAGACCAAGGTGGCAGCTGGGCTGAGGTGCGGAGGGCAGCCTTTAGTGCTTAGAAAACCACCCTTATCTCCACTGCTCAGGTGGAGTGTGCCACCTGTTTATGAGTAAACTAATGGCTTAATCTCAGCTGGAGGCAAAGTAATGGAGCAAGGCAGGTTTGCAGGACGCCCAGGCCATGCTGCCCAATGTTTAACCCTTTCTAGGCACCGGCAGGTGTGTGCATAAGCATCACCCCAGCTGAACAACCCCTAACCTAAGCCCCTGTTTGCAGCTGGTTCCTAGAGAAGAGGGAAGAGCCCCACTCAGCCCACCCACTGGTTTGAATCAAGTTCTGCTGATTCAAAGCTGATTTTACAGCTTTTATTATTTTTTTTAAAGATTTTATTTATTTATTCAACAGAGAAAGAGATCATAAGGTGGCAAAGAGGCAGGTAGAGAGAGGGGGGGAAGCAGACTCCCCGCCAAGCAGAGAGCCTGATGCGGGGCTCGATCCCAGGACCCTGAGATCACTATCTAAGCCGAAGACAGAGGCTTAACCCACTGAGCCACCCAGGCACCCCTGATTTTGCAGCTTTTAATAATCACAAAACAGCTGAGAAAAGCACTGAGTCACTTACTGAGGCAGCAAATAACCACCTGGCACCTAGTATATGCCGAGCACTATTGGGGACGTAGCATGAAGAAGCTAGGCATCCTCTAGCTGTGTTCAAACGGAAGGATTCGCAAATGATCCCTTGTCTCTGCCTTTGTGTCCAGGAAGAAAGTGTATTCTTATCCCCATTTCGTAAAAGAAATAGCGGCCATGCACAGGGTCACCTAGGAAATAAGGGTAGAAAGTGGACAAGAACTTAAATCTCATTTGTCTGAGCAAAAAGTTCCCACTTTGTTAAGACAAATTTATCCTCTCCCTTTGCCCTCCTTCATGACTGGGATCTGGCACCAGACTCAGTTTGGGGTACTCGGGGTATGAAGGCAAAGGAGCTCACCCCTCTTCCGCAAAGGGTCCATGTGTGAGGGGATGACAGGGCCCTGGGCTCTGCTCCCATACCAGAGCCAGTGAAGACTCTCGGGGGAGAATCCTCAGTGAGGAGGCTGAGACATAGGATGGCTTAGGGACAGACTTTCCACTTACTAGGTCATCTTGGGCAAGTTGTTCTTTTAAAGCTTCAGTTTCCTCATCTGTTAAATGGGCTTAGCAACAGCACCTACTTTATTGGGTGGTTGTGATGGGCTGAATTCAGGAACATGAGAAGAATTTGATATAATGTCTGGCTGGTACATAGTCAGCACTCAGCGAACGGTGGTACTACAGGTTCAGAGGGAGAACCACATAGAGACAGGCAAAAGGGTCTAGAACTCAGCAAAGGGATCTAGAATTCTGTAGGGCAACAGATTTTGTGTGTCTGTTGTGTCCATGTTTTGTCTTTAAACATTTTTGCACAGGGATTAAGGGTATGTATTGGGCACATGGATCTGTGATCTAGCTGAATTCTCAAGGCAACACCTTGAAGTAGGCTTTGTTACTTTCTTTCTATTTTACAGATGAGGAAACTTGCAGGCCAGGGACAGGAAGCTCTCCAAGAGAGGATACAAAACAGGACTTGAGACCATGTCTGCAAATGCGTGAACCCACACTGGGCTGCCCTCTTATTACATAGAGGGGCGAGTTTGGCTGTTATTTTACTGTGGATAGGACAGAAAAACCAAGGTTTAAACGCTCGTGTGAAGTGGTCAGATGTGATAGGGGAGAGTCTGCCAGGAAGGACGGTTAGACTCTGGAATGGGTAACACTAGCAAAAGCAGAACCTCCCTCCAAGATGACTTGTCCACCAACTTCAAGCCTTAACCTTTCTGGATGACTCTCTGGGTCTTACCTCGAGGTGAAAGGAGGGGACTGAGAAAAATGACCAGCTACTGCCTTCACTTTCCCTAAGCTCCCCCACATGTTTTCTGCCTTCAGGATTGTTTCATTCAGCCAACAATGAAGCTACTAATACACCATTGGTTCCCACCTCCCAACTCACCCACCTCCCCTCAGCCATAGGAGGTAAGTCCTGATGGATTTCTGTGCCACTCACTACTGAAACATGGTGACAGGATGACCTGGTATGTGCTTACACAGAAGCCCCCAACCAGGAGACTTGTTTAATCTAAGTCAAAGTTGGCTGGTACTCAGCACGCGCCCAGCCACTCTGCCCTCGCCTGCCGGGGCAGACATCATTCATCTGTCATGGCGCCCCTTCCCGCTGAGCTCTCAGAAGACTACCATATTGGCTTCCCAGCACTGCCTTAACAAATCACCACAAGCTGCCTGGCTTAAAAAAGCAGAAATTTATTCCCTTGCAGTCCCAGAGTTCAGAAGTCCGAAACAAGGCTGTGAACAGGGCCACACTCCCTCCAAAGGCTTCAGGGGAGAATCATTCCTCATCTCTTCTAGTTTCTAGCACATCCAGGCATTCCTTGCCTGTGGCTGTGTCCCCACAATCTCTGTCTCTGTTTCCACCTGGCCTTTTCCTCCTCTCTCTGTGTCTTCACCTCTGCTTCCTAGAAAAATCCTTGTCCGTGATCTTAAGACCCATTCCAGTAACCCAGGATATGCTCATCTCCAGCCCCTTAACTTAATTACCTCTATAAATTTTATTTTCCAATGTTTCCAACATTTATTTTCCAGTAACTTCCCATTCATGAGTTCCAAGGGTTAGGATGTGGGCTCAGCATTTTGCCACCCCCCCCCCCCACATTTGGCCCAGCACAGCCACAGAACCCTCCTCAGTGTAGCATTCAAATTAATTGACCCATACAAGAAGATGCTGGCCCATGAAATGAGATCCTTTTACAATCTCCGGTCTACATCAAATTTCGTGATTTGATCTCATTACAAACGTCTGTGGAGCGCCAGTTATGGAAGAGCCCCAGGGCCTCAAGTGTGCCAGCGGCCACCAGGAAAGGTACAAGAGAGAGCCCGTTGGAGAGGGGCCGAAACAGCAGCTGCTGCACAGTGCTTACTCAGTTAAAGTTCCTCGGCCCTACCAGGCCCTTTGCTGGGTCCCCTAAGACGCAGCCTCTACCCTACAGGAGAAACTAGCCAGACCACTGATCAGCACTATACATCAGGAGACCCTCAAGGCAAGCAGCCCCTCCTGGTTTGCTGTGCAGAGGGAACATTCCTCCCACTTGCCATCACATGTTTAATGTCTGTCTTCCTAGTCCTTTCATTTATTCAACAAAGAGGTTTCGGCCACTACTCTGGGTCAGTTTTGTGCCAGACTCGGGGATAAAACGGCATCTTCACTTGACTAAAATGTGATTGTCTAACTCCATTTTAGAGATGGAACAGCAAGGGAGAATACCTAAGGCTGCATTTGGTGGGGATGGACTTATGGGGATGAGGGCGCCCGGCCACCGCAGACAGCTGGCTCGCCGAGGTTGTCCCGCTCTCCTCTCTGACTCCCTCAGCCAACCCCACTGGGCTCTGCCCATGGGTTCAGCCTCCGCGAAGGAGCTCTGTGCCAAGCCAAGGGGAGGGGGTGGACCTCACCGTAGCCTGGCACAAGGTGAATTCTTTATGGCAAGAACCAGATGATCAGGTGGCCTGGATGCTGAAAAGCCTGGGGAAGAAAAATAACCCACTTCCCAGCAGGAGTGCCAAGGAATCGCTCTATTGGGAAATCGCTCCCTTGCAGCGCTCTGGGCTCCAGGGTGCCCTGGCCAGACAGACTGTTTTCCTGGGTTGCTTTCTCCCTGCCAAACCTCACTCTGCTCTCCACCCTGAGACTCTGACATGTGGGTGAGGCTCAGCTCAGGTGTCCCCTCCAGCAGAAGCCAAACGCCCTCCTTCCCAATGGCTCAGGAGTCCCTCCCCATGCTCCAGTAGGGTTACTGCTCCTATCACTGCCTTCAAGATGCACTGTTTTATTATCTGTGTGTGTGTGTGTGTATGTGTGTGTGTGTGTGAGAGAGAGAGAGAGAGAGAGAAGGGCACCCCTGCCCGGATGGTGACCTTGTTAAGGTCAGGGATCATAGCTAGTCTTTGCTGTGTGAATCCAGTACCCAAACCTGGCTTACCCAGGTATCCAATGAAAGTTTAATGGATAGGCAAGTGAAGAAAGAAAAGAATGAATGAAAGAATCAACTGACCGATTCATCAGACTTTATTCATATCCAGGCCGCATGTGAATGTCAAAACCACGATTTAGCCCCAGGCCTGCTTCATGCCACACCCCACGACCTGTAAGTGCTTCTATCCTCCAGGTGGGCTCTGGAGTGTCCAGTAGGTCCAGAAGAGGAGGAGGGTGGAGGATGGTAAGGAACACACACAGCAAGGCATGGGTTCCGGATGGAAGTTCATCTGTTTTTCATGTTTATTCAGCACTCCAGTGCACCTGGCATTGTGGTAATGCCCTGGACTAATACAAGGCATAGCCTCTGTTGAGGAATCTACAGTTCAGACCAGACAGATACATTGATAGGTTCTGGGGAGCAGTGCCAGGCCACATTCTGATGCAGGAGGAGAAGACAAGCCCAGACTGAGGTCAGCTTTGGACAGAAACTGTCCCACAGCTCAGGGGCATGACCTACCCTAGCTGTCCCCAGAGGCCTCTGGGCGCACATCACGGTATATTGGAGATGCCTCCCTGCCCCAAAACTGCAGAATCAACTCCTCCCCGAGCTTTCAGCCCTGCTGGCCTGTCCTGCAGAGTTCAGACTTGCCCACCCCCACGATCATGTAAGCCAAGTCCTTGAAAGAAATCTTTCTTTCTCTCTCTCTTCATATGCATATAAATCTCAAGGTCTATACATCTATATACATGCATGGGCATATATGCATGTATCTCCAATTGGTTCTATTCCTCTGAAGAACCTTGATTGACACAGATTGATATTTACCTCCACATTGAGTCAGAGATCTTTCTAGAACACTAGTTGAATCATGTCTCACTCATCCCTCCTGCTTAAACCTACCTTCAATTTCCCATATTCCTGGGATAAAATCGAAACCCTCCAAGGTGACTTCTAAGAGATGGACTTCTAAGAGAGGGACCTCAGCCTCAGTTTCCCCAATTCCCTGGGACTTCCCTTTTGTTTCCCCATACCGGCCCCTATTCTTTACCTAGCCTGAGCAGTGAGGAGATACTGTGAGGATAAGAGCCCAGCAAAAGACTCTCAGCAGCTTACATCTCTCTCCAGCCCTGCAGTTCCTCTACCCACCACAGAAGTTCTTTTTCTAGAACTTTCTAGGACACAGCTGCTAAGAGGATCTGGTCCTCAGCCCTAGTGTCCAGAGCTCAGGAGAAGGCAGAGGGAACTCTGTTTTCAGTAGTTCTTCCCTGTAGGCCGGTTCGGAGCCAGGTCTGGCAGAGCTCTTGGCTTGGCTTCCCTGGCTGTTATAGGTGGAAGGCCTTGAGCAATTGTGGTTCTTTCTGGATATGTCAGCCAACCCGGAACCCCAGCCCCAGTCCCAGCACCAGATGGGCACCCACTGGTATCTATTGTGAAAAAGTAAAACACTGTGACGTCACCCAGAGCCCAGGCTGGGACCAGCGTGAGCCCTGCACGGCCCCGCTGTGGGGCCCAGGAGTGTGGAGGCTGCTGACTACCAGAAGGAAATCCCAATCCCACTGAAGCCCAGCTTCCCACCACAGCCTTGGGACTGCAGAGCTTCCCAGAGGTGGATGGGGCCACCAAGGTCACCCCAAGGTCGGTGTCTGGGTGGCATCATGCTGGAGCACACAGGGTTGGCTACAAGTCCCTGCAGAGTGAAACACACTTCCCAGGAAAAAACTTTCCCTTTAGAGTCTCCTGCCTGGAAGGATGCTTGCCCGCGGGCACGCATAGAGGAGTGCTGTGCGGTGTAGTAGTGAGGGGTCAGCCTGGGGAAGAAGACTGAATTCAAATTCTAGCACTTTCTTTTACTTAACTAGGGGACCCTGCATCTGCCCTTCCACCTTTGTAAGCCTGGGTGTACAGACCTGTAAAACAGGGATGATGACAGTTCCTACAGCTGAGCCCTCTGTGAGCTTCCTCTCTCCTCCCCTTTCAAACCAGGTGTGGCCATGGAGGTGACATGACAGTGAATCTGTCCAGAGTGGGCTTGAATACAGCCCAAGCAGGGTTTTGAAAGGACAATCTCTCTGCTTCTCAATGCAGACATTTAAAGGTGAGAGTCATGGGTCATAAGAACATTAATATATCTTGAAGGATATTGAACTCTCACCATATTCCAAGCAATGTGTTTGGCGCTTTAAAATCTCAGTTAAGGGCGCCTGGGTGGATCAATGGGTTAAAGCCTCTGCCTTCGGCTCAGGTCATGATCCCAGGGTCTTGGGCTCGAGCCCCACATCGGGCTCTCTGCTCAGCAGGGAGCCTGCTTCCCCCTCTCTCTCTGCCTGCCTCTCTGCCTGCTTGTGATCTCTGTCTGTCAAAGAAATAAATAAAAATCTTTTTAAAAAATAAAATAAAATCTCAGTTAATTCTCCTAATGACCCTAGGAACACTATAATTAACCCATTTTACAAATGAAGAAGATGGGTATCAGAGACAGGGAGTTTCTAACTAACTAACTTAGTTAACTTAGTTAACTTTAAGCAACTCTAGAGACCCCCAGCGTGCCCGGTGTGCCAGGCCTCACATTCACTTCCTCAATAAATGTCACAACTCTATGAAGTTGGTTTCATTTGCTCCAACAGATAGATGAGAAAGCCTGTGCATTCAATAACTTGTCCGAGAGCCCATCATATCAGGTAGCAGACATGACCTTGCCACCCTAGCCCCTCAGGACCAAGCCTGTACCCTACGCTGCCTCCCTATACTTATTCCTGGGGAAATACCATGGATGGGCATCCTGAATTGGGGGGCATGCCCTTTTGGAGTAAAACATCAAAAAAATTAGGATCTCAGGAGAAGCCCCTTAGGTGGGCTTCCCTGGCCAGCCCGGCCAAGGAGCCCTTCCTCCCCATTAACCCTTCCTTTACTGTTTATGGAGTGGAGTTAGATTCCCAGAACCAGGAAGATGTGGAGCCACCAGAGTTCTCACCATCTCCTGTGTTGTTTGTCACCATCCCAGCACCCAAGGAGGGTACCCTCAAAGCCAAGGGCTCCTGGACCCAGGGATCATCCCCAGGCGCCCCAGACCACCTGGTCACCCGGCAGAGGAAGCCCCGTTCCTGAGAGGCACCAGCTCTGGAAGCAGCTTTCCGAGCTCACATCACAGCAACACTGCTTGAGAGCCCTGAGCCCTTGAGCAAGTGACTTAACCTCTCTCTGCCTCAACTTCTGGCCCCATAAAATAGAAGTAATAAGAGTAACATTGTTGCAATAGTGTATAAGAAAGTAAAGGATCGAAAAATGTTCAGCTGGAGGTAGAGGAGTGTTGTGTTTTGTTTCTCCCCATAGGAAGCCACACATGTATAAGGATTCACTCTTTCTTATGGAAGCAGGAGCTACGGCCTGGCCGCTGGAAGAAGGGAGGTAGAAACATCCCAGGACTGAGAGGGGGCGCCAATTTCAGCAAGTGCCTCTACCCAGCGGGGGAGGGGCAGCTCCAGAACTGGAGGCCGCCCAGCCAGGCCTCTGTGCCAGTCCAGGGAGTGGGCCTCTTTGGGCCAAGTGCCTGTTTTTATTATCAAGTCCACATTCCTGGGATTCCTTGGTGACCAGGCGCTTATTACAGGAGAATCAAAGCACCAAAGGAAAATACTCATTTGAGGCCAAGACCTGGGTTTTTCATTTTCATAATTGGCCTTTGGGTCTGCTGTCCTGGGGGTGAAGGGGGTAGGCTGCTGCTGGACAAGGTCTCTCTATGGCAGCCCAGTCGCCCATGGGGGAGGGCGGGGCGGGCACCCGCCCAGATCAGCAGGCCTGCCCACTGGCCCTCTGGAGGTCATGGTGTCCTCCTCCCCACCACCTGCCACTTAGCCTGACTCATCAGCACCTAAGCAAGAGGGACAGGTGTGTGCTGGAGTGCTGAAAATCATGGCAGAGGGGCTAGGAGACTTGTAAAATCCACCCTCCCACCAACCCAGATCCTCGCAAGCTAGCTGTCTGTCTAACCCAGCAGTTCTCAGCTAGGGGCTTCTCAACTTATGCCCCTCAGGGACATCTGGAAACATTTTTGGTTGTCGTAGCTGGGGTGGAGAAGAAAGAATGGATGCTAGTAGCCAAAGATGCCTTAAACATCCTACAAGGCCCAGGATAGCCCCAAACAACAAAGAATGATCCCGTCCCAAATGACAATAGTGGCAAGGCTGAGAAGCCTGGCGCTGGCCCAAATCCCTTACACTGCCGCTCTGGCCCACTTTTTGCCCGTTAGAATTGGTGGAGATGTAATAAGGGGATGAGGGGCAGACACCCCCGGTGTGTCCTTTGGGAATGGGAGGGAATCAAGGTCATTATACACAACCAAGGCGGACATAATGGGATTTTGGAGGCCAGCAGTCCTGGGTCCACGGGTGGGCTCAGTCCACGGCTGCACAGCCCCAGGCAAGCCATTTCCTGGATCCGAGCATCGTCTGGGAAACGAGGTCATCATAGAGGGTAGGGGTGAGACTGAGAAGTCAGGATGTCTGCAGGACACCTAGTGAGCACCTGCTGTGTGGAAGTTTCTCTGCATACGCTGGCCTCCTTCCTGCTCCCCACTCTCCTCTGAACACAACCTCACTTCTATGCCATCCTGCCCCTGACTCCCTACGACCGTGCTCTGCCCCAGCCAGGCGGTACCGCACTGCACTCCCTGTTCAGCCCACCCCTCTGCGATGCCCTCCGGCTTCTGCCTCTGCCGCTCCAGACCCTCCCAGCACCAGGCTGCTCTCTCCACCCCCATCGGGAACACCCACCTCCTCCACCCTCAGGTCACCCTTCCAACCCAGCATGGATGGCTGCCTTAGCCACTCTCTCGCTTCTGCAGGTGGGTCCCGGTTTTGCGGGGTGTGGGGGTGTATTAGAGAACATGGGGTATGTATGGGGATCATACACCTCTAGATTGGGCATGTCTGCGTGTGCCTCCTCTTTCTCGTGTTTCTCCCCCTCCCCAGCCACTGCACAGCACACTGCAGGACATAATATGCTGGGCTCGTTCCCTGTAGAGGGTCCTTTGGGGAAAGCTAGAAAAATGGAAATCTCCTGATTTCGGAGCAGGCTCCTTATTCTGTCTCCCCTGAGAGGGATGTCCAGAAACTCAAGCTACCGTAGACCATTTCCCACCCCTTCCTTCCTCTTCTTCTAAGTACTGACTCTGGGCCAAGCCCTGTTCCAGACACCTGGAACGGAGAGATGTAATCACACAAGGCTCGTGCTGAACGGCAGGTCATGTCTGAGTGAGGAGCTCTCAGCCAGGATGCACAGGCAGTACACACTTCAAAAGTTGAAACACTCCTTAACAATTGGTTAACACACTCTTCTCTGGGCTCCTAAGGGCCTCTGACTCCCATGATCCAAAGAGTGAAGGGTTAATGCCAGGTCCCACAGCCGGTCCTCCAGGGGCCTTGCTCCTTGGTTGTGTCTGGCTTCCTTCCATCAACTCTCATGGGTCGGTGCTTCTGCCATACCAATTGTTAAATATTTTTAACCTCTCCTAGGAGACAGAAGCATCACCATGCTGCCGTTCACCGAGAATACCAGCGCAGTGGCTCCGGGGCTATGAAAGCACTGACTATGGGACGGATTCTGCCTACAGGATTTTAAAGACATCTTCAAGGGAAAAAAAGAAAAGGGAGATTCTTCTCCAGGGTTTTGAAGGATGAATAGGAGTACTCAAGAAGATGAGGAAAAGGAAAGGTTTATGAGGAACAAGGAATATGGAGTGCAAAGGCGGGGAGGTGTGCGACAGAACCTTCGTCTGAAGGCAACAGTTCCCAAGAGCGGAAAATGTGGAGATGATCATTAAGGATTTTGACAGCTGATCTGAGAAGCGGGAGCTCCCTGGGGAGTCCCCAGAACCCCATGCTGTCACCCATGCCCAGGACCAGATACATAGTTTGTGGGGCACAGTGCAAGCAGATCACGGAGGAAGCTTGTTCAAAAATTATTAGGAACATCAAGACAGTGACAGCAGAGCATTACACTAAGGTTGGGGTCCCTGGAAGTCCCCGTGGGACTGCACACGTTGCAAGCATGTGAAGCTGGTGTTGCCCGAGGCCCCAGTCCAAACACATGTGAGATCTGGGATTTGGAAGATGATTGCCTGAGCCCACCAGTCCGGATGAGGAAGCAGGAAATGCCTCTGCAAAAATTATCCCACCTCCTGGGAGATTAGCCCCTTCCCTCCGTAGTATATCAGGTTACCAGCCCAGATGCACTGTTTTCAGAGCATTAATTAATCAGCAGCGTTTGGGCAGCGCTGGTCTCTTTGTGCACTAATTCCTCAACTGCTGACCCTACCGCTGTATAAACACACCGGGCAGGTGCCCAGAGGACCCAAAAGTCGGCTTCTGGTAAGTGCTGGCTCCAACCCCTGCCTAGTGGCTTGGGATGGTGCCCCAAGCTCTTCCCGGCTTCATCTCACACATGGCCTGGCCAGAGAGTCCAGAGGCCTCAGGGCCACCACACCTGGAGCCAAGGAGCTCAGGAAACCCAGAGACTTTGGGAAAGTCACCAGGTCTGGTTGCTGTGCTAATTGTACCTTTCCAGAGATGAGATAAGCCACCAGATGGGGAAAGGAGTGGGCAGGGGTCTAACTGTCCTTTTGATGCAAATAAAGGCTGAAATCAGAAGCTCCTCTTCTTGAGGTTAAAAGAGTCATTTGGTTAAAAGTTTAGAAGCATTTCATCACAATCTCTGTCCCCAGCAACCCGCCCTCAATATTTGCATACGTTTTGAATGCAAATTGTCGGGACCATGCAAACTAGACAGCTAAAAGCATCTTATCAGATGGCTGTCGGGGAATCTTGGGAGAACAGGCTAGAAACACAAGTGTGGCTGAGGCCTTTGTGTGGGTCTGGATCTGAGCGATAGCATCTGCCCTCGCCCTGGCTGATAAGCCACCGTCTCCATTTCACGGAGCCACCTGCTTGTGGTGGGACCTGCTGGAAAGAGAAGAGGCTCACTCCTGGTGCCCGTGGGGTGGAGTCTAAGACGGCTGCCCGAAGCAGGGTTTCCATCCGTCGACCCGTTACTCTGTTAATGGCACATCACTCCCTTCAATTATTTCATCCTATACTCCGTGAATCTTTCAACTGAATTTACAGATAATTCCTCTATTTAGGGGGAAGAATCTGAGAGAAAATACACTAAATACATTTTTATGGACCCAATCACATACATTGTCTTGGTTCTTTTGCAGGAAAAAGATATAGATGTACAGAGACAGAGAGAGAGAGAGAGAGAAGGGAAGGAAAAGGAAGGAAAGGGAAGGGAGAAAGAAAGAAGGAAAGGAAGAAATGATCTTAAAGCTCCCACCATTCTGCAGTCCAGAGGGCTATTACCATGAGCTTTCAAGCTGTGTGCTCTTGCAGACTTGCTCTGTGCCTTTATGCAAACAGAATTCCATGTTCCCAGCCTTTAGGGGTGCAGGACTGTTCCTCGAATTTCCTAGCTCTTGCCCACGAATTGCCAGTGTGCCTCTCAGGCTCTTAGGGCTACCAGAAGCTCCCCTGCTCCCAGATTTTCTGCACACATCCTGGGGAGAGGAATTTGGCAGAAACTTACCCATGCATCTCCGTCCTGCCAAGCGCGTGGTAGACCCAGGGCATATGGAGATAAGCAAGTGCTATCGAGAGCCAAACCAGCCCCATGTCACAGTGTCCTGGGGTCTGGCGCAGAAAGCGGCAACCTTCCAACCCTCCACTTTCCAGGCTGGGATTTACATTTTGCTCTCCAGAACCCCTGTACCACTGAGCATTGTCTGCTACCTTTCCACAGCTTACTTCTTCTAGTGACCTGTAGTTCCCAAGTTCATTGTGACAAGCTTAAACGACTTTTGCAAGCGATATAGCAGGTACTACTTGCCCAGGGGCTAGCATTACCTGAGAGCCACTAGATGTAGAAGAGAAACCTTCTTGTGTGAGTAGGGGAGGCTTCCCAGGGCTTCAAGAATACGACTCAGAGAAGCTGCCTCCCACCCCGGCCTGTGAGGCACGCACACGACCTATAATGAAAACAATGACACAAATGGCATTTTACATTCTAGGCGCTTCTGCACATCCTGACCACAATGATGACGGCAGGAATGTGGTTGTAAGAGCCTGAGATGAGCTTTGCCTGACATGTGGCAAACATTCAGCAAGTAAGAACTGTGATATTTCCTTCTCACCCTCCTCCTAAGGTCCCTTTCCCCAAGTACGACAGCCCACATTTCAGGCAGGAGAGCCCTAAACTCTGAGAGGTTCCCATCCCGCCATAGATCAGGGCAGCCAGCAATTGCGGCGGGGCTGAGATCTGAGCCAGGTCCCCCGAAAGCTCTGGTCATTGGCATTGTAGATGTGCTGAAGTTCCTTGGCTAAACTAGGAAAGAGGACATTAAATCTGCTTCTCTTTACTTTCTAAGACGCTCTGACACATTTGTCTCTACAAGGAGCTCGTTACTCAGCATCTGCCAGAAAGCGTCTTACATCGATTGCTATTTCATCCCCCCGACCCTTGCTTTAGTTTGAGAGGGAACCCACAGAAGATGATTCTCTCCTCTCTAGCGTCAGTGCAGCCCTACACACGCTCAGGCCTGCTACCTTGCACTCGACTTTTTCCCCAAGTACTCCCTGTTCCCAGCTAGATCAAAGCCTAGTGTAGCCTAAATATTGAACTATTGTCCCCTGGGTATATCCAGGATTTCTCATTTTGTCTCAACCAGTCTCTGAATACTAGTCTGAAAGCAGCTAAAAAGCCAATGTTTGTTTAGGTCTGATGGCTCTTCACCTGTTGGGATCTTCTTAATCTTCGAGAGCTTTCATTTCTCTCTCCTAGTTTTCGGAAGAAGGCACATGCGGATATGAGGGTGGCCCCTGACTGTATTTGACCCACATGGGCTTTTAAATTTATTGAAGGAATTGTCATCAACCGAAAACTGAGAGATTTCACATGACAACACACATTTCCTGCTTCGGTTTGAAAAAGATCTGGCAAGATCTGGAAGATACGAAAACATGAGGCCGACATTTTGAGCCTCTGAGTAACAGCTGCTTCCTAGAGACCCCCACCCCTGGGCCACTTACCTCCTACGAGTTACCCACAAGGCCCTGTTCTAGTGCTGGACCTAGCTTTGCCACCTGTCTTGCCGTGTGACTTAGGGCAAGTCACTCAAGCTCCTTGAGCGTTGGACACCTCATATGATGTCTCATAGTATCTGAGTCATATTATGCTTTCCAGCCTCCAACTATCTGTGTTGGACAACTGCTCCTGCTCTCCCTGGGCCAGAATTCAGGGCCCTGAGACCAGACACATCCTCTGTGACATGGGGTCCTCTAGGGTGGGGAGGACCCTCCTGTGGCCACCGTGTTGCCTGGATGCATACATCCAGGCCTAGTTCTTCCTCCTAGGCAGGAACCCTCGTTTTCTTAGTTGAGAATCTACTAGAACCAAGCTCTTCCTGATATAGCCCCAGGCTTAGAAGGGTTATATGGTTCTTCCCTTGCCTCCAGGCAGGTTATCAGCTCCCCCAGAAAAGACTTGCTTTTGCTCCTATAAAAAAAAAAAAAAAAAAAAAGAAGGAAGGAAGGAAGGGAGGGAGGAGAAAAGAGACTGTTCTGATTAATACATTTGTTTGCAAAGTTAATATAATTCATATGTCAACAATGATAAAAAGGCTTACCTACAATTCCATCACAACAGGAAATAAACTCTTTTTAATCTTTGTTCATCTGAGTATTAGAAATTTTATCATGAAAATAGTTAATCTGTACCAAAACCTGTTAAATGGATTGGGACTTTGCTGTTGGATTGAAAGTCATCACCAAGCCCAAGGTCATCTAGACTTGCTCCTATATTATCCTCTAGGAGTTTTGCAGTTTTGCATTTTACATGTAGTTCTATAACCCAGAATTCAGAGTTAATTCTTGTGAGAGGTATAAGACCCGTGTCTAGATTCCATTGCTTGGGTGAACCATGGTTTAAACCTTTTTAATAACCTTTCAAACAATGTATAGTCTTTCAAATAACTTACAACATTTGTAATTATTTATGATCTGTCTGATTAATAATCTTTCTTTTTTAATTTTTAAAAGATTTTATTTATTTATTTGACACAGAGAGACCAATCACAAGCAGGCAGAGAGAAGAGGGGAAGCAGGCTCCCCACTAAGCAGAGATCCCCATATGGGGTTCCATCCCAGGACCCTGGGATCATGACCCGAGATAAAGGCAGTGGTCTAACCCACTGAGCCACCCAGGCACCCCTAATTAATCTTTCTAATGATTTATTAGCATTTCATATGCAAGCATTGCTAAATTCTATGGACAAAGACTTCCAGGCTACCTAGACCTTCAATTCCAGAGGCTCAAGTGAGTTCTAGAAAAGGCCTTTGAACAAAATAAAGATGTGACCAACAATTCCATTACTTCATTCTAGGCCGTAGGGCAGTGGTTTTCAAAGAGCAATCCAAGAACCCCTGGGAGTCCATATGAGGGATCTGCAGGGTCAAAACTCATTGATTTATTGATTGATTGATTGATATTTATAAAGATTTTATTTATTTATTTTGCGAGAGAGAGAGAGAGAGAGCACAGATGGCGGAGCAGCAGTCAGAGCAAGAAGGAGAAGCTGGCTCCCCACTGAGCAGGGAGTCCCATGCAGGGCTCAATTCCAGGACCCTGGGATCATGACCTGAGCTGAAGACAGATGCTTAACTGACTGAGCCACCCAGGCACCACTCAAAACCCTTTCAATGATTATACTAAGACATTATTTGCCTTCCATACAGTGTTGACATTTCCGATAGTACAGAAGCAATGGGGGGTAAAACGCTAAGGCTCAGAGGGAATCAAGGTAGTAGCCCCACACAGCACTGTCATTCACTCAGGGGGCCAAAAGCTCGTTTTCCATGAGAATGCTTTTGATGCCTTTACTACATCTCAACCCTGGAGCCCCCATGCTCTTAATAGTCCATGGAACGAAATGGGAAGTGCGCCGAAAGCAGGGGCGTGGCATTTGAAGTGTGTCAGCCTGTGGCGGTTGACTCTTGGAGCAGCGTGTCATGTACCGCTGTTTGAGTTGCCAGCTGAACTAGCCATGTTATCCGTGGCACACCAGCTTCACCGGCACGAACACCTGACAGCTGCGGTTACTCAGTTCTGAGCGCTGGACATTTTCTTGAAAATGAGATGAAGTGAACCTGTCCATTCAAGAAAGCCTGACAGGATTGGCTGCATGGATAAAATGAGAGCTTTTATGAAAACAATAATTGGGGGGGGGGGATTTGTATGTACCGTAGTGAGCATGACAATTTCCCAATGCTTAAAGAGTCCTGAGGACGTTGGTGATATTATTGTCAATTTCAGAAAATCTGTTATACAAGGAAATGTTTCGAAATAACTCAGCAGAGCATCACTCATATTCTCTAATGTAATTCAAGAAGAATCAGACTGAATGCAGAAGGAGATAGAAACATTCAGCTGCTTTCTAGGAAGCAAGATATTAAGGAGATTTATAAAAACACAAGACAATATTGTCTTTTTCATAATTGTTTGGTTTTGGCAAATATAGTATTTTTTTATAAAACATTTTCTCTTGTCTTGATGGCATTGTGGTTTTTTCATATAATTGGTAAGTAAATATTTTAAAATTTTCTCATTGTTATTTCTCTATGGATTGATATAATTCACTTAAACAGAAACTATTTGGGGCCCTCAGTGATTTTCTAAGACTACAAAGTGGTCCTGAAACCAAAAACCTTGAAAAGACAAAGGAAGGGGGCCTGGGATGATTGCACGCCAGCCACACCTGGAACCCTCTCAGGACCATGCTGAGGGAGACCGGAGCTCCATTAGATAGAGTCCCCACTAGAGATGGATGACACACCTCAGAAGCGGTAATTGAGAATTTAATGAAGAAACTACTTACTAAAGGGTGAACAGGGCCAAGGGGAATCCAGAAAGGAGGAAAAAGCACCCCGGCTGCCAACCGCATGGTGCTATGGCCGTCCTGGGACCTACAGGTCCCCAGAACCAAGCCTGATGTGCAGCTGTGGGAGACATCCACAGAGCCCCAGCTGTACCTTCAGTGGAGAAGCACAGGGAAGGAACTGGGGAAACAAACACCCTGACCTCTCTCTTCTGCGGCCCTTCAGTTTCTATCTGGCACCCTCGGTTGGCTGGTCCCAACCGGAAGCTGGAGGGAAAGGGGGCCTGGTGGTACAGTCTGTGGAGGGGAGCCTCCTGGGGCTCAGAGCAGTGTGGATGAACAGAGAGAATTCTACAGGCTGAGTTGGGTCTCTGCAAAATTGGCGTGTTGAAGATCCAGCCCTGAAGGGATGGCCTGTGGAGATGCCTTTGGGAGGGAATCATCAGGTTTAGATGAGGCCATGAGCATGGATGAGATGAACGCCCTGATGAGAAGAGACACCGAGGCTTTCTCTCTGCCCAGTGAGGACTAAGAGACAAGGCGGTCATTTGCAAGCCAGACAGAGGGCTGTCCACAGAGTCTGTCAGTGCTGGCTCCCTGATCTGGGACTTCCGGCCCCAGAACTGTGAGAGATAACTTGCTGCAGTTTAAGCCAGCCGCTCTATGGTATTTTGTGTCCTAGCAGCCTGGGCAGACGAATGAAGAAAGTGAAGTAGGCAGGGAAGAGGCCTAAAGAGAACATCAGGCCCAGAGGTGAGCTGTGTAATACGTCCCTAAACTATCTGCTGGAAGCGAGGGCGCCTCCCAGCTGGTCTGCAGGCCCCCTCCCTGGCAAGGGCTTCCCCCCCAGCCACCCAAACTGCCTCTAGGTGAATGATGGGCTGGAGGGCAAAAAAAAAAAAAAAAGGACCACAATCATAGTAATAACAAAAAGCTAGCATTTGTGAAGCTCTGACTCATTTAATCTTGTGATCTCATTATTTCATTTAATCTTCGCAACGATCCGTGAGCCTGAAACAACTTTGTAGTCCTAGTTCACTAATGAGGACACTGAGGCTCAAATGGTCATTAAGTCAGGAGTCCAGCCGCAAACCAAGGCTTTCTGACTCCAGACCTGGTGCCTGTGTTTTGTTTTGTTTTGCTTTGTTTTAGGACTTTCTTTTCTTTTCTTTTTTTTAAGATTTTATTTATTTGAGAGAGAGCATGAACGAGGAGAAGGTCAGAGGGAGAAGCAGACTCCCTGTGGAGCTGGGAGCCTGATGTGGGACTCGATCCCGGGACTCCAGGATCATGACCTGAGAGGAAGGCAGTTGTCCAACCAACTGAGCCACCCAGGCACCCCATGTTTTAGGACTTTATTTTCTTAAAGAAGTTTTAGGTTCACACCAACATTAAGAGGGAGATACCAAAATTTCCCATGTACCTCCTGCACCCCGACACCCATAGCCTTTCCTATTATCCACATCTCCCACCAGAATGCGATTTGTTACAACTGATGAAATTGCCGAAGTCCACATTTCACACTACAGTTTGCTTTTGGTGGTGTACGTTCTATGGATTTGGATAAATGTGCGGCGACAGAGATCCATCATCACAGCATCACACGGAATATTTTCACTGCCCCCCAAAATCCTCTGTGTTCCTCCTCTTCATGTCTCCCTCCCTCCAGTCCTGGAGAATACTCATCTTTTTACTGTCTCCACACTCTTGCCTTTTCTAGAATGTTAAGTAAATCACATCACACAATATGTAGTCTTTTCCGGTTGGATTATTTCACCTAGTAATAAGTGTTTAAGGTTTCTCCATGTCTTTTCATGGGCTGGTAGCTCATGCATTTTTAGCACTGACTCATAGTCCATTGCTATGGACTGGATGCACCATGGTTTATTAATCCATTCACTTGCAGATTTTGGCAATTACGAATAAACCTGCTTGAAACATTTATGTGTAGGTTGTTGTATGGACATAAGTTTTCAGCTCTTTTGGGTAAATATCACAGACCCAGTGCTCTTACACTCTATGCTATCTTGAACTCCTTTTTAGGTTTCTTAGCAAAGGTACCCGGTCAGTTCTTCCAAAAGAAGTAAAGCTTGTCTACTTAGTTCCATGAACCAGTGTCAAGAATTGTGTAGGATTGGGGCACCTGGGTGGCTCAGTGGGTTAAAGCCTCTGCTTTCAGCTCAGGTCACGATCCCAGAGTCCTGGAGAATTATCCCCTAACACTCAGAATCCCTCAGACCTACCCACATGTCCTTCCTGATACATCACCAAGTTCAAGGCCCAGAACGAGAAAGTTCTGCAGGTACCCTTCAAGTGGGGGGTATGGTAGCCTTTTATCCTAGCAGATACCTGATAGGCACTACACAAGTAACCTTTATTAGCGGCCAGAAGCCAGAAGCCACAGGGCCCAAAGTCTAACGTGTCAGGGCCTGGCAATGATGGGGGTGGGTGTAGGATCAGTGCCCGTGGGTTTCAATTTATGGAGGTGATGGCACAGAGAGGTCAATGTCTTAGAAGAACAATTTTCATTATTTACATTTCCCAAGAGGAGGCTCCACTCTGTACGGGACCACACGGGAAGCTTGAGGTTTTGGTCAAGGGGAAGGCCTAGGCCCCGGCCTTTATGGAGGATTCCATGAGACAGGCAAGGCAGGGCAGAGTAGAGTTTAGGATTAGTCATCTTGAATCATTTGGAGGGCTTTGGGCTATAGGGATGTCCCCTAGTTGTGTTACCTGTCCCTAGGATGATTTAGGGCAGAAGAAACATTAGCCCAGTGTGTGAGTAGAATAAGGCCGTTGGGGCTCAGCCTTGGACCAGCCTCCCCACACGTGGACAGCCAGGTGCGGGCAGGCTGCCTTGCGGGAGCGAGGCGAGCATGTTGGCCAGTACTATGGCCCTATGTCGAAGGATGCCAGGTAGACACACGGAATCTAAGAAAGCACAGAATGATGGAGTATGGGATGGCAAAGAAAGGATTATGAAACAAAAGTAAAAGGTGAGATGACATGCAGCAATCTGAGGGACTTAGCCTGAACATTCCTTCACTGACTCACCTAAGTGGGAATAAACACAAGACCTCCCTCAAAGGTATGGTGAGGGTTCCAGAAGATCAAGGGTGTAAAATCCTCCGCTCAGCTCTGGTATGACCAACAGCCACCAATGCAAACTCTAAAACAGACATGAGCAAGTTGGATGGGCCGTCATGCTTCGGTTTAAGTACATTTAATAAGAAAACATGCAAACTTCCTAAAGGAAATTGTGACACTTGGCTTTACAGAGCAAGCCCTC
This sequence comes from Mustela lutreola, assembly GCF_030435805.1. Lineage (NCBI taxonomy): Eukaryota > Metazoa > Chordata > Mammalia > Carnivora > Mustelidae > Mustela > Mustela lutreola. Next base: position 59,974,984 of record NC_081294.1, read on the forward strand.
CACGCTTTCCTGTGGCTGCTGCTGTTTAACTCAATAATCCCTGCGGTGGATTTCCAACGACAGCTGATTTGCAAAAACACATTTGACACCAAATATTTCACGGTGCATCCAAACGCATAAATGAGGCCGACTTGCGTTTCTGTGCGTACTTCACGCTGGGTGGTGGATAAAACCACGCGCCTCAAATGGCAGTGTGTTCAGAATGTTCTCCATGGTGAAAACACAGATTCTGACTCAGCAGGGGTGTGTGGGGCCTGAGACTCCGCCTTCTACAAGCTTCCAGGTAATGGCCCAGGGCCCATACTTTGAGCTGTGAGAGAGAGTGAAGAGTCACTCTGTCTTATTTGGAGATGAGGCTTTCCGAGAACCTGAAAAGGCCAAAGGAGGAGGGAAAGGCATTGATAATCATCGGTGCCTCCAGCTGGGGGCCGTCCTCCTTAACCCCCATTCCGAGCCAGTCGGCTCTGCCTTAACTCACAGCCTATACCATCTCACAGCCCAGAGGGCTGGCTCTAGACCTCCACCACCTCCTGAGGTCTGCAGATCTTAGAAGGCATGGGCAGGCCTGTGCTCTCGTCCTTTCCAGCCAGCACTCTGGCCCTACTGGGGCTCAGAGCACAACCCCTGAGACCTGAACACAGCTTTGCTGCTCTCTGCTTGGAAGGCCTGGGATGGAGGTTCAGGCCCTGCCTTGCTGTGTGATGACAGCAAGCCCTTCTCCTTCTCCATCCTCATTGCCCATCTGTAAAATACAGAGTTTTGAGTGAGGTCAGTGATTTCCAAATCTGAAGGGTCATGAGAAGCACCTGAATACTTCCATAAAATCCTGATCCCCCCACAGCCCCACCCCAGCTGGGATCTAGAGTTCTGAGTAGGGATGGGGAGGGAGTAGGAGAGCACTCAGAACAAGGTCTGCTAGATGTAGAGGGCAAGGGGAAAACAAGAGTGGCAAAGGAAGCTCAGGTTACAGGGAGGAAGGGCCGAAAGCCTGAAGATTATGACTCCCTCCCACCTACAGGCCTCCCCTCACCCCATTCAGGACTCCCCACTCCTGCTTAATAACCCAGAGGGGCTGGGGGAAGAGTTCCCTGCCAACCATTCCGTCCCATCTGAGGTCCGGGGAGGCTGGCCACCATCTTCTGTTTGCAGTAAACACTGGGTGCTTCTGCTCAGGCTTCCACTAATCCCGTGTCCATGCCTCCCCTGCAACCTTCCGCCTTTCTCTGGCACTTAGTCCCCCTTCTCTGACCCTGACCCTGGAGCTTGCACCCAGTCCTCCATTTGCAGCAAGAGAAGTCCCAAAGGCCTTAGGCTCCCTCCGATGTATCCTAACTGACACAGCCCCCAAGGCCTCCGTGCACACAGCAGACATCCCACCTCCTGGCCTGGTGACTCCTTCTCTGCTTCTGGATTATTCAGGATTCTTAGTCACTGTGACAGATACTCCATGCAAGCTAACTTTAGGGAAACACAAATAAGTCAAAGAAAACCACCTGAGCAGCGATCGAGAGTCAGAAGCTCAACCAACCGAGTCCCCTCGGCACCCCAAAGTGCCCAGGCATTCCGGTGTATCTGCTGTGACAGTCCGTTCACTTACCTGGTAGGGCTGCTCTAAGGCTTCGAGGGGATGCATTTCTTCAAGGCCCCGGGATGATACCCCGGGGTATCATCAAGTGACATCAAGTGACAGTGCTAAGTACTGTGAGGCCAAAGGAGGATTAACCCCAGGTTTACTTCCTCTCTCCTTCTCTTCTCCTTCCCAGTCCAGCATGACCCAGGGAGGTTTTTCAGGGAACCCAACTTACCCTCCCCCCTCCCCCACCACAGCAGACATTAGGACACTGAGGCCCCAGCAGTTGGGGCCAGTGAGGATCCCTGCCTGGCTGAGTCAGGGCTTTGACTGCCACCAGCATTTCCATTGAAACCGGTTCACCTGGCTTCTCATAAGACAAACGGGCTCTTTCAGGAGCAAGCACTCAGGCAGGAGTTCAATTTTTTTTTTTCTCCCCAAATTTTTATTACCTTCCATTTGTTGCCTTTCTGGTTTCCGGCAGCAGTGGCCAGGCACAGAGATGAGAAATAGGACTGTTGAGTTTTTACATTCTTGGCTGAGAGAAACTTCTGCCCTCCCCACATTCTGCCCTGAAGGGTGGGCACCCAAAAGGCAGCCCCAGCAGCGTCTGGGCCTCAACACCTCCCCTCAGCCCTCCTAGAGGCACCTAGGCCAGGACTAGGCGGTCTGAGGGTAGAGGGGGGCTCATTTTCAGGCACAGAGGAAGCCCTGCCTCGTTATAAAAGCAGCTGCAGCCCGGACCCCTGGGAGCCAGGCCAGGGAGGGAAATTTGAAGTGTACTAGAGTTATCTATGGACCAGACCCTTTGGGAACAACCCCATGGCAGTTGTGAGGTAGGGATCATCATAGCCATTTTTCTCACGAGAATAGCAAGACTTGTGACGCTAAAACCTTCCAGGGCCCCATAGCTGAAGGTGACAGAACCAGGATTTGACCGAAGTTGTCTCAGTACTACTTACTGGCTGTGCAGCCTTGGGCACCATCCTTCCCCACTCTGGGCTCCAGTTCCATACCTGCGCCATGTGGGCGCCAAGAGTACCGACTCAGGGGAGGTGTTATGAGGGGCAATTAACATATTAACCCTTACAAAGACCGTGGCACGGGGCCAGGCACAGAATGAATATCCACGGAATGAGCAGGTGATGAGGAGTGAGTGCAGAGACCCTCAGCTCCAGCCCTATTTAAAGCCCTCTTCTCCCCCTGTGATGGCGGGACCCCTATGGAATCCAAAGCAGGACAAGTTTTCCAACTAATCTTCATGATCTCTGCCCAAGCCTTTTTTTTTTTTTTTTTCTCTACCTAAAGGGCTTCTCCAGCTCCACTGATGAAAAATCGGGTATGGTCATCGGAGCCCATCTCTGAGAGGCCTTCTCCAGGCCCCCAGATAGTAGGGAGGATGCCCAACACTCATCTCAGAACATTCCATAGCCTGGTTAGAGGTCGTGCATCCCTGGAGGCATAGAGCACCCACCCCCATCCCCTGCAACTGTGCCAGTGGTACCAACGACCGCTTCTGTCTTCACGCCCCCACAGACAGACACCCTTGCTCTGTTCACCCCCTAGACTTCCCCTTGTAGGACCGTGCTTGGCATCTTAGAAATGCTCAATGAATATTTGTGGGGGTTTTGTGTAGTGAATGAAATCAAGAAAGAGTTACACATCAGTGTGCAAGGCTTGCTGGCCGACAGTCTTGGGCTCCTTTAACACGAGGCCCAGAGGAGCTGAGTGACTTCCCAGGGATCAGACGGGTACAAGGTAGAGCTGAGATCCTGGAGCAGCTGGGGCCACAGCCACCATGACTAAACTTCACTCTTTGCCTTCTCAAAGGCAAAAGGCAGGGTTTCTCAACCTCCACGCTGTTGACATTATGAGCTGGGTCACACTTTGTTATAGGTATTGTCCTGTGACCTGCAGCTGTCACTGTCCCTAACCCCAAGTTCTAGCTGCAAGCAGCATCCTTGCCTCTACCCACCAGTTACCTGTAACACACCCTACCCCGAGTTAGGAAACCAAAAATGTCTTTAAACATTAACAAATGTCCCCTGGGTTGAAAATCCTGAGTTAAAAACCACTGCTCTAAGGAGACACCATCTTTCCCTTCCCCTAAGCCAATACAGTCTTTCCCCATCAGCACCTCAGGGCAATCACCTGTGGGGACAGAGCGCTTTGACAGGAGGTCTAGGTGTCTGTATTTCCAAGTCCACTGTCTTCTGAGTGACCTGGTGAGTTACCACCCCCACACTCAGCACCCCTTTGCTCATCAGCTAAGGGTCCCCATATCCATCCAAATGCCCTATGAGTCACTGACCTTGACCCTGTCTTTTCCTTACCACGCCATCTTGTTTCTCATCCAGCCCTGTTGCCACCACCTCCTACACAGCCTTCCAACCCATGCCATCCAGGCCCTTCTCCACACCCCTTCCACACACCCCCCACCTGCCTTGGCTCAGACTGCCATCCTCTGCCCTGCGGATCAGCACCCCAGCCTCTGTCTACCTCCCATATCACCCTCTCAAGTCCGGGGTGATTTTCCTAAAACACAAAGCTGATCATACTCACCTTGGATATTTCCTGAGAACACCTCTGCTCCGGAAAGAGTTGAAGGGACAGCAAAGCCCAGTTAGACTGAAAGCTCTGGGGTGAGGCATGGGGAGACCTCCATCACGCGTGTAGCTCCTGCATTGTGATCCCTGGGTGACCTGTCTGTCTCCTCCACTACACAGTAAGCTCTGCACATTTTCTGCTCCTCAGTGTCTGGCACAGGCCCTGGCCTTGGCACAGCTGGCACCCAGCAATGCTTATTGGACGGAGGGGTGAATGGATGGACAGACGCATGGATACTGGTCCAGCTGTGCCCAGCCCTCTAAGCCAGGGAGGCCAACCTGAGCCCACTCCAGGGGTTTTGGAAATATATGTGGGGAGACCAGCTCTCTTCCCTCAAGTAGTACTCCCTTTTACAAGGAAGATGGACTGTGCCTCCTCTAAGGGCATTTCAGATGCAGAGAAGGGGATATGGAGAGGAGATAAACAAGATGTGACAAATTATTTGCTGTGTGTCTCACAGCTCTCTCCAGAACAGAATTTTCTTATGGGGACAAGTTAGAAGAGGGGGTCATTTCCCTAAGAATCTGGTCCTGGAGACTGGGGGTATCTGATGGCCTTTATTTTGGGGAAAACGCACCACAGGTTTAACTGTGTTTATTTGGCTGGCGCAACCTCACTCTGTCCCACGGGTTTTCTTAACAGGGTGGGGAACAGGTTTGTTCTAGCAGAGGGGCTGCTGGGACCGGCATGGGTGTGTCCCCATGAGAGCGCGCATGGCACCCTGCTCCCTCGTTCTCCTGCCCCAGGGAGAGGGACAGCCAGAACTTGGGGCTGGGGACAGTGACAGCTGCCCTGGCGCAGAGCCAACAGGATTTGTTCCCCTGGATTTTCCACGTCGGTGATTCCAAGATCAGGCCTGATTGCGCATGTACTTCCTAAGGCCGGCCGGGGGCAGAATGGGGGGCTCAGAGTAGCTTTGGGTCTGAGCTGCCCAGAGAGAGCCACTCCTGAAAATGGCAGGAAGAAGGGGCCCCTCCTTTGCTCTGCTCCCCCCGCTTCCCTCACACACACTAAGAAAGTAACTAGGAAGAGCAAAGGAGCCAGCCAGGAGGTAGGACCTAGAATTAGGTGTCAACTGAGGCCAGGCCAGGTAGGGAAAGGGAGGCACTGCCTCTTCGGCCTTAAGCCAGGGAGATGCTAACACAATAACAATTAGGGTTCCAGCTCAAGCTATAGAATCGGACTGCCACAGCCTTGAAGTCGGGGCGACTTCATAATGGCTTCTAAGAGAGCAGGTCTAGAGTCAAGGACAACTGGATTCCAACTCCAGTTTCTTCTTGTACCACCTGTAGGATCTTGGGCAAGTGTTTAACCTCTCTGGGCCCCAACTTCCTCCTGTGTAGAATGGGGATCTTCATGAAAACAAATGAAACAATAGATTAGGTGCTCAGCATAGAGCCTGACATGTTGTGGATTCTCGGGGCAACCAAGTTTTGTAGGAAGAGCTTCTCCGAGCTTACCTCCCCCATCCTCGCATGGGGTGGGACCTGGATGAAGTGAGAAGCCTGGGATGAAGAAAAAGGGGAGGGACAGGAGGACAGCTCCCAGATGGACCAGCTGACTCAGGCAGGAGCCCCCTTGGCCACATCCGTCCCTGGCCCACACGGGAGAGAGCGGCAGAACTATGTTGGCAGAGTGGGCAATGGATTCTTCTCTGCCAGTTGTGGCAGATTCTACTGAGGACCCTCCGCATGGCCCTTCTCCAGGAACCTGCACCCTCTTCTTCCCAGCACGAGGAACCCACTTCCCCTTATAGCAACTAGAAATGCTAGACGGCGTCTCCCCCAGGCTGCCTCGCGCTTGGGTTTGTCATCCAGTCATGGAAAGAAACATGCTTCTTCGTCTGGACAGTGAAGTGCGTAACTCAGACGGTACAATGAGAGAACAAAGCCAAGACCAACCAATGTGCAAAAATCAGAAAGATGGGAGGGACTTTAATGACTCCAGAGATTTTATAATGTGAGAGGATAAATTAAGTCTCCTCCCAATCCACTTTTGCCGGGTCTTGTATTATGTGACGGCTAAGAACACCCAAGTAGTACCTTTTGAGCCTGAAAGGTGGGTCTTGACCTGCTGTGGGTCCAGGGCTAGGTAGCAGCTGTCCCCAGAGCCTCCCAACACCCATCTCTGGGCCAGGGAGGAGTTACAGACCTCAGGAGTCAAGGAAGGCTGCTGGATCGGAGGCCATCCCAGCATCCCAGGCCCCCAGACAGAATTTGGTGAGTCACTAAGACTTCTGAGTGTCCTTTGATGGGCTCATGTCAGTGACAAATTTGTGAAGATTTAGTCCAATGCCTGGTGTTGAACACCTCTAACTCCAGGAAATGTTAAGTGCTGGCGTCATTGTCCCACTGTGATGCCTACAGTAGAATCTTTGTCCATGAGTTTGCTGCTCTCCAAAGTTCTGGAAGGTCAGATAGGGATGGAGTTACTGAGCCACCAACCCCCAGGAGCTCAAGGTCACAGGGTTCAAAAGGAGCTGAGTCAGCCAGAGCCCGGCTCCCTTCGCACACACCACCCCCCTCCGCCTTCCCTGGCTGCCTCCCTGGCTCGTGTCTGCACTCCGCAGGGGTGTGGGGGGCCCATTCATTCCTAGGCAAATGGGCTCTGGGCGCGCGCGCGTGCATGAGGCAGGTCCCAGGATAGCTCAAACAGGCCCCAGCCGCCTGGTGCCCCACAACAGCCACCCCCTGGCCTCTAAATGACAGTGTGGAG